>NC_050477.1:15596076-16227505 GCF_013373865.1 Monomorium pharaonis | reverse complement strand
TGCGAGACGGTCTGTCGAAGAGATAAAAGAAGTAAAAACACGTAAGAAAGACTATTGGCTGCGCAATCGAAATCGAAGGCGAGACGTACGCTTTCCTCTGTCGCGAGCCCTTATCTCTAAGACTTTGAAAGATAAAGAAAACCGTTTCAATTTCCCTAATGCTCGCGCAGTCTCGCTTCTGCGTTTCATCCGCGATCCTCTCCCGCGTCTCCACGCTCCCCACATCGTCAAACCCCCGTCACTTCGCTTTATTTGTCTTCCGCTTGCCTGTTCTTGCCCTATCCCTTCTCCCAGTGGAAGCTTTTCCACTTCCGCGTCGTCGTTTCCGCGGCTTTTCCGCTCTCGTTCGTTCTCTCCCTCCTTCCCGCCCGGTGTTCCTACACGTTCGTCCAGGTCACCCCGGTTCGTCGTCTCAATCTGACGTAAACCTGCGGTCGACCCCAACCTCCAACCTGAGGGACGAGAGAACCTTCTTCGGATAATCCGCGCGAGTCCGTAGTTTCCGGATAACACGACAAAGGGTAGAAACAGCTTACCGCGATCCTCGAGGAACCTCGAGATTGGTGAATAGCGTCGGGATTGAACTTCTTCACAAATCACGACGCGATTGTTTACTTGATTAATGTTGGCTGTAAATAAACGGTTTGTCTAAATCTCTCCGAGCGATGCGTCAAAATGGTATAACGTTAAGACGTTATTGTTAGTATTGAAGCACGTTGAACATCAAATTCGTTGGATTTTGGCTAAGAGAAATATAAATTGACCTGCTATATAAGCGCAAAATGCGAATTTGATGACAAAATTTGCATATCTCATTTAAAATGCCGAGTTTCCTGTTTAAATCTGAAAAAAATATAAATTAATATCGAGGAATTTTATGATTCAGTTTTACTTTACAATTTGGCAATATATAATTGATGACACTTTAATCTTGGATTTAGGCCGGATCTACAATAGGTGTAGTAAGTCTTAAGCCGTAAAGACTTGACCATTCACAATTGAAGGTGAAAAGAATACTCAAATGTAATTGGTCAATTCTTTACGGTTTAACACTTATTACACGATATCTTGTTAAAATCATCAATCGTGTTAATTTGAGAATACTGTATAATTTCGGGAGACGCTATAATTAAAATCAATAGACGGATAAATGAGACAGGCGCGTCTTAATACAATCCGAATAATTAATTATCGTAAATCTTCATGGGAGGAATGTTAAATGGCTATTGTTCCCCCTTGTAACGTGAATCCACGTCTACCTAACCTGCATTCAATTTCCGTTATCTTATTTCGGAACCGACAAGCTAAATCTTTCACTCCATTATCCAATAATTGTTTTAAGATCAGCATGCAACCTCGTTGCGATTTAAAGGCCGCGCAAGAACCTTGCGTATTTACATTACTTCCAATCACGTATTTACGACGTTTCTAGCGTTTGCACGAAGTCTTGTAATTTCTGCAATTAAACGTAATTGATCGCGTTCTCCGATCGTGACAAGGGTACTGAAACGGATGTGTAGCCTAATCCTTCAATCTATTCTCACATTTGGGCCTCCCTTTAAAGTCCGTTATAGAACACTTTTTATACGCGGAGGGTAAAAGACTACTTTCAATTTGATCATGTTGAATCGCTTTAAGAAGATGCTGGAATGTCGAAGAGACCATTAAACTTGATCGGCGTTGATAATTTAGAATCATTAGTGCGCATCACTAATAAGATTTCGTATGTATTTTTTCAATAGTAAGTCCTTTTACAGAATTAAATAATATTAACATAAATCTGTGAATTGAATTTATACCGAGAACAAAAACAGTTTTTTTTTTTTATATTGCTCTACTTATCAACTTTTCACGCACCTAAATTTTCGTAAAACAATTTCATCTTAATTAGGCGTTAAAGCTTAACTTTAAGAACTCGACATTGTTTGTTCCTATTATCTGCGTGTCAGGAATGTCGAATTTCGTGAATGTAAACTGCAGATCTTTTATATCAAGCAAATATTATTACGACGTGACAGCTCCACACGCCATATTTGACTTAAGAAGACTAAGAAATGGCAAAAGTATAACGAGTTATAAAATGTTTTTCCGTTTTCTTCGAACTCCATAATCCAGATTGATAGTAATGCGTATACTTTTATGCTGGAAAAGGATTTCCAAATCTATATAAAAGTTATAATGAGACGAATCTTTTGACAAAAATTATTGCGTTTAATTGATGAAACAAACCCCCAGCATTCCCTTAAGGCGCTTTAGCTATGAAATGCAAATTGGCATGATATTCCTTCTCTTCTTCATAAAGTAGTCGTCACAGCAAGTGCGATCGATAAATTTCTTTAGGAATGTACTGCTTGTGCGGAAGATTGGGTATCGTAAATACAGGCAGATCTTCTTCGATGGAAGGATTGCGACTGGTAGGGTACTTCGGGACACTAAGCTTGGCTAATGAAACGAATATATCATCGTGGTCGTGGGCAAATCCGTTTCTACTATTACTACACACGCCATTACGTTCCTGACGCCGTGCGTTAAGCGTCCCATTTAACCTCGTCTAAGCTCCCCCTGCTAAAGCGTATGTAACGCGTTTGCAATTGAATCCAACCAAGTTACATAAATCCGCAAAATTGTACCTCGAGGCTAAGTTGGCCTTCTGTTTAAAATTACGGCGACGCTCATCGCATTCTAGATTGAGACATTCTGAATGAGAAGCAATCAAAAGGTTCATAAATAAGTTTGCCATTTATTATTTACGTGATTATAAAGCGAGAAGAATTTAACTAGAAAGTCGAAAATATCATTATTCATCTGAAACCTGACTTTTATTTTCAATATCAAATCCATTGTTGTACCTACACTTAAGAACTTAAGACGCACAAAGGATGGCGATTATTTCTGAACATCGTGTTAATTTTCTACGATTATAATCCGAGAAAATGAAATTATTTTATATACATCTTATTGTCAACTTTGTGAATGGTTAATACGCTTATGAATAATATAATTTTCAACTTAAATTTGTGCCCCCGCGATATCGTGAAAGTTCATGATTTTTAATTAAACCAGTCAGTGACACAAGTTGAGAACTAAGTGGCCAATGAGCGAAAGCACTCGCTTCTCAAGCGGCTAGTAGTAACGGATCCTTAACGACCGGCCCGGAATTGTTTGCGTCGCTGAAACGAGTTAATGTAGGAAAGTCTCGAAGGTTACCTTCGGGAGTAAGCGAGGGCTATGCGAGATAATACCCGGCCGTCCCTTTTGGGACAAAATCTCTTCCGAAAGCTTCGTTACATTAGGATGCACTGCTGCGGAATCACTGAATTTCAACAAAATATTCTGGTAAAAATAAATATTATTATCCAGTTTGTAATTAGAAAAGTTGGAAATTAAAATTCGAAATAAAATCTTGTCTTTTACTTCTTAATATCTGTTCTATTTATATAACATAATTTTTTTAATAACAATTTCTTTCAAAAATGCTTATAAATAATGATTAATCAAATTATTTATGTACTTTATTAAATTCATAAAAAGTTGATGAATCATTCAATTTGTTAAAGTTTAAGGAATAATAGGTTGAATATTATTATTTATTTCAATCCACATTGTGATAATTTAAGCAAACATTAGAAAGTCATTAAGAATATTTTTCACTAATTTATTATTTTAACGTAAATTGCTTTAAAAGCGTCTTAGATATCGACAGGTTTCAATAAGTTCTGCAATCTTCTTAACGTACGCCTCAAACTGCCTCCGTCATAGTACGTTTAAACTCGATGATTGCATTTGCCATTCAGTGCGTTATTTATTAGCGAAGTTTGAGACTTAGAAAAATATTCCCCATGATAGAAGACAAAAAAAGTACATAAGCGAAAGTTCATGCAGATTTTTTATGCGTAATTTCGACGATAGAAGATTTGCATAAGTATTATATAGTTAACAAACGAGAAAAGTGTTATGTTTTAATTCTTGCTGAGACTTTAAATAAATTAGATTACAAGCTAAAAACAGTTCAATCCTAATTGGAAAATACTTCTGATCTACCGATTCGCGCCACGTTTTCGCCACGATCCTCCCCAACTTTTCAATGCTATCCAAATTACTGAAACTTCTCTCTGACTTACATTTCTGTGCGAACTTTATCAGCTAACGCAATTTGTTCTATGAATTCAAATGTGAGAGGTCACAGCAGCTACCGCGTTGCATAAAGATTTAATGTTATGACGCTCTCAATAAGCTATGATCCGAGTACATAAAAATGTACATGTAAACACTTTATTACATTATATTATATAGGTAGGTATATAATAGCATTATTTTTAATAGAACTGAAACTAAAAAAAGAGTAAAAATAAAAACTGTCCTCTATTAACTTTATTTTTTATGCAAACAAGGAAAGTAGAAAACAAACGCTACTTTGGTAATATAGGTACAAGTCCTCCAGAGAATAGAATTGTGCGTTAATCAAGGATAATTTTTTTATTTAGTGGAGAAAAACTTGGAACAGTCTCTGTGCACGAAGAAGTCTAATTAGAAAAGATATTGACGATTCGACTATTTGGTCTCGCGGTATCCTTTATATTTTAATGTTCCAAGAAAAGAAAAACGATCACGCGGTCCCTGGACACTTTTAATGCAGCAATATTTCTGGGAAGCGGATAAACAAGATAGAGTTACCAACTGGGAAAATGTTCATTATTCAAATTATCTAGAATACAATAACCACCGTCGCGTGATAATTCTCATCGATTGAGTCATGCGACCATATTGTGTAGCGCCATGCCTTCTGCAAGACAGACTGTATTAAATGTGTCCACGTAGAATGAATTATATTCAACTGTATAACACTATGATTTATGTGTGCTGTTTTATCTCGTAAGACTATGTTATTAATCACGTTAAGTATTCCTAATGATCGGAAAACATTTGCATACAGCTGTTGAACGTCCAATAATAAATGTAATAATCTTAATTTTTATTATAAAATATTAATTTTAAGATATGGATAAATGTAATTCCGAGTCACCTTTTGATTCCGAAATCCATTTAAGTCTAAAAATGTCATATATATACTAAAAAATTCTTTTAGTTTCAATATTTTAAGTCTAAATATACATATATATGGATACTAAATGCGTACACTGAAAAAAAAGAAGTTAATTTGATTAAATTTTTCAGTTTGATTAAATTTCTTTAATTCAATTACTTCAATCAAATATATAAATACTTGAGTTGAAGTTTATGTATTTAAGTTAAATGCATAAATACTTAAACTGAAGAAATTTAATCAAATTGAAAAATTCAATCGAATTAACAACTTTTTTTGTCAGTGTATGGGCGCGCGAAAAGTTATTTCAAAGACTATGGCAAATTCAAGAGATACAAAATATCTTATTTAAAGCGTATTACCTTTCTATTATCTTTATCTTGGACGAACGCGTTTTTTATTATTTTACCCTTAGAAAGTTGTAGGCAAAGTAACGAGACAAATTGTTTTAATGAATACAAAATAGTCTTCCTAGACCAAAATGATCTTCTCTTGCCGTGGGTGATTTACGGTATGAGACCAGGCGTGCACGTTTGTGAACCATATTTTAGACCTCTTTCTTCGATCCGTCCGCGGTTGGGGACCATCCAGGGTCCGACCGAGTCACCTCTTTTTACTCCGATTTTCGACGACGAGCGGACGTCGTCACTCAGAATATGGTAATCGTTGACCGGCGCTTGATGTCCCCCCATCAATCCGCGTGGAGCACGGCATTCATCCTCGTATCTGTCGTAGCTGTCGCGAGTTTATCGCCGACAAAACGCGGCGGCGCTCGTTAACGACGTGAAATACGGTCGCCCATAACGAAGGGACTCTTTTCGAGGGCCGCGGTCGGCGGTGGCGGCGACGATATTTTCGCTTTCGTCGTGTCGTTTCCACCCCCACCCCCCACCTCCCCCTCGAGCTCGACTCGATGCCACGCCACCGCGTCGCGCCGCGACGATACGTTATAGGGCTTTAAAAGGACATCGCGTAATGACCGCTGGTCGGCGTTGATTAAAAAAAGCTTCGCTCTCTCCCTGGCGGGGATGCGTGTGGGGACATTGCGGGTTGCGTGCTCAACAGTTTGGCACGTGTTTAAATATAGGCTTGCCCGTTTCTCTATCGTTGCCGAGTAATTAACTATATTAACTAGACATCAAGCGAATCAATTCGTATAATATTTTTCTTCCCTTCAATTTTTTCATACGCCCGTCGCAAAGCCTCGCGGAGAGTCTTTTTTTTTATGGTTTGTTTGATCGACGATCAACCTGATTCCCGGCCGATTCCATTTCGCACATCCGATAGTCGGAATACACATTCGTCCGATTCGATCTCACAATCAGACAGGAATTCTAAGCCGCGGTGTATAGCGGCATGCGGTTTTACGACCGTTGGGATTTCCACTCGGAATGCTTTTTAATAACATTAGCGCGAAACGCCGTCCGTTGTCCGTTGTAATCTCGCGGCAGCTCTCGCGCGCGTCGTTTTACGGCACCAAAAAAAAAAAAAGAAAAAGAAAGAAGGAAGGAAAAAAGAAAGAGAGGGAAAAAAAAGGAACGCTCGAGTCTCCAGTGGCAGCCACGGGGAGAAACGAATGCAGCAACGACTATGCCATCTCGCTGACGTCGGCGAGACCGGAGGAAGGGAATTTAAGCCGCGGGGATAATCCGCGCTTTAAAGCGTTAGAGCAATACTGCGCTGATACTTCTCACTCGCCTACCTGTATATATGTACGTATATTTCGTTCGTTCCCGCTCGCCACATTCATCAACATATTCACACCGACGTTGGACATCGGCATTTCGATGTCCTCTATATCGGGGTGCAACAAAACGGCACACGAAGGTTGGCCTAGCCCCTCTAAATGGACAAGCAAGGGCACACGCTTTCGAGAGGGTTGATATTTTGTCGATCGATTGTCACATTGACATTCCTTTGTGGTTAAACCATATAGATAGAGTTTATCTATTGAAATATCTCTTTTGTTTCGCGTGGAACATTAATGGCGAATTAGTTTGAATCTCTCTCCCCCTCCCTCCTCTTTCTTTTTCAGCAAATCTTTTAGAAAGCGATACTTCCATCAAATTTTGAAGTGAAATTTAACTTTAATTTATTTAATTATTGCACTTCACAATAAATTATTACATTCATTGTGAGAAAAAATCACAGAAGACGAAACCAAAGTATTAGATTATAATTAGGATACAATTCAATGAAATTTTTGCGCGATGTTCTTGTTTTATTGCAGTAAAGTTGTTAAACAAATTAATTATGTAACGCAAACTAATCGACTTTCGTAAAAAGAATATCGAGAGCAAAAATGTAAGATCAACTCGTAGCCACCTAACATTCCCAACGGGAAGAACAATATTCGAGAAAAATTTGTTGACGCAGCTCCACGATGTTATCGCACATAAAAAGCACACACGGCGAAAGACTGACGTGGTAACCGAAAGAATTGCATGGAGGAAGAGCAACGGTGGCGAACGAATCCGGTTATCGGTTACCCATAAATCGAAACTGAACGACCTGACCGCGGTAGATGGGTCATCATAATCCGAACGGATGATGCGTACCAGCATCGTCGATTGAGACGCTGCTCACCGTCACAGACGAAAAAGCCGTGGTCTCGTTAAAAAAGAAAACAACTATATGCAAAAATAAGTAAACATGCAAATGCACTTGCGTGTTACATGCAATTATGTCGGTGTTACAACATGATGTTTTCATTAACATGTAAAAAGTAGCGCTCGTGAATAACAATTTGTGAATAACAATTTTTGTTACACCTTTGATATTTCTGCTGTACACCAGTAGTTTAATTGTGTACACACACATAGAAAAGTGAATTCTCGCTGCAAGTAAAATTTCGTTCTTGAACGCTACATGCCTTGATACGAGCATGAAATGCTGTCCTCAAATCCTAGAAATGTTCACTTACATCAATAATAAATAGATTGGTGTGGAGTATATTTTATTCAAGTATTCTTTTCACTATCTACCGCTAAGTGCTGCGTTTCTCGTGAACAAAATGTTTCTGTTTGAATGAATAAAAGGGGCTCGCCAAGAGCGCGAAAGAAAGCAAGATTTCGCCATCAATACGTAATACTAGACTGAACTATGTCAGTCTACAAAAGGGCTCGAGAAAAATGAGAATTGTAAAAACTTTTATGAAAGAAAAATAATATATTTAAATTAAATTAAATTTATTTTGAATAGAGTTAACAACAAGACTTATTGAGAGAAAAATTACAGTTAATACGAGCACATTTAGCGTTGAACTAATGCAATTTTATTCTTTAATTAAGGCAAATTTTGTTTGAATTAAAGAGAATTTTTTATTTGCCTTAAGAACAATTTATTCTTAATTAAAAAATATTTACGCTTGGCGCTGTGTATAAAGAATCAAGGCATTTTTGCATTTTTTAAGAATACATTTTTTTGTGTGCTTCACACCAAATAATAAGCGCAGTAATTTGGATTTATTTTCTCTAGATTTGTATTTTTTTACTCCTCTTTTAAATCCCTACGTTTTCAGATAGTTGAAATATTATACGAGTCTAAATTATACAATAGCGAATGATGGAGGAAGGGCGGAGTTTAAACATTGCGAATATTACTTGATTTCTACGATAGCATAACGATATGTTAACAGGATACAGAAAACTTCTCCTTATAAATACACCGTGTTGTAGGCTCGCGCGGGCGGTAATACGCGCATACATTATTCATCGAGAAATATTCCACGGGAATAAATCGGAGGACGCGTGGCGCGAAAATCATAATGAATTATGCTTACACCGCCTTGATATGAATTTGACGTTGGGGATGAGCTCGGCGCGGGAAGAAAAGGCGAGTCGACGTTTATTCTCGAAATATTCGCCCGGATATTTTGCGCTGCGCCGCGGAATGGCGAGTGCGCGACGCGGCGTCCGCGAGTTGGAGAACAAATGATTTAATGAGAGAAGGGCTGGAAACCCGACAGTGGCAGCCAACCGGGAAATGAGAGAGGGAAAGGGGACACGAGGTAGCAAGGAGCGCGAGAGGGACGGCGAAAATACGGCCTGCGAGAGCACCCTGGGTATGAACCCTCTGATGTAGCGAAATACCAATGGAACTCGGGTGAAAGGGGGGAGGGGGAAGGACCCGTGTAACTTTTTGGGACAATTCTGCGCTCTCTCTTTCCCACACTCGACCGGCTATTATACCTCGGTTAACATCACGCGTGGCGATTAACGCGAGGAGCTTATTCAACAGCGTTTATTCTTAGTTACATCTTCGGATCGCAAATATTTGAGCTTCCTCTTTGTCTCTCTCTCACTTCGCCCGCCCGTCATTATCCGCTTTCCCGGAGTAACCGATCAAGCTAGGAGATATTCCAAATGCTTAGAACCTCTCGGGGAGATGTTTGGATTGCGGCGATGACGCTTGTATCTTCCCCTCCTCGCAGGGATGATAATTTAACCAGGTTGGGGCTGTGAGTGAGTCGCGCGGCTACATTCAGCGGGATTGCGCGAATCCTATGGATCCAACTTTAGCGCGCTTTAAATGAACGAGCCTTGGTACGTGATGAAAATTTCAGATTCGTTAGCGCGACGAACGCCGCCGCGAGGAAGTTTCGACGTGTCAAGATTAGACGCGCAAGTTTTAGCTAATCTGCTGGCTACCGTCTTGCCCGGAGAAAAGTTTCTCGCTGCACTTTAAAAAAAGAAAACCGTAGGAACAATAAACATACGTAACTTTCTACCATACTTTTCACAGTTACGTTTTATGCAGTACCCATCTAGGGCCGGGTGTGCGTGACATTATTACCTGTTAAAAATTTCTCCGGCAACGACGACAGGCGTACCCTTTTTTACGATGTCAAACAAATTTCCGTCGACCGAGACGAGATCTTGTCGGAGGCGATATCCGACGCTCCGGCGAAGATCCGCAAACGCTCGAACGAATCGCGCGACTTTCCGCGACGGATTCCCTCTTGGAAATCGCGACGGGTGGTACTGTAAAACTTTTACGACACGCATTATGATGCGAAGCGAAGTCGGTCGGCGTTTGCGGGAAACGTAAAGGGGAAAAAAAGAGGATTACGGGAACGCACATAGCGCACACGCGTTATGGATCCCCAGCCGCGCGATAGTTACAACGCGAGATCTCATCGCGCGTAAAGCGAGCGTTATGATTTTCACGCCTTTCCGCGTCCGACGTTTATTGAAAGAATTTACAGCGACAAAAACTTAATAAAGGCCGCGACGTCCCTCGCGCGAGGTGCTCGGAATGAATCGCGTCGTATGGTGAAAATCCTCGGCGCCAGATTACAACAGGTGCACGTTGTAGAAATTACAACGTTGTTCGTTACAGCAGGAGGAAAGGGGGGAAAAGAGAGGGAGAGAGGAAGAACTGGCTGTTAAAGAGGACACCGGCACGGCGCGGCGGATCATATTCACGAGCAAGTAGAAATGGTACGCGTATGCACCGCCACACAAGCAAAAACGCGTGGGCGCATGGGTGCTCTCGCACACTTTCCATCCGCACATACGGAAAATGCTTTCGGCTATTGTACGTTCGCGTATACCCTTTCACGTACTTGGGTCCGTACCTCGATTTAGCGACGGTTTATATCATGGTGCGAACGCAATGTGTACGTGTTTTACGTCTGTCCGTTACACGTTTCTGCAGAGCGGTTCACCTAACATCCTCATTTTAATTTTAAGCGTGTGTAATCTCTCGCGAAAGATGTAGAAAATTATCATAATATAGGCTATATAATACTGCATGTCGCTAAATTACAAATGCAACATAAATTGGTTATGATAATAAATTGTTCATAATGTATATTCTCTTTTCGAATGCAAATAAATAGTAAGTGTAACAGAAACGTATCAAAATGTTATTTATATATTTCATTTATATCTATATTTGTGATTTGTATTTTATACGATTAAAATATCAAGTATAACAAGATTTTAAAACATTACAATTTTTATTATTTAATTGCTTTATTGTGGTTGTAATAATTAGCACTTTTAACAATAAAATTAGAAATATCGATTGTCATTATTATTCGCTCGGATAGAGAGAGAAAGAGAAATAAAACAATTTTAATCGGAGTTTACGTTCGAAATATTCTGGTCTGATGGTAGTCCAGATGAATGTGCAAAATTATCACGTACTCCTCCAACGTCCTGTTTTACGTAGGCAGAGGCTGTTTCAATCGCCGATAGTTTATGTTGCTGTACGCGGGCGCGGTAAGGGGGCTGGTAATAGGAGCGTGCTACCGATGAAATTAAAATGTAATTCCGCGCTCCCCGCGTTGTGCACCCTCGTAATCTCCGCGAGCGTCCCTGGGTGTCGCGACGGCGAATACGTACATCACGCGGGGTTTCTGCACCGGAGGAGAGGGAGGTGTGTTCGTGGGCTCAGGGATGAGATGCGAGAGCGAGCGGGTGGCTTGTGGGACGGCTTGCGGATTCGTGAGCGGTCGGGAGGGTTGGCGCCGCGGCGCGACACGTCGCGCCTCACCGCACGCTCGAAGAGGGTGGCTACCGAGTTACGAGTGCCGAGCGTCGGTCCCAGATTATTTGCATATTTTAATCTAACGGTAAAAAGTCGGGCGCAACGCTAGTTTTCCCATTAGTCTACGGGAGGGGGACGAAGGGCTTAAACGTAAACGCGCAATATTGTACGCAACGTGCCGCGCGCGGTGAATGTAAAGGAGCGAATATAACACGATTTTATGATTTAAAGGGGATCACCGTTGCCAAATTATGTCATGTTAAACTTGTCAACTGTTCGAACATTAATACTAACGGCATCATGAAACATGCTAATTGTATATACATGTAAAATATACATAACGTATATTTGATTCTATATGTATAAAAGTTATCTGTTAATATAATTCAACAAGACGTCTGTCAACAAAATACAAGAGATATAAAAAAGCATTATCTTTCGTGAAAAAACAGAAGAAAGAAAAAAGAGATAACAATTTACTTTTTGTACGTGTACACTATTGTTACAACTATAAAAACGTAAAAATAAACTTTTTAACAAATTTGTATATAAATTGTATATAATTTAATTTATAAAGAAACATGAAAATTTGTTTAAAATTCCAATACATTACATGTAATATGTCCACGATTAAAATAAAATATTGTCATGAAGAAATGTCAGGAGATTTGCTGAATGATGACATGAAACGTAAGCCATTCATCCGCCTGCATATTTCAATAATTGCTGCACACGTTTTGTTGAAATTTTGTAACTTTTGATTATAATACGATTAAACGTCACTAATTTTATTTCAAGCTGAATAACGACAAAATCTTTTTCCGCGAGAGATTTTACACGTAATTTTTATTATAACTCGATTTGTGCGAAATGGGGAAATGTGAGACTCGATGCTGAAGTATTTTCGGAAATTTTTTCCAGGTCGTTTCAATTTTCATCCAAATCGACCGATTACACCTATAGTCACGTATATACGAAAGTAATTACATTTTTGGGACGCCATCTGGAAAGACTGATCGCGAAGGGCGTGGGAATTGGCGTTAGTTACAACAGGATTTCGAGAGAGATAAAATTGGGAGAATCCCACATTTCCCTCTCATAGTTTTTCATGACTTTACTCAAATGCTAATAAATTGTTCTTTGTTGCATTTAAAAAATTTATATAGTTGCATTCTATTTTTAATTACTCTATTTATAGAATACCCAATAATATTTATGAAGTAAATTTAAATAACATTTCTCTTATCGAGAATTCTTGTGAAAATTTTTGTGATTGTTAGAGATACATTTACGTTTTGATATTTTTTGAAAACATTATTTTAGTATTTTGAAGAAAATATATAACCACGTATCTCGAAATGCTGAACACTCAATACAATTACATAATTATGTGTTTTCTGGCTGAAAGTCGTGATGTAGGCGTGTACATGTAAAATCATATGCATTATATAGTAATCTATGTCGTACGAATTGACTATAACGACTCTCATGTGGATGATGAAGTGGAAGGGTGCTTGAATGAATCGGTTTATGTTGTGACAGGAATGAAAATATGGTTCGATGAGCATGCCGCCACCACAAATACGAAGGAAAAAGGGAGAGCTGCACAGCGAGGGATGGACAAATAGTAGTGGATATGGTGAGTGAATGACGTATTAATAAAGCTGAATTCTGCCTGCAATTTTAATTATAGCGTACGAATAATCATAGGAAAAATGCAAGGCATGTTTTTAATAAAAACTAGTTTACTGTTAACAAACAAATAATGGGTATAATTAATTTTATCAGAAAATTTTGCAAAGATTAGAATTCTAGTTATTTTGTTACTCTAATATTTTCTATTTTTACGCACCTATAATATAAATCCAAAAAACATTTATAAATTATCTAAGAGAAAAGGATAATTTATTTTAATTGTGTAATGTACACATACAATTGTAACACGTTTACATTAATCACAAATGAATTTTGATGCATAACGTAAAACCAAACAAATCTACGCATTTGTAATGAATGCTTATATTTATTATTATGGATATTTACTTGCTTTCATTATTTATGTAGTTGTTTAAATATTGCATTAAATTATTAGCAATGTGCAGTAGTTAATCGAATTGTAAAAGTTTGTATATTGTACAAAATATATACTTTAGAGAATAAAAAGAATATATATATGTAGTGTATTTGTTATATGCATATACTCTATTATATATATAAACACAATAAAAAAATTGAATAAAGAATTTGAAAAATTTAATATAACTTACTTGATGATTATTCAAATAATTTCCTAATAATTTTATAATGATTTTTAATGTTATATTTTGCTAAAGAATACAAACAGTTTAAAATAGACAATTTATTAATAACATTTTATCTAATTTATAATCGAGTTTCACTAAAACAAGAATTTTAATAATCTTTACAAAAGTGTAGAGTGTGGCGTTTGATTGATGATTGTAACTGTTACGACAATATGCATATTGAACGTGTAAAATTTTGAATCTAATTTTAATATAAATTAATTAATATAAATTACAAGTCGCCGATAGGAAAATGATCTATTCCATATTTTGGTACATACAACATCCGTTAGGAAAGCCATCCAATCTAAATCCATTTTCCGGCATGGTCGACAAATTTCCGGCTATCGGGCTCCCTTAATTGACGGAATATATCACTAGATCGAGACTCCACTATCATAGTGCCACGGTGAGACATAATTTACGGAAATATGTGGGTTATCTACTCATCCATAGGATGCCACTACCGCGACGATTGTTCTTTCGGGTCTCACGGGACCGACAAATTTATATACCATTTTTTCAGAACATTTTTGAAATTTTTATTTCTCAGTTTTCCATACGTAACAGGTAATGTCTGTAATTTCGTAGAAATTAACAAGTATCAGACGATTTAATGATCTAGATGTAATAGCCTTAATAAAGCAAGTCTCACAAAGTCTCGTACTTTTTTTCTCGTACAAATTAATGAATTGTACTTTTCTGTCTGCATCAATCCTTAAATACTTTTTCAATATCAAGTTTCCTCCGAAATTTTATAAGATACATTACGAGTTTATTATACAAACATAAGAGAGATAAATTATTGTAAAAGAAAATTGAAGAAAATAGTACACGTACATTCGGAGACATCGTTTTCAAATTGCATGACACACCGCAGCACGAATTGTGCGGTTATTTCTATGTGCGATTAAAATTGCAATTTAATCTGAAGGAATCACACATGCGCAACTTATTTGCGCGCGTAGCGTAAACACAGTGAGAGATCGTAACCATAAAACTCCGACTGCTGACAGAAATTACAAAACGATGCAATGCTTTCGGTATAGTTTCCGCGCTTCTACCTTCACCGCCGCGCTTAAATAATTCATACTCTCTCGTGTTGCTAGCATAATATTTCCCGACCTTTCCGCGCCGCAACGTGCACACTTGGTATGGGACGACGACGGCGCGACGGCGGCGGCGGCGGCGGGACGGAATACGCCCAGAGCGTGTACATAAAAATGTCCGAGGAGAATGTTGTCACTATCGCTCACGGAGAGTATCATTGTTTGTGTGTTAGTTTCGCTTATCGTTTTCGCGTTGGCGTCTCTGCATTATGCACGCGGAATCATCCCTCCAATCAGCTTACGGTTACGAATCGTGAATTTATTGAACGGGTTATCGAATTGTGTGCAGAGCAGCTAAATATTTATCAGCGCGCATTCGTCGAAGTAATCCGCGAGGGTCGCGGTCCTATTAACCCGTGCAACGCACGTAATTGCGAATTGTTCGTTCCTCCGAAGCGAGGGTTCGTGAGCGCGCTGGAGATTCTCCAGTAATGAGAAGCGCCATGCTACACTCGAAATCTTCCGAGCTTGCCGCTACTCGCGCGCGACCTACCTAAATGCAAATTCTTTATGAAAATCCGGCGTGCCGTTGGTAAAAAGCGACGATATTGCGAAGCGTCGCTTTAACGTACACAGAGGCTAACGTGAGCGCCGGGGCGCCGCGTCGCGACTACGTCGCCTAAAGTGTTGGCAAGAAGGAACGTTTCCTTCCTCCGTGTAGGCAAGATTCCCGGGGTACGCTCGACATACAAGCGCGTATTAATTAAGTTGGCTTCTAATTAATGCAGAACCCACTTCGACCGCGAAGGATCGCTTAGGATGGAACTTCCCTTTAAGCTGTAATTACATTTACGGTACACGTGTTGGTGTATATCCGTCGGCACCTCGTGCCGTACAATATGAAGCCACCTCTCGTCCCCTCTCGCACTTATCGCTCGCACCCTCGTCGTCGTCGTTGTCGTTGACGCCGTCGCCGCCGTCGCCGTCGCCATCGCCGTCGCCGTCGCCGTTGCGCCCTCCCCCTCCCCTTCCCCCTTCCCTCGCGCGGTGGATATTTGTTCCGCAGCCGAGCTCAGTTTCGGTTGGAAGAGCGCGCGCGTAAGAATATTCATCGTGTGCCCTGAAAATGGCATCTCCGCCGCGGCTCCGCGCAGTCGTCGCCGGCGAGAAGATTCTCGTCGGCGAGAGAGAGAGAGAGAGAGAGAGAGAGAGAGAGCGCTTGCTCACCGGCGCGTTAAATAGATCATGCGAGAGGCATTCCGATTCGGTGGTGCGATAACGTCAACCTCGTCGTGCACGTACCAACGATCACGTCACTCACCATTTCTCCCCGTTAATGTCAACCGTTGGCGGATGATCGTCGGCGAGAGCGCAACACTGGCGCCGCCTGTATTTTCCGCCTTGTAATTTGCGTTTGTGATTTACTTTGAACTCGCGCAACGTTCACCTCCTCGCCTCCTTCCGTGGCGGTTATGTCGAGAGGATCGGCGACCTTCGCCGCGACCGAGATACTTTCTTATTTTTGTGCGATTAAAGTGATATACTAACGAAGCTAACATTACCATTAACCGTTAATCCAGCTAATATCGCCCGTGACCAAGTAACGTTTACGGCAGAATGAAGATTGCGACCGTCGCGCGCGTGCAAAAGAAATTAACAAAATTGGATTATGAAACGAACAAAGGTACACGTTTAATTACTGTAACGCAATTATATACGTTTACTTTAATGCCACACGTATAGACTACTGACTACGTATGGCGATGATGAAATATAGGACGCAAAGTTTGAAATTCCTATTTATGTGCCAAACTCGCATTACGTTGAGAGAAATGTTTCGTATTAGCAAGCAAAACTTTGGTTGATATGCGACTAATAAAATAATACCGTTGTATTAATTACAAAACTTTGCCACTTTAATAAAACATTCTGATTAGATAATCAAACTTTTTAATTAACACAACGATCCTGTTTCATCAGTCATACATCAACCTTTTGTCCAACATTTTTCTCAGTGTATACAAGTGCAAATGTCAACTAGCATCTTCCTGTGTATTTAAATAAGTATTGAAATAAATACTTTATTGAAAATTTATTTTATCGAAATGTACTGAGATTTTAATTTTATTATTATGATATTCAGAAAGTCTTTTCTATATGCAAAACGGAAAATAATTTTTATCAAATTATATATAGAAATATAGATGAATTTAAATTCTCACTCACATTTACAAGTGGCCCTCTCACGAGTAAATATTGACTGTTTCCTTGCGTACCGAGTCTTTTTTTTTATGGAAAGATATGCCCGCTAGTTACCATAGACGTATGGTTAGTATCTCCCGCGAAGAAACCTCGCAAAGGGTGTCATAATTGTCAAGTGATAAAAATCCTTTCTATCGCGCTTTTTTTAACGTCCCATTCACCCAATGAAATATAATCTCTGGCGATGTGTGCGTGCTACGTAAGCAAAAAAAGATACAAAGAAGAAAGAGAGTGGAAAGGAGGGGAAGGGGCAGGAGGAAGGAGTGAGCCGATACAAAGAGGAAGAAACCATCGTTATTTACAGCTCGTACACCTACCGTGGGTAAATACCACTTCTTCCCGCTCGTATCTGCGACGCCATGCTCGTTTCGACATAAAAACTCTATCTCCTTTTGCAGCATCGCTATCGGCTCTTGTCGCTAGTTTCAAACTGGATTTCGCGCCTCTGTCACACCCTTCTCTCTCTGTCTCTCTCTCTCTCTCTCTCTCTCTCTCTCTCTCTCTTCTCCTCTCCTCTCCCTTTCCGCGGAATTCTTCGTTCGAGCATCATCGACTTTCCGCTATAAAGCGCTTTGGAAACTCATTTTCGTTGATCTTGTTCCGTCGAATCCCCATGCAAAATTGCTATACGTGGTTCCGCATACGAACGTGACTACCATAGCAAAGTGACAATCACGGATAAACGCGGTTATCGGGGATCGTATAGTTAACGTTTTACAACATACTGCGTTGAAACTACTATTTGGTTGTAAAATCGACCAACTTGAGAAGGAAGTCTCTTTTACCTCGCGATCGCAGGCGATCCGCACGAATCCAGATCCGCGAGAATCACGTGTTAAATTTAAAGCGAGATAAACGTATTAATTTGATTTCTTCGAGCGAGCCCTCGGTTTCGATCTTTCGACTCCGGCACGTTTCCTCGAAAACTCATTCTGTTCAAAGCATTATGCGCTTCTCTTGCAAAGCTCTTTCCAAGCCCGTTTCAGTTGATCTTGTTGCGTCGGATACGTGACCGTGCATACCGTAGCTAGACGATAATCCGTCGAAGAAAAAGCTATATACATAATCGCGAAGTAACGGTGAAAAAAAAAAACGTAACGAGCGCATAGGGGAGAATGCGAGAAATTTACGAGGAATTTCGATGAATCGCGTGTGTGAGAGGAGGTTGCATAAGAAAGGCTAGGTTTTATCTCTACGATAATCGAGAGGCCTCCGCGCTATTCAAAAGCGACGCTTGCGGGAAGAACCCGCCATTCGACATTGATTTCACGTCTCGCACGACGCTTCTTCTTTCACGACCCAGTTTCGCAGGCTATCGCACGTACGTATTTTACGAGTGTGATATTACAACGATAATTGTTAAATCCCGCACGTACAGTTTTCTACGCTGCGGTATATAACAGGGAGAGAGAACGCCCCGAGGAAAATTCTTTGCCACGGTTACGTAATTACAGCGTTACAACGAACCAGATCAGAATCGTGGTCCGCGAAATTAGGTGCATACGAAAGGCAGAAAGGCTTTTTTGCGTTCTGAATACGTGCGCTTGAAAGTGGTTGGCCGTGTTACGCCGTACCGCTACAGGAAATTGCCATTTGCCTATATGTGACTATCCGGTATTCTGGGGGGAAAAAAAAGAAACCATAATCATACAGGTATACGAGATGTCGTATCAAAACGGAGATTCGAGGAAACATGCGGAATACAGGATTTCCATTGGACAGAAATTCAAATCGTGAGAATTTCATGATGCGACGTGCTCATTTAAACACGAATTTTTCCTCGATTTGTCGCAGGATTATTTTAAAGAAATGTAAATAATTAAATGTCATATAACGTAGAATGAAGTTCGAAAATTAGTATTTTTTATAAACATCCGGCAAAAGAAAAATTAGAGACAAAATTTAAGTATCTTTTCAAATTAATTTTCTAATTTAATTCTAATTTTATTTTTATCTAGGTAAATTTTACGTTTAATAAAAATTTTTTAAAGGGCGGTTGGTAATATTACATGGTACAATGAAGTTTAACTTTTAATGGGATAATTTACACATTCGAATGTCTGTTATCTCATACCTTTTATAGAAACATTCTGGTTTTAACAAAATTTGGTTAAATAATTGTTAGCGCGAAATGTATCAAATTGCCTAACTAATGCACGTTTATTATCGTTCGCAAAGAAAAATTATATTTTCGTCTCGCCTTTTGCGATGTGATCTGATTAACGGTACCGAGTAATTGTGCCGGTAATTAACGCTCTAAAGTGGGCACTTTCATTTATCAAATCTCGCTGTCAGCGATAGATCGTCGATAATAGAAAATGTAATAAATCACGCATAAAAATTCCACGAGCCAAATTATTTTTATCGTTTATCTGCAATTACCAATTGTTTGAGATACCTATATATCTTCTATTAATGATTACAACTTTCTTTCAATCTTATTGCTTCTTCAAGAAGTCAATATAATTTTTTTTGCAAAATTTATCAATTTGATGAATTTATCAAATATAGTAGCTACTATTGCAAAATCTAATATACTATTAATTCCAATCTTTAATCGTAAGTAATTTTAAAAAACTTTAATCAATTTTATAAATTCTAACAATTTTAATTTTGGATTTAATCAACTATTACAAGGGTGATTTTTTAAATTTAAACAAATTTGAAATTATAAAAAGCCTTGGCTTTTAAATTTTACAATTGTCAGTATTTCACACTAATTTTTATTCAGTGTTATTTAAAAGATTATAAACAACCGTCCATATTAATGAGAATAAAATTGCGTTTGAAATGCTGGAACGCATTAAGTGTTCTTTGTATCCACGGTGATTTATCGTTGAAAGATGTCGATACCAAGGACGAGTTTCTTTTCGCCTCACAGAACAGGAAGGAAAAGTTTAGTATTCGTACGAGACGCTTATGTACGTCTCTGCTTCTGTGTGACGGAATTTAATTCTCCAAAGTGCTAAGACCGTCGTGATCGATTGCGCGAGCTCGCGCCACTTCTAAACTGTTCCTTACTTTTGATAGTTCTCCCGAACAAAAAATATTCTTTGATACAGCCTGATACATATGCATGTTACTTGCACATATTGAGACAAATGGGGAATTGTCAAGTTCTTGATAACGTTTTGATAATCAAATCAGATTAAAACACACACACACACACACACACATATACACACATGGTTTTGCGAATAATATGTAAAATATGTAGTTCAAAAAATAGAAATAAAAGATAAATTACACTATAAGAAGAAAAAAGTAAGACTAAGAGTGAGAAGAAAACAAAATTGAAATTTAGATGTATAAGTGATAATAAAATTTTACATTATTATATTAAAAATAACTGTAAAAAAGTTTATATATGCATCCTTCATTATGTATAAGGGCTATTTTTATTTAATCTTCCTCTAGAGAAGCTAATATTATTTTATAACGAATGTGTAGTCACGTAAAGGTTTCTGATTGCATTAATATGTTAATTAATGGATAACGATGTAGGTGTGATTTCTCATTTTATCTGACACATTAATGGAATTTTAATAATTTTACATCATATGAAGATCAGATATTTGAGTATACCTGATCAATATCGGATATCAAACTGTGACTATAGGTATCACAAGAAAGTAATTATATCAGTGAGCCTGCAAAATATCCTTTTACCTTAGCTTCAACAGGATCTTTTATGAATAATTCCTGTTATACGTGTCACGTCGAAATCTTTATGTAACATATCTTAAGTTTTGTTGAATACTGTCTGTAAAATTTGGTACTGTACAATATTTTTAAATTATTTTGTAGAATTCACACCAACGCAATATTAAAGACAAAATTTATGTATCAGTTACATATTAACGTATAGTATACAACGTGAATTCTGGCAATCATATCGTGGAACGATATACATATGAGAGTATGTGCGGTAGCAAACTGAATTATTGGAATTGACAAGGGACTCTGTCGATTGGATTTTGCTAGCCGCATCGCTGTATTTGCTTTTTATTTACGCCTCTGCTTCGTAATTGCGGTATGATATTTCCTGATACCTTTGTGCACTTTTTAGATGGAAAATACTCCTGAAAACTTTGCACTGAAGGGTTACTAAAGCTACGTTATTTTTAACTTTAATTTCTATGTCAGTTTAAATTTATATCGCGACTTATTCATTATCATTATTCGCTTAAAAAGTTCTTTGTCTGCTACCCCCCCCCCCCTCTCTCTCTCTCTCTCTCTCTCTCTCTCAACAAGTTGACTATCATAAACGTAATCGAACATAAACTACGAATGAAACCGTGCTTCATTAACGCGGTAAATTCTGAAGGATATTATACGCTAATGAGATACAATCCTTTCTATTCCCATTCTGCCTTAATTGGTCTATTTTTCAGCGGTAGAGTCGAGCATCCTCGAGAGTCTCGACAAGAATTTCTGTGGAAAAGAGAAAATGAACGGGGAGAGAAAATACTGAGGGAGTGCGCTCTACTGAATTTTGCATATACTTGTAGTTTCGGAGTGGTTAACGATTCCTGAGAGTCGACGAAGCGAGCCGCCGCGCCACGATATACGAATGATGAGATGAATCTGCGTAATTGCTAGATCAGAATCATGCGGTCGATCTCTAAATTAATATGCTTTCGTACAGTCGGCGATTTAGTGATGTGTGCACACGAGTACGACAGGTCGGCATAGAGCGTTTAGTAGTTCACATAATTGAACTCCTAGCAAATTCGTATTTAATTTAAGGTATTAACTGTAGCTGCAACGTGTGTCATGTATAGTTTATGCTACAATGTCTGTTAGTCTGAAAATTACAGTTTAAAGTGAGTTGCGAACTTTCGGCAAGGTATGATATTCATTTTAGATTAAACAATAACTTTTTGATTTAAAAAAACAGGCACCTTTCAGGCGTCGAATTCTCATTGACTAAAGTAATTACTAAATGTCTATATTATTTTACAACTCTGTAACACATAATGTACATAATTTTATATTATTTTATATTATTTAACACATATATACGCGTAAATATTAATATTTACACGTATTTTAAGTATTATATTAAATGTAATACTATTAGTTATATAGTATATTTTAAAAACAGTATTTTTAAAATTTCTTATTAAGTAATATTTGTATTTACATATAATTATTTAACTGCAAATTATATGCCTAGTGCCAAACTGACTAATAATTAAATTTCCTGTTGTTGACAAGATATTTGTGCAATTTCTCTAACAGTTTATTATGTGCTTTAAGTTATTGGTTTGGAAGGATCTGTAACACCGCGGTTTCAGCAAATACATATTTGTTTTTGTCTAGGGATGATAGGTAGAATTCACATTGAGAGATGTCCGTCCCAATTTCCTTTCCTTTCGAGCGCTTATTCGCTAACTCGGCAGCTCACGCTTTTAGCTCGGATGACCTGTACACAAATCCCGAAAATCGAATTTCGTGGGTTCTTCCATGTCAGGTATCTCCATGTCTGGTAGGTACTACAGAGCGAATTTGCGAAAATCAGATTTCGCGGGTCAAGTGCGATTCGACAGCGTCGCTCGTTCGTCCATCTCCGTGCGTTAGTTACAATGAATTCGCCGCAATTATCTCATCGTTGATTTTGATGCATCGATCCCTTTCTGCATCTCATTGACCTGCTAAAAATACTTAGAATTCAAAATGCCAAAAATAAACGACAAGTGCTATTCCTTGTTTATGTAGAATAGAGATTCGAAATTCTATTAATCTTTTTTTGTTGCAAGAGAACTCTACGCAGAGAATATACCATATATTCAAATTATATTTTTGACGAAATTAATATCTAAAACTAAATATTCGTCAGATAATAGATTTAGATATTTAGATTTGAAAACTTAAAAGTTGTATACTTTTATGGATATTTAATGTACACAACATTTGCAAATATTGCTTTTCTTAACAGTAGTCCTTTAGTATAGACTTAAGAGAAGATTCTTTTTTACGAAAAAAAATTTGCTGGGAATTTATTTGTTTTTACAAAGTTTTCGGAAATACCACGGAAATAAGGATACACGATATAAAATGGGCATGCTGTTCCTTTTTATGAGCGCAAGTTGCCATTTAACGACTCGTATGAATCCGTCGCTTGATAGGGATGTGTGCAATGAGCACAACATATAAAACATCCGCGGACAAAAAGTATTCGCGTCAGCCGGTCATACATAAGCGCTCATACAATGACTTGCAAGAGTGCAGTCGTTATTTTAGCATGTCACACGTATTTTATGGGACCGCGTCGTACACACGCGGCCCGTGCAACAAATAATATCCGTGGAGAAATATGATAACGCAGGAGAACTGCATCTTTTTAACCCTTCGCACTCCGTATTGTGCAAAGGTTTAGAAAAGATGCGGCTCTGCTTTCCTCGAAGAGACGCGCAATTTCTCTTGAAGCTGTGATTGCAAGAAATTCCTCTCTACAATGTAAAATGTTCTAGTTTACATTGCTAATTTGAAACGAATTGTGCTATCAAAATATTTTCTTACGGAGCGTCCGAGTTCTCTAACTGAAATCAATATAATATTTGGAAGTTCTTGCGGATACTGGCGAAATATAGAAGGCGGTATAATCGACTTGTAACAAGGTAAACGCTAATTACGTTTCAAATTAACAACTTTTAGCTTGAAGACTCACGGAGTATTTGCTTACGAGCCCGGTGTGTGATAGATGAAAAGAAATTATGCGGAATCCTCCGTCCCTCCCTCAATTAACTGCATTCCGGGCTCTGGCGCATCTTGCCCTTCCGTGCTGCTTCCGTAAAAAGTTTCGCGAGTAAAATTGCGCGAACATATACGAATATATAAATTACACAAACAAGAAGTCACGAAAACTTCGTTCTTATCGCAACCTTTGATCCGCCACGCGCACCAAGTCTTGAACGATGATAAAAAGTGGGCCAACTATCTATATTAAACTGCTGGGATCAGTCGTCGTATAGTCTACTAGCTGTGGATTTTGAGGAATAAATTTTCGTGACGCTTCTTAAGAAGTATTGTGTGGACGAAGTTTGTACTTGGTGGAGTTCTTATTCCTGAATAATAGCTTTGTGAAGTCAGTCGCATTACGTCCAATTTCCAAGGAATAATTTTAAGTTCTTGATCCATTATTTCCGTTATGCATTTTTTAAGTGGATAAAGTACAATATTTTGCATAAACATAGTTGACATTCACAGTATAAATATTTTTATATATATTAAGGAAAATATGTATATGATAGCCCTCTTCCATTCTTATTTCATAACAATACAAGATTTAAAGGCGCTTCTAAAATTTTGTACTCAAGCTACCGAAACATTCGAAATTTCAATTCTCGTCTCATCTCTCATGTTTCTGTCGTTATACGTCGTTATACGTCAAACTGACTTTGTTGAAGTACTAAGTTGGATCAAGTCTCTGTCCTTGTACATGCAAATGCATCTTATACTGTATATTGAATAAAACAAGGGAAACTTTAAAGAAAAACAACGATAAAAGCAAAATTACACGGATACGTGAATTAGAACACCGCAGTTAACTGACGCGGATACTATAATGGAAAATATTTGTGAATGTTTATAATGTGCAAGTTAAATTCGACATTTTAAACGGTTAGTACTTGCTTCGACCATGTTAAATTACTCATTCGTTATTTACACACTGGCTCTATATATACCTTCCAACTGTACGATCCTAATTAGAGCTATACGTAATTTCAAGAGTTTTATCGCTTTTATTGCTTTCATTTTATTGCTATAAAATATGGAAAACATGCGGAATTTTTCAAATTTATTAGTCACGTTTTTCTCCCAATTCTCGTATTAATTTATTAACCAGTTTTTCACACAAAAATACATCGAAAAACGTTTTGAGTACGTAACGTCGAAATTGAACAAAAAAAAGTTTTATTAATTACTAAAGTTTGAATTCTTTACAGAGAACACTGCAAAAGAAAACGAAAATTTAAAAATAATTAGCATATTTTGCAAATATATTCCGATCAAATGTAATATCAGATAATTTCTAATTAAAGATACGAATTCATAATAATCAATCTAGATGTATTCAATCTGACGAAATCAAAATACGAACCTAACGTATTTTTTTAAATTTAAAATTAACTTAAGTGTTGAATCTAAAAGTCGAAAAACAAGCAATTCTTTCTATAATGTAGTGTGATGTAGTTCAATTTAACTTCTTGGTTGTACAGATCGTAGTTTCCTGTACCGGTGCCACTTTACATATTGACTAAAACTTTCTGTCGTGGTTGTACGTTTCGCTAGCGTTAAAAGTCACTATATAATACGTATTAAGATGTGGTCGTTTCCGGCTGAAATTACGTCGGGGATTTGTGCCCTTTGGAGGAAGTTCGATGAAGCGCGAAGTTACATCCGCAGCTAGTTTTGCAGGGTAGATCGAGAGGGTACGATAACAACCCTTTGCCTAACAGCCAAGTAGGAAGGAAATGTGCACGAGAGACTTTTAAGCAAGAAATTTAACCATTTTGCGGTGAACTAACCAAATTTGTGCGACTGAAGTGAAGTAGATAGCAACTACTCGTGGACGATTGTAATTAACGTTCTAACTTCAGTTTTACAATATTAAATATTTTTGATGTGTACGATGCATACTAAAGCGCATACATATATTTTGAGAAATTTTTATTAGTCTATATGGTCTAATTTTATGTCTTTATCAGACTTATTTATATATAAATTATATCATCTTTTTTGTTGTTTAATTTTTTTTATTGATAGAATTTTATTATGGAAGTAATATTTTATGCTAAAAAACACACATAGTTATTTTTCAAGCGGCAATATGTCGTTTATTTATATTAGCGCTAAAAGAGGAAAATTACAGGAACTCATAAATATGAATATATTATATGGTGATATATTTTTATAAAGATTTTTGCGAATAAATTGTTCTTAACGCAATATATCCGCTTTTATTAATAACACAACCGCACAAAAATAAAAAAAGTAGTTTGACCTGTATACAAGACACATGTATTTCTGTGGATTTTGACCTGCTGAATCCAAATCTGAGGTCAGAATTGGTAAATTGGTTCGTTGTTCCAAGCTAACCTCAAAAAAAGCTCAAAAATCTACGAAACGAACATTTTCGATGTACGATTTAAGATATGTTTATTTATGTATTTTGGCCTATTGAGTTCGAGTTCGTGGTCAGAATTAGTTCATTAAGTTTAAATTTAATCAACCTTAAAAATGGCTTAAATTCCCATTAAGTGGGAAATGGGAAAATCCCATGAAACTATAAATTTTGTTAAGCTTGAAACATTAGCATATGAGCAACTTGATTTTTTGCCATTTATTCCGGTTAGATTCGTCATATACAGAAATAACAATGTTCGAGATTAGAAATGTAACTTATTGTCTCGAAAAATCGAAGGTTGTAAAACGTGCTTTGTTTTTGAAATTACAAATATTACAAAATCGAGACAAGTTACACTTCTAATCTCGAAGATTGCTATTTCTGTATGACAAATCTAATCGGAATAAATAGTAAAAAAAAGTTAAGTTTTTCATATGCCAATGTTTTAACTTTAACGAAATCAATAGTTTCATGGAATTTTTATCGCATTTTCCATTTTATGGGATTTCGAGCCATTTATAAAATTAATAATTAAACTTAAACTTGATAAAATAATTCTGACCACAAACTTGAAATCAGCGTGTCAAAATACATAAAGAAATATGTCCTGAATCGTAATGTAAGCTAAAGATATGTGTAGGAAAACTATCAATTTCTCAGAATTTTAAGTAGTCCTTTTTAGATCAGAAGCAACCTTAGACCTGCTGGACTAATTCTGACCTCGATTTTGAACTCAACGGGTCAAAATACATAAAAAAACATCCTGAATCGTACATCAGCAAAAGTGTTCTTTCCAATTTTTCATTTTTTTTTAAAGTTTGGAACAGCGAACCAATTTATCAATTTTGACCTCAGATTTGGATTCAGCAGGTCAAAATTCATAGGAATATATGTGTCTGGTATACAGATCAAACAACTTTTTCATTTATGTGTGGTTGTGTAATTATTGTATATAAACATTATTGCAAATATAAAATGTTGACAAAAATGCTCAATCTCTGAGCATTCAATGTATAATATTTGAAATTCAAATTCGTATTTCTTAATTAATATTTTCAAAAATTTTTAAAAATTATTTTGTCACTTTGTATATGTAAAATATCTTCAAACCGTTTCGCTCTGCACAAATGAAATTTTTAACGAAATAGTATCTCCGTCAGACGGGGACTTTACGTTACGGAACAAAATCGCTCGTTGTAATGGCTTCCTCACGTTAAAAATTACCTCCTGTCACGCATTTAGCGGCGACTTTCATCAAGTGAAATTGTGCTTGACGATTTTCGTCGGGGCTGGAAGCTCGTTGAGGCGTAAAGTCGCATCCCCAGCTACTTTGCCAGGCAGATCGAAAGGTTGTGATATCAAGTCCTTAACGAAAAACACTTCATAGAATCGGTCATAAGCGTTAACGCGTCGCAATTAATCATACACTTCTGTAACGAAGAATTGCAGAAATCAGAGAACGAAAGAAAAACTTATTTCGAGAAATTTAAATTGTTGAAGATGTTTAAAGATTAATTATTAATTGAAGAGGAAACGTGCAGAAGTTCTACTTTTGTCGAATTATAATTTCAGCAGATAAATGATTTTTAAAAATATTTTTTAAATTGTTAGCACGACTGTTGAAAAGTAAAAGAGAAAAGACTTAGGATAAATCAAATAAAGAGAGATGTAAGATAACTTTGATAAAATCGCGAATTGTGAAACGTGTCCGCACAGACAGATAACTGACAACGGTTTTACAAATCTCAAGATGAAACTGTTCGCCTGCGATATTACATCAAGATGCGAAGTTATTACGCGACGCGCACGGAGCGATCGGAATTACTGTCGTAAATCGTAGTCCTCGAAATTCGATGGCGCGAGAAAGCGCTTCCGCGAGCGCTTCGCCGCTGGAAGATGGACGAGACGACGACAAAGAGCCGACGAAGACATTCTCTCCGTGAATCGATCGATGAGAGGGCAAAGGGAGGCGCATCTCACGGGGAACACGGCTCCTCGAGCCGCGAGAATCAAATTAAGCTTTTGACCGAGCGGCTTGTACAACCTCGTAACAGTCACAAATTTCGCCAAACTATCGCCTGCGAAGTTGTGGCTCTTGTTAGTTGGATGTGGGGTTCTATTAGAAGTTATTACATAACACATTTGTATGTTTAACAAAAAGTCTATTCCTTGTTGCAATTACGATCGATAAACGCTTGTATATTATTTTAACAATGTTTATTAGAAAATAATTTGTTATTATTTATGATGCATATTATACTATCAACAGATCGTAACAGATTACTTTCTCATTTGATACAAATGATTATTATGATATATTATCTCCACCACATCCGACCAATATTTAATAATATACATTTCAGTTTGCAATAAATATTCAATTTGTTTTCCCTTTTTCTGAGACACAGCTGGTATGTTGACTTTTGTTATTTATATCAAGTTTATATTTTTAACAACAGATTAAAACAAATAAACGCATTTCTTTGCAAAGAAATATATATTATAAGATTTTTATATCCTCGGCGTGGACAAAAAATTTTTCTTTGAATTCACACTGTTCCGCGTAAAGTTAGGTCAAAGTTACGAACGTGTCACGGTGTTACAGCGAGCTGTCCCGTACTTTTGCGTTACCCGTATTTCGCATTATATAACGTTATTGTTTCTCGAACTTTACAAAGCGGTAATTATTCCGTCGTAAATTTAGCTAGAATTTATCTCAACGTGTAAAAAGAATAATCTGGACGCGCAAATCAAGATTAGCTAGCTAGACGAGCACACGTAACTCGTACTCACACGTAATGTTACAAATTAGCTTGAAGTTCCAGCTTCCATAAATCCTCGCTGGAATCCTATGCGCGTTAGTCGCAAGTTACGGCGCATTAAGACTCGTTACGTAATACGGATCGAGATACAGTTTCGTGCGCTATAAGACGACCGAAATTACGTTTGGGACTCGGTGCTGTACTACGGTGAAAGCTCGGTGAGACGTAAAGTTACACCCGCCCCCAGCGCTCGCAATCGTCGGAGATAGAAGGCTTTGATCCCGAATAAAGTGCCGGCGGGTGAGATAGAAAGGAAGTTGTAGATATATAGAGAAAGGACGCGACTTTCTTTCTCTACGGTGAAAGTCGATATGAGTCGCCGCGACGCCGACGGCGGGCGGCGTCGGTGAGTCGACCGGATTCCTCGACCGGCGTTTGACTGTCGCCGCCGACTGTATTTGCCGAGGTATTCAGGACGGCGAACGATCAAGCGATCTCACGGTTGCAATCCTTGGGAAACTGCGCAAAGTTACGCGTTAAATCAATAGTATGAAACGACGTGGCGACGTCTTTCGTCTTGCTTTGAGGGTTCTGGGCTTTGATGACCGATTACGCTGTATTACGCCGGTTGTTGCGGCGTTTCTGGCGCGATATTGCGCGTTGGATGCAAAATGCAGAATTCCAAGAATGGTTGGCGACGCGAGGGAGGTTTTTGCGACGCAACCCGATTCCCCCCCCCCTCTCTCTCTCTCTCTCTCGCTCTTAAGATAAATAGATATAAATAAAATTAAGAAAGCAATTTTTTTCGAACGTTCTGAAATCTCATTCCAAATCATCCGAAGCTTAATAATCCGGAGTTCAGAAGTTCCGAGACACGTTTACATCCGCTTACATGGCACGGCGTTAGTAGATGGCTGAAAGATAAAAAGCAAACTCGCGCGTCAACGGGCGTTTAATTCTGCCGTGTAATGGAATCTTTGATTCAAGGTTGGTCGACGAGAGTGTCGGGAATGTTTAACCGCAGCAACCGAGACCGTGGCTAATGAAAGCGACGTTTGATCATCGACCACGAAGTAATCGACTTACCGTGACTGACTCCGCCTTCCCCTCCCCTCCCCCCGCCCGTCGTGCGCCGGCTCCTCCTTCCGCGACATTCCTGTATCGGCCTCCTGCCTCCCCCGCTTCGGTTCCCATGTTAAGTTAATTAATGAAACACTCGCGACAGACGCGATGATCACTTTCCGAGATCAACGTACTCCAATTTGTATTTTGACAAAACCCCCTCGATGCGTGCGATCGGCAGGACTTTCCGCTCCGATGCGCTCCTCCGCAAATGGAACTTCGTACACCTCGTAATCGAACGGAAAGAAATACGATGACTTTTCCAGCGTTGCCTCGGTTTTTTATTTTCTTTAGTTAGCATCTCTCTCTCTCTTTCTCTCTTGTTGAATCCGATAACTCGGAGAGATCGTAAAGCGAGAAAAGGGAAATGGAACCGTATTTCAACCGCCGAAGCCAATTCGTAGACTATTCTTCTTGCCGCGCGAAAAATCGCGTTACACACGTGAGCTTCCTAGCTCGCGGAAATGAAATTGTTCGCAGAGGCACCGTCGTTTTCCTCTTTCGAAATAGTCCCCTCCAGTCCTGTCCTCGTCCTAATCATCGAGAAGGGTAATCAAGGGTTATCCGCATCCGTTCTCCTGAATCTCTCGACGCGAACTCGCGCACCGAATCCCACGAGCGGCCGCTGTTCTCCGGCGTTTGCGGATCCGAGGGTTCGAGAGTGTTGCCACTTGATCCCCGTCGAAGCACGGGGGTCGAAGTCCCGCGTCAGACTGCAGGGTGTCACCCTCGTTCGTACCCTCGAACCTCCGCGATTTCCACCCTACCGTCATTCCGTGAGTTGTACGCATGCCCGCAGGAAATCTACCCTCGCCGTATCTCTGCGTTGCCTCGTATATATATGTGTGTGTGTGTGTGTGTGTGTGTGTGTGTGTGTGTGTGTGTGTGTGTGTGTGTGTGTGTGTGTGTGTGTGTGTGTGTGTGTGTGTGTGTGTGTGTGTGTGCGTGTGTGTGCGCGCGTGTGTGTGTACGTTCCACCACTCGAAAATCGTGGAAGCGTGCACGGACGGGTGGACGGGCGGTCGGTTGAATGGGTGGATGTGCGTGCGCCGCGTGTCCACACGTGAGAGCGCGGTTGGCGACACACGGCCGTGCGCAGACACGCGTTCACGCGCGCGCCTGCGTCCGCGTGTGTGTTAGTGAGGGTGTGGACGCTTCGGAGGTAAACACGCGTGCGATAAATCGCCGCTCGAGGATGCGTGCATGCGAGGAGAGCGACGCCGGTGAAAGTAAAAATCCAAGGAGTGGATCAAGGAGAGATATGGAGGGAGGTTCATCGCGTAACTCGGTCTTGTTGCACTCTACGATCTTGTCCCTCGCCGGTGATGAGACGGGCGTTACGTCGATGATGTTCGGGGCTACAATTTCGGCGCGCCACAGACGTCCGTTAAACGACGACCGGATGGAATTGTTGCGCGCGCCGCGCCGTCGCATATGGCTCCTTGTTTACGAGGAGCGGTCCTTCGTCCAATCGTAAATCTGCTTACTGTCTTTGACGAAGTGAGTGACTACTCGAGGGGTGTCTCACGTGGAAACTTCACGCCTCGTATCTGGAACACAGGCTCTAATTTATTAAGTAAAGTTGGCGTCAAGTTCACGCGCTAAACGCTAAGCTTATTTACTTGATGATTAAGTTGAGTTGGCTCGACATGTTACCTCCTGACAGTTGATGCGATATAAGTAACCTTTGCATATTCTCGTCCGCCTGATATTCATTTATGTTATATACAGCGAGAAAGAAAATAATTGCAGTAACCATAATATCACTATAATTTATAGTTATTTTTAGACCCGATCATATTTTTATACCTATTCAATAATATAAATTAGAGCTTAAACTATTATACATATATTAAAGTTCTCATAATCATAAATTAATATTATATTATAGTAAATTATACTATAAAATAATCATTATCAGTATCATTATAAGCGTATGATTATTATTACTAATATTATAATAATAATTACTACAAAAATGATATACTGGCTATAATCATTTTACTATGAAGTTGCAAATATCATATATTTTTTTCTCAGTGTAGATATTTGGATTGATTTTTTTGGAAATAAATTTTTATGTTCACATCTCTTAAGTTTAAGTGTACATGTGGCAAAAAATCTCGTAATTGTGTAAATTAGTCAGCGCGCGAATAGAATAATTAAAACTCTTAATCACGATTGATATATATATATATATATATATATATATATATATACAGTGAATTTCTTTTTATAGTCGTACACTAAGAAAAATATCCATTGATATTTAATCGAGTAATCCAAGGTTATAATAACAAATGGGTATATTTAATGAAAATTATATATTCGATGAGAAATTGAATCAGACATGTCCATTTTTCATTCGGATAATTATAATCGGATATCTAGAGTTTCATCGGTAATAAAATTAACAATTTGATACACTATTTAATTGGTAAATCCATTGGAAGTTTTTCTCAGTGTATCATTATCTTTTAATGTATGTACACATACACGATATTGACTTACACCGAGAAAAAAATGTATGATATTTGCAACTATAATTACATAGTAAAATAATTTATCTATTGTTGAATAACACTATAAAAATATAATTAAATTAAGAAATGACTATAAATTATAGTGATATTATGGTTACTACTCTATTTTTTCCCACAATCGGTATAAATAGTAACAAGACATGGGAGAACTAAACTAAACAACATGTAGTTTCTCCCTGTAGCTCTCTTGCTGCCGAGATGAAATCGAGTTTTGCTTTAAAAGTCAGATTCTGCTATGAATTACAATACAATTATCACTGGACCAGCAATTCGCTGGAAGAGTTTACGTAGGCGAGGAAATTTACTAACTGCCTACGCACACGTATCTGGTTTCAGCTTTTCGCCTGTTTGATTTTCATTTCCATCATGATTTTAATAGAAATAACCAGCGATTCACAAAGCGCAAAAAAATAAACAAGGAAGCGTAATTCCGGCACTCGCAAGCCAGCTCGGCACGCTTCAGCCGGCATCGAAAACAGAATTAATAAAGCGCAGCAACAAAGCCGGCGCAACAAAATTTCGATAAATCCGCGGGCGGCGACGCGATAATTTCGATGCTATGTGCAGTCTCCGCTCGATTGGCTCGCGTAACGCGATCCACAAGTAATTTGATTGACGTACCGTGATATTACCATTTCAGCGTATAGCATTCGCCTGGTAATGCGATATTGATTTAGGGGCGCATCTCGCGGCGACACAAATATCGGCGCCGCGCCGTAGGTAGATAAGAATCGCGGTATATCCGCCTGCTTTCTTGACTTAAGCACAAACGGAAAGTAATCTCCGTTCTACCGGAACGTCGTCGTTGAACGCGTAAGCAAGACGAGCCCGTTTTAGTAAATCTACGAAGCGCAAATCCCCCTTTTCTCTCCCGTCCGCGCAAATTGCACGTCCGTAAACGAGGGCTTTAATATAATTGTTCGCGATTCGAGTCGTCGCGGGTGTGATAAAAGTCCTCCTCCTAAGTAAAGGGAATCAACAACGACGGTGCTTTCTTCCCCCTTCCCTCCCCCCCCCCGCTCCCTCCTGCGCCCTCCATCCACCTTATCCACCGCGAGCGGCGGCTCCTCGGAGGATCTCGTTTTCTAGCTTGTAATAGTTAGCTTGATGGTGAAACTTTCGCGGCACCCTGGTGTGCTGGTGCGGGCGAGGTTTAAACTGCATTAACTACGGTCCTGATAATAAAACTTTCGGAACGTTTGACGGATGAAGCCGAGCAAACGATCTGGCTTTCTGCATTTTCGATTCCCCGCTCGGTAATTAATTGAGGAGCGCGAAAGGGATCCCAACGCCGAACTTTGCATCGGGGGTGTATTACGTTTAATCTTTCCGTGGCTTTCGGCCGATTCCGCAACCGACGATGCGGAGAAAAAAAAAGTTGCAGTAGCCATCACTATAATTTATAATTATTTTTGGACCGACCATATTTCTATAGTTATTCAACAATATAAACTAGAGTTTGTTTAAACTATATTAAAGTTTTCATAATCATAATATTGGCCCGTACAACCTACGATATGGTTGCCATAATTAAAATAGAGATTTCAATATAATAAATTGTGAACCATGAAACAATCATATCAATATAGACTGTAAGCAGATAGTTATTATTACCAATATTATAGTATAATAATTTTATAAAAATAATATTTTTGACTATAAGTATTTTATTATACAATTACAGTCGCAAATATCACACATATTTTTCTTGGAGTATATTGTTTAAAAAGTAACAAATATAGGAAAATGGAAATACTACTTTCTATTCTGTCAGGCTTCAAGGTAAACGTAATTCATAAAATTGCGTTTATATTAATAAAGAACTACGTGTATAGTAATATAAATGCAAATTTTATTCACGTAACATGAATTCTACGTTAAAAAATCTATGAATGTACCATTGCTCCGTGTCGCGTGTAATGCGGAAAAGTAGTTCAGAATTTAATAATAGCGGGCATGAGAAAACGTAAAAGTGAATGTACCATGCGGAAAGTTCTCGAAAAGTTTTGGAAACATTGAAATTTTTTTTATTCTTATTGCTGGATACATGTTCGTTAGGATTTTTTATTAAAATACGATACAACTTTGTCCGCGGTAGTTTTCGCAAAATAGAAAATAGTACTCGTCCCATGAACATATCTCGCATATATATCGGTTCCACAATTTTGTAGTAAGAAAATATGTCGACGTACGTGCAATAATCTTTTGCGGTACGACCGTTTCTAGAAGGAGCCGACGCGAACGCGTTCAAATTTGGGAAATAGGCTGTCCGGGTAAAGGTTAAGGACGTTTACAACGATAAATATGTGCAGCTGAGAGAGGTATACGACGAACGCGTCTCGTAAAATATCATGCCGAGGCGGACGGCAAGAGGCGAGTGGCACAGAAGGAAGGGTGAATTATTTTTTATACGTCTCGTCGTATTTTCAAATGAAATTAACGATTGCGTTTTTGTTTTTTTTTTTGACATTCCTGGAGAGGCGCGGTGCCAAAATTAATTGAGGAGTGAAGACACTTTTTGGCGTCATCACGCATCCGTGAGGTCTTTCCTACCTTTTTTTCTCTCTTCTCCCTCTTCAAAACGTTCCCACGCAATTCTAATGCGGATAAAAGGTTTTTCCCGGACGTATCCGATGCATTGTTATACGCCGCCATTTAATTGAAGAGCATACACACATACACACGCACACGTACACATACAGAGTGCGTTATCTGCAATCCCGCTTTTTGCGAGAAAATGAAAACTAATGTCGCGGCACTTGCATTTTTTGGCCTCGGTATCGCGGCAGGATCTAGCAACGGCCGAATGCAAATTATACCGAGTTCGACGATACTTTGGCGCGAATAGTAAATTTTGCATTCTATTGTGGTGGCGGGCATTAATCTCGTCCAGTCTAAACGTAATGTATCGTTTCTCCCGCGATATAACCGTATCGTAACGGCCAATGCAGGCGCGCCATTTCTTTCCGATATTACGTGATCGCACGTAATGTCAATATGGTAATTAGAATCATAAAAGCTCGGCGGAAACGATTGCGGTTAAATTTATTTATTTATTTTTTTATGCTAAGCTGCGTCGTGCACCTTTTTTCCTTCCCTTTTTTCCGTTTCCTCGGAGTTAAACCGTTTGAAATTTAAAGCTCTCGCGTTCAATGGCAGAGACCGAGGAGGGTAGAACACAATTGCATAAATTGCAACGCGTGCTTGTTGCAGCTCGCAACGCGCGACAGGTATACTCGCGTAACCACCTAATGCACAGTCGTCAACGCGAACGACGTTGGCGGATTACGGAATTTTAATTTTGCATCCGCGACTTTTTCGAGCGCTCGGTGATTAATTGTGTCGTATCTTTTTAGAACGCACACAATGCGCGGCAATTCGCGTATGCACAAATACTGCAGATCGGATTTAGAGACTTTCGCACTTGTCAGACACTTTTAAATTGTCTACAAATAATAAGGATATTCAGATAAACGCAAAACGTCACGCTGCTCTTTTATCTCGAAAAACGAAGTTACACCGAAAGAAAAAAAAAATAGTCGCAGTAATCATAATATTACTATAATTTATAGTCATTTTTAACTCCATTTATTTTTCCAATCCAATTATTTTTTTATAGTTATTTAACAATATAATTACAGTTTGTTTAAATTTATTTATGTTCTCATAATATTGATTTATGCAATTTATGATATGGTTGCCATTAATGCCAAATAAAGATTTTAATATAGTTGCCAAAATAATCATTATATAAGTATATGGTTTTAGTATTACCAATATATTACACACACACAATTTTATATCTATATGTATATAATTACATAGTAAAATAATTATAGTCGGGAATATAATTTTCATAGTAATTTATTGTTATTATATATATTTTATATATATATATATATATATATATATATATATATATATATAGATAGATAGATAGATAGATAGTCGCAAATATCATATTTTTTCTTAGTATAGAAGCGTCAATACGCACAAAATATTTTGATACGCTTTTTCGTTAACTTACTAAGAATTCACGAATGCTAATCCTAAGAATAGACAAAGTTTCGTTGCTTTTTATCGTTTAAAAGAATAATAAATTTTCTCAGTGCAGACCATAAAGGATAACATAATGTCGTCTAACGCGGTGTCTACTTAATCAATGATATCCCAATAATACGAGACACACGTGCGTATGCCGTTTGCACGTGCATCGGTATTCAGTGAAACGGGCCTGTTATCCATGCTATACGTTAACGGTAACGATCCTTCGGACACAGTAAACGGCGGAGCGTCGGTCAGAATAAATTGATTGTCTACATTTCGTTTCACCGTCGCCGCTTATTACGGCGTAATTAACGAGGCCGATGCCGAATTAATGAAAGTGCATCCCAGCCCCTCTTCCCTCTCGCTCGTCGACCTTTCTGGCGATCGTAACGTAATCGATGCCACCGTGCGTGTACACAGCAAATATGTTTAGGAATATTGCGGGGTTTGGTTGACGAAACGGCCGACTTTACGTTTATAATGGTCGTGCCACACGCGCGCCGATTATAATCGCGCCGGTCGGTTTAGGTATCGTCGTGATATGTTTACAATCCGTCATTATCCGTGTTATCGGATTATTTTTAACTATATACTCCAAATCGGATTTCGCACCGTTTATTTCCTCTTGTTCCCCCCTTTCGCAAGATGGTGATGCGAATGAAACGATAATACGGTATTGAATAATGCGCTCGACACCAAATGCGACGATGGCAAATCTCTTCATTTAAAGGGATTTTTTCAGTTCTTTTGACATTTTTTTCAACCCGTTTGGATGACTACTCGGTCGTACGGTCACTTCGTTTTCACGAGCCATTGGGAGAGCTGCCGCGGATTTTTTTTACGCGCCGATTGTTTCAAAGGATTTTTCATGGAGCAGCGTGGGCGCGTGGGATGGAAACGGACAGAAAGCTGCGGCAATCGAAGTATTCGCGCGATCGCTGACTGACCACCCGGGATTTTAATACGTTTTCATCAAAAATTTATTTTCAAAAACGGCAAAAATGGATGACATCTCGTTCCTGTTGCTTCTACGTTGCGCACTCTCATATAATATTATTACACGTTTGATAATAATAGATAGACGTGTACATACAGTCCTTTTTTTCTCGTAACCAAATGATTCAATGAAAGTAAGTAAATATATTTTTGGCAACAAACTCAATCAATTTATCTCTCTTATTTGATTTAGCGTTAAAATGCGTGACTGCAGCAATTGCTTCTCTTTTTTTTTAATTCCTAGATTTTGTTGCTTTTCCATGTTTAAAATCTCTCGAAATTGCTTTTATAAACAGAATGAAAATTCAATGTTATTTTTATTTTATTTCGTTATAATTTAATTACATTTTATTCACGATAGTAGCGCAAGGATTAAATTATTTCTTCGAAGAACACTGTGATAGCATCTCGCTACAATTGCACAGAATTCGTAACAAACTAGTCTTCATGCGCCCAGCGGAATTCAACTGTGCGGATAGATTTAGTGTCCGACTGGAAACTGTAAACGAACAGCGCAACACGGGAGCAGATAGGATAGGAACGAGCTCAAGTTTGAGTATAAATTCTCCGACACATGGAAAGTGTATCTTTTGGCTTCATAGCGCGAGAGTAGTGTTTCGTTGCACAAACAGTTTGATTGCGCGGTAGCGAGCTATCGTATTACTTTATTCTTAACTTAGTACCTGTCTCATCTTCGCAGTATGTCCCTTTCTTTCTTTAGAAAAACATAGATTTAGTTCTCCCACTTTGCATAGAATATATATTTATTACGTAACAACTTTTATTTTTTAATTAATTGAATCAGTTAAGAACAATTTTTTTTGTCAGTGTGTTTTTGTTATTAAAAAAAGATTAAATTATTAAGATTAATGTTTTTCGCACAATTATTTTAATTATTAATTATTAAATATCACAAAAATTAATATTTTTACAGCATAATTAGCTCGAATTAATTTTTAGGAAGATATTTGATGTCTCTTAAACACAATTGGTCATTTAAATGCTTGAAATAATTTTCAATGGAACGCCTTTCTGATAATATTTTTTGTCTCTTTTATTCTAGCGTGCATTCAATTTCTTTCAAAATCAAGTAGTTATATAAATAAGCGATAGTTAATCAAAATGTTGAAAAAAAAACAAATTTTTTATAGAGAACATTATTCGCGAACGAAATAAATTGTTCGGTTTATCAAAATAAATGTAAAACTTGCACATTTTTTTCGCAGACAAATGTTGGATTCTGAAAACAGAAAGGGGGACAATCTTATATAAGAGATATGTTACGGGCAAATTTGTACAAGATACGTATCAATTCTGGGAGATCAGACTGACGATATCTTTCCATCTTAGAAAGACGGTCAGCCTCAAGTAGAGAGGTTTCTGCAAAATATGTCCCCTTTAAACGCGTTGTCGCGAGCAGCAACGTAACGCGGACAGAACGACACTCTCCAGAAGAATCCTGGACCGAGAAATAAATCACGCTTCAGCCCCGTGCCCGAACGTGCCCTAATTCCGAGCAGATGCTTGGAATCCGGATAAAGTAATCTGAAATCTCCTCGCGTTATCGAAATTTAACTCCTAGGAGATGGATCGCTACCTCTTTGCGTCACTGGCAATTTTCAGGATTAATATATAGAGTTTGCCAACAAACGCCCGGAGACGGTCGCTACCGTGGCCGTTGCCTGCATTAGGTTATACATTTTACTAGATTGCTCGTGCGATCCTCGCAAACTCTTGCCTTTAGTCTTACTTTCAGTCAACCCGATCCGGTGAGCTGTTAACGAGAACTAATTTCACGAGTGTCCGATTAACACGTTGAATCCTCCGCTTCTTAATCCTCCCCCCCCCCACCCTCACCCCCCCTCTACATAATCTCGCCCGGGTAATATCAATAAACCATCAACAGGAACAATGCACGAATGGCTTAGCTACCTCTCTAAACCAGCTTAAGATACGTGCGGGCGCGAATATATTCGGCCATCACGGACTGCAGGAGTTACAACGGTTGCCACGGTATTACGGCGGGGGAGGGGGGAGGGGGGCGGCAAATGAAGTTACGAGGTTGCGGTTTGCTTGGTCCGTACCGTTCGCTATAACGACGAATACCTTCGCGTCGTTTACCCGCTCATATCCGCATTAAGCCCATCTCGAATGCGACGAAAACCTCTTTGCCGAAAATGGATCTGGCTACTTTGCGTGCGGACTCGAGTATTGCCCGAGTACTGTTTGCCGTGAAAACCGGGCTCGCGGAATAAATTAACCGTCATTAATAGGAATCCTTTCTGAATAGGAACGAACAGAGAGAGAGAAGACTGAAAGCGCGGAGATTTCGTCTTTGAATGAGCCGCCGATAGTCTCGCTAATGTTGTGAGACGTGAATAGCTCTTGTGACAAGCTGAAAGATCAAGATCGCCCCGCGAATTAAACCTCAAAGTATGCAAATAAGAAGTCAAACTTTATTCTTTCTTTAATTTCGAGTGGACTGTACTTTAGTGGAATTTCAATTCCGTGCTTGAAATCAAGATCTAGGAGTTGAAAATTATCAATAAATATATACAACGACTTCTTTTGATATTATTTTACGGAGACTTTTATTTCAAATTAAAAAATGAGAGGCCTCTTTATGAAGGGTTAATGTACTCCAGAGTAAAGTGTAAGTATCCATTTTGCTCTATCGCAGGCAGTTTCAAAGAGTCTCTAGTCTTAGTCGCTCATATCCGACACTTTTAAACGCCAGTTTACCTCGAAAACTTCTACCCCCGAAAGTGTACCGAAAACGACCGGGAACATCGTCAACTAGCCCGGCGAATAACCGTCTCCTGCAAGTCGGCGTGACGACAATTTCCCGCGCTATTAGATGTACTTAAGCGTCCGTACACTCGTCGGCGGGGCGGTTTACAAGCGCGTCTTTCCCGGGGAGGTCTCTCTCTCCCCGCGTCATCCGCAGTGGTACAAGTCGCGATATGCAAAAGAGGACAACGAGGATTACTCGCGTTTTCTAAAAACATGAGATTGCGCGGGACGGAGCGTCCTCGCCTTCGCCCTCGCCCTCGCCCGCGGATCCTGGGAGGGATCTTCCGTTTCGCGGTCGTGTTTCATCCCCCTCGTGTTTCAACCCTTGCCTAACGCCGACCCGCCGCTATCATCCTCGCCTAGCCATTAGGCCTGCACGTAGCCATCGTGTCAAAGTGGTGATGCGGTTGGCGCCCTTGCCAAACGATAACTGCGACTCACCTACCTACCCACCCACCCGCTCCCTCTAGGCATCCCGGGCTCGACGCTCAAGCAGCTAACGAGGGACGAAGAGGTGCGTAATAAGGCTGGAAGAACATACGGTGAAGTGGAAAGTGTCATTTGTAGAGATTCGTTTGAAACTGCGCTCATCGTCCTCCGTCTCATCCGAGAGCCTCGTTTAATTTTCACAGAGGCGAAATTAGCACGCTGCTTATCAAATGAACAAATCTACCAAATTTCCAACGTACTCGCCGTTTTCGATCGTTTAGCACGGAAGAAAATGCTATCGGGCTTACTGAGATAACATTTTAACGGGGAAGAAGTATAATTTTTAACACTCTTATTAGCTGTTTTTATTTCTTTGCTAATCGATCTGTATGCGTAATGAATAATCGTAACCAATCTCTGGGAAAACATTTCTAAAAAATAATTTATTATTATTAGGGGAAAGGCACCGAATTTGGAACACTACTTTGTTCTTGGACAATATTTTTTAAATAATAGTCAAAGAAACAGTGTTAAAAATATGATACAAATTAGAAAGTATCTCCTATCCAATGGTATAGTAATTTTTATAAAACTGTTTTGTATTTTTTTAATAATTAATGTTTTCGCGATACATGTCAAATAGGGCGCCTAATTTGGAATCCGTATACGATCGAAGTATTAATATTACATTTTATTGCTTTATATCTTACCTAAATTGTGTAGTTACAACAGACTCAATGTTGTTCCGTTAGGCTTGTCCAAGGGAATCGTGAAAATATAACTCCCGCTCTTGACGAATTCGTTTTTAGCAGATCTTACGTAGAAAAGGATATGAATATTAGCGTAGCCAATTAAATAATTAGAGCAAATAAATAATTTAATAAATAGAGAGATGATTTTAATTAAATCTGGATAAAGTTAAAGCTATAGTGTTCGAGATTACTAATCCAAAATTCTGCGGAGTATGGATTATTATCACGGCGCAGCCTTGTGAATGTAACCCACCGCAGAACTATTACGTGTACGCCGCCTCATAATTAGTCGGGTAAGATCTGCTTAGGGAGACCACCAGTAAAATTTCCAGCCAATCTCAGCCATCTTCCGCGAAGCGGTTACGTGCTTGTATAACAAGCGAAGGAGGCAAATATCGTCAGGGATAGCTCGACGTGGATGGCAATTTGCGCGTGCATCCCACAGGAACGGTGCCAAAAGTATTATTGAGGAACCCGTATGAACGGCGCGACGTTTCGAGGACGGCGCTTCGCGTAATGCACTCCGTGCAATATCCGCGAGACGGTCGCGAAGAATGAGGGATGCGTGCAAACGGGAACGTTCCATCTTCGAGCATCTTATCCGCAACAGATTCGCAGATTGGTTCATCGCACGGGATGAAACGTAGCTATTTCGCGGGTCGATTGTACGACTGCACTTCTCTCAGATAGAGTCCTATCTACAATTTATCAATGTATTAGTAACGAAGATCTCTTTTGGATTCAGATGCCGAAGGAAATGAAAAGACGATAGTGCTTTAATCCTTTTTAACGAATTCCATACCATTAAAGATATCACATCTTTTATTAAACTATAATAAAAGTATTTCTTATACTGCGAATGTATGTGAGCATCCGCGAATCATACATTTATATCCACGACTGTAATGTTAAACTTTTTGTATACAAAGGTAATATTTTTTTACATTTTAGTTTCAGGTATTTACTTTTACGTATAATTAATAACTTCCTATTATTATTATCCCAGCTGTGAATTTATTTGGCTATTTTGAAAAATTATATACATCATTTTTTTAAGTCTAAGAAACCGAAAGATTATTTTATCATATAACGATATATGTTTTGAAAAATTATAAATTAAAAATTGTTATAGAATAAAATTATCTGTTAGTTTCTTAAATCTCAGAAAAACGTTGACGAAAAGCGAGAAAGGGACGAGGGGAAAAGTGCGCGCAGCGGCGTCGCGAGGGGAACAAGCGGGTGTATCTGCAAGCTTATCCTAATTGCCGGTAATAAAAGCTTTTTATCGGGCAGAGTTATGCTTTCGTTCGCTCTCTCTCTCTCTCTCTCTCTCTCTCTTTCTCTTCGGTAGCCACTGTTATCTCGCCTTGCCGCCGGCGAAAAAATAATATCTAACCAACACGCGGACATATAGACGGACCTTTGCGAAGATGGCTTCTATTGCCGTGCGAGGGTGAATCTGCTCGCGAGGAATTATGTGCCTCGGATGCGGATTCTTTAGTGGGGTTCTCCGGAAAAAGCGACCGCTCTGCAGGAGAGTAGAATTTTATGTACGGATAAAATTGCTACCTGCACTTCTCCACGTCGATTTGTTCTGATTTATCAACAAGCTGGACTGGAGCCAGCGTAAAATACCATAAGAAGTTATTACCTTTTCTGTCGCCGGGCTAACGGAGTAATAACGTTGAATGATTGAACGAATTCATTTTTCCGTCGCCGCGTTCGCTGATATGTTTCACCTTTTCGATCATACGCGCCAAATTGTAGAATTGCAACGATTATATACATCGTTACTATAAAAATCGCACGTTTGCGAAATTAATAAACAAACTTGGTCACATTCGAACTGCTCTATCGTCAATTTGTTAATCCACGTTAATCCTACAGTGTCAAAAGAGGTACGGAATAAGGATGAAAGTGGGTAGGGTAATAACAATGGATAAACGTTATTGAATATTTTTCGTACTCGTTTTTCAAAACAAAGCGAACAGGAAGGTTGGCCAAAATCTGTTTCGACGGTTGATGATCTTTTTGCTGGCTTGTTTATTAAGGCTGTTTCGCTTTTAAGAAGCTGGAACCGGTCGTCTTCAGTGGACGCACAGGGAGATCCCTGGCTCTCGTTAAACCCGCGGTTTCACGCTGACCAACTTTTATTAGATTCAGCGGCGTGTCCGTCGGTTGTGCATTGTTAAAGCCCACTAAGTTAGCGCCAGCCTGTTAACCTCGGTGTCGGCCGTAACAACCGGCTATTTTCCTGGATACTTTTCCATCCTCTAAAGTTCAGCCATCATCCGCGGGAACTGTATAATCATAGGAGATAAAAACTACCAACAGAACATTTTGCGCAATTTATATCTTTATTATTAAAAGAACTCCGTTCTTGTAATATTTATTATGGAATTATTTATTATTTTTGCCACGTCATGATTTTTTTAAATCGATTTTACGGACTTAACATTGTATTTAAAAAAATGCATAACGCATTTATTTTATTAATTTAAAAGTCAAAGTCCGCAATTGGTCTGCAATTAGTGTTAATCAACAGCATTAATTATTAAAGAAAATTTGAAATTTATTAAAGCCAAATGTAAATATAGGATAGAGCGTTTAACGCACGTTTAGTGGACAGTGGCTTTAAAATTGCTTGGCACTCTCTTGTACATTGTACACATACATGTATACATAAAAGAATATATACGCTATAGAACATAACACACGCGATAATGCTAAAAAGCTACGAATATCCGCTAATTGAGCACTTTACAGAAGGCAAAAAATACCAGACAATAGAACCATAACTTGCGCGATATATTCGGTGTACGCGGTAGTGAACATTCACACACATGGACAAGTTAAATACCTTCGCAAACATAAATAACGGCAATTGCATCCGATAAACGAATCGCGCGCGACCCTTTTCCTACGTCCTCCGACTCCTTGCGACATTTGTATGTGACAATCGCAATATACGATACGTTATCTGTCCGCCGCCGTAAATACATATATTGGCGTGTGCGTTTTAATCTTTTTTAACCGTCGTTATAAAAGCCGTCTTTTATTTATGACGGTAAAGAAATTTGATTAACAGTTAAACCGAGACAATTTGAATGTTTTAACCACTTAAACGTACAACGGCGTCGCTTGACCCATTCGCTACTCAAGCGCGCGAAAAATAACAATTCCAATCGCGTTACGCAATTCTCCGCATTGGCACTTGCCGTCCATCTGATCGATGCACGTGATCTCTTTCGGAGTATTCTCAGCGCGACTTTTCTCTCGTGTTCATCCTCGGCAGCAGCAGCAGCAGCAGCAGCAGTAGTAACACCGCACCCGTATGACCTTCTTCGCTCGAGTGGCAAGGCTTACCCCGTTCTTCCTTTTGTTTTCGACCCTGGGGGGGCAAAAGTCACAGGTTCTCGCAAGCTGCGCGGGATGACCGGTTTCGCGGAAACGGTAAGCCGTCTTTTATTAGTTTGACCAACAGTGCGCGGTTGGTCCACTTTCCTTCCTCCTTACGTCGACCCCAATCGTTCCCGCGCGGCTCGCCTGAGGAAAAGCGCCAACGGGCGAGGAGGGGGAAAAAAATGACCGACTTTATCTTCTCGGGATGCGCGACGGTTTACTTCTCGCCGCTCGTGTATCTAAGAAGTGCCACGAATACTGGGGGATACGTCGAGATTTTGCGAGGAGTATTAGCCGATAAAAGTAACGTGCTCTCGCTTGACTCGTTCCGTTAACGTCGAACGAGGGTAAAGAAATATAAATTGCACGAGTCCGCGTGGCAAAAAGTCGTGAGAGACTCCGTCGGTTCGAGCGTTCGATCCGTCGAAACGCGAGCCGCTCTCCCCGCCAGTAGTCCAGTGGTGTAGGTTTTAAGATCGGAGTCAGACGAGAGTCCGAGATAGAAGGGACGACGCGCGTGAGTGTGGCTTGCGAACGCGCGCACTTGCGTGCCCTCATCCCCTCTACTTGGACTCACGTCTGACTGATCTTGAAATCGGCATCACTGCCCCCCGCACAACGTCGTCGTGTACCACAATTTATCGAACGCCGTCAACCGGTGTGCAATCCGGTAATTTCCGATGCGAATGCTTAAAGCACTTTGATGCCCGCGTGCCGGCTCGATGTCAAGTTGCCGTGCGTCTCCCTAATAGAGCGGTTAGATACCTCTAATAGGTAGTCACAGAGTAGTTAATTGAAATGTGCTCGCAATTACTCACCTCTCGAGGTGATTATTCATGCCTTGGTGCCGATCTCCCACACGCGCGCATATGATAATTCGTTTGGCGCGTTGGACTACGTTAATTGCTAATTGCTAAATGGAGTTACGTTAGGTAAACCACGCCGGAACTTTCCGCGCAAAGATGCGTGGAGGGACAAACGCGGCAACTCCAGGCGTGGAGTCAGGAGCTCGTTAACGTTGGCTTACGCTAAACGAATGTCGCGGTGATGTGAAAATGTTCCTCGTTTCTCTACCTTTAAGAACCCCGTAGTACCGCGGACGTCGTATCGCGGAATATTTGCGGCTGCGTAATTAAGACCGAGATGGTGCACGTGGAGGAACCGATCGCGGTAACGATCGTTCTCTCTCTATACTCGCTTCTACACCGCGGTCCGATTCAGACTACTGTTTGAGCAGTCTCTTTTCAATCTATTTCGGATGAGAGGAACCGATGTAAATTGAAATTACACGGTAGTCCGCGCGCGTGTCGTCTCGATTCGGAATCGTTCGCACACGAATCTTCATCGTCGATCCGTAAGCGCGAACAGAAAATTACATTCCAAGATCGATGCGCGTGATGGGGGAGGGAAGGGGGAGGAGACGAAAACAAGAAAGCGATTATTCCATCCCGTGCGAATTAGAACGCGGAACGGTCGATTCGGCGACAGAGAAACGACCGCCACCGGGCCGTTGATCCGCAATATTTTTCGCCGATAACCGATCGATCGCCCCCGACGCGGACGTTCCCGTCTAATATACGTTCGGACCTTACTTTTCTCATCGTGCACACGTCTTCTCGTAAAGAGTATACCCATGGGAATAGGAGGAGAAGAAGGGAAAAAGGGAGGGAAGGGGAGATAAAGAGCGAACGTCGTGGAGCGAGAGACGCGAGGCAGAACGGCGCGGCGTCGGGAAGGAGGGTGGCGTGCAGGAAGGGTATTCCGCGCAGTGAAAGATAGTATAAAACGAAAGAGCCCGTAGTCGGCAATCTCGACGTTTCGCTTCCATTTCGAAATATCGTCCCTATACACTTGGCTAGGTGTCTGAGAATCTACGGCCTCGTAATTGATCGTAAAGAGCGCCAAACTGCGCGTGCAACGAGCGTCAGATGATAGACGGAAGCGACGAGGAAGAGAGAGAGAGAGAGAGAGAGAGAGAGAGAGAGAGAGAGAGAGAGAGAGAGAGTGAAAACGAGTGCAGCGCGAACGAGGGTGAAGAACGGGAAAAAGGGACGAAAAGGGGAGGAGGGTAAATGAACGAAGGACGGAGGAAGGACCGACCGCTCGTTTCACAATTTCCGGAGTGACTCTCCGCGGAGCCGAGGTGCGTTTTTCGCGCAAGGGAAAAAGCGCACGTTTTCACGTCCCCGTGTACACTGCTCCTCTCCTCTTATTTCTTTCCTGTACGCGGCCACGCTCGGATAACGCGGAATTGTCGACTTTCCTCGTTATTTAGAAGCTACCCGAAAAAAAAACTACTCCGCCGTGAAGAAGTCTCTCAAGTTTAAAATCCGCCGTGCTTGACGTATGCAATATTATATAAATGTATACTGTGGGTCATTAACTTGTGAATAATCATGGAAGGTTGAATTTTTAATGAAAAAGCAAAACCCCGCATAAATTACGCAATGCAAGTAATTAGCAATAAAAATTTATATTAGCAATAATAATAGCAACAGCTACATTGAGAAAAAATGTTGTTAACTTGACAAACTTTTTTCAACTAAATTAAATTTCTCCAATTCAACTATTTATGTATTCAACGGAAGTACTTAAACTTTAATTTAAGTATATATTATATATATATATATACTTGAATTAAATAAATTTAATTCAGTTGAAAGATTTAGTCAAATTAACAAGTTATTTTCTCAGTGTAGAGACGGTAATATTAAGACTTAGATACACAAAGAGAACGGATTTCTTTGAATATCTTTCTGCTTTATTTATTTGAATCATTTATTATTTACTTTACTTTGTTTAAACAACATAATGTTATACGAAGCATTATCTTTATTGACTATTGAAGAAAGTAATGTGTTTTATTAAATTAAACATTATTATTAATAAATAATCAAATAATCGTATTTGTTTATTCAAACGAACAGTTATGTTTGATTATTTCAAAGCGTGTATTTCTTTGTTTTTAATAAATTTTATTAAATCTAAAAATCTTTCTTTCTCTCTGTGTATAATGTTAATTTAAAGATGTTAATTTAAAAATACAAATTTTGTTAATAAATGCTGTATTTTTCTGGTTCTTTTAAATGCCAAGAGAATTTCTTATTGATCCTATTTCGTTTACTCGCCACGGCATGACACACATATCCCCAGATACCTAATTTACTCGTCCACTGACACTTAGTTCCAGCACAAATACTTTGGAAAAATTGGATCGTAGGAAGCGGATTTTCAGACGTTAATCCAACGTTGATGTTTCAGTAATAGTTTTTACATCCTTGCAATTAATCGATTACCATTACCGTCACTTGCATCAAGTGAGTTCAATCATTAAGCAAACCAAACATTTTTCTTTTGTCTTGAGATTTGGAAATCTTCCAGGCACAATAAAGAACAACAGGAGCACCTTGATCGATCGCGATAGTATCGCCATTAGTCGTTCCTTAAAATATAATTTTTACATCTTTCTTTTCTCTCGTTATACAATAGAAATAATATCAAAAGTGAATACTTTAAAATAATCTTAAAGGTATACTGGTTAAAACTTTAATTAGTTTTATTAGTATTGTTATATTAAGTATTTATACACGGAAACAAATATAATATATTTAATAAGATATGTAGGTGTGGGCTGCCAACTACAGATATACTCAATACAATAATATATGCTATTGTAGTATCAACATTGTATTTGCGTTAACAACAAATATTATTGTAATATTATATGTAGTTGGCAGCCCGCAACTACATGTATCATTAGCTACTTTTCTTCTGTGTATGTACATACATTACATATGCGGAATATTCGAAAATTCTCATATTTTGTAAAAGATACAATAGCTTATTAAGATAAATTATCTCTTCTTTACTAGATTAAACATTTTTAATGTATATCTTTAATATTTGTACTCTCACAAGACTTATATAACATCTTTAACATTAAATATTTAGCCAGTCTGAAAACCGCGGTTTACATCTCCTTTTTTAAATCGATCACGTACGATCGATCATATACGATTTTCTTTTTTTGCATTAGGACTTACGCATACAAGCGTGTCTCCGCTTAACTTAGTGCATGCATACAAAGATGGGAATTTAATTTCAAGGAGAAGAAATTCGTGGCTGACGTTGGCGAGCTATCGTAGTAATTGCAGACCGTAAAGAGTGCAAACTCCCGCTTCCGCGAAACAGACGAGACTACCGGTAGAAACACGTTAGACCGATATCCGTGCTCCGCTTCCTAAGTCATGCGTTTAAATTACCTTATTATGAGGCAGGGTCGTCATGATTATGAGCGAGTGGAGGCCGTGAGAGGAGTTACTGCCACTAGCGGGGAAAAGGATCCGCTAGGATGGCGGATGGGGGGAATGGGGGCCAGACCGGCGGATCGTGGGTGGAGTGATAGAGTAATTAACATCCAGTCAACTCCAGACCGTGCCAATAATTTCCTACCTTCCTCCACCTGACTGACTCGACTCGTGCTCCGCGCGGCGCGAACGCGGGGAAATATTCCGCATTCCTGGCGTAGCACTCCACCGGGGGGAAAGTATTCTCTCCCGCCAACGTTTTCCCGGAGGGGATCGACAAAAAGAAAAAAAAAAGAAGGCGGATAACGGAACGAAAAAAAGGGGAGACTTATTGCCTACTGTCAGGGGAGACGCTAGTCTCGAGACCGCCGAGTAGACACGCAGCTGTAATAATTGCGTATTAACTCCCCGATAGTCCAGCAATTCTCTGAAACGCCACGTTTTTCCATGGAGAAGAGTCGAGAGGTCCTTCGTCCCGCGGTATGACGCGGAGTCTAACGGGACAAAATCATTCTTGTTTCCTTTTTGCACGCGTTGACTTTACTCTGTCACGCAGTTGTTTTGCGCATGCTTCTTTTTATGTATTTTTTCCATAAATTCTTTAATCTTAATTAAGCTTCGTCTATCCTTAGGAATACACTAATATTTTTTAAAAATATTTGAAACTTGCATAATGACACACGATTTTTCATTTGAATCTACTTTTCATAACAAATGAGCAAAATAATGTAATACTGTAGTATTGTATATATTTTTTAATTTATAAATCATATATTGGACATCTTTATATTTGCTAAAAATTATATTAATCATAATTAAATGGCACTTTCTAATATATCGCAAGTGCATACTTTTTAAAGAAAGAGATTGTCTCAAGACTTACATCCAGTAATATTTTACAGCTTGAGAAAGTTTTAGAATTGAAATGAATACGCGAATTGTACTGCAGATGTACAATGTCTCTCTTCTCTCTTCGTGCGTTGACAATAATATTCCTTAAGCGCTGTAGGGCATCGAGTTCGTGCGGAAAAATACATATACTCTCACCATAAAGAAGATATCCACCCTTCTTCCTCGTGCTAAAGTGACAAGAAATGTACAGGATTTGCGGCCATATGGCAAAGTAACGCCTACGTTCCCACGATAAAAATTCTCACCGGAAATAGGTCTTTGTGTCTCACAAATCTCTCGCATTCGCGTAAACGGATGTACTTATGTGGTTAGGTGAATAAAGCACACTATTCTGTACACGAGTCATGTTTTAACCCCCTCCCCCCTGCCCCAACGCGGAATTGTATAATTAAATCTTAAATATATGCAGAATACGCACTCTCGGCATTCGCTAATTAGCATTCGTCGCATAATAAATCCCGTTATGCTTTTGTACGGTGAAATGTGCATGAAATAAATTAATTCTCCTTTTTGTCGAAGAATGCGAAAATGGCGCGTCTAATATGCAAAAAATAACCCACAAATTTTTTAATATTATTAAAAGAAGGGGGGGGGGATGAGAGAGATTATGTAATTTAGAAAATAGCTCGCAGAATTAACATTTTCTAGTTACTCACAAACTTATGTGAGCAATCAGCTTTTCTCCCCGGCGGGTTAATATTTATCTCAAATGAGACAAAAATGAGATTTATAACGGTGCCTCTGTGTATACACGCCTGTGTCGATAGCGTATTCATGACGTTAAACGGATTACATTGGAAGCGTATCGAGCGAGAACTTGCACGGCACCGTTTCGGTGCATAAGTAGCATATATATCATCTCCCGTACGATCGCGTCCGGGCAAAGTTCTGCGATATATGCACCTACCAGTTTCTTCGTAACCCATATAACGCACGCTCAGGTTTCGCGTGGACGCGAACAGATACGGAGGCGCACGAGAGAGAACTGTTGGAGAGACTACGCGTAGGTATGTCCGTGCGCGAGTTTATGAGGGCATAACTTAGGACCAAGTATGCGACGGAGGACATGGAATTCCGAAGTTCTCTGCGCTTCTTCCGAAACGCGAGGGCAACCGGACGCGGATATGTCTATGGCCGGCGGACGTGTTGCATGCGTGTCGCCCGTGACCACGTGTTCGCGTGGCTTCAACAACAGAGGCTAATTGTTCAGCCGCAATTCGCGGACGTACAGCGATTCGTTTTTATTCGTTTTACGGTCAAAACGATGCGTTGAAAATTTTGGAAAATATTAATGCGACGCGAAACCGAGTGATGAAAAGAGTGAATTAAAACGCCGTAAATGATGCGAGATTTTAAACCGCATTCGGCACGTTTGAGAAACGCGCGTACACTATTATTGCATTCAATTCGCCGTCCCGTATTTTTTTAATTACAGCTCTTTTTTGCCAGTACTTTTATTAATTGAACCTCGAACTAAAATTCTCGCTACGTCGGAGTCCGAAAGAATAACAACGAACCGTTAACGAATCGACAACATTTTGAAACGAATGAAAGTTCTTTGAGAAACCTAACGGAAACCTATTGACGGTATGTAATATCGGTATACGAAGCGAAGCTGAGGAGAACAAGATCTAGGCGGCAGGATGTATAGACACATCTCTGTTCGCTTTCGAGAATCAACAGCGCGCGGTAAGAGCGAAGGATAAAATGGATAAGGGTAGACGGCAAAAGGGAGCAAGGGACAACCCATTCACGACACACGAGATCCAGTTCCAGTCTACCCACGGTCGGTCCCTTTCGGGCGACAAACAAAAGCTAATGCACTTCTGCCGGATAACTGCTAACACTCCTTGGTGTCATTCTTCTTCTCTCTCTCTCTCTCTCTCTCTCTCTCTCTCTCTCTCTCTCTCTCTCTCTCTCTCTCTCTCTCTCTCTCTCCTCTCTCAGTTTCTCATCTCGGTATCTCTTTGCCCACCATTAATGCCGCCTTTCTCTCCGCTGCTTGCGCGTTACACTCTTCTTCCTTTCCTTTTCTCTTTCTGGTCGACGGTTAACTGGAACAGTGCAGTAGCAAGACCAAGAGCCTCCTGTTTAGAAACATTGCCGGCCTGTCCCGAACGAATCTCTTTTATCTGATTTACCTCGTAAGAATCAAGTTATGATAGCATAATATATGAATATAAACTCAACGAACCGCAAAAATAATGTACGACACTGAGAGCTCCTTTCAAATTACGCAAGCGATGCGTAACACTTGAATCTTCGCGTTCATATTTTATACACGACCAGATTAATTTTCAACATTTACAAAAAATCAAAAAAAAAATAAAAATTCGACGAAAACAAGTGAAGCGAGGTATTGATTATTAACCTCTAATTGGCCTGATAATTTAGGCAGATCGCGAGATAGGTCCCAGAAACGACGGTACCGTGAAACAAGCGTCGAGTATTGAATAATGTATTACGGATGGCGAATAAAAATGGAACAAAAAGGTGAGCTGTTAAAAAGGAAAGGGAAGGAGGTTGAGAACGTGCCGCGGAATTTTAGAGATTTTCGCGAGGCGGGCGGGAGATGAACCCGCGCTTAATGTTTCGCATTTCCAGCTCAGAATTAATACCTCGTTTTAACGAATTCGTTTGGTTCCGCTGCGTGTTCCCTCCAAATACAATAAAAGCGCAACGGAACGCGAATATTCTCTTTTTTCGCAAGCCAAAGTTTCGTAGTTACTTTACTTGATGACGTTCATACGGAATACATCTACAGCAAGGAGTCGAGTCCGTTGAACTAAATCTTCTTTTATACAAATTATTAACGCCACTGTTATTTCGTGACGCGAGAGAAAAAAAGTGGAGACGTCTGTCATACAAACGTAATTACTTGTTAATGTGACTGTTCCTCGGTGGCAATTTCGCGTAGGAAAACCGCGGAGATTGAAGAGGGCTCGATGAACGCGTAACGCATACGTGAAATAATAGAAAAAGCGCCGGCCGTACGAAACTGTGTGCGTTTACAAGGCGACGCGGATACACGTTTGTAATGTCACCGCCAGACGCCGCGCGCGAACTTTATTCCGCGCGATACCATTTTATCGTTTTGCACCGGTAACAGCAGAAAATTTTCTGCAATTACGGATGCCGCGTGGCCCCGCGGCCGCGCGCGCACACACACTTCCTCGCGGCGCGGAGATAAAATCCGCGGCCGCGCCCCCTGTTCATAAAGCATATTTAAACGGCGTTCCGAATTTGCGTCGTTCCGCGAGAAAATATAAATTTACGAGCCGCTTGAATAGAAATATACCGCCGCATTTAAATTTATCGTGATGTTTATTATGTTATTTTACAGCCGAACGGAGATACTCGTTGTACACGTGTAAATCGATCGTACCGTGCCGCGCAATTAGAATCGCCTCGCGATTCCGCCACACGAGCGCGTCATTTCGGCCGCAGCTACTTGTCGATCAATGAAACGGTCGTAACATTAATACGTCGTAGATAACATCCGTAAATACGCGACAGTAGATGCACGCAGGCAGGAGATATCGCAGCGATTATCGAACTATTATCGAACAAAATATTCGAGTATTCGGAGTGTTTTCGAAAATGCTTACTCATATCGTACCACTCGAATCGCAACAACGTTGTAAAGTGAGAACGGGGAAGGTTCTTCGTACGCCCGTTAAGAGAGTAAACGAAGCAATTGTGCAATTAAATCTACCGCGATGTTTCGATAAATTTAATAAACGAGGGCGTACAGAGAGGGCGTATACTCGTGAACTGACACGGCACGGAATCGTGACGGTCTCTGCGCCAGCTTTGGTATCCGGAGGGGGTTGATTTAATACTAGCTATAGCGCTTGCCGATTGACAGGAGCTCGCGGGGGATAGGGTTCTTGTCCCACTTTTCATCCGTTCCGATCGATCGTGCCGGTATTAAGTGCGTATTACGAGGTGATTAATTTGACACTTGCGCCCCGTCCCCGCGCATTCCCCCTTGTCACCCCATTCGGCACGTAGCCCGGGAGAAACGTGCTCCCCCGGACTAACAATTTTCTACATTTAAATCAATAGCCCGAAACGCATTGAGAGCTGACGCGTTTCGTCCCGAGTTTTGTCCGTTCATTACGAGTTGATTAGGAAACCGCGGGGATTATTGCGAAGTTAAACTGCGGATGAGGCAAATGAGAGAGAGAGAGAGAGAGAGAGAGAGAGAGAGAGTTCTTTCAAAGTAACACGATAACATGGGAATGCGATCCGGCGCCTGTTAATTTAAGAGAAACTTGATGAAATGCGATATATCGCTGAATACGAGTTCTGCTGAATACATTGAAGGAAACCGCAAAACTCTCACCGCTGATCAAAACGTTATATCAGCAAAACGCGCGGCTATTTAATTTTGCATTTAAACACGGTGCTTTAATAGCGAACAAAAACACATCACCCAAGCAGACTCGTAATACTAAATGAAATATTGTACGGAAGCATAGGTTGTTCGATAATAAACACATTTGACGGATAGGACAAAATGCTCTTTGTCGAAATTTGAAATATCTTTTCTCTATCGAAATTTAATTGGATACTATTCTTGCCTCGTAATTCTTAAAATTTTATACCTTTCTTGCTACTACTTCATTTCAAATAAATGTTCAAAAAAAATATCGGCGTACAAAATTAGTCACGGAATAACGTTTTATCATTTATTCTGGTAGAATGGCATTTATCGAGCTTTTTTTCAATTGATAACAGCGATTTGTATATCGGTTTTTCTTTTTCATGAAAAATTATTTCAGTTTTCGCATTTTTTATGTATATGTCAAGTGCATCATTCATCGAATACTCTGTACAACATCTGTAAAAGAGAAAGGAATTGAATTGCAAATATTCGTAATTAGATGTCCACGTCGTAGAAGTACGCGGAATATGTTATTAGACGTAAATGTGTTTCTCTCTTTATGCAGCCGTCCCTCGTGTTACGAAAGCTCGTCGCCTATCCGTCGTCCACGAAATTAAAGTAATGTCCTAATTAACGCGGGTTGCTCGTTATTTCTTCGAGTGAGCCACTCTCTCGCGGGGTGGATATTGTCCAATTAAAGCGCCGCTCGTAATCGGGGGAGAGGCGGGAGCCAAGGAATGAAAGAAGAAGCGAGAGAGAAGTCGGGAGAAGCGACATTGCCGGGTGTACATCGGGAAGTCAGTCACCACGAGCCGCTATAAAAGTTTGAGTGCGTCCCTTAATGCGGTATTCGCATAAGAGGAAACCCGGGGGGAGAGGAGGAGGGCGGTTGTGCTGCGGCGAGGTCGACTTGAGAAAAAAAAAGTCATAACTGCCTTGGTTCACGGCAGCTCGTTCCGCTTGGTGCCTCCTCTCTTCCAGCTTCTTTCACCTCTCTCTTTCTCTCTTTCTCCTTCCCTCCCTCCCTCCCTCCCCTTTTCTGCTGTGCTCTTTCGTCGCTTCCCGGGTTAGATTTTTCCAAAGCTCTCTGTCATCGTTGAGCTTTCCAGACTTTTCCGCAATGGTCCGTTAAGTAAGGTATACGTTGCTTCCCATCTACTCCCTCCTCCCCCCGTCTCACTCACTCTCTCTCTCTCTCTTGCTGTCACCTTTTAAATTTATTGCGCACCCGCACTTATGTAAATCGCCTGCTTATGAGATTCAGAATCAGCCGATTCGCTCGCAAGATGTTACTTATGACGATCGATACCTACGTTCGACAAGTTCAGCTTAATTTTAAGATATAGTTCTCGTATATTCACTTATTAAATATCATACATATTAATACTTTTGCTATAATGTAATGTAATCTTATTATAAAAAGTATTATAATGTAAGCGATTTGTTATACTCTCGTTTTTAACGTGTTTTCTCTCTCTCCCTCTCTCTCTCTCTCTTTTTCTCCTTAATAAAACGATATCTTTATATTCTGGTCAACGTAAAGGGAAAGTCGAAAAGTAATATAGTGTTATTGCTATCTGAGAATTATGTAAAAGAGCTTTCTTATAAAATTTCGAGTGATATTTCGAAATAAACTTTGTCTTTCGCCGAGCCCCTTGCGGTTTTATAAACGAGATTTTCTTATGGAAAAAAGGGGATCCACTATTTTACGAAATTATTTGGAGAAAACTTTACGAGGACCATTTATAGCGACGTAGCTCGATCGATTCTGAGACCCAAAGTTTCATTGCGAAAGTCTGATCGCGTAAAAGCTCTTTTACGAGCAGTTTAATACTTGGAAGATACTGAAGGCGTTTTGCGCTTCTTTTCTCTGCTATCGATATGTAAGCGACTACAAACTTATATCAAGCTCTTATACATGATTTGTATCATATCGTATCCATCAAATACTTATTAAAGTAGTTTGCCTCATCTGTAATCCTAAATGTTTGCTCAATAAACCAGCAAAACGGTTTATCTTTCATAATAGATATAGTGTTCTTAATCTGTTACAAATTTTGATAATCGAACAATTATAATAGCAATTGCGCGCGCATAGTCATAGTGATTGTAATTAAATCCAGATTATGTTATTCAGCAAATTACCGCGTGATCGTCATCTAGTTGGAGATTACTAATTGAGTGGCTAGTTCTCTCTCTCTCTCTCTCTCTCTCTCTCTCTCTCTCTCTCTCTCTCTCTCTCTCTCTCTCTCTCTCTCTCTTTCTCTCTCCCACTTTAAATTACATTTGTACGGGAATACATCAGCGGGATAGGTAAACGAAGTAACACTCTACTGGAGTACTGACCGGTAAACAGGAACCCGAAAGTTTCCCTTATCGGGGATCCAACACGCGGCCTAAAGATTTAAGCCACTTCGGTAGTTCCCTGGCCGGCGACATCCTCAAATTATACGGCGAACGATAAAACGAATCCTCCGCGAACTTCCCTTGAGTCGGGTCTTACGACAGAAGCCTCGGGAGGGGAGGGGGGAGGGTGCCGGGACTACTCCTCCTCGTTTAAATATCGCCCTAATCTCGTTGGCCGGAACACCACATCGTCTCTCCTCGCTCTTCTCTCATTCACTCTCACTCACGCTTCCTTCCCCCCTTCTTCTGGGTCGGGCTTCTGGTGTCTTAATTCTCCGTGAGCGTAAACTTCGGGGCTCGGATGACAAATCGCCACGGCCGTGGATTATCCTCGCGGACGAAAAACTAATTAACCCGAAATACCGCACCGACTTTGCGCCCCGACCCGAAGCCCCGGATCGAGCGGATTCCGCCGTCTTCCGTGCTGAATATTTTCCGAGACCGCGGATATTCTCGTCCATCTTTCCGCGGCTGTTTCGTGCGCGCCAAAAGGATCACCGACGCCTATCACTAAGACAAAAACCAAGAGTTCTCCCTCTCTTCATTCCACCTATCTAAATAGTTGTTGGAGTCCATAAATCCGACTGCTTAAAACTGACTCGCTTAACCCCTTTTATGCGCGACGTATATATTCCGGTAGGATGCCGCACGAAGATTCGAAGTCCTATCGGGCACATCGTGATAACCGGAGGGAGGAACGTCCGCTCAGGCAGTATTCTGAAGATTCCCGTTCACCAAGTTTTAATACCTTAAATCCATGCTTGATTATATCGAATCTGGCTCCAGTTCAAAAGCTATTGATTCTAATAAGTGATTTTTCCGATACATGATCGGTGTGCTCCGATGATGCAATCAGTCATCTGAAATATGGAATTATGGCTCTTCTCAAATCATATCTTGATTTACTCTGAACTCAACTTTATGCTAAATATAACATCCTTTTGTATCGAGTTATTTTTTCTAGGTTTTTCTTTCTCTCTCTCTTACAAATCTTCTTATTTTGAAACTTACAAGGAATTCTCGTAAACCCGAAAATTCTGATTTTAATGAAACTTAGCATAAATGTAGAAGGGGTAAATACATGAATTTAGAAATTTTTTCGTTTGGGCTTACAAGGGGTTGGGTTTAAAAGGTTGAAACCCTTCAAAGGTAAAGACATTTTTTGCTATTTCTCGATATATCTTGTAAATCAAACAAGATATGAAAAAATATTTTATACAAAAGTTTTACAGTATAAATATTTCTATTTAACTATACTATTTATTAAAAAAATTTTTTTTTAACAATTTTTTTCAAAAAATGAATAACATAGTTAAATAGAGGTATTTATGCTGTAAAACTGTTAAACACTTAAAATTAAGTGTGCCCACAACACTTATACAATGATAAATTAATAATTATTAATCAACTTGTGACAAAATGTAGCGATACTTGTCGTACAGTATGCTGTAGAAGTTTTATTTCTCAAAAGTGAATGAAATTGAGATGCGAGTGGAGTCTTCGAACAAAGCTTTCCTATAACAAGAAACTTCTTTGTCTTTCACTTCTTCCACAATCCGATTCTTCTACGATCTATTTTCTTCTCTAGCAACTTCTTTCCATGGATCATGCTCTGCATGCCGATCGCGAAGATTAAAAACTGCAAATTCTACGGCCGTCTGCCATTAGTTTGACGTTTCAGAAACATGAACTGTTGCATATGGGAAACGTTGCGATACTTGATACCTCGCAAGAGATATCTACTCTCGGAGAATCTCTAGTTGGGCCACAACGCACCTCTAAGTACATTCTAAGACGGACTTACCTCATTGAAGATTAAGCTTAAGTCCTTCCGACAAAGTGTCACATTGTCTCGTCCTTATCGTAGCAATTGACTCTGGCGCGTATCGCGTTGGCTGTGCGTCTGCCGTAAGCCGTTGCAAAAAATGCTTTACGACGGCTTTTAAACTGTATCTCCAGAGAACTTTCTCGCTAATTAATTTGCATAAACTCCGATTAGATAGTCGTTTTTTTTTTTTGTCAATTACCGTTGATCTTGAATACAGGATAACGCTTTAATTTGCAAATATTTTTGTCACAAAAACCTTTTCATTGAAAGTTTTTACCGCTGTGATTTTTGTCTTTCTTCATACTCATTCTTAATGCGAAAATATTTAAAAAATTGGGTGTAGTTGGCTGTTGTGTTATATTACAGAACGTAAAATCTAGAGAAGCTCAACGAAAATAAGTTCTTGCAAGATGCATCATGTCAGACTGGAACGGGCCGCACGCGTACTGATTTTGTGATGAAAGAAGAAGAGGGATAAGAAAGACAGAGAGAGAGAGAGCTGAATTTTCTTCTTTCCACGCCACTAATAGAAGTGTCACGAACAGAGTCGGGTCTTATAATCCGTTCGTGCTAATTTCAAACCGCATCGGGAATACTCGGGAACACGAAGAGTGATCGGACCACAGTTTTCCCAGATTTGTCGTCTCTCGAAAAGCTTTAAACTTTTCAAACCACTCATGGAACTCGTGGTACGGAATTCCTAAAAGTACAGATTAGTACGTTTCGACTTTTGCCCCGACTTATCTTCAACAATTTGGAAACATATATCTTCTTTTTATCTACTTGTCTTATTCTTTATTGTAATACACAATAATGTATCTGTAATAATTTTTTATGTATTGAAAGTTTTACGCGAGTCGATTTTTTGTACGTTAGACGATTTTTTTCAGATGTACCTACTTTAATAATTAAAGAAAGTTATTTGGAGAATTGACGTAGCAAATTATCTCCTTCATCAAAATTTTTACTAAGTATTCATGAATTACCGATCGATAACGTATACAAATTACATCATCAAAAACTGCTTTTAACTTTGTAAAATTGTATATTACGTACACACACAATCTTATATTATGATCTGAAGAGGTTTCCTTGTTCTTGGTAACATTACGAGCCCTTAAAACGATTAAGAACGGTCCGTTAAACGCACTGCGATAGAAGGGCTTCGTCGGCCAGAGATAATTAAAAAGGTAATGAGTAAGCGGATATCTGCTCGTAACGGAAAGGAGAACGGTGCGCCTTAAACATGGTTCGACAGGCGACCGATAAAATAATGACGCAGACGAAAAATTAATCTCTTCCACAGATAGAATTTCTTCGATATTGAAGGAAGCTCGAACTATCGGTGTTAACTTATGAATCAACGGCATAAATCATAAATGCAACAATACTAATAACAATTGAACAATGAAACGTACGACAGACTCAAACTTGAAGTTATAAAATCTTTAAATGTCCAGTAATTTAGCGCGTTTACTATATATTTAATTTTTTTATTTAAATTTTATTATATAAATTATTATTTTAATTATTTATTCTCTCTCTCTTTCTCTCTCTCTCTCTCTCTCTCTCTTTCTCTCTTTCTAATATTTTTACTATAATTACATATCTCTATGAAACTAATGATATAATATGACAAAGCAAATATACAGAAATAACTATGAACTGTTTAAAATAAGTATTTCAAATATTTTTTTACAATTATATAAAGAAGAATGAATTGGATGCTCCGTAACTTTTTTAAATATAACGATATAATGAAAATTGTTATTTTTTTATTTTTTAAAACGTGTGTGTGTGTGTGTGTGTGTGTGTTGCGCGCGCGCGCGCGCTTTTATGGGATAACAATCATTAGATACCTTGGGGAAATACAGTTATATAACTCGTTATACGTACACTATATTACAAGAACTTAATTCCTCAAACGTGAGCGAGAGATTAAGGTACAAGTGAAGTCTTCGCACAAAGCTTTTCCATAATGAGAAACTTCGCCTTTCACTTCTTTCGTGAACCGCATTTTTTCTTGTTTTCTTCTTCTTTAGTGACTTCTTCTTGCGGATCATGCTCTGCATGCCGACCGTAAAGATTAAAAACTGACAACTTTTTTTGTCGAATTATGATGGTGTTCTGATAAACGTTTTTCTGTGTAAGAACTTTGTTAATAAAACATTTCTTTCCTTTAATAAACGATTTAAGTATTTTATTTCTTTAGTACGTTTGAGAGAAAACGCGATACAAAAATTTGATTATATAAAAAATTACAAAATTAACAACAAAATTAAAATAAAAAGTTAAATATGTAAATCAGTGCAAAGAAATAAAGACACAAATATATATAATTTTATTTAAAAATATCATACAGGTGATTTTTTAAAAAGTATTTAAACATTTATATGTTCTAAGTAATGGCAAAAAATTTTTCAAAAAATATTATTACGTTTTAGAAACGTAATCAATCTTATATAACTTCTAACATTTATCAGAATAGAACTCGATGAGACAAAAAGCTTCATCAAAAATGGTAAATTTTAATGACTTTCTTAAATTATCCGAATATAGTTAAATAATTAAATATTGTAAAAAAACAATCGAGGAAAATGTATGTATCAACATCGAGCATGTGTATTTACAAAAAATTCTGGTTATTTGTTTTCTCTGTTATGTTCGTATAAGAAAATATTTGTTCTCGATATGATGTGACGAAATAATTCGTTTTCTTTTGCGTTACATGGAAAATATTTTTCAAATCAAAATTTCTCAACGTAATACAGAGGAAAAATAAAAGCATTGCTTATCACCACTAAGGAAAATTTTGTATTCTGCACTGAGAAAAAACTTTTTGTTCCAACAAAAGAAGTGATAGCTAAAAGAAAACAGTTACCATTGCAAATTATTTGTTACTTTAAGAAACATATTGTCTGAGATACAAATCACATTTGTTCACTTAGAGTTCAATGGTTACAACAGCAAATCCCATTTGTTCACTTAGAGTTCAATGGCTATAACAGCAAATCAAACATAACAAATTATTTGTTCTTACAACAGAGTTATTTGTTGTCCCACATCAACAAATCGTTTGCTACAGTAGCTTCTGTCTTGTTAATTTAATAAAAATATTTCTCTTAGTGTGTATACTTAATATTTATATCATCCGATAGACTATATTATTTGTCGGAACCTAATTTATCTTTATTGCATTTATTTTTTTGTTTTGTTAAATAAATTTAAAGTTTTTTTAACAAAAAGTGTTGAGCTAAAGTTTTTCTTTTTATATTTTATCATTTTTTAAATTTCAATATTAGACATTGAATAATTAAATATTATGTTAACATTTTGTTTAAGTAAAATTCTTTACGTATTACAAAAAAAAATAAAAATGTTTACTAGCCTTTGTGTGAAGGTTAATTCACGCGAATAACAATTTATTATTTTAATCATTAAAAAAGTGACTGTATTTATTATGTTTATTTTAACGTTATCATCAAATTTTTAGATTTACAATTTTAACTAAAAAAATATGTATGATATATTAAATGCAACTGTGATAATATTTTCGTTAAATATACTATATAAAAGGCACTTGAACATAAATAGCAGTGTACATGTTACAATTTTTTCTTTATTTTTTTTATTATTAATTACATGATTATTACTTTATAGCAATTATGAATTAATATATTAAACATATTAACAACTTATGTGGCACAAACAATTGTAGGATCATTTTATCGCGCATGATCACATAACAATAGAAAGATTACAAGATCACGTAATCTGAAATTATTAAATGAGTCTGTCATCGGGACCAGGATCAAGATCTTTGTGATAATCGTCTATAGTCCTGACTGACTCCTTTGTAGCACCTAAACTTTTATTCTTTCTTCGTGGTGGTGTAGGAATTTGCTTCAAATCTTCCGCTATATCTTCTAAATTTTGTAACATAATATTTGATTTCTCGGACGTTTCTTCCACAGAGTTTGCCTTGTCCTTCAAATCAACTGTGACGTCATCAAAAATGTCAGGGCTGGATTTTAATTCTGACTTAGGGATAGAATCCTTGAAATCAGGATTTATCGCCTCATTTAAATTTTGTGGTTTTTCACTGTGTGGCGATTCCCCGTCATTTTGCAAATCTACGTCCATCATGATCTTCTCTTCCCAGGTACAAAAAGACACTTTTCTTTTCTTCGATGTCGAGTCTCCGAGGAGCTGTTCTAAAGATACGGACGACCGATCTGTCTTATTCTCGGGCGTACTATCGACTAGAATGTCATCGTTAATTGAACGACATTGATCCGGCACACTTCTGTCGATCACGTTGGGCTTTTCCACGGGTACGATTTCCGGCTCGAGGAGCTTCTCCACAGAAGTCTGTTTGCATTCCTCGCTCGTGTGCTCTCGCTTCATAATTTCGTCGGGCTGATCCTCCTTCTCCAACATATCCGAAAGCGCTGCCTCCAACTCGGTGAGACTCGGCGTCATCGAGCTGAGATTACTTCCGTCAGCCGCCTCATCATTCAGAACCTTCAGCAAAGTCGAATGATCGTTGTCCAGGATCTGGGCTTTGATCTTTGGCTCCGGACTCGGCGGTGGCGTCTTTACCAGCTGATCCTGGCAATCCTTCTTCAATTTGTTCGTTGCGTCCTTGGCCAGCTTCTCATCGAAAAAGTCGACAATCTCCTCGTCGACTCCCTCCAGCATTTCCTGCGGCAACGACTCCTCCGATATCGTTCTGATTAACTTGTTCGTTACGTCGGAATGTGCACGCAACTCCTTCGATTCGTACGGATCGTCGTACGGCTCGCTCTCGTTCGACAGGCTACGGCCAAAGATCAGCCTCGATTGGTCGGATCGATCGGATTCCCGGGCGACGGTGCCGTTCCTGCAGGACCCTTCGATCGTATCTGCCAAATGGAACGTCCGCGGTTTAACTAGTCACGTACGCGAATAGTTGGGTACCTTCCGCACTCCAGACGATTACCCGACCGACCGGGATAGAATCCAAGAGCGAATAAGTGCATGAAATGGGTAGGAGCGCGGAAGTTGCGGTCGGATATATATTCGGTTTACATAGTTGAGGATTTCTTGTAAATAGGGAGACAAATTTCACTCATCGTCACTTTTTCTCGGGCTGAGATTTCTTTGGAATCGTTTTCTATGGAATCTCAGATCGAGAAGATTGCGACAAAATATTGAAAAGTTAAGAGAATTTATGATGAAAGACATTCATTGACTAAACATTAGAATCAAATTAATTTAATTTAATTATTATATCGCACAAATTTTCAAAATATAAAATTACGACACAAATCAATTTTAACGTTAATTTCAAATAAACCAATTATAAATCTAATGTGTGAGATATTTTAATGTGCATAACTCGTAGTATTTACGTAGTATGTTTATTATATTTAATATTATCGCAAATATTTACCAAGTGCCGAGCGACGAAATTCCTCGTTCAGAAAAAATGGCTCTCTACGATCTGGCGAGATCGCTAACTCGCAAATCGGTGACACCTGACAGATTTCCGACATCTTGGGAGGATCGAAATACCTTAATGAACTGAAATAAATTGATTGCACGTTACGCCATGTGTTATAATCTCCTAAGACCTAAGATGTACAATGTACACGGGAGTGGTATTGCTTTCAATACCTAGTTTGATCTGTTAACCAGTCGTTAGTATACTTTGATTCTCTACCAGAATCGATTATCGGCGATGCCACTTTACCGAAAGATTCTGGTTTTTGTAACGACAAAGTCGTATCTTCAACGCACGAGATTTTCATCTCAGTCGATTCAACTTCTCCGGCCTCGATATTTTGCGAATGATCAACAACATCCACACCCTCGGGAAGTTCACTTTCCGCGGACTCATCGTTGTAGATTTCAATCCGTGGCGTATTCTATAATCCATATTTAAAATATACTGAATTAATACAAATTAAAACGCATTTTTTCAATTTTTTAATTTTTATCACCTCTACAATTATATTTTAAAAAATTATTAAATAACTCTTACATATATTTTTACATCTTTAAAGAGTGTACGATTATGTATTAAAAAAAGAAATTCATAAATGTATTTTAAGAAAAGAAATAATACAAATGACCTGTCTGCATTGTGTGTATGTGTATGTGTGTGTGTGTGTCAGATGCCATCTGTGTCTAAAATTTGAATTGCATTTATATTATATTATAATTACAATATTATAATTATATATATAATAATTTACAGACTTCTTTATTTAGTCAGAATTACGAGTAACAAGGTATAAAAAATAATATCCACTTGAAATATATTTTCGTCTTTTTTCGAGTGTTTAATTAACATCCAAAAATTGTAAAACACAAATGTCTATTGGACGAATTTTATTTGGTTACTCAATGGTCTGAACTCGGATGTTCAGTGGACGTCCATATGTTATCTGGGATGGAAACGTTTTAATTACGTAGCGCATAAATGATATTAATCTGGTTAAAGAATGAAGGTAGAAAAATTAATTAATTTCCAATGAGAATGACGCAATGTTCCGCAGTGAAAATAAATTCACGTTTCAAGTCTTTGTTCTCAAAAGCGGGGAATAAGGTACGTTATTTAATGCGATTAATTTCTTAGGCGTCAGCTTAATATCGATTTCAAACGCGGCTCGCTTTATAAACGTACCTCACTAGAGAAACGTTGATTCGACTCGCAATTACTGATGTCACTGAGGTCCCAATCCTCCAATTTACTCGGATCGTATTTTATGAATTCGCCGTCGGTGACCTCGTTCTCGCTGGAGCCTAACCTCCCCAGCACTTGATACACCGATAGGTGCTCGATGCTGCCACGTCGTGGGATGTAGTCCTCCAGACATACACTAGTTTTCTGCAATTCAGAAATAACACATGTGTAATCGTCGTCTTAGTTTTATAACTCTTTTCTACGTCAACATAGTGAAACAAAAAGATGACGAGAAAGAAATTGAAGAAATAAATAGAAAACATAACTCTTATCAATTAAGATATGTCTTTTTGATGTGATAATAAAATGCCACAAAAAATTTCATATATATTCCTGATTTAAAGCTATTTTAAACGATTGTGTACAATAATAATTATATGATCTAAACTAAAAAAATCTAATCGTGTGACGGTAACAGTCTCTAATCTGTCGTACGGACGTTCTTTTTGGTCCAACGTTTCGAAATTTTCGCTCTTTTTGATTAATAAAATAAAACATTGAAGAATGATTGTACTGAACCTCAGAAAAAGGCGATAGGAAAGATTCAGCCGGAAGCGAGACAGTGCTGCTTCTGACGGGTCTCTTAAACTTCATTTTCTCCCCTGCATTTTCCTCGTCGTTCGTCGTCCTTTTCGTAGGATGCCTAGACACGTCCAGCTCATCGTAATTCGGCAGGCTAACGGTGCTGTAGTTCTTCGTCCTTGTATTTGCTTCCGGTCTGCCGTCATCCCTTGGGGAATCCCTGATCCGCCTCTCGAGCTCCTTTGACTTCCGTCTGTCCTGGCGATTAGGAGTCGAAGAGTCCTTAATCGACTGATTCCAGGCGAATCTCTCGTATTCTTCGTTGTCGAAAACTTTCCGGTGATGGTGCCCCGGCTCCGAACTCCTCGAAGTTTTCTTGTCGGCGGGCATCCTTTTGCCAGAAACCATCTCGCTAGATATTATCCTTCCGGTACCGTTAACCTGCCGAGGAAAGTTATTACTTTCGTTATCGAAATCAAGCAGAACGAGAAATTCAAGGTTAGCATGATTTTTAATATTACATCGCATTTATTTCTCGCTGTTTTATTTTCCTCACATAAATTGGGCGGTGTAAAAATGCATTAATTTATCAATATAATTTTTTGAACAAATTAAGAATAAAATAAACAATTTCAAATTGCAATGTGTATAATTTATATCTTTTTTTTTTAGATAAAATAAGTTTTCTAAGTGAAACATAATTGTCAAATTTGAATTAAAAGTATTTTATTATTTTATTTAATTTTTTTCTAAGCTTAATTTACACAATGAGTTTTATTTTTAATAACTTTCAACTTTTTATTTCATATTTTATATTAATGTCTTTCCTTTTTTGTTATATTATTAAATTAAAAATTTATTTTTATTACATTTCTTTATATCACATGGCGTTTTCTTCTTCTTTTCGAATCGAAAGCATGCATGTTTTACATTCAAATAAAAATTGGCGAAGATGAGAATGAGCCAATGAATGAATTGTCACTTTTTAATATAAAAATTGTGATATCGAAATGACAACGTGGTATTGATTCGCCGGCTTTGGATAACTTTGAAGAACTTCAATTACGGTGAACTGACTCGCCTTATGTTCGTAAATCTCTTTCGTCCTTCGACCGTCATGCCTCGAATCTTTCGTACAAGTCTTTCCCGTTCCCCGCGTCTCGACATCGCCGTTCTGGTCGATGCTACTCGTCTTTGCCGATCTGACCGACAAATATAACGGTTCCTCGCTCGTTTCGCCGCGTCTCAAATTATTGGTCACGTTCTCAGGAATCTCGTCCGGTTTCGGCGGCAAGGGTCTGCTTCTGTTCCTCTTTTTTCGTCTCGGAGGTGGCACAGGCGTGATGTCCTTTAGATTGGAACCTGCGACGATATACATATACATGCACACACACACACACACACACACACATATATATATATATATATATATATTTATTAATTCATTTATTTATCCGATTAAATGGTTACCACGCTCACGACGTATGTATTTATTTATTCTATCCGATCTAACGACGACGCTTGTAGCATGCAGATTGAACGCGGCTTTAACGACTTTAATAATGCCCAACAATATCGGCGGCCGTTACCCGCGTCATCGTACGTATATAGCGTTAACGCGACTCGTTAAAGATAGTACGTAGCGCGCGCGGCGATAAATTATGCGGGCTTACGGCTTAGCGAGCTCGGACAAGAAACGGAAGAGAGGGGCCTCAGGCTGACGGTTAAATTTGCGAGAGCCAGTTCCGCTCATGCGGCGCGCACTCCTGTGTTACGGCTTCATAACCGGCCACTCGAAACTGCACGTTCCATACGGGGACGATGGAAGGGCAGCGATATTCGCGCCGGGGCGGAATTTTACGCGACGCCGCGACATAACTTCTGTATATTTAATCCACATCGCGTCTCTGAATTTCTCTTGACTGCGCTATTTTCGCGTCCATTACGAAATTTTAATTAGATACCTTTCATCTTTCTTAATGCGTTTTAGATTTCGCCGCGCGCCACCGCCGTCGCCGCCGCCGCCGCCGCGCCACGATTTCATTTCGTTTCGTTTCGGTCCGGATCACGCGCGTATCAGTGGTAACGATCCACCGCGCGCGCGATACCTCGTATGTATGTACGTACACGTATAGCTGTACAATCTGTACGACGATAAATCGTGAAGCTTACAGCTGAACGTAGGTGCGGCAGCGGGACGCAGACTAGCGTCGACAATCGAGCTCGGGAGAGTCGAGCTCGCTCTAGGCGGACTGGGCACTTCGAGATTGACGTCCACCCAGTCGCTAGGATGAAAGGGTCTGTCCACGGAGTCTATGCTCCGTCCCCTCGTGAGCACCTCCCTCGGCGGTGAGCCGGCGTATCCTATTTCGGAGCTACACAGAAAAGATTAAGTTGAGCCGCCGCCGCCACCGCCGCCGCCGCGTCGCTTTTCCCCGCTATAACGCGCTCTATACTTCTCGGAATGTAAATGTATGACAGCCACGGGCGAATTTGATACGTGTAATCGATCATCGCGCAAGTATATTGCGTTAAGTTTGTGTGGAAACCCATCGCGAGGTACGCGCACGGGTACTTTAACTCCTGTAGACTAATAGAGCGATATACGACGCGGATAATTGAAATGCGCATCTCAGACGCGCTTGTACATAAAATATTTGATAATTTATATAATTATGTATGCCGTATTTTTTATTGAGGACCAAAGTGAATTTGTTCAAGTATGTCAAGACACCAGAAGAATTTCTGATTTAAAAAATGATGTTTTAAAAAAATTTTTAGAGATAAAATTGTTCATCAAGCAACATACGAGGTAGATGTGAAACATTTTCTTATTAGAAAATCTGTGAATTTTTAAAGCAATTTTTCCTATAGCTATATTTGTCATTGAAAATGATAAGCAAACTTGATCATTCTGTATTATTTAGAGGCTTCAAATTAAGAAAAAAAAACGGTTCGAGAGATAAATGCGCATTCTTTCGTTAACGTCACGGACGCGCAAGCAGTCGACTGTTAACTGTGTGCCACTTTCGAAACAATTCGTGTCCATCAAAAACTACTGCACTGAAATAATTCGAAATCGCTACGGCGCTATGTAGCTTATATGGTTTATCGCAAATGCATTCCGTGTGTTTCTTCGCGTCCCTTGAGCTATAACTCTTTCGGGACGCGAAACATTACCGGAATTTCTCTCACACAGTCTCCCGTTCGTGTGTACAAGAGTGCCTTTCAACTTCATACAAAATACCCTCGGTGCACGCGAACGATTTCAAAATATCTACAAAGAAGGAAGAATTTTATTCGCCTTATCAGAGTATCTCTTATCAGTTATTTACTTACATTGAACTGGTAATGTGAAGTAACATAACAAAATATTAAATTATTCGAGTATACAATCATTAAGTGAGTTGAAACAAAAGTATTTTTGTTTAAAAAAGAAAAATAGTAATAAATTAATGAAACACAAATTAAACCTACTAAAAAAGCATATTATTGATTTTGTCATTGTTTTCTGCGAAATTGATTGATTTTTGGTTGTCAAGTTTGTGCTTTGTGACTTATATCGTCTTTACTCTATGTCGTCTGCAGCTGTCATCTTTACTTTTGATAGTTTGGGTGATAGGATGAAAAAATAATAAAAGTTAACAAGGACAAAAGTTAAAGAAGAAAAAGAATATAAAAGAAAAGTAAAGAGGAAAAAGAAAGAGAGCAAGAGAGAGAAAGAGAGAAAAAAGAAATTTTATTTAAATTCAAGAAAGACAAAAAGTATGCAAAAGAAATAAAGAAGAAAGACGTCGGAAAAGGAGACTAAGAAAAAGGAATATAATATTTAGTAATAATATAATATAATATAAAAGTATTAATATCAATTGTATTACTTAATATAATTAAAGAAGATTGTATATTACAATTATTAGAATATCAGTATTGTTTATCATTAACGTTAAATAATTTTATTAAGATTATTAAGATTATTTAATGATATTTAATGAAACATTAAGTAAAAGTTAACAAAGTTATTAAATAGTAATAAATATTATGTACAATACATTAGTATTATAATAAAATTTATATGATAAGATTTGTATTGAATTGAATATAATTTAGGATAAATAATCTGTATTAAATATAAACATTCGATTAATTGTTAACCAAAAATGTTTGGGGGTAGTTGGTTGGAAGTCGTTAATTCAGAGCCAAAACAATTACATGTTTTGTATTGATCAATAATAGTACAATTATAATTTATAGATAAAAATATATAATTTGTTCTTGAAAGATATGTTATTGATTTTGTCATTGCTTTCCGTAATGCTGATTGATTGTTGGTTGTTAAGTTTGTGCGCTATGGCTTGTTCTGTGTCCTCTGCTGTTGTCTTTGATAGTTAACTTTTGACGGTTCGCGTGATAGATTATTAAAAAAGTTAAAAAAACATTAAAGAAGACTAAAACTGGTTCCTGTGTTGATTTATATTAATATTTAATTATTTCAAAGCTAAACATTGCGCGTAATGTTTCTAGCTACATAAAAACAATATTTAGGATACTTTTTGCTAAAAAATTGGAACATTTTTCTATATTTATTTTAAATAAAAACAATACTTTCCATTTAATTTATCGGACTCCTCGTTGTACAAGAAATAATAATAAATCATGTCTACGAGAACAAACGATACGTTTTCTCATAATATTATTGCTTAAAACAAAAGAGAACAAGATGGAAATTAAAAAATAAATAAATTTCGTTCCTATTTTAATATTTAGGGGATACTGCGAATAACCGATTGATCGATGTTCTATCCTACACTTAATGGATATCAATATATACGTGAGCACGATTGCTCGTTCTATACCAGCGAGGGGTCGTAACGGCGTGTGACACGTGCAGTTTATTTACTATGTTAACCCGCGCACATATATACGAGCCGGTGCATCGTAATTTATGCCTCGGCGTGCGCGAATAATTTACGCGAAATGATCATCCTCGTTGTTCTTGTGGGCTCAAGTGAATTAAAATTCACATTGTTGGAACATTTCGTGCCGAGCAGATTATTATAAGCATATCTCCGTTGCGCGCGTGTTTTATCAGAGTATAGATTCACAAAATATGCATGTTACAAACAATTGATTATTATCAATACGTATCAATTGACAATTTTTCAAATTCCATTTACATCATACCGAGAGATTCGTCGAATGCGATTTATCCTTTTAGGATGCACCCTTTTGCAATTTTTTGCCATAATTCACTGAGTAATCAACGATAAAATGTTATTACGTTAAACATGCAGTTTTTCATCGCTTAATTTCACCTCTGCCGGCTTTAATGTGAAAATAAACAGTACTATCTACGTCGTTAATTACGGTCTGATGATAAACACTGGTTCAACGTTGGACATTCTAACGGTGCGCGATGAAGAATATTTCGCCAGTTACGAAACTGTTGTAAAATTACGTGATAATTTTACAACGTGTACTCGTTTCACTCGTTATACGGGACGTGTTATTAATAAATTTTATCGGCGAAATAAACTTTTGCCATCGATAACCCGCACAGATTGAAATTGACAATCAATATTGTCGTACTATACACTCTACGTGTAAGTTTGGAAAATATTTTTTACCTCAAAGCTATTACCTCTAATTTCTCAGGATATGAATGTAATGTTTACTTCTCTAAGAATTGTATTTTTATAAATAACACATTGTTCTCGTATTTAACTAAAAAATAAAATTGTTTTTATATCGTAAATAAATATTCCAAGCTGAAACATTGGAATGTATTAATTAATTGAAATATTTCATATCGACAGATGTTATATAATTTTTATTAATCAGGAAAATAAAAAGATAAAAAATACATCAAATGTATTGATCCAAGCTAAAATATTTTAATAAATAAAATTATTAAATATAAAAAAATATTGAATGCAAAAAGCATTACGTGAAAAATTTGTAATTGTCTAAAATCTGTAAAGAGTCTTTGATAAGCTCGTATTTGCTCGCGCGGTATACACTTATATGAATACAAATACTCATTGTAGATTGTAACGTGATACGAGAGGAACGCTTGTATAACTACTCGATATGTTTGATGACAAAAAATTAGAAATATTAACTCACCGTGTACGAGGTAGCGAGCCAATCACTTGATCGTCGCTATCGCGGCTAAGTTATCGGTCGATTTAATCATTCTCCCAGCAAGACAAAAAAGTTTAATTGACATAGTCGCACGTACACCAAGAAAAAAAAAGAATCGGAGAGAAAGTTGGTACCTTTAACAGGTGTAATATTGATAGTAGTAAAATTTTGTATAGTAGCCTGCATATAATAAGGTCACTTGCCGCACGTATTTATCCAGATTACAATTATGATACTTGTTTAAATGCTTAAATAAATTATATATAAACATAAATGAATAAAAGTTTCAAACAAATCAATATTTATATATAAAAAAGAACAGAGGGAGAGAGATTGCGAATTGATTTTATTTAAAATTATAGATTGCTTATTTTCATAATTAAAAGCCCCAATTTAGTTTACTCCATTTTTCGCAACTTCCACAGCTTATTTTTTGAATTACACAATGACATAAATATGCCAAATTTGGTTACGTTAGACTCTCCATTTGTTTTTGCAAATACGCAATAGTTTTTAGATTTTCGCACCTGCGAGCGGATCCAGACATGTTCTACTGACCCTAAAAAGGAATTGGTAGAACGAGAGCGTAGGTTGAGAGCAAGCGGCTAACCCACGCTCGATCATCGCCGTGTGGATTCACTGTCGCACAGCCTAAAAGCTGTCTGAATATAGGATAAACCTGTCACACGGCGCAGATCCTTTTCGACGGTAACAAGAGAACCAGGGGACCACCACCGTTCTGCCCGCAACGCGCCACACATTTTACATGTAACGTGTCCGAGCTCCAAAAATATTCCTCTGTCGAAATTCGATTCCTCTTCTCTCGTAATCGACACGTTACGATAATCCGAAATTCAGCCGAATTGAATATCGCGTATCAATAAATTTTTAGATATACCATTTTTCAGATATATCATTTATTTAAAAAAATGGGATGAATTATTTTGCACAGCATTTTGTATCATTTTGTTAAGTTATATATGTAATATTCTGTTAAGGGCCATCGTACAAGCTCTTCTGTAACGCGTTGTGTTACGTTAAGTACCGACCTTAAACTTAGGCTCGTACTTAAAAACAAACCTAAGTTAACGGCACAAAGAAATCCTTAATGTAAGAACTTGAGAACTTACGTTAAGGATTTCTTTGTACATTTATTTAAGTGTAATTTTAAGTATGAGCTTAGGTTTATGGAGTACTCAACATAATGTAATGCGTTACGGAAAAGCTTATATGGCCTTAATACGATATAATTCTATTATGCTATTTAAAACATAATATAATATAATATTTTTATAAAATTTTAATTGTAGATATCACATATCTCTATTGTAGAACATTTTACATGGTAAAAAAGAACATTTGAGAAGAAAAAAAAAGTTTTTCTTGAAATTAGGAAATTAATCAAATTTGAATTAATCTTTACATAACGTTATATATGTTTGTATATATTAAATCGTAATTTTTTATTTTAAATCACAGACTCTAGTATAGAAAAATCTAAAATAAAAACAATTTGATCCCGCAATTAAAAAAAAATTGTTAAGTTATCTAAATATTAATGACTTCGGTTTCTCTCAAGATCGACGAACCGATTGTAACACTTGTGAGCACCAATTCGGTGATGAAAAGTAGCGAGGTAAAAATAAAATTGCGTTATCGACAACGCAGCGTTCGCCTGACACGAGAGTGTGACCATTTAAGGTCGAGTCCGCCACCTCTCTCAATTCATTGTAAAGTTAGGTTCACCTTCGACGACGACGCTTACGCGCTGGGTCGTTTAAATTTCACTTCGAAGCTGTTACCGTCGTATCAGGAAATTGCGTTTTTCCCTCCTTATGTGCCATATATTACGGTATTTGTTGCGCGATCGTCGTCAGAGGTTCATAATCATGATAACGCGCCTCTATTGCGTATTAAAAAGATAACGCCGTTTAATTTCAATTATGAGATATCTGCTAAGTCTACACGACATTTCTTTAACGTCGTACCGTCGTTTATGGTGTTATTCAGGGAGACTTAATTGCCTGATACGCGCTTCGTAATACGTGTCCGATGATGTCCAAATGTATCCCAAGTAATATAGCTTTTCGTATACCGAGCGTTTCGTTCCAAGACTGGCGGAAAGTGGATGTGTAACGCGATTACTTGTCCATTAAGCCAATAAGCCATCAAGTCTATTGTCCAACTCAAATTAACGGACCTCCTTTCATACATTCTTTTGTAATATAATTCCTGTGTGTGTGTGTGCAATGGCGGCACATACGACGGCATTAATCGCATTAACACGGTATAACACAATTTTTCGTGGATCGCGAGAGAAAGAAGCGAGTCACACCGCGTCACCTACCATCACACAATTCAGATACCTTTCCGGAATTAATATGGTCACACGAGTTATATATATTTCTCGATCGCATCTAAGTGATTATCTCTGACCCGCGTTCTCGCGCAATTAACAGCAATGATGATGCGCACTCTTGGCAATAACCGTCAGCGAAATTACGGAGCGAGGTGACTCTTAAACGCGGCACTGAAATTCTGTTATTTCGCGCCCGGCAAAGTTACGCGCGTTTTTCCACGATTTGTAATCGCGAATTGCATGGCTTGGAGAAAAGGGGGGATAAAGGAAGAAACAGGTGCGTACCTCGTAACTCTCTGCGTGGCGCCTCCTAAAACCGAGCCTTCCTCCTTTAAACCTGGATAAATCTGCAACAAAAGTAAGCATGAATGTTATATTTCCCGGTTTACATTCTATTTAAAGAGAAGAGAAAGAGTACCGTTTTTATTGCATAATAGAACGAATATATAATCTCATTAAGTAACATATCCAGAACATTACGTGAGAAAAATAGGAATATGTACATTGAAAAAAAAAAAGTTGTCAATTTGACTCAATTTTTCAACTTCTAATTAAATTTCCTTAATTCAAATACTTATGTACTTTTGTTAAATCTATAAATACGAAACGAAAATCAAGTATTTTAGTTGTATTTAAGTTAAATGAATAAATACTTGAAATAAAGAAATTTAATTCCGTTGAAAAATTTAATCAAATTAACATTTTTTTCTCAGGGCATATAAAGTATTCTTACAAAGAAAATAATCGGCGTCAACAGTTGGACCGTGGATTCTAAATCAATTTGAAGAGAACACTACATTTTTATGAAGATTTTACTGCATGCAGAAAAAAGAATACGCACTTTTTGTCATTTTGATCGCTAATTAAGGAACACTTTTGATAATGAGTTTATCCTGAAAATTACAAATGTGATATTCAGATTTTGAATGCTATTATAAACAATTTATTTATTTATTTTTATTTATTTTATTACATAATAACATTATGTAATATTTATAATAACATTTGTAATAACATTATTTAGTTTATTTATAAAACAATGTTTATTTTAAGGCGAAAAACAATGGTTCAATCACAATAAAGAGATAATTGCATGAAATTAGGCAAGATTGGTTCTATTGATTCTGTCGATGACTTATAGGTAGCAGTAGCGAGAATTAATAAGTCATTAACAGGATAATTACTTCGACGCGCCTTTAGGTTGGGAGAATGCGAAAGCAATTCTCCAGAGGGGCAGGGGCGTTGAGACGCGACGTGGATGAAGGATCATCAAATCGATCGCACGGGGAGCCGATTAAGCTAATTCGTATTACGTGGCTCATCGGCTCGTTTATCCGACCGAAAACCACAGGCGTAATCGATTGTGCCACAGAAATCCTTTTTTGAAAAGTTTGCGACCACAAAATCCATTTTTGCGACTGGCGGATTAAAGATCGCCCGTAAATCTCGCAGATAAAGTAGCTGCATCAATTTTTTTTTTTTGCTCTCGGCTTACTCTTATTCAGAAATCTCGGCGCTCTAAAATGTTGGAGGATGACTATCATAATTCTTTCGGGGCAAACGGAATTCTTCGTTGCAAGAGAGATTGCTCGGGAGAGATTTGACTTAAAAAAATTGCATCTTCATTAAAATATTGCTTAAGAACTTGCTTAAAAGGAAGAGGCGTTTCTTCAAGAAATTTTAGGTGAGCGCAATTTTATATTATAAATATATCTCTCGCTGACACATGCGCATGCAACCTGAAAATTAGAATTAATATTGAGTGCAATTAGTCCCCCAATTAGCGTTCTCTGTATTCAATTAGTGCACTCCATTAGCCCGTTATAGCTATTCTTCGATAGAATTAGAAACTATTAGCGAAATTAGAAGCGTTTAATAATCGTTCTATAGATGAATCACTTTAATTTTACATTCTTGAATATTCCGGCGAGAGCTCGCCCAGAGCGATTTTGTAACAAATAACGATGATGGTTTCCAAACGCCCGCGTTATCTTTCAATTTTAGTGGAATGTCCCGGGAAGACGACACGAGCAACAAGCTTAACGGAAACACTTGGTCCCTGACACTCTTGTCGAAGGATTACACAATCGGCGGCCATCCTGCGCGTTGCATAATACCCTTTGTATCCTCGCGGGACGCGAAAACACGATGGCGTACGAGAGGTGTGAGTAAGCACCGGCGGGCTCAATACCGTTTCGCCGTCTTTACGATCGGCCTTCGCCTCCGAGATATCCCAGATGACTCGCCCGTGTGACGTGTCAAACGTTCTCGGCACGTCGAACAATTATTTCCTATATCTATATCGATCTATATACATGGTCGCGCGAATGTAATGCTGACGGCTGAACACCACATGGAAAAGGATATCTTTTTTAGCAAGATCTCGCGAAACCATTATACGAGGTTTAGTGTAACTCACGAAGTTAATGAAAAAAAAAAAAAGAGCAGGATATATTATTATTCTCATTGGGCGTGGATAGGATAACGACATTTCGAACGCCAGACCAATTCGTTCGATTTGTCCGCGAGGGAGAAAAAAACGAAACGGGCAAAACATCGATCGGAATCGGTGCACAGCGAGGAAGGTCGTCCGCTTCACGCCATGATGATTTTGGCAATTCGAACGCGTCAGACGAACTCCGACCAAACGTCATTTTTCGCCAATTTTGTTCGTTCGCGAGAATGCAGATGCGTACGATTTTTCCTTTCTATTTACAGTGCAAATAAGTTTTCATTTTTCCGAAAAAAAAAAAAAAAGAATTTTTTTTTGTTCGTAAACTACGAACAATTATTAACAAGAAAAATTGCGAAAAGCATATTTCTCACTTTTATCCAGCTCAATTGTATAATACAATTCGAGCTTTATTACACGCAATTCGTAAATTAGAGAGGGCCGCGTGTAAGCGAGCCTTCTGCCACGATAGACTTGAGCAACGAATTAAAACTCGGTCCATGACAGGTTAATCGCGACTAAACGAGCCAGGGAGGGAGGAGCGATATAGCTTCGACGTAATATAGATACGTTGTAAGTGCCGCGGCAAATAATAGGGCGTTAACGAGATTAAACGGGATGAGAGAGGAGCGTCCTTGCATCGATCTCGCGCGGCACGGCGAGACGGCTATGTTACCTTCCACCTTCCACCGTGTGTGCAGGTATATCCCACGTATGCTGAACAGCCCTTTGGAAATCGTACACATGTCGCGCGGCTGTGCCCCCGGGCGCGGTTTACATTGCAAATTTGTTGGGAAACTTCTCGCGCGCGCGACACGTTGCCCGACGAGTGGGCAAAAGTTATTTTGCCGATTAAGTTACCCCTCCCCCGTACCAGGACTCGACGCCACTGTCCGGAAGCATTGTTTCAACGAAACGCATTCGCCCGGGACTTCCGTCCGATTACTCGTAGTGTGTTGTACACTCTGAAAATTTTTGAAACGTGTTAAATTTAATACATGTCTCAATTTATCCACTCAGGTTTTTGTGTTAATTTAATACAGAGCAAATGAGTTAAAAAGTAATACAAATAATATGTAAAAATTAACTAAAAGATTTAACATTTGGACGGTGTCAGAAACCAAAGTTAAATTGACATATGTATAATGTTAAATGTAATTAAAATCAAATGTTATTTTAACATTTAAAAAAATAGTTATCTACAATTTTGATAAAATTAAAATGTTAAATTGACGTAATCTATGTATTAAAAATCTTGGCGGAAATTAAACAATAAAAGATAATAATCTGTTTATAATTAATAACATAAAAAATGTATCCATTTAACGCATGATAATTGTTATAAAAAGGAAAATAATACAAATTATTTGTTTATTCTAATATATAAAATATGTAACTAAAAATTTATGTATTTACATATAAACTGTGTTATTTTAATTTTTGAAAATAGTTAATATTAATTTAACATACAAAAGTCTAAGTAACGACAATATGTTAAATTAACACACAACTATGTTAGAAATTTTAAACAAAATTCTTTACACAGATAATGTTGGTTTTTATAAAAATAAAACAATTAAAAATGAGCAAAATCCACATTTTGTTATACGAAAAGAAAGACGGTTCTGTTAAAATATCACACAAAAAAAATAAATCCTTGCTGCAAGTAAATTTGTATTCTTGAATGGTATATGTCTTGATATGAGCGTGAAATGCTCAACTAGAAATATTCACTTACATCAATAATAAAGAGGTTTATGTGGAGTATGTTTTATTCTTAAGATGGTATTCTTTTCATTATCCTCCGCTACGTGGCATATTTCTCGTGAACAAAGTGCACTTTCTGGATAAATAAAAAAGCCTCGCCAAGAGCGCGGAAAGGAGTATGTAAAATTTCGCCATCGACGTGTAATACTAGACTGAACTATGTCAGTCTATAAAAGAGCTCAAGAAAAATAAGGACAAAAAACTGTAAAAATTGTGAAAACTTTTATTTAAGAAAAATAATATATTTAAATTAAATTAAATTTATTTTGAATAAAGTTGACAAAAAGACGCATTGAGAAAAAAAAACTAACGCAATTTTGTTCTTTAATTAAACCAAATTTTATTTTAATTGAAAAAAAATTGTTAATTTGCCTTAAAAATAATTTATTCTTAATTAAAACATATTTATTTATGCTTGGCGCTATTTTAAGTATAAAATATTCTTGGATCAAAGTATTTTGTATTTTTTTAAGAAAACATTTTTTATGGTCTCATCTAAACTTTTTGCACCATTACTAATCATGTTCAAACGTCTTTCATAATTATTTTAATAGAACAAACCTTTTTTTTATTTTCAAATCTGTATCTATAGCTAAATCTTTAGATACTTCAGCAAAAAAGTCATTCTTTTCGTGCAGAAAATTACAATCATTATCTAATTTTGATCGTCTAATCATCATCGTTCGTTAGACTCGTTGTCGTTGCAAAATAATTTTGTTTTATGTATTAAATTGTTCGATTGTGAAGGATTTCTCGTAAGAATTTAACGAGTGATCTTTTACGTAACTTTTAGCGAATGGAATCGAACAGAAATTGAATCATGCACGTGCATGCAAAAAAAGATGTAGATATCCTGCAAAACAAAGTGAATCTAACAAGTTTAGTACAAGAGAGATCCTCTATCGCTTGTAAATGCATTATGCATGACGGTTGTTTCGGCAAATGTCAATGCGGCAAGAAGTTGAGACCTCGCGTGAAATCTGCGCGCATTACGGCACCGGTTGTTACTACGGTTTTATTATATCTTCGTGACAGTGGGCAATTTTCTGGGTTCCTGCACAAATATCTAATGTAACTTTCACTATCTATTAATAATACAGTAGCGTAGGTCGTTCGGCCAACGTCTACCTCCGTGAAGCTGCGATTGCGTTGCCGAGGCATGATTGTCTTTTTCGGTCGTAGGATTATCCAGTGGAATCCAACGAAATATGAAATTTTTCAGATTGGAGTATATTTAGCATACAACAAATTTGTTTAGTTTGATTATTATTTAGTTGATATTTATAGTATAGTATATTTTTTATATAAGGTAAAAAAAGTAAACTTATAATTGTTTTTTTTTTCTCTAAAATAGTGCAAGAAATAAAATTAGTTCTCTAGTTACGTAACTTGTTTTGCTGCGAAAAGTAAACAGTTATTTGTTATCGAACATCCCGACAATCGAAATTTTTGAGTCAAATTTAAAAAAAATAACAGTCCTTTCTTTGCATTAACTGATTAATATTTTATGAGTATTAATGTTGCAAATATTTACATACTTCCTCGTTACATGTAAATTTATATCAAAAGCAGATTTATTACTTTTTGTATCTACTTTTTGTTAATTAAACAGCATACTCTGTAGGATTTATAATAATTTCATTAAAACCGGTGCATAGAAATTCATAAATTTTAGCACTATTTCCGAAAGAAATATATTTTAAGTTGCGGTCTACCGTTCATACGAATTCATAAGAAGCCATAAAAAAATCTACTGATATGCAAATATCGTTTGTTTCGCTGGCGTATAAAAAAAAACATTGATCGCCACAAAGATACGGTTCCACGTTTTATGTAATCTTTCTGTTGGTAGATCGGTACTAGGTACCGGTGCTTCAATCAGAAGTACATAGTACGTATCACGCTGATGTAATTGTATTCACATAGCTCGCACACATGGTGTTACGCACACATACGCAACTCTGCACAAGCATGCGTCGCTAAGGATGTTGCGTTTTCCATTTCGACGAGCTATCATGCATAACAGTGATATTAGTAGCGTATCATTAACAATTCAAACTAGGTCGGCTTTTCAAGGATCTTCAAACTTGATCCATTAAATATCAAAGTAGCGAATCTAGTCTATAAATAAGTTGACGGTAATTGATATGAAAAACTAAAACTATTTTTGTTATAGATAAAAGACAGATTTCTTGAACGAAAATTAAAAAGAATACTTTCAATCTTACTTTTTAATGTGTTATCTATGATTTTGCAAGCTCATCGACTACAATGTTTCAAAGATAACATATCCGTTCCCTACACGGAAAAAAATTTTTTCTCAAAAATTACCCTGAAAATCGTGGTAATTGTAGGACAACATAAACCTTGAAGAATTTTATTATACTTTTGACAAAATTTACTAAAATTTTATTAAAATTTTACTAAATTTTACTAAATTTTAGTAAATTTTATTAACAGTATGGTAAAATTCTTCAAGGTTTACGTTATCTCACAATTACCACGATTTTCAGGGTAATTTTTAAGAGAAAATTCTCTCCGTATACATATTTGGTAAAGACCTAAAGTTAAAGTCGAAATGTTGTTAATTACTAATAAATTGGCAGTTTGTTCGACTCTAAAGAAGTTTAGTAAATATTATATTTTCATTTTTTTACTAATCATCACTGGCGGCAAGAGGTTTACTTTCACATTGTCGGTTTAAAAAGATGTAGGGCAACAACTGATAAGACATACTCTACATATCTTTAGTTAAGAATCATTATTTTTCAAGGGAAAATTCTTAAAGAATTCTTTGAAGCAAAAAAAGTACGGTCTTTTAAAAATAAAATGACGGTACAAAATATTATCTTTTTTTCCTTTGTTGTTTCAAGATAGTCCACCATTCTCCAGATACGCGTACGAATGTACATGCATATGAATCAGCAAAGCGTACTTTTAAGTCGTACCCGCAGGGTAGGAGTGTCGAGTGTACGATAAGGCGGTAAAGACCGGAAACTAGAGTTGCTCCGACCCACCCTGGTCAGTAATCACGTTTCCCTCAGTAATCTTAATTCACCCTCGATAAAGATAACAGAAGAACTGAAAAAGTGGCCGAGACAAAGCATTCCATCCATTGCATCAAATACTTATCGGTCCGAATTGGCCGCGTCGTCGGAGAGAGCTTCGTGTTTAGATAATCCCGAAAGCCACAAGGCGTTTCGTGCATATGCCCCGGTTTCTAAATCCCGACCGAAGATACATACGTGTACACGCCGGAGGAACAACGTAATTGCACAAATACAGATATCATATCAATTTCGCGATTTTACCGCGAATGCACGGCGTGCGCGACGCAAATCTGGAATATGCCACGGCGGAGCGGCATGCGACACACAGTTGGTACACAGGATAATATGCGGAATAATATGCGCATATCGTGACCTACGTCGCATAGAGAGAAGGTACAATTTAATCGAGTCTAAAAATATCTCGATGATTCGGCTCCACACACAGTGGTGTAAGCGAGATGATTGTCAATCGGGGATTCGGTGCGTGGGCGAATCGGGAAGAAAAATATGCTAGCGTGTACAGGAAACACACAATTATCAAACGCGATACACTGGCGCGGCTGTTACGCTAGTATATATGCAATTTACGTAATTTGCATAATTTGCATAATTTTTTGGTAGAAAAATAGAAAGTCACGCTCTATGTGTGGGAATATTCGAACGAGGAAGAAGAGAGAGAGAAGAAATAACGAGTGTTGTTCGTAGAGGAATAACATTCGCGTTTACATATCGCCAACATTTTTCCCCATTTGGCCACCGGCAAAGGCCGCGATAATTTTCTAGCGCGAATCGTTTTTCCGATATGAATAAAGTAAAAAAAAAAAAAGAATAAGAAGCGAGATGACCTCGCAACCCGATTTTTCCTTCCGTAACCATTTCTTACACAGAGAAATCCTTGACGCGCGCCGCGTCGTTTTTTTCTCGTTTAACACCGAACTTATCGCGCCACATCTAATTGGTTGCACACCACGTTGCGCGCTAGCTGCATGTATACGTCTTTCTCGAACGCGATCTACCGATGATCATCTGCGCCGCGTTCTAAAACGATCGCTTTTTAACGCGCCAAATATACTGCCGCCTCGCCCTTGAACGGTAGCGTGAAAATATCGTCCGAGCGAGTACCAAAGTAAAAACGATAGTATATCGAAACCCGAGCAAGACGGCGATAACGCAGTGCAAAGCGTGAAAAAATTATATTCAGAAAAATATTAGATTTACATATCGGTCCAGAAAGTCTCACGAAAGTTACGGGAAAGATAACGTCAAGTCCTCGTAAACAATTTTTCGTATAAAACCATATATAAATATATATGTATAATTTATACGAAATATGTCCGTATATGTTTATACTAATTTCTTTTTTTGTACAATTTCTGTTTGATATTAAAAAATAGTAGTCATATGGAAAAGACATAAATTAATTGAAAAGATAATTTTTGAATTGGTTTTTTTTTTTTAAATAAAAATATGAAGAAATGAAAAAAAATTACCAAAGTATAATCATACTTATGACTTAAGGAATGTATATAATTATACATAAGCAATTTTTCCTTATTTTTTATATGTAACTTTTTATAAACAAAACAATGCAAAAATTCTTTTTAAAATTAGTTTTCTTTTTAATATGACTATTACTTTTTTATCCATTATTTTTTATACCAAACAAAAATTTAACAAAAAAAGCTAATATAAACATATATGGACATATTTTGTATATAATTATATATATTTATATGTATTTTTGTATGAAAATTACAATGACCTCAGCTGTTTCGGCGAGAAAACGCGCGTATTACATATCTCTTTAATATAATTTATCGTTTCTACGATATGGCAAGTAAAAGGAAGAGGGTCGCCAGTATAATTGCGATCACATCCGCATAGCCGAGATTCCAAATTAGCGTGGCACGCACGCCTAACACGCGTACGCAGATTCGTGCAATCTGTGCAGCTCGGAGCGCCATGTGTGCGTGTATGTGGTACACATACATGTTATATAATAACGAGGACGCGCGTCTCCGTATCCGTTTCAAGTGCACGTGGAAACCAGCGGCGGTCTCCTCGTATGCTCTTTTTATTTTCATACCGTCGCGTACTTCTCATCGCTTACACCGATGACGGCCGGCCGCGCGGCGTAACGATCGTGCGAAATTATATGACAAACAGATGGTTCTCGTGACACGATAGAGAATACAACAGTCATCGCGAAGTCACACAAGTCATATTTAACGTCAAACTATTTCTTGTCGAACCTACGGCAAAAAGTTGCAAGATTGTTTTGATGGTCAATTAATGTTTATATGTTGATTTTAAAATATCTGAAAGCTTGAACGATTATTTTTCGGGGCAGCGTTTACAAATTCGTATAAATTAAGTATGTAAATTTGAATTAATAAATATTGCCGGGGGAGGAAGTGATGTTTGACGCAAAATCCAATTCGCTAAATACAACAGTGAAGAGCGGGCGATTCTCTGGATTGTGAATCGGGGCGAAATATTCATGAGATTTTATCGCGAGCGTTTACATAAATTACGTTTCGCAAAGCTTGTTAGCGAATCACTTGCGCGTCATCGATCACAAACACGATTAATTATCGATTAACGACGAATCGATAACGACATGCTCGAGCAAGAAGTAAAACATGTTGCGCGTACGTACCCGATGCGCGCACCGTACGAAGACCCGATCCAGCGGAGACTTGGAGTCCTGGGCCTTGGAGGTTTTTTCCTTGCACCACGCCTGACCCATTTTTTTTCTACGGTGTTTTTCCTGGATCTCTTCTTTTCCAATCAACTATCGCTCTTAGGCGGAGCCGAAGAAGCTCTTCTCATCGATAAGACCAGATAATGTAGGCCATCTTCGGACCCGTTCTTCGCAAACACTGCCGCAACCGGTGTTTCCTGCGTTCGACCTGCGTACGATTGAATCTCGTCGTCTCCTTGGACGTAAAAGAGAGGTCGGCGTGGCCCCTCGAGGGAAATGAAAAGAAGGCGCTGAGATCCGTGCGTCGTCCACCCGACGTGATACGCGTGACCTCCTCTTGCTGGTCTGAAAGAACGAAATATCCCGTTGATCTATTCCATTCGTTTCGCAAGATAATCTCCACTTATAATTATACGCGGAGGTTTCAGCGCCGCGAGACGGATTATCGCTTTGAATCTAAATAGAAAATATCGAAGGCGCGTTAATTCTTTTCGCACGCTTTGAAGAAAACGCAATAATCTCCCGGAAATGTATACACACATGTAGAAAACGTTTTTTTATTTATGTTAAAATCGGCCCTTACCAAGTTTTTTAAGTTGAATTTTTAATATATATCCAAGTGTTAATTTAATATAATACGAATATGTTAATTGAATATTTTGCGGTAAATTAATATTCAATATTTCTTTCTGTTCAAATAACACAATTTATTAGTAAATAAGTAATAACATGGAAAGAATGTTGTCTTAAAACAAATTTTCACGTTAATAAAAAAAATGTAAGGTATCTGTACCCAATATGGTTCATCTAAGCTCTAAGGATTTTTTTAATTTTTTGATAAATATATAATTAAAAAATAAAAGTCAAATTTCAAGTAGAAAGTGTTTCTAAAGCCAAAAAATATAGTAAAAATTATAGTAACGATTTAAAAAAAAATTAAAAAAAATAGAACTTGAACTATGTTGAGTACATATATGTATCCAATATAGCACAATTATATATTTTTCTCTTTTTTTACAAAATTTTCGAAAAATGCGAAATAAAAAATTAACATATTCAATTAAACATTTATTACCATGCTTATGAAAAAAAAAATATATACAACAATTCAATAAATATAAAATTGTCTTTATTCATTATGCATTATTTTAACCTGTAGCTGTTAAGCTCTTAGTTCAAAAAGTTAATCTTCAACTAACTGGAAAAAGACGAAAAATACTGACTTTTTTATGTTAATTTTTTTTTACATAATATTTGTTAGTTTTCAACACATTTATCTTGTGTTAAATTAACATAAAAATTAAAATAAACCATTTGAAACATGCGATATACGTTCAATTAAAAACACACAAATTTTTCCAACCGTGTATTTATCTGTACGTAATAAAAAAGAACGGTAAATTAGTTTGTCGTCAATTTTCGAAATCGATGGGATATTCGCATTGTTTTGCCCTTTCCATGAATGGACGCAGCAGTCGCGCTGGCATTGAGGCTGCGACACGGTCACATGCACCGCCTTCTTACGGATGCGTCATGTGCGCTTGAAAATACGCGTATACGCACGGGTACACACACGCCTGCGCTCGCGCCTTCGCACGTCCCCGTGAGCGCCGAGTGCCGCTCACGGCAGAAACCACGAAAAAGTGGGAAGCGGTTCATTGCACTTTCTAAACTGCATCAGCCGATGACGCGCGCGACCCGTACGTGCACCTGTTCAAGCGATCACGGCAGCGCGCGGACGCGATCGTTCGCTGAATCATATGCGAAAGATGCGAAAAGAATTCGAGGAGGAGAACCGTTTTTCGATAACGGCCCGTGTTATTCCGACACGAGACTAAAAACGTCGCTTAAGGTCCTCCGAATGTCTCGCCGCGCGGCGCCTTAATGCGTTGACGTACCTAACTCTTCTTGCGGGGAAGAAGCGCGTTACTCCGCCGTGGTTCGGTTCAAGCGCACGTCTCTCCGGGGAACCAATCTCGACTGCCGTCGACGGGTGCGACGGGATCACCTGCGAATCTGCGCGAACACACTCGCGAGAGCCGCGAGGTTAATGGTGACGGAGCGTAGAAGCGCACAGCACTGCGGCTGCGGTTGCGAGCGCGCGCGGCAACTGGTACCACGTCAAGTCAACCGGTCGGTCAGACTCGCGGCACTCACGAGCCGGACGCGGAGCGCGTATTCTGGACTACTAACGACGGAGATGATGGCACGCGGGCGAGACGCTGCCGCGACCTCGGTACGAAGAACGCTTTCTAACCGCAGCCTCCGCGCGCTCTCGCGACGGGCCCCGGTCGTGGCCCATCGAGGAGATCGAGGTGGTGGAGGTTCCACCTCATCCTCCGCCTCCTCCTACCTTCCTCTCTGTCCTTCGCGTGAAGTCGCGCGCGGTCCACACACAACACACACACACACACACACACACACCTCTCATCCGCTTCACCTCTCCTCGATAGATTCTCCGCCGGGAATTCGACCTCCTACTTGGAGCTCTCTTTCTTTCTCTCTCTCCGCGATGCGCTACCAGGTGTACTCGGGATTCCACGGTTTCCTTTTCCTCCTCTTGTTCCCCTGTGTCTCGCGATACCCTCTCGACAATCGGTGCCTCCTCCCCCGCGCGTCCGCTCTTTGTCCCGCTCCAGGACATTGTGTTTCCCCGTCTCGGCCTCTCGAGAACGCATTCCCGGGAAATTTGACACGCTAACTTGATACTTGTTGAGGATCTTATCTACTTTTACCGCACGTTATTTTATATATTTGTATGTTAAGCAATTCTATTAATTTCTCGAGAATGCGGGAATCTATTGCGAATTATTCAACAGGTTCGTTTAATCGGTTGGAAACCGCACGAGAAAAAAGAAAATTAACTCTTGGGCTTAGGATGTGACACGTTAATTACGTACTGCGTATGAAATTTGAGAAAAATATGTGAACTTTATCGAATTTATTCTTGAGAACAATGTACCGAGATTGTTAAATATATTTCTCGCGCTGTAAGCGTACGATATAAAAATACACTATATACATTCTAAACTGTGCCTGAATATATGCTGTTTCAGTGCATAACTACATTCATGGTTGCATTCTCACAGGTGCTTTTGATTATAATGAACTTATTTAAAAGAAATACATTACGATATTTATATATTAATCACATACACATGTTACATTTCTTCGTACTACATAAAACGTACGTCCAAGAAATATAATTCTATTTCATATTCAATTTATCAAATAATCATCATTTAATTGATATATTCTACGCATGAAAAATAAATATTTTAATGTCTGTTAATAAAACAGATTATTAATGATAAATCCATTAATATATTGTGTATATCAGTATTACGCATATTTTCTCACAATTGATTTCATGTTTTAATGTCTATGTTATGTTATCAGTTTGTGCGTTGTATTGTGCTTTTCATTCATATAATCTAGGAACTTAATTATCTCAGGACATACAATAAACATGAAGAAGTACGTCAAATTCTTGCTAGACGCACCGTTAGGAAACAGATAAATATATATATATATAATACCTAAATATCTTTCAATTTTTTATTATCACTCATTTCCTTCAAAGAAAATTACCAAAGCTTTCATACTGTTATCAAGAAAATCGCTATTCTATTCTTGAGTTAGAAATTTATCTTCTGCTTATCTTCTAGACCGGCTAGCTATACAAGTATTTGTCTACTCTGAAGATGCTTTAGATCGTTTTGAAGGCCCTGTAAAGTGTGTATCGCGATTAACAGATTAAAAGAATAGTGTTATTGCTTTTTCTGCATTAAATCATGAGGTTAGCAATGAAGAATTATTTATTGATAATATTGCTTCTAAGAACAGTGTTAAATATATAGGAAAAATGTGTAGGAAAAATCCGCCTTAGATTCAATGAATTCAAACATAAGAACGAGTCCAACGAAGGCAAGCCGAACTAAACGAAACCATTTCAAGCTGAGACAAGCGAATCGGAAACAGTTTTGCTCAATGAGGAAAATCATTCATCGGAAGCAACCAATGAGCTCACTTTTCATGTGAATCAGAAATTGAAGTCTGCTATTACTGAACGAATTCAAACGAAGACAAGCGATTCTTGAAAGAGGGATGAGATCGTTAACAGCAAAAAGACACATTACGATTTTTTCTATTGAGGAACCTCAGAATTGTCGATTGATGACATTAAAGAATAGACAGATTTCAATGAAACTACGAAACTGTTCTCGAAAATGTAGGAGACCAATGTTAAACAGGAATCTATCGGAAACATCATTTATTTAACAAAATCTTATTCTTCCTGTCATTGTTTAAATTACCACAACAAATACATGTTACGATGGTAATTAATATTGATATTGAAACTGATATCGAGCAACAGTTGCAAACCTGAAATTCCACAGCCGATTAGGAGATCGATCAATACCATGACATCTACGTTGAAAAATAATTTCAATGGTCCGGAAAATGCACAAACTAAATCTGAGAGTAAGTATGAGACGGCAGCATTGAATCCAAGCAATGAAGCGCCTGAAACATTACATTAGTGGAAATCTTACGCTAAAGAAAAGATTTGTTCTTCCAATACACAGTAAATGTAAAATTTTACAGTCAAAAAGAAACGGTAAAAATTAAAATATACAACTACAAACATTTAATTGAAAGTCTTCACTACTTATTTCAAATAAAAACTTAAAACTTATATTTTTAAAATCACGTTCCATATCATTATTTTGTATTAATATTTTTATGTAAATTATCTATAATATATAGGCAATAAAAATCATTAAAAATTTTTGTTATATTCAAGAAATCATGCGTTTCATTAAGTAATTTAGTTCTAAGTAGTTAAGCAGATAATGATATATGTTACATAAAAGTAACCAAGTTCAGTTTTAATTGGAACTTTAGTTTTAATTGGACCCGCTTTTGCAATTTGCTAATTAACTTGCGTTGGCTAATTTACGTTATCTTTGTCAACTGAAAAGATTAAACTTCACAACATGTTAGTCATAAGATAAAATATTACACTCCAGTTCTTTATGCTTTTCTTTGAGTTCTTTATATCAGAAGTTGGATGATTCAATTGGCTATCAACATTTTTCTTAAAACCACATTTATTTAACAATAAAAAATATGTTTTAGAGAATTTGACATGTATTGAATTACATGCAAAATATATGATAATATACAAAATTATCATCATATGTATAAATAGTATATAAATAGTTTAACTTGTTATAATGTATTTTTTATAATTTAATACACTGATTGCAACGGCAATCGGTTTTCGCAATGTGTGAAGATATCCGAAGTGTGTGTGTGTGTGTGTGTGTGTGTGTGTGTGTGTGTGTGTGTGTGTGTGTGTGTAAGAACATAAATTTAATATTAAAATTTTAATTAACGTAAAATTCTTACATCTTTATAATCTTTTAATAGTATTTCGATTATAAATCCAATCAATCTAATTATCATATATTAATTTACAATAACTGAAAATTCTAAATTAATAGCGATATTTTTTTGTCAGAATAATCAAAATTTCTGCCATATTCGATGTTTTATGTAACGGTGATTTAGCACATATGTTGTTCATAATGGCGATACTCGTGCTCGAATCAGGGATGCATCATAAGATATCTCACCTCACCATAACAAAGCATAGCATTCTGAGCGAATTAACGCACTACTTGTATTATTATATATTTGCTAATATCGAAAAAAAACATTACACATTCGACAACATGACTATTTATACGTGCCATTGAGGATATTAAAAAAAAATCAGCAATATTGGTACGTTATATTGCTTTTGCTACATATGCGCTAAAGTGGTCCTTTTCTCATCTGTCATGTCTCATTTCACTCAAAAACCATATGTTATGCTTTATGCATTGTTTAATAATAATTAAACAAAAACACTTTCTTTTTTAATTTTTTCAACTACAATTTAATATAAAATCGGAAATAGTATCGATCCTAATAATATTTTTGTAGAAACCACTCGCGGTGCGTCGTATTACACAATGCTGGGTAATAAGCTGCAAATGAACGTTTTCCAAAACGCAATATTTTCATGTATTATACAATGAAAATTTTATTAAATCAATCACATGCTAATAGATAAGATGTTCAACTTTAATTTTATCCTTTATTAGTTTATTCTATTACATTTGAAACATTTTTCATTGAAAATATTCAACTTTTTCTTAAGTGCGTTATATCCTCATCATCTTTCCTAATACATATGATATATATAAATTTAAGCTTATACATTTTTGCGTTTAGAATAAGCCTTTGCCCGATGTTATAAATGCACGATGTTAGTGCCACAATATTTGGCGCAAACTTATATGTGGTACATCAAAAGAAAAATAGTCTACTGTTCGACGGCTACCTCTTAAATCTAGAGGATTTTTTTCTGACATACGGTCTCAGGAAAATATATCTAGAGGAATTTTCTATAACCACAAGTTATTGAATTTGTGTGAAACATTAACTACAATGAACAAATTATAATAACAGAATCGTAATATAATTAGCAAATTGACACTTATTTTGCTTATTTGACTATGTTACATTTTTGACTGTTACATTTACGCATAATACTGATTGTGTAATTAAATCATTCTAAGAAAATTAATGGGATAGCATCAAAAATTATTTTATTCTAGATTTAAGAACTTCCATTTAAGAGTAAAATATTCTTTCTTTGATAATAAATATAATTGGCGCTATATCGATCCTACTTTATGATAGATCGAAGATTAATAGCATTAGATCGAGAAATCTTTTTTGTGAGTATTTGATTGATCAGCCATTAACCCTGAGTCTCCCTGTCTCTATCCGATTTTAATTTGGGCGGTGGAGAGAGTGAGTTTTCAAATATTATTCTTTAGACTTAAAAAAAAAATTTTTTTATAAAATGGAGATAATTGATTATAGTCGACCAAACTGACAAGTTTCATTATAAAACTACTACGTTTCGGTTCTCGGTTTGGACTCTTTTCAAGTAGGATACAGTTGATTATGGTAATTACACTGTCGATAAAAAAATTTTTTGTGAAAGATTGTAAAAAATTATAAAACAATGGTTGAGAACAAAGAATGCAGAAATTAGGCAGACAAATTAATAAGTAATAAATATTACCATTATCAGTGTGTAAAATTACATAGAACTAAGAGAATAATATAAAATAATGCATAGTCAAATTTTCAAGGATGTTGTTATTCGTGGACAGCTTGAGCACAACTAACGGTCGGAGCGTAAGACAATCGAGACGAAGCAAGAAAAACATCGATCAAACCGACTCGATGACACTGTTATAAACGGGATTCAAGTTCTCAGTGTCCTTTCGTAAATTGATGTTTGTAAATTTTTTAATGTAGAATATTTCAACTATCGATCTTTTGACAGGATGTTTATCTGTGTGTAATATATGTAGCCTAAGCCAATCAAAGTCGTAATCATTACTAATTTTATGCCTGCTGACCACCGAATGACACGATTCATGTTTGTTAATATTTTTTCTATGCTCTTTTATGCGTCTTTAAATGTCACTTGATTTGGCCAATGTACACTGCTTTACAATTCTTATCATGCCGTCGGATTCAGATTCGTGTGTAAATTTAAGTTCGTGATAATCGTTAAAGACAGAAAGAACATAATTTACTTTGTCTTTTGGCAAGATGGTAAAGATGTCGTCTACATATCGATAAAGAATTGGAACTTCAAACGTTAACGATTACAAACAATAAGTTTCTAGGTCATCCATTACTAAATCAGCCAGCAATGGTGACAGAGGGGATCCCATAAGACTGCCAAAAACTTGTAATACTGGTCGTTGAACTTAAAATTAGGTCAATCGCATAAAAGAAAGTGTGGCATATCAAAGTTAGTAAATTTTGATATGTTTGTCCACCGTTTCTCAATCGATTTTAAAACCAATTCTTTTGGAATGTTAGTGAATAGAGATTGAACATCCAACGAGATAAGAATCTCAATCGATCCAATGAGAATATTTTTAATAATGTTGGCAAAGGACCAGCTGTCACAAATATTAGATTTTAGTTTTTTGACTGATTGTTGCAAGATGTCGTGTATGAAACGAGCCAAATTATATAAGGGACTTTCAATAGCAGAGACTATAATTCTTAGAGAGGAATCAGTCTTATAAATTTTTGGCAATCCATAACAACGTGGGATGTTGCCATTAGTGCAATTAAGTTTACTATATATTTGCGTGTCAATGATATTCTTGTCGCGCCAGGTTTTAATTAAATTATTAATTTTTAATGTTATTTTATTAATATATAGGATCTTTGTTTAATTTGCGATAAGTCGACTGATCATTAAGTAACTCGTTCATTTTGTTAATGTAGTCGTCTTTGTTCATTATTATGGTAACTTGACTTTTATCCCCTGTAGTGATCAGGATATTATCGTTATTACAAAGAAACTTTTTACATTCATAAAAGTATTAAGTATAAGTCTATTCATATAATTAACGTGTTCGTTTCTGTGAAGAAATTTGTGTAATGAGTTAACAACAGTTTTTCTAACATTATCGACTACCCTTTCCGAGATTTTGAAGCTATGCAATTCGAAATTCTTAATCGTTCCCAACACGCAACTCACACGATCAGTTTTGTTAAAGATTGATGGGAAGTCCACAATTGTGTTCCAAACTTAAAATTGTTAAAGTCAATTGTGGAATCTGTTTACTGCTTGTGTGGACAAGCCATTTTTCAGTTTTGATATTCAAGAACGAATCAATATGTAAGTTGCCCGTTCAAACAAGATTCTTAAAGACTTATTAGTTAACGTTTGTTTAATAGTATAATTGTGTTTACAGATCTTAATTTTATTAAATTTGAAAAAGTTTAATAATATTTCTTTAGGTAGACATTCAGTTAACAACTCTTCGGTTTTTTTGTGTCTTGTAGTGAAGCAAGCGTAAATAATAATTGATGTCCTTGATCTTCAATTTTAATGTGCAACGTTGAATACTTTTGTTGAGCATTGTTGAAATTATGAGTTATAAAATCGTTGTGAAACGTAATATCTGTGCGTGTTTTTTGAATGTGAGAAGATAAAACATCAAATCTTCTGCATTTTAGTAAGAAGATAAGTTGCTGGTTGGCCGTGCATTTTTTTATTCTAAGATTGATCCATGATGAAATCATGGATCAATCTTAGAATGAAAAAATGCACGGTTTCTTTGTGATAACAATAATATCCTCGTTGTTGACACCCCGAATCGGTGTGTGATGTGCTCAAAGAATCCGATTTTCCGTGTATTCACCATCATTAGGTCGGCGATGTATAATTAATAATAATTATTGGAACTTATCGTCATCAGTAGGAATTTAAGAAATGAAGATAATTCATTGTAATCGACCAAACTGGCAAGTTTTATTATAAAACTACTACGTTTCGGTCCTTAGTTTAAACTTTTCAAGTAGGATACAATTGATTATGGTAATTACACTGTACTGTCGATAAAAAAAATTTTTTGTGAAAGATTGGAAAAAATTATAAAACAATGGTTGAGAACAAAGAATGCATAAATTAGGCAGATGAATTAATAAGTAATAAATATTACCGCTGTCAGTGTGTAAAATTATATAGAACTAAGAGAATGGTATAAAATAATGCATAGTCAAATTTTCAAGGACGTTGTTAAATTAATAAATTTTGTATGGTTCTTTAAATTTCACTTAAATTATTTGCAGTGAAACATGCTAGTGCTAGAGCATTATTCATTGACGGAAAAATCGAGTTTTATCTCAGTATAATAAATTTTAGAATCTTCTCCTAAGTGAAACTAGAGAGCTCGGTTTAATGGTAGTTCTTGTTTAAAACTCCATTTTTTTGTCTGTCAACTTAAACATTGTTGTACAAGCAAAGCATGAAAAACCGTTAGAAAATAAATCTTTGATGGCAACAAAAGAAACAAGAGAATAAGAAGAAAAAAGACAAACAAAAGAAAAATATAAAAAGGTTCTTCCTTTTTTTGGTCATTGATAACCATTGAACTAAGTTTTCTTTCTTTTACTAAAATTATTTTTTCGAAGATCCGTTGACCATATATACGGATAAGGAAAACAGGTTTTCATATTCTCCGGATGTAAGCAGTTACTTTTCTACCTGCTTTATCTTTTTTCTTTTTTTTTCTCTTTTTTCTTTTTTCTATATATATTGATATTTTAGTAAATCAATTTTCGTTTGGCATGAAATCTGAATTCGAAACACTTTACTTAATATTTCATACTGTTTAGCTTTAGTAAATAACTTCTAAAACATTTTCTTCAATTCAAATTTAATATGTATTATATATCAATATTATTAATTTTTAACAGATTTTATAAAATATAATTTTATCTTTGGTTTCAGTATTAGTTTCAATAATTAAGAGTGAGAAATAAAATGTTCAAAAATTATTCAATCATTATTAGTTATTAAAAATATTTACAGCGTATTTATTATATAACGTATTTATAGTAGTTTATATATAAATTAAATTGATTACTTCTGTGTTAAGCCTGTATTAAAAAATTTATTGAAAATTAAAAATAGTGAATTACAGATTACAATTTGATTAATTCAATTGTAATCTTAATCAAATTTATTCAAATTAGTCGATCTCTAATCTCTAATTTACAATCCTCTATTTAATGTTGTAAAAACAGTTAAATTTTTACCTTTTAAATTTTTTTCAATATTCAATTCCTATTCGGTAAATTCACCATCCAAGACATCCCTACTCCTACTTGTCTTCTAGACAGTCTAGACCAGCCAGGTATAAAAGTACTCACATACACTGAAGATGTTTAGATCGTCTTGAAAGGCTCTGTAAAGTGTGTCTCGTGATTGACAGATTGAAAGAATAGTATTATTGTTTTTCTGCATTAAATCAGGAAGTTAGTAATGAAGAATTACTTATCGATAGTGTTACTCCTAACAACATTGTCGACGATATACGGAGGAAGTATCTACCTTAGATACAATGAATTCATGCATAAAAACAAGTCCAACGAAGGCAAGCCCAACCAAACGAAACCATTTGAAGCAGAGACAAGCGAATCGAAAACAATTTTGCTCAACGAAAAAAATTGTTCATCAAAAGTAATTGATGAGCCCATTTTTCACGTAAATCACACATTGAAGTTTGCTCTTACGAAACCAATTCAAGCGAAGACAAGCAATGCCAATTGCTGGAAGGGAGACGAAACTGTTAACAGCAAAAAGACACATAACGACTTTGCCGACGTGGTAGAATCCTCAGAATTGTTGATCGATGACATCAAAGACGACTTTAGCGAGACTTCGGAGCTGCTCTCAAAACTGTTTGAGACCGATGTCAAAATGGAATTTACAAGACGAAAACATCATTTATTAACCAGCTTAATACATGAAGCAAATCGTTCAGAAATGAAGACAGAAGAAAATAATTCACAGCAAACCGCATGAAGATCAAAAACCAACTATCAAAACATACTTGTCAAAAAGTTCTTATAACGAAATAAATTGATATTATACATCTACATTCAAGTTTACAAGATAATTCGAATGTAATATCAAATCCAACGAAAATGAGATTGACCATTTTAAGCGGAGAGAAGCGAATAGAAAACAATTTTGGTCAACAAAGAAAATCATTCATCGAAGGAAATCTATGTGCCTACCTTTATGTAGATCACAAATTGAAGTCTAATATCATTGAACCAAACGAACATCACAAATCCAAGATCAATACCACTAAACCAATCAAAGATCGCAAACAATCTGCAACTGCCAAACAATGTGCCAAATTAATTGAAATCCATCTCAGCAAGTTTAATAAATCATGTAATACTTCTAATTTTTATTCACATTTCCCTAAATTATAAGTGAAAAACGTACTATAGAACATATGTACACTTCAAATTTATTGAAATTTTACGCTAATGACAGATTTGTTGTCAATAAGAGTGTTTAACAAAGTCTAGAAGAAGAATATCCGGAAGATTTAAAATATGCTTGCGTCAGAATAAAAAGGACAACCATTCTCTAGTTTTACATTTTAAACGCATGTTGAATATTTGAAAATATTTGATAAAGTAAAAGATTGCTTGCAAGATCTTTTATTGAAAACTATTCGCGATCAATTAACATTGATACCGAGCAACATTGCACTTGAAATTCCACAGTCAATCAGAAGATCGATCAATACTACGATATTTACAATGAAAAATAATTTCAACATCCCAGAAAACGCACAAACTAAATCTGAGAGTGAAAATGAGACGACAGCATTGAATCCAAACAATGAAAGCACCCGTAACTGCAAAGCGAAAATTCTACGCAAGAGAGAAGATCATTTCTCCAATAAACCGTAAATGTTAAATTTTACAGTCAAAGAGACCGGTAAATATTGATAAAAATTAAAATATATAATTGCATTTGGTTGAAAATTTTTATTACTTATTCCAAATGAAAACTTATATTTTTAAGATCACGTTCATTATTCCGTATTAACACTTTTACGTGAAATATCTATAATTACTATATATATATATATAAACAATAAAAATAATTTAAAATTTTTGTTAGATTAAAGAAATTATGCGTTTTATAAGATAATTTAGTTATAAATAGTTAAACTAATAATGACATATGTTACATAAAAGACAAAGTTTAGTTTTAATTGGAACTTCAGTTTTAATTGGAGCTTTTGCAATTTGCTAATTAACTGTTTATGTTATCTTTGTCAAATGATAAGTTTAAACTTCACAACATGTTAATTATAATATAAAATATAATATTTAAGTTTTTTATGCTCCTCCTACCAGAATTTCCGAAGTCGAATGATTCAATCGGCTATCAACATTTTTTATTAAACCACCATTTATTTAACAATAAAAAACACGTATTAAAAAATATAACATGTATTGAGTTACATGCAAAATATATAATAATATACAAAATTATCATTATATGTATAAATAATACGTGAGTTAATTTAACTTGTTACACATTTTTTTTTTTAATTATTTAATACACTGATTGCGACAACAATCAGTTTTCGCAACACATTGTGTGAAGTTATCCGAAGTATGTATATATATATATACTAATTGAGAACATAAATTTAAGATTAAATTTTTAATTAACGCGCAAAATTTTATATCTTTACAGTCTTTTAATAGTATTTTAATTTTAAATCTAATCAAACTAATTATCATATACATTAATTTAGTTACGATAACTGGAAATTCCGAATGAATAGCGATAGTCTTTTGTCACATAGCCAAAATTCCTGTCACGTTCCGTGGTTTATGTAACGGCGATTTTCTTAGCACGTATGTCGTTTATAACAACGATGCTCGTGCTCGAATCAGGGATGCACCGTAAAATATCTCACGGTTCCTTTATTGCACATCGTCGGTCATTCTCACCTTCATCGACTCTCTTGTGAACGTAAATGGCCTTATATTTCTCAGGACTATCCGATGTATGTTCTTTCCTGATCGTAGTACTCCACAGATCACCGCGAATTCTACGGTTAGTCTGTCTTCCTTAATTCTTTTTTTCATAGAGATTCTTTTTTCCGATATCTCATCGTATTCTAATGTTACTTTTAAATGTACATTGTGCACTCGTTTGTTACTAATGTTATTGTAAGTCACATTATGAAACTAAAGATAAAATTAGAAGATAGTTTAGAATATAAAATTGTGTGTACCATTCTTGCTGCAAGTACGTATGTTTATATGTAATTTTTTTATTTTTATGTAAAATAACGAATTATAATGCGTATAATTTGTAAAACATGAAAAAACAATGATATTAACTCTTTCAGTGCTACAGACAGTCGTTCGGTTTCTCTTAAGAATAGACAAACTTAATAAACAGAAAATGAAAAAGTTACAGATTAATAAAATGATATTCTACGCAGACAAGATTTATTGGTTAAAAATATTAACACTGAAAGAATTAAGATACCTTAGCTTTAAATTACCTTATTTCTTAAAATATAATAATGATTGTGAATAAATAATCTTATATATCAAGAAATTACTAAAAGATTATCTTATTACTGTTGTATAAGATCAATTTATTATTTTCATTAATATTGCTATCAAAAATATTGTGTTAAATAATGACAGAATCAATGATCACATTATTGTATCACTCTTACACTATTATCGTATTAAATACATACAGTCTATGGTGAAAAATTGCTTAATGCTATATAAAAAAATATTTATCTTTACGAAATATACTTTTTAATTCTTATACTATAATTTGATAGTGTATGCATCTATTTTCCTTTTAATTCATCTACAGTGGATTTATTAACGAAATGATCGTTAATAAAAAGAGTAAGAAGTTATTAAATTTAATAACACAACTATATATAATATTTCAATTTATCAGTTAATTCCCACAATAGTGTACGTCACTAAAATTATATCGGTTTTGATACTATTTAAATTTTTTTGAAAAACTTAGAAAAGTCATATAACGGTTCTTTTAAACCAACTATGTTATGTGCAATCGGGTATATCTGGTATATGCTCTTTTTATTGGAGAAATCTTCATCGGTGCACCAAGGTAGAATAAATGGTAATCTGCAAAATGGAACAAACATCTTTTTACCAATGCAATATAATCTATTTCTCTTGCTTTCTCCTGTTAGTGCTATATGTAACTACAGTGCTACATAATGTAATTACATTACTACACTATTTTTTACGTTATCATTAAGGTACATTGAATTTAATTATTAAAAATATTTATAAAAAACTTATTATACTTGTTCATTGTATTTCTTTATTCACACATTTCCATGACTTACCTTGACGGTATGCAATTTTGTAGTTTATATATTATAGTTTGTGCTAATGGTTTCTTTTGGACGTTTTTCATTTCTGGGACATGCATCATTCGGTGTGACATGAATATTTCATTTATTTTACTCTCCATCAATTTCAGCTTTTTATTTTCCAACAATTTGTGAAAGTTCTCTGAGAAATTGAGAGAGTTCCACTGATTTTCTTTAGAACTAAAATAAAAATGTTCTGTATTTAAAAGTCTAATCTATCTCAATATATAAATATTTCCAAAAAATATAAAATTTCTCTATAAAATGACAATAAAGTTTATAATAATTTTATGACATAAACAAAAAGTTTTTCCCAATAAAAAATTAATGGGAGACTTTTATTTATGTGTCAAGACTTAAGACTAATCTAAGGCTAATGCTCTTTGTTTTAGATTTCTTATTTTTCTTTGTTTATTGCCTTTTTGCTCTTTATGTATTATTTTATTAACATTTATTTTTTATTATTTGTGTTTTTTTATCTTTTTTATTATTCGCCAACTTGTATCCTGCAAATTTTGATAAAACATTGTGCAAAGAAGCAAAAAATAATAGAAAAACAAAAAACAAGTAGCAACAAGCATATTGTAGATTTATTAATTCTTTATATCAATAACTTTTTGATACTATGATAAACAAATAATCGTTTTCTCTTAAAGCATATTTACAATTAATGATACGTAAAGTTTGATTTTGTCTAAAATTATACTTTTTCTTTGTAATTTAGATAAATTTTTAGTTTTATTTAGAAAAATACAACATATTAGTAATGTTTTTTAAATAAAGATTACACAATAACAAAAACAAAAAAAATAATTTGTCGATACTTTTGTAAAAATTAAAAAGTATAAATTATGAGGCAAATATCTCAATACCGAATATATTCCTATAATTGCATTTATGCAAAAACTTATTAATTTTAAGTATTTTTTGTTATAAAATTTTTATAACATTAAAATTTAGTCGTAATCTTCGAATCTTAAAAATATTTATAAAACATATATTATTTTTAATGATGTTCGGTTAGTGACATTTATCTTAATAAATGTTTTATCTTTCCTTGACTTACCTGACTTTACAAAAATCTAAATTCGGTGGTATGTAAACACATTCATAAGATGTAGTAACTGATGTAGCTTTGTCATTTATGGATGCCATTATATTATCTCTCGTAGGATGTATATCTGAACCAGTAGGATACGCATTTCCCACAGCGACAAATAATTTCAAAATAAAGAAAAATAAAAACGATTTCAATAAAGCGCTCCACATTGTTAGAAGTCCTTATTCTTAGCCGCACAAATACAATACTGAAAAATGATATACACAGCTATTTCACATCATGATCTATCATTAATATATATCACACGGAGAGAATTTTCTCTTAAAAATTACCCTAAAAATCATAGTAATTGTAAAACAACGTGAACCTCGAAGAATTTACTATATTTTTAACAAAATTTACTAAAATTTCAATAAAATTTGGTAACATTTTAGTAAATTGTACTATACTTTTAACAAAATTAATTAAAACTGTGCCAAATTTTATTAAAATTTTAGTAAATTTTGTTAAAAATATAGTAAAATTCTTTAAGGTTTATATTGTCTCACAATTATCACAATTTTTAGGATAATTTTTAAGAAAAAATTCTCTCCGTGTATAATTTAAATTACAACAATATTATAAAACGAAAATTTGAAATTAGTAAATTAAATCTTATCCTCTAATCCACAGTAGTTAATTTACATATTTGTTCCTATCTATACAATTTGCAATTTCTATTCATTATAAAGATGAAATGTTGAAGAGAAATGTGAATACATCTCGAACGTTCGACGATTAGATAAAATTGTGTGTGCTTTAATTCGTCAGGTATAAATACTTACCGCGTTGTAATGGATTATTAGTTTCACCAATTAAACGTCGACACATCGTGTCCTGATTAAATAAAGGCACCACGCGCTTGTTTGAACAATATAATAATAACGAAGTTGAAGTAACATAGAAATAGAACTCCTAACGATAACTACGCATTATCGTAAATTCGTACGCGAGAGTTGAGAACGAAGAAAGTGTACAGAAAACAAAGTAATCTTTTGTTCGTCAATCGAAAATGATTTAAAAAACAATTTTATGCAAGAAGGGAAAGCATTTTTCGCCATTTTCATTATATTTTATCTATTTTATAAGTCTTATTCTTTCATTACGCATTCTGTCCCTTTTATTATATGCAGAATTATTATTTCAAACTGTACTGTAAGAAGATAATGCTTGTGCGATGGTATTAAATGAAGATCGCAATTATGCAGACCAGAAAATTGCTCTGGTCCTCTTCAGGCGCATTAAAGGAGCGCATTAGGATGCCTTAGTTTCGTAATAGCATTAAACTTATCTTTAAGCAAATGGTGCAATTCACTCGTGCATATCATTAGACAATTTTAACAAAATTTATTTATATTCTCAGAAATTGACAATTAAATTTAAAGGATTAAAATATATTATGTTCTCATTGCAAAGTTTATTATAGATGGATATATATTATAATAACTAATATAGAAATAAATTTTATCTTAAAAGGATTATTCCGTTTCGAAAGCTTTGTGAAGTCTTTCGTAAGTCTGCACTTTTCAGACAAACATATAATTCTTATTTAAATCATTAGCCGATTTTATCAAAATTATCAATTTTGTGTGTTTTATATTTGTTTAAACTTTCTAAATTTACTGTTAAAATGTATTAATGATATACACTTACGATACTAATGAACATAATGATCAATATGTCATGGAATACTGAAATGTCACGAAAACAAGTTGTACCTGGGATGAACATCACGAAATGAAATTACTAACGGCGCAGTTATTACCGCATAGTTTTAGTTGGCATAATCGTTCTATTTGCTAGTCGACCCGATGCAACTTTACGGCCTTTGCTTCCCCGATCTTCGTGCAAACGTCGCGTCGCACGCGCTATCATCACTCGCGCGAATCCTTCAACCGCGATAATCCCATGTTTTTTTTTTATTTCAGAGGACCTATCTCGCACCAATGTTATCCACAGTAATCCGCCCTTTCCTTTTCGCTTTTTCTCTCTTTCTCTCTTTCGTGACTTTTATAGGCAATAGCACTATAGCTGTGCAAAACATTGACGCAATATTGAAAAGTAATGTAAATGCAGTAACCCCCAGCATTAGTTCAATATTGTAAAGTAAACACTTATTTAGCCAATTTATCTAAACGGCAATATTAATTTCAATATTGGATAACAAGATTTATTCAATTTTTCATATTAGATCTCAATTGCATTTTAATTTGGAACCAATATTTTATGACCAATACTGGCGTTACATTGAAGAAACATTGGATAATAGGGTAAAGGCACCGATTATGGGATACCACTTCCATTTTCTTAATTGTTTCCAAAATATATACAATTAGGAAAAAATATATATATACTGTTTTTAATCGTCATTTCATGTAATTTTAGGAATCCTACTTCAATAAGTTATATCTCGTTCGAATTTTAATGTACATAGGTTTGTTTGAAGTAAGTCAGTTTTTGTATCAAAACCAAAAGGTCTTCTAATAAGAGATACTGGCTAATCCTAATATGAGATACTGTCTCATATTAGATAAACTTAGTTTCATTTTTATTAACATCAAAAATAAAAGATATATAAATAAAAATAAATGTTTTTATTATTACCGGTCTTAATTTTACAGTGTTATAGATGTTTTCTCAAAATGAAAAAATATAGCTTTAATTATAATATTTATTAGACTTAGGTATTTATAAACTCTTGCAAAAAAATGTCAAAAAATATGAAGAAAGGTACTTATACCTTAAATCAAACAAAAAAACTATCCTTAGAAAAGAAAAATAAAATAAAATACATCCTTAAATATTACGAGACCTTCGGTATCTCTTATTAGGAGCTTACCATTTGACCGAGATTCAACAAAAAACGTTTTGTTTTACTTATAAAACACTATAATGTGCACTAACATCATATTAACTAATATCATAAAATATACTATATTAGCGACGAATTTATTAATATTTTACAACATTCAAAACAAATTTCATAACATTAAACGTACCTTGAATCTAGTGCGGGAGAAATATGTGTTTTTGCTTTTGCAACAAATCAGCCTGTCCTCGCCTGTTCGCTATTGCTGGCCGGCGCAAAGTGATACACGATTGGACCTGTTCATCCGAGGAAGTAAGCGACGCAAGCGCCACACGTTTCAAGTACACCGTTTCGTTAATCGACGCTATCTCATATTAGGGATACTATCTCATAATCGGCACCTTTACCCTACACTCTCAATATAAATAATGTTTAACCAATATTCGCCCACTGCCAATGTATTGTGCTACACGGAGGAAATTTTATAGTAACAATTACTATAGGAAGCAGTACAATATTACTATAGGAAACGCAGACCCAGGAAGAAATTATAAAGATGTTTACCATGTTTTGTTTTTCATCAAATAAAGTGCGTTTACACTGTGGCAATTCAATTTGCTACATAGTATATATTGTTTATATATACTATGTAGCAAATATACTATGTTTATACCAAGATATAAGTTCCCGAAATTTCTTCTTATAGTTTGTGGCTACTATCGTACATAATTTTTTATAAAAAATTTTTTATATAAATTTTCTCCGTGTATACTAGGGTATTACTGATCATGCGTTTCGATTGCATTTTTCTTACACAGAAAGCGCGATTGGCGTTAAACGTCGATCACGTTACAGGTTTCTGTTCGATTGCTCTCCAATTATGTTGAAGCGGATGTCAGTTTCGGGAACAACCGGCTCGGAGACATCGCGTGGCGTTGGACAAAATCGCAAAGTCACAATAATAACAACCACCTCGTTTATGAACTCATTTCTGTTGTATTCCGGGGGTATTTCCCGAACAGCCTCGTATTTACACGGGGAATCGTTTTACAGAAAAAAACTCTGTCACACTACGTTTTAACTACGATCCGTCGTCGCGTCGTTAGAGAGGTGAAAGAAGTGTCGCGAAGTCGCGAGCGACAACGTCGTTGATTCCGACACGCAAAATCAACAGGACATCACCGCGGATAAATCGCTCGCGGCAAACTCGACCGAATGAAAATTACGAACGTGTCTCGCACAGGACGACGCCGTCGTTCGATGCCTCCGTCGACGTCTCCCTTAATTTGAGTAACGATCTCATCGTCGCCGCGATAGAGTCGAAATGCGCTTCCGCGTACGCCACCAGTCAGTTATGGTGTCAGGGTTTAATCGCGCTAACATCTGACAGCAATTCGTCACTTCGTATACACACAACCACCGATAGATACACACTTACCTATGCTCCACTCAGAAAGCGTTTCGGTAGAAACGCACAGAGCTTTCGCGCCTCCCTCGACGGATCACCGACTTATATACTTGTCACCGCCGAAAGCACCAGACATGGTGGGACTAATTAACTGGAAATGTTATTTCTCGCTAGCGTAATGAAAACCGTAATTGGTGAAGTTCGTCAATAATAAATATTTATCTTAACGTGTAGATATGTTATCTAAATTTCATACACACTGGTTATACTGATAACCTTTAATGTCCAATTTTGGTGGACCTTTAATATTGTTGCGTGCGCGGGCGGAAAGAAAACACACACACACACATTCCACTTAAAAGAAACCAAAGGACTTTATTCGGAACTATTTACGGAACGATTAATATACATATACGTTCACCTTAACGCGCGATCTCCCTTCAACTAACTGTTAATCCCCGTTGCCAAGCCTTTGACAGACCGCAGCGGCCGATATCCACGATCGAACAGCTGATATAATTTTTTTATATTCTTTTATCTTATAAGGTACCTGTACCCAATATGGCTCACCCTCCATTTTCAAATAGTTACACAATGAATTTCATAGATAATGCTAATACATCGCTCAGAAAGTCGATATAATGTATTTCTGCTAGTTAACTCAATATCTCCTTTCTATGGCTTGTAATATCACACTTTATTTAAATTGTGTTCTTCTGAATCTAAAATTTCAAAGGCAAGTTTTTGCTTTGTGTAACTGTCATGTAACAATTAATAAATATCCACAATACACTGAAAAAAAATGCAATATATCCAATAAGATATGTAGTTGCGGGCTGCCAACTACAGATATACTCAATACAATAATATATGCTATTGCAGTATTAACATTGTACTTGCATTAACAGTAAATATTATTGTTTTGAGTATTTTATGTAGTTGGCAGCCCGCAATTACATATGTTATTGGCTATATTACTTTTTCTTTTGTATAATAATATAATACAATAGTAGCTCTTTATTTATGCTTTTCAATACTGTATTTATTTCAGGTTTTTATTAAAACATCTTGTTTATTAAAGAAAGAAGCTCTTTGTATTGTGAAACCATTATGGCCAGGGACACTACTGAAAACACAATATATCTTATTAATACAAGAAAGTTAAGATTCTGTTTTTTTATTTAATGTTTAATTTTTGATTAGTATTTCTTGTCTTTCTCTAGTGAGTTGAAGCTTTTTGACAAATAAAAAATAGGATAACGTCTCTTGTAGTAAATAAATAGTTTTATTATTTAACAAATAACTATATGTGTAATTTTTTACATAAGTATGTTAATAAAAGCTTAATTAAACATGTTGATTTTGTTATTCCGCAATTTTTCAAAAATATTTACAAAAAAGAGGAAAATACATAGCTGGGCCTAGGAAAATACATTGGGTATATATGTAATCAACATGGCCCAAGTGCTTTTTGTTAAATCTTTACTATACTTATATAAATAATTGAAAATATTTGATATATTTTTTTAATTTTAGGAATGTTTTCTATTTTAAATCTGACCCTTATCTTTCAATTCATATTCATCAGAAAATTAGAAAAATCTCCAAAACTTAGGAAGGTATATTGGGTACAGGTATCTTATATATATTCTAGTTTAGATGATTTTTATCTTGCATATATACATACGAATATAGTTACGGAACACTGTACACATCCTATATACACATATTTATGTAATTTATATATACATACACATATGATTAATGTAATATAAAATTAAAGAAATCTTGCTCAAGAAAACTTTCGAATACGAGTCATCGCAATCGAAAGCAATTAGAGAATCGTTTCTTTAATTATTAGTATTATATCAATTGAATACTCAATACATTGTAATTTTTCTCTGTCATTCAAGTTGGATATTTAAAGACCAAATTTAATTACGATATTTTTAATTAATTAGTGACATTTAATATCTAGGTAATAAGAAGTAATCCTTTCATTTAACTACATAGTTTTTTAGTGTGTGTTCATAAAATAAAAAGTATAATATAATAAAAGTATATAAATAACCAATAATAAAAAAATAATTTAAAATTATTATAATACTAATAATTATTAAACAGGACCAATTTTGTAAGGCAAGAGACACGAAGCGGATTATCACTATTTGCTACATTATTTAGTGCACTCTCCATCCCCCATAAATCCATACCTCTTAAATGCGCTCATTAAAATACATCTTGCTGATTAATAGGTGTTCTTAAAAATTATTGTCACTCATCAACAAACTTTTTAGATATAGAAAATCTTCGCGAAACCATGAGACATCCCCCCATTGAGATATAGCAAAGAATATATTTGCGAGAATATCGAATAATTATTTCGCGAGCGCGAATAGAAATATTGAAACACATCCATTACAGCTTTGCCATTTCTTTATTCGTTTTATATTATTCTTAAACAATTTAATACGCCGACTGCCAAATATTTTTGTCAACTTTCAGTCTGCAATCTATAAATGGAAGTCAGCTATTCGCGGATTTGATTTTTTGTAGGATAAAATAAAAATTCTTTACTAAGAATTGTCATGAAATTTTAATGAAAAATAAATATAATTTAATAGAATATTAAATCTGCTTCTGTTTTTATCTATTTGATCCATAACACATTTTATTTTTTATTAATACTTTATTCAAAAACTTTTCTCTCTAACATTTTTCTGTGAAAAATTTTTCTTTTTTATTTTTACAGCTTTTTTATTGATCTAAATAATATAATATGATAGATTCGAACAGATCACCATTGAAATCGATTCTGGCAGTCAGTGTTAAAAATGTACGGAAATTTCTTTAAAATTTTAATAAAAAATGAGAGTTCTCGTACGGCACTTTAAAAGGAAATCTGACAGGGAGCGACAGGAAAACTTACCTGAATCTTCGGATTCCTAGCTTCGGGGGTGCAAGAACTACTTCTCTTCTCGCGCTGTGATCGCTGGTCCTCTGCAAATTTTCGTAAAGTAACGTTTCGGCGGGATCAGATATTCTCTTGAATTTCGTTACCGTCTCGAAATCTCCCGCCTCGTCCTCGTTGCGAGGATCTCGTCCCGGATCTCGCGAAGGAGTACGAAAGATTTTTCAGAAATGCGGAATATCGGTTTTTCGCCCCGGCGGAATATTCCCCCCTGGTAACGGAGATCAAGGGAGTGACAGGTGGCGGATGTCTCCGCGACGGACACGCGGACGAGAAGAAGCGCGGCACTCGGATGGAAGACGTGGGAGACTCGAATGGCCGAAGGCGATGGGAGGCACGTAGAGCGTCCACCGTTGACGTCGATCGTGCCACTACGACAGGAAAATGTTCGCGATATGTCCGGTCGAAAGAGATCAAAACAACTAGTTTTCGGTCCCTACCACAAAGTCCTCTGCGCTCCTCTTATGCCACAGCTACGCCGTCACGACCATGTCGAGGTCTCGCTTCGAGAAATTGACGTCGCCGTCGTCATCGTAGCCCAGGGGGTGTTGGCCAAAAGACACGGGAAACCGCCGTCACGCACCGTTGGGTCCGAAGTGGTCAGGTCCGAAATGCTCTCGCGACCTCTCGACGTCTCCCGCAATTGGAACGCGCAATTACGGGATTTTTATATAGATAATATGCGCGATTGTATATAGACAACAGGATGTTGTTCGCCAGTGGGAGGGACGTAAACAAATTACGGATCACTGTATCATCCCACACAATTATGGTTATTCTCACGTTATCGCGAATCAAAGGAGGGAACAAACGGTGCAAAACACGTACGGTACGTTTAATCGATACGTAATAAAAAAAGAAAAAAACAACACCGTCGAGTGAAGCGCTGGATCTCAGGTGAGAGTGTCTCCTCCGGTGCTAAACGATATATTCTTCTGGAAACATTGCTAAGAAACTGTAGGCAAACACGACGATCAGTAAAATGACGATCAGCGAAGTAATATGATTTTATTTTTAACTTAGATTAGACTTTCGCGATATGACAGTTGCGTCAACTCGGATCGATTTAGAATTTAATTTGCTCTCTCGTTGATTTGAAGTCAAAATAAGCGTAATTCTCGGAAGATCCGCCAAAAGCAGCTGAACTCAATTGGGTACCGTTATGTAACAGAATGCCCATTGAATCGTAAATTAAGAGAATTAAAAATAATAACGTTACAAAATGAGTTACACGTGTTCCTCCCTATCACATTGAATAACCCGTAGGTCAGATGTCTGTACTGACGTTGATCTTAATCTCGAGGTCAGCAGTATTCTCATGCCATGTGTAATATTAACGAGCGCTCATCTTTTGCCTTTAAACAATGCAAACGCGATCGAGATTCGACTCTGCAGAGGTACTGCGCTGTGTCTTCGCAGTTGATGATGTAAAGAATCATTATCTGCGTTCATTATAAAAAATATCTTCTGGTTTTTATGAGAAGGATTTCCATAAAATATGTTAACAAAGACTTTAATGTTATTCACCCAATTTTTTAATATTTCGAACGATCAAAATTTCGACAAACAGTATCCTCTTTCAGCATCATGAAAAAATCTCTATGAGATTAATAATAGCCAATATTTGTATATTTTTTTATATAAAAATTTTAATAGTTTAAAATTTCAGTAACCTAACGAACCAATAAAATTTCAGAATCTTTACGATCAAATTTGATTCAATTGCATTACTATTCCAAGTTACATTTTTTTACAGCAAGAACTTACAGCATACTCACAGAGAAAAAAATAGTTGCAGTAACTTATTTTATTGTTTATTTTTGGACCAACCATATTTTTATAGTTATTTAACAATATAAGTTATAGTTTATTTAAACTATATTTAAGTTTTCATAATTATTATATAACATAATAATATTAGTCTATGCAACTTATGATATAGTTACTATAACTAAAACGAAAATGTAATAATTATACCATAAAACAACCACTACAAGCATTACTATAAACATATGGTTATTATTATCGATATTATAGTAATAATTACTATAAAAATAATATTCATGATTATAATTTACCATGAAATATAGTCGCAAATATTTTTTCTCAATGTTACACAAAAGGAAAAGTTTCTTTGGATTTAATAAATTTTCTTTAAGTCAAACAAATTTAATCATTGGTATACGCCAATGAAACTGATGTTTGAACTAACAAATAGAATTGTTTGGACTTTTAAACAAAGTAATTGTTTCTTTTGAATAAAATATTTTGTGGGAAAATTTAATTTTCTGATTTAAATTATAATGTTATTAAATAATAAAACACTATTTGAGCACATGTTTCTCTTCTAAGGAGACAGAAGCGATCGTGACCGAATACGTGATTACCACGCAGAAAAGGAAAAGAAACAGTTCTCTTTGTGTACGTGCAAAAGTAAAAATGTATCAAAACGCAACGTTAACAAGTTTATTTTAATATAACTCTATTTTATTATAAAATAATTATTTTCTATAAAACTTATAGAAATAAAAAAGTCATGACAAAATCATTAAAGTCATAATAAAAGCATCAATATAATTATATTATAATAATACAAACTTTTACCAGCCAGTTAATGGCGAAAACAAAGGCAAAGGAAGAGAGAGAAAAATATTAATAAAATATAAAATACACACACACACATTTCTCGAACAATTGTAAATTAAAAAATTAAGTTGGAGCACATGTGCCCAAAATATTAAATAATCATGTGAAAAGTCACTATATAACATCGATCAAGTGACCTTCCACAACATGCTAGTCACGCACATCGGCAATCAATTGTGCATCGTAATTGTCGTTGGAATGGAGCGCAATAACCGATCGGAGACTCCGGTGTTCTGCGCGCGCGAATCTCGCAAGGAAGTCACCGAGGATAATGCCGAGCCCAATTCCGGTCGCACTGGTAGTTTAACCGAGCAAGTAACGAACATCAATTGAACTCTGCTTTTACTTCGCGCGTGATCGCGCGCCGATGAACCACCCTCTACGTAGACGGTGTACGAATGTAAGCTGCGCGTAGCGAGCGTCAACGAAGGCATCTAAGTGAGCGACTGTAATGAAAAATTGCTTGCTACGAGATACGCGTGATCGTGACTATAATTCCCGTCGTCGTCGTCGCATAATCGCATAATCGATCTGTCGCCGTGAGGTCCCTTCTTCGACAGTTTATTTACAAAAACAGAATATTTACCCAAATATTAATACCACTAATTTGAATAACTTCATAAACATTCCAACCATTATTCGTCTATTTTTGTTTTTAATATTGAACTGAGAATTTCCAATAAATTTGTAAACAGAATGTTTTATTAAAATACATTTATAAAAATGTCACTGATCTGAACTTTCTTGTAAATATTCCAATCATATTTGTTTTTAGTGCGTTAGTCTGGGTCTCGATTGAATCCCCATTGAACCCGCTCTCAATTAGATCCTGGAAAGTTTTCGTGTACGAGAACATAAAAATTGTTATCAAGTTTCTCACACTCAGATTAATGGTGATACGAACTCGATAATAACTTTCCTCTTACTTGGGCGTTTTTAGTATAGAAAGAAACGCGAAATTCGGACTGACGAGTTTCGACGAGAAAAGGAGTTGCAACAAAAGAACAAAAGAGTTCAATATATTTCTTTTTTCATCAACACATATAATAAAAATGATTTACACCTACTTGACAATTTAGAGACTTATGTTTAATTTTTAACAAATTAAATATAAGTTAATTTTTCACAAAATGTTTAGTTTTAGAAATTTAAAATAATGTTACGTTAAATTCTTTAATTGTAACTGAAAACATAAGACATAAATCTCGATGGTCCATTAATCAAAATCTTAAGGTCTTTTAATACAAATGCACAATTTGATTACTACATATTTTTATTTAATGCATTGTTAGATATGTAGCATGTTTCAATTACTTAGGATTTTCTTCTTTTCTCATTGTATCATAATTCAAAAACTGATATTAAAGGACAATTTTATTTCAGTTTTTGACAAGAAAAATCGCTTTAATTGCCAAACATCTTTTCTATCAAAGATAATAATAAATTACCGTAAGTTGACAATTATCGTAATTTCAATAAATACATAATAACTTTGTTATTCGGCTCATGCAAATTAAAGAATATTTTGAGATAAAAAGTTATAACAAATTGACCCCAAAAAAAGTACGATGAAAAAGAATAAGATTGCCACGAGGCACGAGCTGAGGATTATTTGGTATAATACTATGTAATGAAGAACTATGATATGAAAGAAAATCAACTTCGAAGATTAGTAATTTGAAAGAAAGAGACAGAAACAGAAAATTAAGACACAAGTAGATTAATTAGATAACCCAAAATGCTACAAGTCAACTCTTTCGTCGATCTGTTGTTTACTTAGTTAGTCAGATTTATAGTCAGTCACATGCTCTTTGTACCTTAGCTTCCGCGTACTAATATTTTCTATCTTCATTTTTAATTTGTATTTTATTATTTTTAAATTTATTATATATATAACTTTTTTTTATTTTTCCTTTCTCCTTTTATTCACGCTTAATATACGTTTGCACATTAATTATTTTTTTTCAGTAATGTTAGAAACAAAAATTGATGTCTAAGATGCGTTCATAAGAAAGAAAGAAAACGTAATTGTAATTTTCTGACAATAAAAAATGGATAAAATCGATATATTCTTTATTTAATCAATATATGACGAAATAAACCGGGATTTCAAATGCAATAGATGAAATGATGAATTTATATATAAAGTTTATATATGCTAAAGTCATTAATTGCCGCGGCTAAGAAATAATTTTTGCGCCTGTAAATAATCGTTCTCCGGCAATTTAATGCGCAAATGTCTGTATGATAATCTCCCCATAGGCGCACGCAAATATAATTACTATACTTTATCATTGTGAGATTAAGATTTATTTAATTATAATCTAATGTAAGTAGATGTACTTAATTATAATTTGAAATCAGAGTGAAATTCATAAATTAAAATGTTATAGTAAAAAGAAATTAGTAAAATAATGTTACTTGTAAGTTTTTATTTCAAACAGTAATTTTTATACAGATATAAGAAGATAAAGCTGGTCAATCAAAGATTACATTCAAGTGGTCACCTGTCATGGTGTCACTTATACTATCTCGCAATTCACAGACATGCGATTGTTTAAACATAGTTTGTAATTAATCAACTTTAAAATTTTATCTAAAAACACTACTTGAAATAAAATTTTACAAATATATAAGTATTTTACTTAATTTTTTAAAAGCTTACTATAGTATTTTAATTTAAGAATTTTTACGACACTCTATATATAATTACGTGATATCAGTTTAATTAAATTTTAATGACATTGTAGGGATCTTCAAACAAAACAACTAAATAGAATTTATTTTGGCTATATCTAGCCTGAATAGATAAACGAAAATTTCCGTGTTTATTATTTGCTCACACAGATAACACTTCAAGTAATATTTTTTAGACTTACAATTAGGCATAGATTTAAACAGAGTTGAATAAGTTAATTTTTTTTTTAACTAAATTAAATAGATAAAGTTAATTGATTATAAAATTAATTTAATTAAATTAAAAGATATATCAATAAGAAACTAATTTAGTTACAGTTACGTTAAAATTAAATTAACTCAAGTTAAAGTAAAAATTAATTTTGAGAAGCTTTATTTATATTAAAAGCCATATAATTTATTTCAGTTAGATTACCAATATAATTACAGTATCGATCATCAAATATATGTTATATTTTATTTATAATATTAATTATATAAACTAAGAAAAAATACTATTTTTATGCAGGAATATATTTTTATTTTATAATTTTTTTCTTATGCCCAGATAAAACTTTTAACTTAGAAAAAAAGTCATTAAATTAAAGTTTATACGTTTTAAAAATAACTAATTAAGTTAGAAATTAAAAGGATTTAAAATAAATGTATAGATAGTTTCTTGATATTAATAACAATTGACAAAATAAACGCTTATAGGGCCACAACTGAGTGTCATTTGTTAATTGTATATTTAATTATATTTTTAAAAATTTATTTTATACGAACGTTTCGGTACATGAGTTCCGGCCATCTTCAATGTACTTATTATATAAATTCTTTTTTGATTAATACAAAATTAAGTAGTGAATCTTTGTAGTAACAGTGATCTTTCATTGTTATTGTTTGTTTTCATGTTACCTTATTGATCTCATATGACTAGCAAGATTGTAATGGATAAAAAATTAGAGTCAATATATTTTCTTATATCAATTCATTAATAACAATAAACCGATTATCTTTACATAATGTATTATCGAAGTAGCTTATGGGTTCCGACAACGTGAGCATGCAACTTATTCTTTAAATGATGAACGTCATCCAGAAGTATTATAAATCTTGAATTAAATCTTGAAGTTATCCAGTAACTAATTTTAAAAATTAAATCATTTTTATTTATTTTCCCTTACAAAAATATTTCATTGCTTTTACACCTCATATAAATCATTTTCAGCCCGTTTTTAGCCCGTTTTATTATTTTCATGTCCGTTTCTTGCACTCTCAAGCACGCACAGTCTACTGCAAAAAAACATGATGAATATACGCGAGTATGCGTATGAGTATTTTTGAGTAGATTATCCGTTTTTAATATTCATTTTTCAATCGATGAGTGGCAGCACGTTAATACGTTCCTTTTTTTTATTCACAAGAATGAGGGACAAAGTAGGTTGTCCGTTTTCAATACTCATTTTTCAGTTGTTGAGTGACAATACGTCAGTACGTTCCTTTTTTACTCACAAGAAAATATTCGCGGATTTCGCTTGATTTTACACACAATACATATTTAGCACTCAAAAATACTCGTAAGAATGCGTTGTTACTACTCGGATATACTCATATGCAATCCGCTTTAATCACTCGTTTTAAGCAAAAGGGCTACTTTGCGCTCCAAAAACGGGTCGTACTCATTGAACAAAATGTACGTTTTTACTACTCAAACTGACCGTCCTTGCAGTTTAAAAACGGTAAAAAATTTTTATAAGGGTTATTAAATTTAAAATTAACTAAATAACTAAAAAAAGTTAAAAGTTATCAACTTTTTATCCTTATATTATTAACTTTTCAACTTTTTAACTAGTTACTACCCAACCGTAATTTAGGTTTGCTTGTATTTATAAACATTTGTATGTATAATTTTTTTTTTCTTATTTGATCATCTAATTATATGTGCCTCTTATTTATGAGTCCAAAAATTACAGAGCTAAAGTACGAAAGGTATAACAATAACAATAAAAGCAGTATAATAATAAAAGTGTTATAAAAATGAATAAGCGTGTGAGTATATTTTTCTAGAAAAATACAACTTATCTTGATTATTATTATACTAAAAATAAAAGATATAAAAGGTAGTAAAAATTATTTATGGATCGGTCAGATTCCAATAATGTTTATCTCATTTCCTTAATGTTACATGTGTTTGAAGGCACGTCCGCCTTCCGCTTTCGCTTGTCGTATACGATCGGTAAGCACGTGCAACACGATTCGCTATACAAATACATATGTGAACATACGAGCAATTAATGCCATACTCCGCTCCTCTCTCGACGGCAAATGTTTACGACGCGGAGCGGCGGCTACAATTAATTCGAGTCGAGTTAAGGCTGAGAAGAGTACATACCTGGCAGCGAACCAAGATGTTATACTGCACAAACGTGCACACACGACGAAGTTATCCGGATTTTCATCCGACAAGCGGACCAAGTTACCGTACGTACCGGACCGGTGGACAACGGTCTCATTTGCCGGAGTTACCTTTTCTCTCCCCGCCAAACTGTTCCAACAATGCTCAACACCCGGCAGTAATAGCGCAATAATGTCGTAGCTAAACCGTACGGTATAAAAAGAAACAGAGTCAACAGAAACCGGCTTGGCTCTTAGTCAAATGGCACTCTCACGTATAGTGCTCCTGAATATCCACTAAACTATATTCCCGTCAACAATGACAGACTTTAATCTCAGTCAAAATACGAATCGTAAAGCAGGAATCTTACGAATAAGTCAAACACGCGCTATTTCATTGCTATGGGGTCTCGTGGATGGACCTATCAGGCTGTTAAAAAACTAAGCAGATATTGATAATAAGTTATTGATAATAGTAACATAGATAGCGATCTTTCCCGATCTTTCAGACGAAAACAATTAATTGATAATATATACGTATATCCTACACTTTCTAGACGCTTACCGGTTTTTTTCTCAATTACTCTAATGTGATCGAAGTAAAAGATTTATTAGAAATAATTTACTCATTTTTGCATTGTGCAAATTTGTTTGTATTAATTATTATTTTGTTTATTTATCTTTAATAAATGTACATACATCTAATCCAATAATTATCTTTAAATAATTAATTTATGAATCTAATTTGCTAAGAAACTTTTTATACTTTGTGCTTCAAGAAGCAACAATTTCATCCTTTTTTGAACGAAAAATGTTATATAATAATAACATTTATTTTATAAAAGCACACATCAAGTTCATGAATTTTCTTTAAAAGATCAAAGAAGGAGAACAAAAAGAAATAATAAAAAATAAACGTAATAAAAAGACTTCTTTTGTAGACAGATTAAGAGCATACGACCAATTTGTGGATAAACCTAGATGTATATTATTTATTAAGGCTAGACACGCGTGAAAATAGAACGTAAATTTCTGCGCTCCCGGAAAGAAAATTTTCTTTGGAATTTAAAGAAACTCTGCTTTAATAAATCCGCGTCGTCTACTCGTGTAAATTAGCGAGCCCACGCAAGCGAAGTGCTCGAAATTATTCACCGTTAATTTGGTGTTTCTACATTGTCGAATGGATGGTGGAACGTGGATGGCACATGAATTATTATGCCGATTATTCGTCTTAATAGAATAAAAGATAATATAATAGAGAAAATTAGTCTGAAAATAATAGTGTTCTTATCTTTCCAATTATTTTATTTTTCTAATTCTATAAAAAAAAATATTCCCCTTTTTTTCTTTTTTTTTCTCTTATTTATATTAAAATAATTTGATTAATTTAAAAAAAATAAAAATAAAAGATGAATGATTAAAGATAACATTTATTTATTCTATGACAACGATCAATTTTGCTCTCTAAAGAAGGTATTTTTAAAATGCGTTGATTTTGAGTAAAAATTGACTCTTGAAACTTTATTTTCTAAATGTTTATTACAATTAGCCGAGTGTCTGATTGATTGACTATAAGCATCGACCGAAAAGGATATCGTGCTGAAACTAAAACGAGCTTATAAACGGACATAAGCGAAAGCTTACAAAATATACAAAACACCGATAATGCTACGTTTATTACCTGGATTATTATATCGTGTGTGTGTGTGTGTGTGTGTGTGTGTGTATGTGTGCGTCTAATTAAGATTAAAGAAAGAATAATGGAAGCACATTACCCCCCGCATGTTTTAACCATTTATCTTAATAATTTATTATATGACTGTGCCCCATGTCACCTCATTTTAATAACGATGATAAATTTTAATATAATTATTTTAATTATTGTAAAAATTATGTAAGTGTATATGTACATGTGAATCTTATTTCGTAAGTAATTTTATTTACAGTTAATACTTACGATAATTACAATTATTTTATTCTCAACATTAATTAAAAAATAAACGTATCAAATTTATTTAGCATATTAATAGAGAAAACTGTTTGAGAAACAAAGTTAAACGAATCTTCCTTTTTTTCTATAATATCTTGAAAGTTCCAAAGTCACTTCGAGATTAATTTGGATTTGACTCGTGAACGTAATATTAGCAGAAATAATGCGTGACGAATAATTAACTTTGCACAAGCTAATTAACGAATAATTAACTTCACTTCTTAGCATGTGGTTATCTTCTTCGTTAAAGATTGCACTTCGTCGCGCATAAGATACATGTTGTCTGAATGACGCATCGCGAATGCGTGCGATAAATGTTTGTAACATTAATCGCCTCTCTTAACTCTCGTCAGGTGATCGGTTTTTGAATGAATTTGGAAATCAGAGATGCGAATGTTCCTTCGTCGGCAGCCCGACGGGACACGACGCGACTCTCGCTTCGCTCGTCTCGCACAAGTCGGAGCCGCTGACTCGACTTAGACTTCGAGCAGTTCGGGCTATATCCACGGGCTCACCTAGTCATTTGGTGCGAGCACTCGGTCGCGGACGTGTTCCGGGCTCACTCTGCCTCGTGTTCGTGACGCACAGGTTCAAAAATTCCGCGAGACATTACTGCAATAATACAAAATGAAGGACATTCGCACTCAGGTGAATATCAATAGTAATAAAAAAATAGTTGTGAAAACCGTTTTTCCGTATCGCCTTCTAATATAATGAAAGGAGATTCATGGCCGACACGTGGTCGGTGATCGTGAATTCGATCGATAACGTGGTTAATTTAACCAAAATCAATAGAATGTATCATTTTTTCTCGAGATAATTGATCACATAATTATTTTCAACAGTGTAACGGGACGATAAATGCTTTAAGCGTACACTGACAGAAAAAAACACTTGATTTGAATAAATAGTTATTTAAATCGTACTAATAACATATTTCATAAAAATTAATATTGATTTCAAACAAATAACATTTTCTAAATTATTTTTTGTATTATTTATTTTTTTGCAAAATTTGTTATTAGTTATAAATTGTTATTCAAATAACTATTTATTTTAATCAAGTGTTTTTTCTGTTAATGTATATGCTTTAAATATATATTTATTATTATTTTATGATAATTTTATGATAAAAGAGTCAAGAAAATACATTTAATGATAAAAGAGAAAGAGAGAGAAATTAATAATAATAATAAAATATTAACAAAATATAAAGTACTTTATATTGCAGTAAAAATATACACAAACATTAAATTTTTTAATTTATTTACAGCAAAATTACGTTTCTTTATTTTCCTGTAACATAGTGTATTTACTTTTAGTAAAAATTGAGTCATTCATTATATTTAGAACTATATATATGTTTAAATTGAGTGCTTTCTTTTTCTCTCTTGTATTTAAAAAAAAATATTTGGAACAATAAAAAATTTTTTCGTTTTATCTTTTTTTATTTATTTAATTGTTTATTGTTTAATTGTTAATTTATTTAATTGTTTAACATTTATTTAATATACAAATTATATATTCTATCTTATTTCTATTAAATTTAATCAATTACTCTAAACATATATAGAACAGATAGAAATTCATATTTATGTAAACAAAATTTCATATTCACAAAAATCCTAAACAAAGCTATTAATTCCATATAACAAGGAATTTATACATAACGTGTTTTTTTACAAAGAATGAGATGTAGACTTTAATTTTCTTGATACTCTGGAACTGATATTCTCAAAGAGAGTCGCACGATTGAAATTCTCGACGATATAACGAGCCCCTATATATGGTTGCATCAACGAACCGAGAAACGAGGGTACACAATGTAGTCGTTTAACTAACAACGTCACTAGGGTTCATGCCATACGACTGTCATAATCGACCGAAAGATTAGTTCGGAGGTCAGTCTATCAGTTTATCGAAACGTAGTAACATCAATTCGCTGACGACTTTCACTGACAAAATTTCCGTCTTAATTTTATTTTTAATTTTGTCATATATTCACTATTATTTATTTAACATTATTATGATTATATTTTTATGCGTCACCTATTGTAAAACAATATTATATACATTATTTTAATTAAAATTACATACATATGTCATATATATTATTTTAATGAATAACTCTAGTTTAAATTTTTCTGTCTCTTTTTTCTTTTCTAGTTCTTTTACAGCAATAAAAATTAATATATCAGCAATTTATATAGCGACAAAAAGATGAAGTTACAATGAAATTTTTTTAAATATCTAGATATTTTTAAGCAAATTTTTTTATTGTTTTCTACATTTTATCAAGTATCATTATACTTTGTTATTTAAATAATATAAACTTCTTTGTTTTCAAACATCTGTACATCTAAAAATAAAACACATATGAATATATGTACGTTAAAAGGAAAATATTATAAACTATAAAATTATTCTTTGTGGAAATTGTATTACTGTGGATATTTTTATTACAGAAATCTATAACATAAAGATAAAAGAAAGCTAAACAATTAAATAATTATATACATGTGTCTAATTACAAAATAGTAGTAAATTTTGTTTTTCTCACGGTTTATATGTATAATTGTTATTTACGTAACTGTTCTGAAAAATTTTGGAATTAAATTTCCTGCATTTGCAAGAAATATTTATTAATTACTTTATACATAACGAAATTAAAAATTATATAAATTACTACTTTTTACATAACAAAATTTAAAAACTATAATCGGAGAGGTTAAAAATTTCGTGAGAAAACTTTGTTATCGCTTGACCATTATGATCCTAGATAGATTTCTGCTGACACACTGTGAAAATTTGAGTTATTTTTAGAGTTTGACAAAAGTAACCAAGGGGGCAACTGTATCACTGTATTTTTTATGTATCAACAGAAAAATTATATGTTTGAGTAAAAAAATTACTCAGTTTTTTTTATTTTTGATACGTTATATGATAAACGTATTTTATCACACAAAGAGATCTATATGTATTTCAAATAATTAAATAGTGCCTTTGAACATACTTTGGATATCAAAAAATGTTAAAAGTTGTAGAAAATAGAAAAGATCTTATAATTTTGAATATTCTAAAATAAGATTTTAGAAGCATTTTAAGGTAGCTCTAAATAAAAGAGAGAAAAGATAATAAATGCTGTCTAAAAAGTGTAAAATTAGCAAAATGCAGTTATCTAACATTTTGTGCGCTTATTTCATTATGATGTGAATTTGATGATATTCGCATAATTAAGAACAGAAATGAATGTTCATGTTCGTTAAGATATCGTGAAGTCTTTATCTTCACGCTTTTAGTTATAACATTTTCTATATGTAAAGAGAAGGAGAATCTAAAAGCTTAATGACAATAGTTTTGTTTTATCGTGACGATATTCTTCCAGAAATGCGATTTGTAGAAAACGATTTTAATAAGGTTTCAAGGAATCGTACAAAAGAGAGAAAACGTTTTATTTCTAAATGAAGGAAGAAATATGTTTACAGTAAAATCCATCGCCAATAATAATTTATCGCGTGAAGCATCCTAATCGCTGATCTATGACCTAACATTAATCTATGTCATTTATCATTCTCGACACGATTTTAGTCGTAGGGCTTAATCAAGCGTTGTTTACAACACAGATGGTAATTACATTGCTCGATAATTATCGATTATTTTTTCAAGAGTTGTCAACCGGTTGAAATAATTCTCCACATTTCGCAGAATTAGTATTTCACTCCCCAATATTAAAAAAAAAAAATCCTTTCTCTTTCTCATTTCGGTACGAAACATGGGAAGAAATCGGAGGGCCTTTAGTTTAGCCTCACTCTCTGGATCCGGCACTCAAATTAAGCCGAAATAACGAGGGCGTCCTTGATCCTTCACAATCACGCTACGAGACGAGGGCGGACGACGGATGAGCGTTCACGATCCCACGAACGTTCCCTCTCTCATCCCGTGTTTCTATTCTATTCCTATCCACGCGATTCACCGGATTTCGTGAGCGGCTTGAGTCATTCATATATACAGAGATAAAATTCCAGAAAAAGCGACGTCCATAACAAGGGGGGGAAGAGGAGATGACGTAGCCCAACCACCCACCTGTCAACCGCTGGCCATATGCTATTTTTAGGATGCACTTCACACGCATAACTTTGTGTTAATGCACGCGGTATTTTCGCGCGAGTTTGGCTATCGAATTCATTCGTGACATACTTGTATCCACGGCCTTAAAATTTTTAAGCTTTCAAACTATCTATAGAAAAGAATCGACATTGTAAAAATCAATTAATGTGTGTGTGTGTGCACATAAAATTAATTAATTTTTATTATTTTATAAATAATATTTAATTTAAAAAAAGATATATACGTTTTCTTTTATACCAGAGAGATATTTATATAAAATAATAAAATTAATTTATATTTATCTTTATACTTGTAGACAAATAATATTATACATGTAAACACACGCACACACACGCATGCACGCATACATATACCATATCTCATTAGATATATTTGAAGAATAACTAGTAATCCGTTCATTACATGTAATAATTTGACATTTTTAAACGACAATTTTCTTTAATTTTATTTAACTTGGTAAAATGTTTTATCATTATAATCGAAACTATTTTTCTAGGAAACTGTAACGAACTAAAGGAAAATTCCAAATTGAAATTGTCAGCTTAATCTTTTAATTCTAACCAAGTTATAACAAGTAAAATTTTTACTATTTGACAATATAATAAAATGAATAAAATGTAAAATATTATGGCAATTTTATAGCCCTTGTTAAAAGAGAATTTGTTAAATTTCAGGTGATTTGAGGAGCATGCAGGGATCATTAAATTTATCTTTTTTTTTTATTCAATTACATTTGTTGAATCCGAAAATCATAATCAAAATATATTTTAAACATATTTTAAACAAAAGAAAGTAACAATTAATTTTATTACTTTGTCGAGTTATGTTTGCGAATTTCTTTCAATCTGGTTTCATTAAAATTGTGACTCTTAGAGTGTAAAATAAATAAAATATGTACATATATATTTACACTTATGCACTTACATTAAATATATTTGTATTATATACATGTTTTGTATAATTCCACTCACTTATTTATATTTATTGACACATTTTGTCTTTATATTTACTGCCCAAACTGGAATACCTGATGGAAAATGATGATTTAAAATTATGCAGGCGTGTCTGCTTTTGTTGTTTTTTATATCTTCCTGTTGTCCCCATATCTTTCCTTGTTTCTTAAAGACCAGATAAATGCAAGCATTACATAGATAATGATTACTCCATAAGACACGTGTTAGAATTATTGTTTATCGCGCGCATATCCTTATCTGGCATTTAAGTACAGGAAGATATGATACAAATATAAGGATGCCTACACAATTTTTGAATCATCACTTTTGATCAAATATTTTAGTTAAATAAAACCAAAAAATATAAAGACAAAATATGTTGACAAAAATAAATAAGTTAAATACGTGAGTGGAAATACATTTGTATAAATATAACACATATATTAGAAAAACGTCAAATACATTTGTATATACATAATATATATTTAACACAAATATTAGAAGACTGACAATACATTATATATATTAAAAATAAATACGATAAATAGTATAAGTCTATCCTTTCTCTCACATCTTTATTATTAATTATTATTTCAAGAAAAAAGTAATTGATATACGACTGTCATTAAAAAGATCAATATGAAATATCTCTTTGTTAGCAACTATAACAATTCGAAGATTACAGAGGGCAATGCGCAAAGCAGAAGAGAAGATTGCAGATATCATTGTCTTAAATAAAATAAAATTGCTACTGCGCGTCGAGCAATATTTCTCCTTTATCGCAGGAAATGCATTATTGCGGCAGTGCAATGCGTTTCGTTGCAATTGAAACGTAAAAATTGCGCACATAAATTGCGATTTTTCGAAGCCAGAGCCATAGCTAGCGGGGACGGGGGTGGTGCGTGATATCCACGGGTTCTTCGCGTCGCGCTGCGGCGCACGTCTTCTTTATGGCGAAGCGTTTCCGAGCCGTCACCGTGCGAGTAGGATGCCGTAGTTTTCGATCGAATGACGAGCATGGGACTTCCTACGAACGCGAGACATGACTTTCGGCGATGTTTACGACCGTCGATATTTTCCGTCGCTATTTCGAACACTAAAAATACCGCGCGCTCGCGGCGCACCCTTTTCCCGAACGCGGTATATGTAACATATACCGGAGACGTTCCACTTCGGAACATACGAGTTTTGGGGATTTTCGCGGATGCGACTCTTTTTTTCTTGGCAACTTTGTCAGCCCCCCCCCCCCCCCCGAAACTACGATCGTAAATCAAGCGATTAGCGATTGCGCGCCAAGAGGATTCAAACAGACATACGGTTTCACATATGTATATCGGTTTCTCTCGGGGAATTGCTCTCCTCGTAAAATTGTTCCGCGAATTAAATGCCGCTCGAGGTGACGTTTCGTTTAACGGCGTTTTACAATTCCGGGACGTTCGTTTCGATGCGCACTTGTATGTGAGATAACTCGCACTTGTATATGAGATAACGCACACTTGTCTGTGGTAAAGCTTGCCAACTAAGCACATGCAAAATTGTAATATGTATAGTTTATATTATATATATATATATATATATATATATATATATATATATTTCAATAGATGAATCACAAAACTACGATATACACGATATGCGTTGCGCAAACATTTTATTTATACATTTATTTAGACTATAAGCGTTAATGATATTGTCATCCATACTTGATAATAATTCGCACTGATATTAATTTCTGGTAATTGAACAAAAATTATTATGCATAACATAAAAAAATATAATAGCGATAGAGCTCCGATTATAATTATTTAGGAAAAATGTTTTTAAAACTATATAAATAAACGTGCCAAATAGGAAAATAAATTGATTAAGATATAAATAATTTTAAAAAACAAAATTTTTTCACGAACGTATTCAGTCGATGTGAAAAATATTTTAACGTTGCGGATTAATGTTTAACATGTAAAACGGGTCGAGCTTAACAAAACAATTTGCCGCTTTCTTAAAGAATAATATACGCAATATAATTGCGTGATCGACGCTAATGCGTTAGGCATGGAATACAATGGGGCATAAACAAAAAAAAATGCAGAATAAACTCTAAACGTCCGTTTGCCCTTTGAAACAGGCAATGCCCGTGGTTATTCTTAGGTGTCTTTATCGGCCGCAGTCTATTTATAAAATTGCAGTCTATCACAAACATCACGATGAGACGAAACTACGACTGATCGGTCAGATGATCAAACATGACCGGAAATTTCTTTGAACCTTGAGCCTTTATCCTTATCTTATCCCGGCAATAAATCGAATAAGCGATTCGGTATATTCCTGAGGATTCATCCAAATTTTACTAAGCACTGATCGTAACGTTACGACTTAATACATTTTTTTTAGACCTTTATTAAACATTGTAGATCGTAATTATCATATATTAATTTTCATTACATTTACAAGTATTACAAAATTATTAAATGTCTTTTGCGTATACTTTAACGTGTCTAGAAAGTATTTGGTTGTGTCATTTGTTTTAGAAAAATTATAAAATATTTTAATAAACGTTATATTAATTAAATTAAATTAACCGGCAAGATATTTTTATAAAAAGATATGCGCCGAACATCATTGTTCAAAGATGCATATTAAGTATTAATAATATTTAAGTAATGAAACCTAAAAGAATTGTAAATTATTCTGGAAATGAATATATCGTTATATTTTTAAGCATTATATTTCTTTTCATATAATTCTTTTTATTTATAAATACTTATAATATATAACAGAAAAACTTTGCATTATCTTCTTTTAGCTCTTTTCGAACTTGTGATTCAAAAAAGATATGATACTTTAAAACATTTATTTTATTAAGTTTGTGTGTATGTGTGTGTATAAATTACAAAATATTGTGTATATTATAACTGTGTAATTAAATCAAGTTTCAGACAAATGGCTACGTCGTTTTGGAAGATTTCTTTCAACCAGAAGAAATCGAAGAATTAAGAACTTGCGGAGAAGAGTTTACAAATAAGTTGCCACCTGAGTCGGAACGGAAAGTATTCGATACGATACAGTTACAACAGGTAATATGGCATATACAGGAATATAAGCAATTGTGAAACTTAAAAGCATAAAACATTTTATTCATTGGATGATTTAAAATTAATTGAAGGTAACGTTCCTTATAAATACTTAAAAATGACTTTTACTAGGAAAAATAGATAAACAAATAAATTTTATAAAACAAAATTACATATTTTCATTAATTTTGAGATCTAATTAATCTTTTTGTAAATGTGCTTATAATGAAACTCGTTACTATTCTGTTTCAGAAAATATATCTATCTTGTTTCAGAATAAGGACAAATATTTTTTGGATAGCGCTAATAAAATAAGTGTTTTTTTCGAGACTGAAGCTCTAACAGCAGACGGAAAATTGAAGGTTCATCCAAGAGTATCATTAAATAAAGTAATGTATCTTAAAAGAGCCGGTCCTATAATTAAATTAATTTCCGCAAATGCATTTTGAAATAATTTCAATTATTTTATTATATATAACTTCTTATAATTTCCAGGTAGGTCATGCTCTTCATTGGTTACACCCTACTTTCAAAAAATACACATTTGACGAAAGAGTAAAAGAAGTTGCTTTTCAATTAGAGTACGAGGAACCAGTGGTATGTCAATCAATGTACATATACAAAAATCCTGGAATAGGCTCGGAAGGTAATTAAACAATTCTTGAGTTATAATTCTCGAATTACATAAATATACCTCATTACATGAGTGTTTATATGATATAACACAAATAAACATACAGAACGCAACAACTGCACGATACCCGAATGTAAAATCATTGTTATTTTTTTGTAGTTACGATGCATCAAGATGTATCGTATTTATATGTTGACCCAGTGAAACTCGTGGGTTTCTGGATCGCACTTGAAGATGCAACAACTGAGAACGGGTGTCTATGGATCGCTCCGGGTTCTCATCAAAGCGGAGTGCATCGGCGTTATATAAGAAACAAAGATCCAAATTCTCAAGAATTATTAATTTTCGACAGAGCGGCACCCTGCTACCCATTAAGTAATTTCAGACCAGTGCCAGTACGCAAAGGGACTTGCATTCTTATCCACGGCCAAGTGGTCCACTTTTCTTATCCAAATAAAAGTAAATCATCGAGACACGCTTACACTTTTCACGTGATTGAGACAAAACATGTATCTTACTCGAAAGAAAATTGGCTTCAACCACCTGTTGAAGGTTTTCCGAATCTTTATAAAAATTGAGTGTATTGTATTAATTGTGTTAAGAATTATTGTGTTTATTTCACAATTTAATTCTTTATATTTCTTTTTTCACTGTACAAAAAATAACTTCAGTCCATACAATTAAATAAAAAAATCAAGTACGTAATTTACATAATTACAAATACCTATAGCACCAATGAAAACATTACATATGCAAATTTTTTAGAAAACTCGTATTTTTATTAATATATTTAATATATTTTATTAATATATTAATGTATTTATTAATAAATTTATTAATGTATAAATATAAATTAATGCCGATACACAATTAATTTTTGTTGGGAAAAGACAATTTTGACAATTAGTAAAAGATATTCTATAATATTGTTAATCACAAATAAAATCACAATAATTTTCATTGATACTATTGATATCACAATCATCTTTATAGATAATTTTTATATTTTTCGTTATAAATAAACATTATTTAACACAAGAAATTTATGTACATTTCTGTAAGCATATTCATGTCGAATATCAAAAATATAAATTACAAAATACATAAATTCTATATATTTTTATGTCATAGAATTATATACGAGTAGCCAGTCCGCAGAAATATGATGTTAAATCTTGTAGCTGTTTTAAGCCAGCCTTTAATAGTTCTTCTTTTAATTTGACACAATAATATACATCCAAAGGTGTCACATCAAATGTTACTCTCTCTGTATCAGGCATAAATGTATTTAAATTTTGTTGTAAAGTAAGCAATGCCTGATATTTTAAAGAATTTTCAGCCTGCACCAGTAACCTAATTACAAAAAAATATTGCATAACGTGCAATATAATAAGTTTGATGTGATAAACTATACAGATGACTAAAAATTTTTGACACAGCGCTTACATAAAGGTAGAATAGACTAAACTGAATAGAAAAGTCCTCTATTTGTTTTGCAGTTTTCGCAATAATTATAACAAGTTATTCATTTATAAAGATAGCCGAATTTGCCCGGCCTACCGCCAAATGCAAGCATTGTATAAACAATTTTTAATCTGTATATTATCAATCTCAATAGATTAATTTTATTAAAACATAACTTACTTATTTAGATTCTGTGTCAAATCAGTCATTTTTCTGGTAATTTCTGATTGCATAAGTTGTATATATGCTGGTGATAGAGATAAATTAGATTCGAAGGTATAGGGACATGCTATTCCTGCATTACTGCATGCCAAAGCACTATTATGAAATAAAAATAATATATTTTAAAAAATATAAAGATTACAAAAAGTAATGGTAATGTAATATTTTAATAAATATGTATTACATTTGCATTACATTATACAACAATAATAATAAATTTTGTACGTGTGTGGGCACATGTGTGTAATTATTAGTATTTACCAACAACAAACACAAGCAACACTGTGTAACACATTGTACGACCTAGTGCTTTCCAATTGTGACATATAAGTCAACATAATCATACACAGCTAAAATATTATATGTGCGTTTTATAGTACTCCCTAGATAAAACAGGGTCATAATAGCATCAAGCTCTTTATCACTTTACTTCTCAGTATATATATATATATATATATATATATATATATATATATATATATATATATATATTATAATTACGTACTATAATTACATATAAAATATCTTTATGATATTCTTATATCTAGTAACAAATAATATCCTTATGACTATAATAGTATGACTTCCGTATTCCATGGATACTAACATTATACTTTTTAAAGTAAAATGTTATGTTGAAATAAAAAAGTGAAATAAAAAAGCTAAACGGTGTTTCAAGTATAATACTGTGTCACACAACGTATGATTATGTTCGGTTGCTATAAAAGCACCCAATATTATAATGCACATACGCGCACACACGCACGCACATGTATATATATATATATATATATAAAATCTCACCAAAAATTACGCGCGTAATTAAAGATGTGTTGGAAGCACTCGAATACTTTTTCTGCTCTCATTTCTTGTTCTTGGACATTTTCAGCCATGCCTATTTTCTCATGTAATTTTTTATGTTCCATATCAGTGGTATATTTTGTACACTTTTTTTTTAATTCCTAAAAAGTATTTATTTTTAAATTTATTTCCATAATAATAAAATATTCAATCAATAAGAAAATTACTGTAATAGTATTGAAGGTATGTGTCATGAGATCACAATGTTTATCCATATTGACTAATTGCACCAAGTCACTGCATTTTTCTAAAATATATTCCACATCTTGGAATTTTCTGCCACCAACTGAAAAAAAGCGTCAAAATTAGGCTCAACTTATAGAATGTAGTTTTATATGCAAGTTTAAATTGCGCGCATGTGTGTTTTCACAAAATATATGTGTACAAAATATACATATACCTGATAAAAAAGCATTAAGCAATTCTTTCAGAATATGTTCAGCACATCTTTGGAACGATTCGTTAATAGCAGCAATCCAATGTTTTATAGCACACTTTAATGCAGTTACAATAGTCCAAGGTGGTTTTATCTTGACATATACCTCCCACTCTACTTCTCCATAAATCTCTGACATTTGTTTCATGATGATCTAAAATGAAAATATTCCATTCAATATATAGACTTGAGAAAATTGATAAAACTCTAATCTAGCACACAATACATACTGTTGACAAAAAGTTTTTCATAATCGACTTTGTATCCTCAAAAATATCATCTGATAAACGTAATTCTTCGTTAAAAATAGAATGTTCTACAGGACGATCTTTATTCAAATAATTGTCTACTGTATTATCCCAATCTACATTATCTATTTTTTCAAGAGGATCGTTACGTCCCAATGCTCGTATATTATATATCATCGCTTTAGTGCAAAGATTTTTATCAAAAGATAACAAAACCTATATACAAAATAAGAACAGTATAGCATTTTTGTTCATTAACATATGCATGCATGTCGTAAGTCATCATATATGAGGACAACTTACTACTGATTTTTTTAACTGATGGATCTGTAAACAACACTGAAGTATCTCATCATCTGGGCAATCAAGAGAAAACTGTTCTTTATTTTTCTCTGCCTGTTCTCGTGTTTGTCCTATTACACGTGGGTGTTTAGAAGAAAATTGATTATGGATGAAAGAAATCGCTTTCCTAGCTTTGATTGATAATTCATATTTCGATTTGTTGTCCTTAATATAATCTAATTCCTGTTATAAAAAATATTAAGAAAAAAGATGCATATTAATATGTTCACAGTTGCAATCAAATTTTCACTATACATTATAGTACACTTACACGTATTACTGTCCAAGGGATTACGATAAACGGACGTGGATAGTTCTTAAATGTTACATCTCTTGCTTCTCCAACAATTTCGAGATTTGATAGAAATACATTTGTATCAACAACAATGTAAAGTGGACATTTTTCTTGCAATTCGATTTCGTTAGGATGTGTCAACTCTGCAGTATTTTCTGGGATACAGTTTGTATCACCCACAGGATTTTCTCTACCAATTTGTGTTCTTACAACTTCTACCTGTATAAAAAAGATAAAAATAAAACGTGTTTAAAAATTATATTCTCGCAGTAACTTTCACATAAAACAAAAATGTTCAGTACTAAAAATATAGGGTTACAATTCATGGCAATATTCATATTGTGAATTTTGCCTGATATAAGTTGTTACAATTGTTTAATTTGTTTAATTAAATTGGTAATACCTCTAGTGCAATTTCTTCATCTTTCATTGGTTCCCAATCCATTTCCTCATACAAAACTTCTTGTTTGGCCTGTTCTATTAATTTCTCATTTGTCATATTTTCAACAACTGATTCATTACTTTGTTGATTTTGTTGACTTTTGTCATTGTTTAATGTAGCATTTTTTTCATATACTGCATTTTTTAAAATTCTGTTATGTAATTTTTTAAGTCGTACATCAACATTTCTATAAACACGTGTTGATCCTAAGGTATCTGTAAACACATAAAGTAATGTATAAAGTTATTAGAAAATATAGACCAGTATTTATAGTTAAGTCTTATTTCCTTACTTAAGACCATCTTAAGTAATATCTTAAGGTGCTAATACAGCTCTGTGCTTGGTTGATAACATTTTAAGATAATCTTAAATATAAGACTAGACTATGAATACAGGCCATAAATAACCATATTGAAACTTTATTAAGAGTATAAAACTTAAAATTTTATAGGCCTACTAGATAAATTAGGTAATCTTCCATTTGTCTTCTGTGGGCTTTTTTTACTAACTAAATCGGTTTGACAGATTTCTTTAATTTTTTCCTCATTGCAATTTAAATTTTTTCTTATTTTCTCCATACGTTCTTTTGCTAAATTTTTCTTAAAGACCACTTTTTCTTTTTTCCACTCTAAACACAAAAATTTATTTTATTTTCTATAATAATGATATATATATATAAACATAATACTTAGAAGATAAATCTATACATTTGTATTTACTTAAAACATTTTGATTTTTATTGTGTTGTTTATTCTGAACAATACTTTCTCGGTGTTCCATTTTTTTTTCCTGTATTTTTAATTTCTGATCTGTTGCATTCAGATTTTGCTGCTTCTTAAGATCCTCTTTTAGTATTTTATTTTGATTAGATTTTTTTAAATTTCTTTGTTCAATTTTGTCATAGAGGACACGCATTTGTGGTGTAAATGTTACTTTATTATCATTTTTATCCCAAGCTGTGACTGATTTATCATTTCTTAATCTTGAAGCAGAATCTTTTGGAGAAGAGATCTTTCTCTTATCTATCACACTAAGACTACTTGTATCCAAGGTATCTGATATCGAGGAAGATTTATTCCTAGGACTTGATCTCTGCAGAACCTTCTCTCTGACAGTTTTCATTTGTGGAGTCTCTATGGTTTTATTATCCAAACGTCGTTGATAAGATGTATCCTCTTTCTCAACATTATGTTTAGATGTCATTGCTTCACGTTTTCCTTTTTCGTCAATTTTGTGTTTCTTAGGTGAAGAGGTTTCTATAAAATTCTAAAACAAATGTTTTATGAAATTAAGATTTTGAAGATTAGAATAAGGCTATAAAGAAGAAACTTAATGTTTTACAGCAAAAAATATAATCAAAATGCAAAGTAAAATATACTTTATCAGCCTCATTCAATGTTGGTACGCTCCACGAAGATTGATTTGTTTTCACATTGAAATAATACACTCTGTCCGGATGACTTTTAGAGCTCACGATGATCCAATCCTTTGGCAGTTTATGCTTTAACATGTTGAAAGGATTACAGCGAGAAATTTGGTACGTCACAGGTCCAAATACTACGTCACACCCAATCGTCCTTCGAAACAAGTTTCAATCAAAACAAAGCTGAAAAGTTGACATTTTTATTAATGTACAATTTTATGTGTCGAAAAATGTGCTTTGTATATACGTACGTATGCCTATGTTCAAGGAAGTAATAAATGTAAACATGATCTACATCGTTGGCTGCGCATTTAGCAGAAAGAGGAATTTTGTAGGTTTTGCACTGCTAGCAGTACTAACGCCATCTATGCGCGATTCGTAATTCGCGATTCGTATAATTCGTGCTCCGTGGAGATTCGTTCGATGTTCGAGTAGATTCGTCATTCGCTACTACAAAGTTGCAAACCTCTCATTATTCGCGAATTCGCGATTTGTCATTCGTAATTTGTAATTTGTTGTTCCTTAAGGCCATTCTACAATTGCGTAAAAATAGTTGTAAATAGTAAAAAACTGACCAATCACAAATAATTATTTCTTTAGAAGAATAATCGACAGTAATTAGTTGATTTTTTAAACCTTATGTTTACAACTATGTTTACGCAATTGTATAGAATTTACGTCTTTAGTTTATGTTACTTCTACCAGTTTTAGCAGTTTAGATGTTTACTTAACCATTGTTGTTTGTGCCAAAAATGTCTTCTAGAAATACACAAGAGGGTAATACTGGAGGAAAAGGGGTTGCCTCACCGATTTGGTTAAAACTTAACAATATCGTGTATTTTTATGCATAAAACACGAATCTGTAAGTAAAAAGCGTCGCTCTGCTTCGCGAAGGGAAATATTAACAGTTAAAGTTGACGACTATCAGGTTATAAAACCTGTCATACCGACGACATGTAATGACTTGAGCATGCGCAGCGGTCACATCCTCATGCTTTTTGGGCACAAGCGCATGCTCTGGCTGTGTTTCAAAATTGCTGTCAGTACTGAAAATTTATAGTTTCTGTTACGTACACCATAGATTTTTAGTACTGACAGCAATTTTGAAACACAGCCTCTGTCTAACAAAAGCCATGCAAAAAATGCGCAAATTTCAAATGTCTAATACGTATTTTTACGAGCATCTCGTTTTGCGTGGAGAATCGCAAACCTATGTGGTGCAGAGAATGCTTCGTACGCACACACACACACACACACACATACACGGGGAATGTAAAGGGGACGTTCGGCCCCCCTCCCGCACCCATCCCGTCCAAATCGCTTGTATGTACATGATATGTACTTTGTCATTCAATTTAATTCGCTCTGACAATCCACGGGAGATGATGTGATTATTACCGGATCATATATACCATATATAAAATATGTATTCAATATATAAAATATGAGTTTGTAGGCGCGATTAGGTTTGTTCTGAATACGTTTTTTAAATTTAATAATCGATTTTGTAAGCAGAATTTTGGGACCCCAATAGGTTCCCCCTTGTCACCTATCATTGCAGATATAATAATGCAGAATCTTGAACGTGAGGTGCTAGAAACAATTAGTTTCTTGGTTGCCTTTTATTTCCAGTATGTGAATGATATTTTAATAACAGTCCTTACTCGTTTACATCTTCGATTCTATATATTTTTAATTCCCTTCACCCGGGATTAAAATTTACCCTGGAAATTGATGGAGACAAAATCAATTTTTTGAAAACTACCATCTTAATGAAAAACAAAAAGTTACATTTTGATTGATTTTACAAACCAACTTTTTTACGAAGGTATTCAAATTATTTGTTTTAGTACTATCTCTCTCTCACAAGGAAAGTTTCACGGGCGTCTAACGTCAATTTGATTCTCCATAAAATATGTTGTTAAATATAAAAATCAAAGAGACATGTATTTTTTTATGTGCGGAATTTCATGTTTAAAGGGTGAAACATTCTTTTGAAAGTAGAGATATTTTGTTAAAAAAGAAATTAAAAAATTTTTTCTTTACAACTTCAATATGTACTCTTAAAACCGTACAACTTTTATTTACAATTTCTTTTAATCTTTTATACTTCTAATATTCGCTCCGAAAGGGAAAAATCTTTTTTTTAAGAAATGTTTTATCCTCTAAACATGAAATTCCGCACATAAAAAAATACGTGTTGTTTTGATTTTTGTGTTCAACAACATATTTCATGGAGAATCAAATTGGCATCGGACGTCCGTAACACATCCCTTGTCAGAAGAAGGTAATTACAGGCATGGTAGATAGAGTCTTTCATCTCTCACATCCTGAATTTTATTAGAAAAATCTCAATTTTGTAATAGAAACACTGTTAAATAATAATTACCCGATTGATTTTATTTTTAAGACGGTGAATAAAAGGATTAAAAAATTCAGTAATAAATATGTTTTAAATACTAATTAACAGCAAGTTTCTGAAGATCTACATCATACAACATCTCATCTCTCATTGACACTAATGTAAAATCAGAGAGCTATTTTATTTTAATTTAATAATGGGTCACATAGGTTGCTCGGGCCACAGATCAGCTCGTGTCAAGTGACATGTGTAGTGGAGGTTAAATAATTTATTTAATGATTTTTAACATCTTATCTATTTAATTATCGTTCATTAAGATTTTACACTTGTGTCGATGAGGTAGATGATATATTACTTAAGTTGAATTTGACACACTTAGTATATAATACTTAGGTTGAACCATCCAAAAGTATATACCACTTAGGTTGAATTTAATTAAAAGTTTTATCTTGAATTTGTTATTTTTTTCTTATATTACTTAAGTTAAACCATCCAATAATTTTTTTGCTTAAAGGAAAAACCAAACACTTGGCGCCTTTTTTTACCTTTTTTAAAAAAGTAATTACTAATTAACAGCAAGTTTCTGAAGATGAAAAAACACATTGATTTACGATTCTTTTTGTTAGTGGTGTTTCTAATAAATTTAAGAACATTACAAAAAATTTTAATTCTAGACTGGCATTATACAGCATAAATAAATTGCGGAGATTTATTAAAGTACACAAAGATCCTCTCGAAACTGTATCCATGAAAAACGTGATATACGTACATGATTTCCTGTAAAGATTGTGAGGCTTCATATGTAGTCCCGAACGGGACGACAATTAAAAACGCGTTTCAGACACCAAAATACACAAATTACACAAATAGAAATTCTGATTTCGACTTCAAATGATTTCGATTGGGATAATGTAAGAGTTCTTGATGCGGAGATGAATATTTACAAAAGATTAACCTCCGAGATGCTGGTTTATTAGGTTGCAAAAACAAGGTTTGAATTTGCAGAGGGATGATTTCTTAGATCATGCGTATACTTCAATTATTGGGAATCTAATATTTACTGACACTTTCTCTTGTCGACCTTTACAAATTTTATCAGTTTATTTCACTTGTTATCTGACTGTCGTACTGTTAACATCCCCAGATAGCACAAAATATTATCATAAATATTTATAAATATTTTACAAATTTATTTTCAAAAAATATTTTTTAAAGATTATATAATTATTTTCATAAACCATTTAGAAATGATACAAAAATTATTATCAACAATATATAAAATATATTTTTAAAATGTACTGAAAAATATTTATGGTATATAAACTTAAAATATATTTTATATTCTTTGATAATAATGGTATAAATATTTATTTTAAATATTTTTATAAATGTTTATCATAATTTTTTTTATACCTGACAAACTCGGACATAAAAATATGTACAAAATATTTATCATAAATATTTTTCCTTTTTATAAATATTTTATAAATATTTTATAAATATTTTGTGCTATCTGGGTCGTGTCTTATTTTTTTTGTATAATTTTTGTTAATAGCTATTACTACATAAAGCATACACTTTCAAATATTTCGCTGAACTAGCTAATATAAACGCATATAAAATTGATTTCTTCATGTATATACACGCTTATTTGTAAATTTTTATAAAACAATTTCAGGGTTGGGAAGTAACGCCATTACAATTACTTTTTTGGTAACGGACTGGTAACGTAGTTACGTTTTTACTTTAGTTACTTTTTTTCTGTAATTATAACGGTAACGTAGTTACATTTTTTTTTAGTAACGGTAACAAATTTAACAGTTACTTTTACTTTTTATAGTTTAAATTTTTTACTTATGACATATTATAATTTTTACATTTTCAATCTTTATTCAACCAATATTCATAGTTAAAATTATCTTATAAAAACAATTTTAAAATATCATAAATCAACAGAGTCGTAGCTCTTATATTTTATAAATATCGGCCTTTGAGTTTATGGCAAAACTGCCCGAAACTGAAAGACTATTTATTAAATTCAATACGACTTTATCAAGCAACGCAGCTGTTGAGATAATGTTTAGCATTGGTAATACTATTTTATCACCTTGAGTATATTAGAGGTAATCTAAACGAAGATATAATGGAATATCAACTTTTATTAAAAATTAATAAAAATTATCAATAAAATTTAACAAATTTATATTTTGTAGAATAATTAGAATAATAATCTTATATCTTAATCCGAATAATTGTTGTAATTTTATAGATTTTAAGAAAACAATTTAATAAAATTATATCAAGAGTAAAAATATAATTTTGGCTATGTTTATAAATTTAATTAACTAAAACTTTTTTATTTACATTTTAAACATTTTGAAACTTTGTTTAAAATTTTTATTTTGCAAATTAAAAAAATATGTTGCTTACGTTAATATTTTAAATAAAAAGAAATGTTAAAAATTTTTTACTTAATCTTGTTTTAGCATTAAAAAAGTAACGGAAAAAGTAACGAATCGTTACTTTTTAAGTAACGGTAACGAGTTACTTTTGAGAATCAGTAGCAAGTAATGGTAATGAGTAACTTTTTTGATTCGGTAACGAGTAATGGTAACTATATAGTTACTTTTAAAAAGTAACTTTCCTATTCCTGAATAATTTCTTTATTTAGTTTAACCTGCTTTACTTGCTCACGAAAGATGATGGAATTATTATCGAACCTTCTCTCTCTCTCTCTCTCTCTCTCTCTCTCCTCTCTCTCTCTCTCTCTCTCTCTCTCATCTCTCCTCTCTCTCTCTCTCTCTCTCTCTCTCTCTCTCTCTCTCTCTCTCTCTCTCTCTCTCTCTCCTCTCTCTCTCCTCTCCTCTCCTCCTCTCCTCTCTCTCTCTCTCTCTCTCCCCCCCCTCCCTCTGTGTGTGTGTGTGTGTGTAAAAAAGAATTATGTTTATTTAACATTCTTGTACTTTACATATAATAAAACTTTAAACTCTGTATTTGAATAACATCCATCAACTTTTTTTTTACAAAACTTAAAATAGACTTTTCTAAACTTAGAAAACATGAAAAATTGAAATGAATGCTGTGTACTATTTAACGTACTATAAAAAACCTTATCCAATTTATTAATATTGCCATATTATACTTTAATTATAACATAACACACGTGTGTTATAATTATAACACAGTTACTATTTGGAGCGTTTATGAAGCTAAAAAATTTGTTTTAACCGCAAAAACCTTTTAAAAAATATGTTTATAAACAAGACAATAAAGTTGTAATACAAAACAATTAAAAACCAATAAACAAATAATAAAACATAAAAATCTGAGAAACTTCTAACAACTGCTTTTGCGTTTTGTGCTAAAATATACAAGTGTGAGGATGTCTACAGCCAATGACGTTGGAAAAAAAAACAATTTATTAACAACCGAACTCCGAAAACTCTTTGTTTACTTCAAAGGATCCGCGCGTATTTGCATATTCAAGATAAAAAATTTCCAACAACAGTTCCTGTGTTTTGTGTCAAAATATACAAGTATGAGAGCAATGTTTAAGGTCAATGACGTTAGAAAAAAATATAATTAACAATTGAGACTCAGAAGAATTCCGTTTATTTCAAAATATCTGTGCGCATCTGAAGATGTAAGATGAATTGAAACGACAGTTTCAGTGAATTATGCCGAAGTATACAAGTGAGAGGATAATGTCTGTGGATTAACATTAGAAAAAAATTTTTAACAAACAAAACCCAAAGCATTCCGGTTACTTCATAATATTACTTTGTAAAATAAAAAGTTTATATAAAAATAAATATGTAAATATATAAAATATAATTTATAAAAATAATAAATAATAATATAAATATAAAATATAAAATATAAATATAAAATAATAAATATATATTTCCCTTTCTAAAAAAGGCGTGTCAACTGAGTGAATTTCGTTCGTATCGATGACTTAAGGCTTCTTCTCCGCGACGCTGATTGGTTCTCTCGCTTGCCTCGCTTCGTGTTGCGAGAGTAGCTGTCAGCGCGATTGCATTTTGACAGCTGTGAAGTTTAATTTTGACAGTTGCGTGACAGTTTGTTAAAAAAGTTAAGATTGTCGTTATAGAAGAGAGGAAGATTCTTTTTAAAAAAGGAGAAACGAAAGAAGGAAAAAAGAAACGAAAGAGAGAAACGAATAAAGAAGAAAAAAAGAAGAAAATTAGGTAATAAATTAACGTATGTACATGTATGTATGTATGTAAAAGAGTAAAGGACCCTAAGATAGAGAGAGAAAGAGAGAGAGAAGTGTGTGCATCTATGCGTATGTACATACACTGTAGAGTATCTTACTCGAACGAAAGATTTTTGAAAGTTAGTTTTCTGTATTAATTTTTTTTATTTAGTTATTTTTTTAATTTATTAATTTCTATATGTGCACGCGTACGTGTTACATTATTATTTTATAACTAACAATAATAGTTAATTAATTAATGTATATAAAAGTTGCAAAAAATGTTGATCTCATTTTATATAGAAAGGCACATTTAACGTCAAAGTATTTAATATATTCATTAACAATTGTAATTTTGTTTTTGCACACTGTGGAGTATCTTAATCGAATGAAAGATTTTCGAAAGTTAGTTTTTATCAGAACTGACAACATTTCGTTACATTTCAGAGTCAATGTCGTATTGCTTTAAAAAAGATTTATGTATGTTGTGTATTTTGTATTTCTTTTTTTTCTTTTCTTTATGTGTATAATGTTTTTAAAGAAGGAAGAAAATTTGATAATAAATTAATGTATGTAAATATGCTTTCTCTCTCGCTCTCTCTTTCTTTTTTCCTTCCTTCTGTATATAATTAATATTGCAATTATTATTTTCAAAAAGTAAAAAGCTAAATAGCGCGCGCGTAGCGCGCGCCTGTATTGTTGTAGTAAAAATAAAAAAATCAATGATAAAAGTATTTTTTTTAATATCCTTTAAAACATGCGTTATTCACACTATTGCCGTGCAGTCAATAATGGAATTTTCTGACAAATAAGGTTTTTTCCGCTCTTTTACGTATGATAAGTAAAAAACATTTACAATTGCGTGATATTCCTAAATGAGGTTTTGTATAATTTCCGTAATTACTTAGTTCATTCAGTTATAGTGTTGACTTTTAGTATTATCTCGATTTACTTAACTGTCAGGTATGAATGAATTGCATCATACTCTTCTTTATACAGAAATCATTAATATGAATAAATTTTATTAATCAGAATACGTTTTTGAAATACCAGCCTTTGTTTTTCCCTACCCGGTCAGCAAATTGTTTCATATAAATGCAAGTACACGAGGCAAGTACACAAACAGCGGATCAGCTTATTACACCGATTCGTAAACAAGAAGAAACCCATCGAAGGCATCATGTATCTCTTGCTATTGTTATTCGTGAACCTCTTTTTAGGCTTAAACGCCCACTTCACTTCGGGACTCGCTGGCGCTGGACTCGCTGGTGCGGGACTCGCTGACGCAGAAGTTGGTAGTGTTGGACTGGATGGCGCGGGACTTACTGGTGCAGGAGTTGCTGGTATAGAAGAAGTTGCTGCTGCACAAGCTACCGCTATACAAGCTGCTGCGAAAGTTGCTGGCGCAGGACTTGCTGATGCCGGACTCGCTGGCGCGGGACTTAGTGGTGCAGAACTTGCTCGCATAGGAGTTGCTGGCGCAAGACAAGTTGCTGCTGCACAAGCTGCTGCTAGACAAGCTAGTGCGGGAGTTGCTGGCGTAGGATTTACTGGTGCCGGACTCGCTAGCGCGGGATTTGGTGGTGAAGGACTTGCTGGCGCGGGACTTGGTGGTGCAGGAGTTGCTAGTACAGGACAAGTTGCTGCTGCACAAGCTGCTGCTAGACAAGTTAGTGCAGGAGTTGCTGGGGCAGGACTTGCTGGTGCCGGACTTGCTAGCGCAGGACTTGCTGGTACAAGATTTACTGGTGCTGGACTCGCTGATGCTGGACTAGCTAGCGCAAGATTTTCCGGTGTAGGAGGTGCTGGACTCGCAGGCACGAGACTTACTAGTGCAGGAGTTGCTGGTACAGGACAAGTTGCTGCTGCACAAGCTGCTGCTAGACAAGTTAGTGCAGGAGTTGCTGGGGCAGGACTTGCTGGTGCCGGACTTGCTAGCGCAGGACTTGCTGGTACAAGATTTACTGGTGCTGGACTCGCTGATGCTGGACTAGCTAGCGCAAGATTTTCCGGTGTAGGAGGTGCTGGACTCGCAGGCACGAGACTTACTAGTGCAGGAGTTGCTGGTACAGGTCAAGTTGCTGCTGCACAGGCTGCCGCTAAACAAGCTGGTGTCGGACTTGCTGGCGCAAGAGTTGCTGGTGCAGGAGTTGCTGATGCTGGACTTGTTGGCGCGAGACTTTTTGGCGCAAGAGCTGCTGGTGCAGGACAAGTTGCTGCTGCACTAGCTGCTGCTAGACAAGCTGGTGCAGGAGTTACTGGTGTAGGACTTGCTGATACGGGACTTGCTGGCGCAAGAGTTGCTGGTGCAGAACAAGTTGCCGCTGCACAAGCTGCCGCTAGACAAGCTGCCGTTAGACAAGCTGGTGCAGGAGTTGCTGGTGCTGGACTTGCTGGTGTTGGACTAGTTGGCGCAGGACTTTCCGGTGCAGGAGTTGCTGATGCTGGACTCGCTGGTGCCGGATTCGCTAGCACGGGACTTACTAGTGCAGGCGTTGCCGGTGCAAGACAAGTTGCTGCTACACAAGCTGTCGCTAGACAAGCTACAGCTGGACAGGCTGGTGCGGGAGTTGCTGGTGCTGGACTAGCTGGCACAGGACTTTCCGGTGCAGGAGTTGCTCGTGCTGCATTAGCTGGCGTAGGACTTTTCGGTGCAGGAGGTGCTGGACTCGCTGGTGCCGGAATCGCTGGCACGAGACTTACTAGTGCAGGAGTTGCTGGTGCAGGACAAGTTGCTGCTGCACAAGCTGCCGCTAGACAAGCTGGTGCAAGAGTTGCTGGTGCTGGACTCGCTGGCACAGGACTTTCCGGTGCAGGAGTTGCTGATGCTGGACTCGCTGGTGCCGGATTCGCTGGCAGGGGACTTACTAGTGCAGGCGTTGCCGGTGCAAGACAAGTTGCTGCTGCACAAGCTGCCGCTAGACAAACTATCGCTGGACAGGCTAGTGCGGGAGTTGCTGGCGTAGGACTTACTGGTGCCGGACTCGCTAGCGCGGGATTTGGTAGCGCGAGACTTGCTGGCGCAAGAGTTGCTGGTGCAGGACAAGTTGCTGCTGTACAAGCTGCTGCTAGACAAGTTAGTGCAGGAGTTGCTAAGGCAGGACATGCTGGTGCCGGACTTGCTAACGCAGGACTTGCTGGTACAAGAGTTACTGGTGCTGGACTCGCTGGTGTTGGACTAGCTGGCGCAGGACTTTCCGGTGCAAGAAGTGCTGGACTCGCTGGTGCCGGAATCACTGGCACGAGACTTACTAGTGCAGGAGTTGCTGGTGCAGGACAAGTTGCTGCTACACAAGCTGCCGCCAGACAAGCTGGTGCAGGACTTGCTGGCACAGAACTTGCTGGCACAGGACTTGCTGGTGCAGGAGTTGCTGCTGCAGGACAAGTTGCTGCTGCACAAGCTGCCGCTAGACAAGCTGGTGCAAGAGTTGCTGGTGCTGAACTCGCTGGCACAGGACTTGCTGGTGCAGGAGTTGCTGGTGCTAAACAGGTTGCTGCTGCACAAGCTGCCACTAGACAGATTGCTGCTGCTAGACAAGCTGGTTTTGGACAGGCTGCCTATGGGCAAGCTGCCTTTAGACAAACTGCCGCAGGACAAAGCTTTATGGAAATAACTGGCGCTGGTCGGACTACTGCTGCTCAAGTTGCTGCTAGACAGGCTGCTGCTAGGCAAGCTGCCTATGGACAAACTGTCGTTGAACAAGCTGTCTATGAACAGATTTTTTTTGGACAAACTGCCACAGGACAGATCTTTATGAGAATAGTTGGCGCTGGTCAGGCGCCAGCTCAAGCTACCACTAGATGGGCTGCTGTTAGACAAGTTGCCTATGGACAGGCTGCCTTTGGACAAACTGCCGCAGGGCAGTGCTTTATAGGAGTAGCTGGCGCTGGTCAGGCTGCTGCTGCTCAACCTGCCGCCAAACAAGCTGTCGCTGGACCAGCTGCCTTTGGACAGGCTTTCGAGAGACAGGTTTTCGTAGGACAGGCTTTCACCGGACAGGCTCATTTTGTAAGACTGGTTGGAGTTCAAAGAGTTGGTGCATTTAGGATAGCCTTCTAAGAATAGTTTAAAATTTACGATATTATATTTTGAAAATAAGTGGCATGCAAATGGAAGACAAGTTTAATGAGAAATAAGTTAACCTAAGAAATAATTGTTTAAAATGCTAGAATTTTTTTCATTTGATGCATACTTTTAAACGTATATAATTTTACATTTTGCATTTATTTTTACAAGACTACATTTTTTATTAATGGCCATAACTATAATATATTTTTCATTGTGTTATAGTTATAGTTATATATACGTCTTTATTACGTATTACTTATGTTAGATGTTTTATGCCGTAGTCCATCTTTAAGAGAGTTGTAGGTGTGATTATAGGTATAATTATATATAAATATAATTAATTAACCCAATTGACAAATGATTTGTTAGATCAAAATGTTACACTATGTTTTGACTTTTCATTTACAATTTTTTTATATTTACACTGAATATTTTGGGAGAGATAATTACAACGTCAAAAATTTAAATTTCTAGAAAAAATAACCAACTAAAATCATTTATTATATCTAACATTAAATCAATATACATAACTTTTAATAAACAAAAAAATACACTTAAGAACATCTTTTTTTATTCTTTAAGAAAAGATAATTAAGTGTAAGTTTATTAGTTGTTAATTATATGGTTATAGTAAAATTTGGAGAAGTTCCAAAAAAGATCGATTTTATACTAGACACATAAAACAGAAATGACTTATAAAATACATGATTATATGTAAATGCTTACTTTACAGATTTACTAGAATTTATTCTATAAATGTTATTCTGTCGAAATCAAGTGTAAACTTGCCTATGACAATTCTTATCCATTAGCTGAATTATTGCTTATTATCAAAAAATAATATATTCAAACATAATACATTGTTTATAAATTTTGATACAGGGAAGCGTTAAATATGAATGCGTATTGGTTATCTACATTATCTACAACATTACACATTAATACTTTAAGAATCTAATATAAGCAATATTTAACGATAATAATATGAAATAAACGAGAAAAATGTGTAACATAGATAAAATTAAAAAAATTATATGTTGTTTTGTTTGTACTAATAATAAAAAATCAGGTACAGCTAATGTTAATTTTACTAAATTATTATATTTTTGTAAATAATTTTTGTAATAATTATTGTAAAGTTTGAATCAATATTCCGATATTTCCTGTTTTAAATTAATCTTGTAATTATTAACTTTATAATATTGTAAAAGTCTTTTACAAAATTAAAGTAAACACAAAAATGTAAGGGAAAACAATCGAGTTTATCAAACACAAAAAAAATTTTTTTAGTACTTTACTGTTGATAATTGTTGTCACTTCACGATAATACGTGATAAAACGATATTACAACAATATCTGCTTAATGGCAGGCAGGAGCGGCGCGTAACGCGGGCGCGGCTGACTATCCGCGTCAGCTGACAGGTGATTACAACCGCGTTAATCAAATAATATTATAATTCGATCCGATTATAGTTGTATAATAATTATTATATGTACAATTAAAATTATGATTTAAAGTCCACAAAAACATTAGAGCAAAGCAGTTTCAAAATATTCTTCTAAAATATTTTTGAGTCGGCTTTACAGAATTATTTTACAGCAAAATACAATTTTATGTTAATAACAAAATACATTTTTTTACACTATTACCTGTCCTTTTCTACGTAAGCTCTATCCCCACTCCCGAAATTTGAAACAATTCTCGGTCTAGATATATTATGTCTATAGATGTGCTATATATGTATAAAAGTATTCTGAAAATGCCCGCTCATACATATATACACACATACATACACACACATACATGCATAAAAGCACACTATAGAAAACATGCTGATACGCATGTCACAAAAGGATCGGTACTTCAAATGGCTGCTCGACTACTTCCGTCCTCAGTAAATCATACCTCCACACTCCACTACCAATACGGTCCCTTCTAAGTAATTCTTTACTCTTTGATATAAACTATAGATTTTCAGTATTGGCTTAGCTTACTTAAGGTTTATTATCAAGTGCCCATCGTCGCGCGAGATCATGACGTCCACCAGCGAGGTCGATGCGGTGTCAGCTAAACCGAAAAAACCTTCAAGTGAGCATTACAATAATAATAATTAAATAATCACAAAAAGTTACAAGGTTTTGATTAACTGAACTTTCTTGCTAATGGATCTCCGATAACATCGTACTTTTTAAATAATATTAAATACGTTTTTCTTAATTTTACGAAATTTAGCGTTATTCTCTTAATTGTACGTTTATCTAATGTAATATAATATTGCGAACCTTTTTAAATTTTATATTTAGTTTTATATTTAATTTTTTAATTTTTAAAATTGAGTAAACCTCAATATATTTGTCTTATTTTTAGTCTTATTTTACGTTTTTGGATTTTAAATAAATTAAAAAAGCTAGACAATATCAAACAATATATCAATTCCCAGGAAAAAATTTTTCATATAAAAACATATATAAATATATATGTATATAAAATATGTCCATATATGTTTATACTAGTTTCTTTTTTTTTGTAAAATTTTTCTTTGGTATAAAAAAATAACAATCATATTGAAAAGACAAAAACTTTTTAAAAACATCATTTTCGCATTGCTTCTTTTACAACAGAAATTTTACAAAAAAAAAAGAAAGTCTAAACATATATGGACTTATTATATCATATATTTATACATGTTTTTATAAAAAAAAATTTGTTCCTGGGTTAACATTTACAAAAATAGTTTTATGCACAATTTACTTACAAATTTTTTTAGTTTTTGGTTATGCATATTTTTTTAAAGTACAATTTTTATTCTTTAATTTTTTAGACAAACTTTATATGTTTTATTACAGAAAGTAATATGAAATGATAACAGAGATAACAAAGATAACGCAAAAATATTTATAGAAGATTATCTAAAACATTTTTGCTTATTATCTGTGCAAATTTGATTCTTTATATCTTATCTTTATTTTATTACCAAGAAATATCATTATACTATGCTATGTTAAAAAAAATGAAAAAATCACAAAAAAAAGAAATATCCTCTCAAAAACTTTATAAAAGTAAAAAAGATACGCCAAGTACATAAACGCTTTCAAAAATGAATACAAGATCAATAAAATTAGCCAAGTATATTTTTAAAAAAATTTAAAACAATTCTATAAGAATTTATTCAAAAATTATTTAAAAATAAAAATGTAATTACTAATAATAATAGATAATGAAGTAAAAACTTTTGGCGTGCCCGGCTCGCATTTCTTCTGTATTCCAAGATTCTATATTATCGATATTGATTAATGTATAAAGTGCAAAAATGCAATTATGCGTACTACAAGTTTTTGCTTAATTATCTGTTATCATTGGTAACATTTCCCCCCCTCTTTTCCAAATAATTTTTAAATAAATTTTTAGAAGATTTTTCTAAGTTCCTTTTTTTAATATACTTGGATTAATTTTATTGATCTTGTACTCAATTTAAATTAAGTACAAGATCAATTGATTGAAAAATAAAATTAGCCAAAATTAGCTCATTTAAATTGATTTATTTATTATATATTATTTATTTTTTATTTTATATATATTATATAACATTAATATTTATAAATAAACATAATAAATATAACTATTTAAGGGTGTATGCGTGCATGCATGTGTGTGTACATTACTGTCATTATGCTAATAATTTTATACATATATGGATTAACAAATATCTTTACATAGGTATAGTTTTAATATTCAGAAACTTGTAATTTTCTTAATTTTTTATTAAGGGGTAACATCTAGGTAAAACCTTTCAAAAAATTGAAAAAAATTGTTTTGTCTTAAATAATGTATTAGAGTAAGATAAGATACAATAGTTCTTATACGGGAAAAGTTTTTAAAATAATTTTAAACCAAGGCATGATGCCGTCTAAGTACGTCGGAACAGCACACAGCAATTCAAGGTTTCTAAGCTACTCTTAAGATATATAATATTAATTATATATAATCTCTATTGCTGAGATGATTTAAGGCCACGTCGACCAACTCTGATTAATTTTAATCGTTAATTAAAGGGTTGCCAACGTAACAAAATACAATGGTAAACCAATTGTTAATCAGAGTTGGTCGAACTAGTCCTTATTTAATCGTTGTTTAGGAGGAAGATTCACGCAGAATAATAATGAAAGTTTTAATGCAATAGTGTGGTCGATTATATGCCGTTATGCTATTTATTTCTGCTCTGCTGTCAGCACTGAAGATATCCAAACCAAATTAAAATTAAAATTTGCACCCATAACATGCTTATTGAAATTGGATCGTTATTAGTAGCATTATTTTGTGACGCTTGCAACGCTGACAGTCAATTTTGGAACACAACCTGAAATTAGTCATAAAAGTGACGTTAAAATATCATCCTTATTGTGATCAATGATCTGTGACATATATTAGACCGTCACGTTAACGTCATTAAATTGTCAATTAGTGACGTCAGTAATAGTCAAGGAATGACCAAAATTTTACGTCAAAATGACTTGTATCTGAGTTACTCCTTAATAATAATAATATTAACATTTACATATTTATATCATGCATAATAAAAAATAAATAAATAAATAATATAATAAAACATAAACATATAATATACATGTAATATATATGTTTATGTTATTATTTTTTTGTTTTTTTAGTTTTAGATATTTTTTTTATTAGTATTGCTTACCAATATTCATCATTTACATTACGTAATAATTTTAATTGTAGGTACATTGTGAAATTGAATGAAAAACTTCAAATGTGTGTGTTGTACATGTGAATCTGACTGTGGAAAATAATGCAAATGAGCTTTTTCAGGCAAGATATTTCAAAATTGACTATAACGATTGTAATCGAGCTAATGACAATCGAAAGCTCGCATCAATATTATATAATAAAATTGACATTAGATTTTTTATTATAATTTTAGTTTCTAAGATATACAATATCGATCGTCAAATATATTTTATATTTTATCTGTAAATTAAGTTATAATATTAATTATATAAAATACCAAAAAAATATTGTTTTTATGCAGGAATGTATTTTTATTTTATAATTTTTTTCTTTTGTCCAGATAAAACTTTTCATTTAGAAAAAAGTTAATAAATTAAAGTTTATACGTTTCAAAAATAACTCGTTAAAGTTAAAAATTAAATTATTTAAAATTAACTAAATTAAATTAAAAGTCATTAACTTTTTAACTTGTATCATTAACTTTTAACTTTTTAACTAATTACTATCCAACCCTGAAAATATTTAGAGATAAATATACCTCTATTTTATCTTTAATTTACATCCTTTCTCAAAGCACCCTTCAATCCTATCATAAAATTAAAAAAAAGTAACGAAAAGTAACGATATTTTAAGTAACTTTCAAATAACGGTAACGCGTTACTTTTTACAATCAGTAACGAGTAACGGCAACAATTTTACTTTTTACCGAAAGTAACGGTAACGGTAAAGCGTTATTTTAAAAAGTAATTCCATAGCGCGCGTGCGCGCGTGTGTATATATATGTGTGTGTGTGTGTGTGTGTGTGTGTGTGTGTGTGTGTGTGTGTGTGTGTGTGTGTGTGTGTGTGTGTGTGTGTGTGTGTGTGTGTGTACTCGGCGTTGCATCGCTACTGTCGCTTAATTGAGATAAAATTATTGTTTAATGTGTTATACGTAATGTATTATATATTGTTACTATTATATATTTTTGGAAATATATTTGTAATACATAATGTGATCTAATTTGGCTGTATAGATAGCGCATTTAGGCAACAACGGCTACCAGCATGGCAACCTATACGCACAACTGGCACAATTATACCGACGTTTTTTGTGATAGGAATTGTATTCATATCAGTCGGCATAGCATTACTTTACTTTACTTCCGAAGTCAAAGAACATATTATAGATTACACTAACTGCAACTCCATCAGCATTACTGAAGACAATGGACAACCTAAGAGATGTGCAGATGTTATATCAGCAGGTCTAACAAGTACCTGCGTATGCAAAATAAATTTCGAACTACTTACAAATTTTACTGGCAAGGTTTACATGTATTACGGCCTAACAAACTTCTACCAAAATCACCGTAGGTACGTGAAATCTCGAGACGACGATCAATTATTAGGAAAGTTAGTATCAAACTCTGTTTCGGATGTTTGCGAACCGTTTGCCTACCAAGAAGTGAACAACAAAAGAATTCCCATTGCCCCGTGTGGTGCCATTGCAAATTCGCTCTTCAGCGACGAGCTGACGTTGTACTCCACAACTCGTAATGAGGATGTACCGTTATTAAAAACTGGTATAGCTTGGTCATCTGATAAAGAAACCAAATTCAAGAATCCAAAGGGATCCAGCAATCTGAAAGAAGCGTTCAAGAACTTTACTAAACCTAAGAACTGGACTAAACACATTTACGAATTGGATCCCTATGATGAAGACAACAACGGATTTAAAAATGAGGATTTAATTGTTTGGATGAGAACTGCCGCATTGCCCACTTTCCGAAAACTATATCGTAGGATCAATCATACTGAAAAGGGCTATGAAGATGGTCTACTTGCAGGAAACTACACTCTTCAAATTAATTATTGTAAGTAATTTAAAGTGAATTGAAACATAACGATTTAAAAGAATAACGGAAGCGCCCCGATTGACCACGTTCCAATTGACCACAACTTTTCTAATTGGCAATCCAATTAGAAAAACTTTTACCATTCATTGCTGTAAATAGTTGTGGTCAATTGTAACGTGGTCAATCGGGATGCTCCCAGAATAATAGTGTGCGTGTGTGTATGCGTGCAAGTATTTGGCATAGAAATAATTAAAAATTAATCTTTTATATATATCTTATTTATATGAACACTTAATAAGGAAATTAATTAATGTTTTTAAATATTCTTTTCAGCATATTCAGTATCTTCCTTCAATGGAACAAAAAAAATGATCTTGAGTACAACTTCAGTTTTGGGAGGAAAGAATGTCTTCCTTGGTATTGCTTATATTGTCGTGGGAAGTTTATGCTTAGCACTGGGCATAGTACTGTTCATTATTCATAAAAAATATTCTAAGAGGTAACTAATGTATTCGTATATTATATATTCCATTCTTGTCTATATTTATAATATAAACGATAAAATTCCATTTAATAACATAACTTCTATTATTTAACTTGTTTTCATATTTTTTATTTTTTATGTCGTTCTGTTTAACTTCTTTTAATAACAATTCGAAAATTTGTGTGCAAATTTTCTCTCTTCCGCAACTATTACATTTATATATATATATATTTTTTTTTAGTACCAACATGATCAATGTGACTCCAACTACGGAATATCATTAGAAACGATTCGTTTACTAGCTTAAAATAAGTATAATCTTTTTATCATGATTGTAGTGTTTTAATTATGATAGAACGATCGAATTTTTCTATCTGACATAATGATTTTTATTTATTAATCATAATCGAAAATACGGATAAATGTGATAAAACTGTGATAAAGCAATCAATAATTTCTTATTTACATAATAGTTATTATTTTTTAACTTGAAAATAATCCTAATAAGATTTTTACACTCTAATAACGAGGAAATAATTCAATAGTTTTATTTACTAATTGAGTATCTAAAGCTATTCATATTATCTATATTTTTACTCTACTTTTATTTATTTTTTTTAGAAAATATTAAAAAATTTAAAAAATTATCTTAAATATTAATAAATTGTAAAATAATTAATAATGTGTATATACAATTAATAAAAATGATTTTTGGAGTGGAAAAAACATTCTATAAGCATTGTTTCGCAGAAAAACTAGATTACAATTTTATTATTAAAAAGTATAGTAATTAAAAAGTTTTTACTTTTAAGTTAGAATATTGTTATATGTAACGATCCACATAGCACGGAATATTACAGTAATATCACAGAAATATTGTTCTTCCATTACAGTGAAATATCGTATAAATATTGCAGAAATATTACCGAAATATTACTACAATATTAAAATGTCCGCCAAAATGGATCACAGTAATATAATGATGATATATCACGAATGTATTACTGTAATATTTACGTAGTATTTTTGTAATATTGCGAAATTTAGGGTTCTGGATACTCATTTAACATTTATGAAAAATGTGATCTCAAAGACGAGAAATTTACACTAAAAATTCTACACCATTTTCAAATAAAAACATCTAACTAAAAAAATATTTTTACTAGATAGTTTTAACACACTTATAAAATATTTTGACAACTGTTTCATTGAGTAAATAAACTGCAAAAATGTATAGTATTAGAATTTAGACATTTTTGTTTACGGCTATTAATTCATTAATTGTCAAAGAAAAAATTTAGTTTTTACAGTATTTTACAAGTGTTGAAACTGTCAAAGTGTTTTTTTATCCAGATATCTTTTATTTAATAAAAATAGCATGGATAAATTTATAGTGTAATTTTTTTGCTTCTGAAGTCACATTTTCAAACTAACAATTATTATAAACCTTCATTTAGGCTACATTCCAAAACGTCCTTTCCGAGGAAAATTTTACTCAAAATATATAGTACACGTAACGTATCCTATATTACATCGAGTAAAATTTTCCTCGGAAAGGACGTTTTGGAATGTAACCTTAATTTAGTGAGTGACATCAATTCTAACATATTGCTATTTAAAATGTAATATCACTACAATATAACCTAATATTTTAATGTTATTTATAAACGTGTAATATGTCAGTATTTTTGTAATATTTTACTGTAATATATAATATTGTTGATATATTGCAATTTTGCTGCAATAATACTGTAAATTATATATTTTTATTTATTTTGGAATTATACGTACTGTAAATTTGAAATATTATAGTCAGTTCAATTAATTAAATTGAAATAATTTAAAACTTTGGCATTAAGGGGATGCTAAACTGCTTGTCAAACTTGATCGAGGTCGATAATGTAGAGTCATTTGGGCACGTTATTAACAAAATTTTGTATGTATTTCTTTTATAGATTTAGAAATCCTTTTCCAGAATTAATTGTAGGGAATTTTTAATTCTGTAAATGCAATAAAAAGTTGTACATTGGAACAAATTGTACAATTCTGACGATAAAACAGATAGGATCCTCTTAAACACCGAAAACTTTTTTTCTAAGGTTCCTAGGCTCATTCTAAAAGCACACTATTGTTCTTTGCTGAAATGCCAAGTGCGCCCCATGCTTATTTTATACGTACAAAGTCTAAAACTTTTATACGCAGCCAATGTTTTCACGAGTCGACTACAGAAGTCGATAACAAAAACTATAATTTTCTAACTTTCTTTTGTTTTTCGTATGAAATCGATCGCAGCGCACCGCGTTATTATAATCTGTACTTTAATTTTGGAGAAGGATTTTTAATTCCATGCAATCAATAAAAAGATTTCGGTGTCCGAAAATTAATGATAAAACAGAGCAGTTTAGTATCCCCTTAATGAGTTAAATTATATATTATATTTAAGTGATTTATGCTCGATTTCTTCACTTCCCGATAAAGTTATCCGGAGGATATAAATATCAAGTTTAACTAATTCACGTGCATGGATCTGGTAGTTTATCTTCTGGATAATTTTAACCGCAAGATAACTGGACGTGAAGAAATCGGGCATTAATATATAATTTCTTTGCATTTTTTGTAAACAATCTAGACGTGATGAATAAAAATGGCCAACAAATTCGACTTCAGCGACCCAAAATACGTATGTACACTGCCCGACAATAATTCGTTTCATTCTCCTAACAAATTTCCCAAATAGCACTGGATGTTCCAAGGACGTCCATTTTAAGTCCAATTCAGGTCCGCATGTCCATGGATATAAACTGAACTTTCATAGGATATCCATTATTGGAACTAAAACGGATGTTCTATTCAGAACGTCCTATGCTCGATATCTGATTTATGTCCGCACTTGGATCTTACTTTTATATAATTTATCTTTATTATTTTTATTATGTAATCTAAAATAAATATTGTAAATTGTATATATATATATTATTTACAATATTTCTAATTAACATTAATTTATAAATAATAATAAATTATATTATTTTTAATTTTCAAAAGGTTTATTTTAATTGTTCTACTTTTAGATATAATATGAAATATATAATATGAAATAATATATATTATTTTTTTATTTATTATTAACATTAATAATTATTGGTATTTTTTTAATGTTTGTTATAATATATTGTTTCTTTTTTGTTTTTTATCATTTTTTTTTATTTTCGTTTCTTTTTCTTTTTTTTCTTTTTCTTTTTTGTTTTTTTTTTTCGTTTCTTTTTCCGATCAAAAGAGGGATACAGCAATTGGTTTGAGTCAAGCGCTGTCTCTGACCTAGTTTACACCGAGCACTTGGTACGCGTATCAAATAGTAAATAACTAGTGAATGTGTTTAATCATTGGCTGATCAGCTTAAATTCACTACTTGATACGCGTACCAGTGCTCGGTGTAATTAGGGCTCTGTCTAACCAGTAGCATAATGGGTGCTAGACAGAGAAAGAAATTGACCCGGACCATGTCTCCTCTTTGTCTTTCTGCCGGACCCCTTTTCAAGAGCTTTTTGCAGGAAATGCGCAGTCCATGCTTTATGTCGATGATTTTTACAAAATTTAGATTAACCCACTATTGCAGCAAGCTCTTTAATTGAAAAAGGCCCAAAAGAAATAATCAAACCATAATAGGTCCAAAATTTGGTTTATTTTGGACTTTCTATGAATGTCCGAAATTGTGACAAACGTATATCCCATGGACGTCCATTAAAGGACTTTCTATGAACGTACAAAGTTGTGCCAAACGTATATCCTATGGACGTCCATCGAATGTCCGACGGACCTTATTTGGACTCTTAATGGACGTCCAAATGTCCAAAAGCGGATATCCATTGGACATACACTGGATGTCCTTGTGCTATCTGGGTTATATGTAACATATCCTATGAAGTATATTTGTATATCATAGAATATATAACATATATTACGTATATCTTATGCAGAGTGATTCAGAACGACTCAGGGGCTCGATTCTTGAATTCATTCGCAAGAGAAACGTATTCGCAAATTCTGTTCTTACAGAAAAGTTGGAAATTTATTGGCTATCGTATGACTTTTAACCAATAAACTTGCAACTTTTCTGTTAGAACGGGTATTTGCGCATACGTTTCTCTTGCAAATGAATTCAAGAATCGAGCCCCAGGTGTCCTTGCAATGACATATTCCTGAGTTAATTCTGAGACAATTTTTCTTTTATGAAAATTTTATCCAAAGCTTATACTTTCTAAATTATGAAATAAAATAGTTACCGAATCACGGGATCGAAGTAGAAAGCCTCTGAGGTCTGAGGGAGAGAGTGAGGGCAAACTGATCACGTGACCACGTCCTTAACGCCCGCATCGAATCAGAAGAAACGCGGTCTCTCTATGGGCCTCCGCAAGAGTCGTCTATTTCGCTCCCCAGGATAGAAATAAAGACCTCTGATTGGTTAATTCTCTTATGCATTATGCATTTTGTGTTATGCAGAAGTCTATGCAAGATCCTTAATGTTTACAAGTACGTTTACGCAATTGTAGAATCGCCTTTACTCTTTCGTCTAATGAAAACGATTCCTAGCAAATGGATTTATAGTGAATGACGTATTTGCCGTTTTACTAGGTTATCGAGACCTTGTCAAGTGTCGGTTGTATTACAAAAATTATGACATCTATCAGTGAAATCGATGCGGTGCCTAAATCGAAAAAACCATCGGGTAAGTATTACAATGGTCATTAAATAATCAAAAGGTTGAAAGGTTTATTAATTATCGATGAGCTTCCTTGCCAATGGGCGACAATCATTTTTTTGCTCGATGATTGATTTATAATTTAGAAATAATGTTAATACAATTTAATATTTTCCTAAATTATTTATATAATATATTACAACTTCTTTTTAAGTTTTGATTATTTAGTTTTTTATTTAGTTTATTCTAAATTTTTTAAATTGAGTAAAGTTTGATTGGTCTTTTATGTGCTTTTAGAGTTGAAAATTAGAAAAAAAATTAATACGTATTAATCGATGACTAATATTTGTGAAGATGGTTCTATACGTAACTTATTTACAAAATTCCTTATTTTTTACTAGTGCATATTTGAGTTCTTTTATTTTTTAATTTTTCCCTCGAGTAAAATTTAAATGTCTTAGAAAGTAATATGAAAAATCTAATGGAGAAATAACACAAGAATGTTTATAGAAAATTATATTAAAAACATATTTATTATTTGAATAAACTTTTTTTCTTTATCTAATTTTACCTTTATTTTATTACCAAGAAACTATTACAATATGCAATATTCTCAAGAAATCATACAAGGAAAGAAAAATAAGATTGTTTGATATACATGATACATATATAATACCAACCAAAGCTTGACATGTCATGTATTTAGTACATCAAGCATTGTTGACATTATGTATTTTTTAAATATTTGTAATTGTGATCTAATTTATACATAGATAGTGCATTTAAGCAGCAACGGCTACCAGCATGGCAACCAATACTTACAGCAGGCACAGTTCTACCCACGTTTTTTGTGATAGGAATTGCATTTATACCAGTTGGCATAGGATTACTGTACTTTTCTGATGAAGTCAGGGAACACACGATAGATTACACATACTGCAAATCCATCAACATTACTGAAGACAATGGACTGCCTAAGAAGTGTGCAGATGTAATTGCAGCAGATCCAAACATTACCTGCATATGCAAAATAAATTTTGAATTACCTACAGATTTTGCTGGCAAAGTTTACATGTATTATGGCCTGACAAACTTCTATCAAAATCATCGTAGATATGTAAAATCTCGAGACGACAATCAATTGTTAGGAAAGTTAGACTACTTTGTTTCGGGTGATTGCGAACCATTTGCCTACCAAGAAGTGAACGACACAAAAATTCCCATTGCCCCATGTGGTGCTATTGCAAATTCGCTTTTCAGCGATGAGCTGATGCTGTATTCCTTAAAACATGACGAGCTTGTACCATTACTGAAAACTGGTATAGCTTGGCCATCTGATAAAAATATCAAATTCAGAAATCCAGAAGGCAATCTGAAGGAAGCATTCAAGAATTTTGCCAGGCCTAAGAACTGGACTAAACATATTTACGAGTTAGATCCTTTTGATGAAAACAACAATGGATTCCAAAATGAGGATTTAATTGTATGGATGAGAACTGCCGCACTACCCACTTTCCGAAAGCTCTATCGTAGAATTGATCATACTAAAGAGGGCTATAAGGATGGTCTACTTGCAGGAAACTACACTCTTCAAATTAAATATTGTAAGTAATCTAAAATAAACTGAAATATAATGAATTAGGACACACACACACACACACACACACACACACATATATATATATATATATATTATCTTAGATTATATATGTGTATTAGGATATCTTTTGTGTATCTTTTGTGTGTGTAAAATTATTGATTAGTAATAAGACAATGAATAATTAAAGATAAATATCTTTCATATATATTAAAGATAAATATTTTTCATATTTTTCATATACTTTATTTAAATAAACACATAATGAGAAAAATAATGTTTTTAAATGTTCTTTTCAGCATTTTCAGTAACCTCTTTTTATGGAAAGAAGAAGATGATCCTAAGTACAACTTCACTTTTGGGAGGAAAGAATCCCTTCCTTGGTATTGCTTATATTGTCGTGGGGAGTTTGTGCTTATTGCTGGGCGTAGCACTACTTATTATACATATTAAATGTTCTAAGAGGTAACCAATATATTCATATATGACATATCCCTTTCACTCTTATCTACATCTATATCAAACATAAATTCTTTTTAACAACATCTTCTATGTGGTGAAGGAACATCTACACGAATTACATAATCATATAAAACTAAGATATATGTTTATCTTTAGTATTCACAAATGTACTTAAATTGTGTGCAAAATATTAATAATGCACAATTTAATATGTGTCAGACAATATAATCACTTGTTATTTATATAATATACGATCTTTTAAGTCAAATTGACACAGAGACACATATTCAATTTTTTTATAACATCAACCAACATTGATAATATAATATCTAATATATGTTATACAGCAAACTAATGTAAAGACGACTACAAGAAAGTATTCTTAGGGCACCCGTGTATGTTCTTGTAAGTGTTTGTGATACTGTGTTATGTTTGTCCTTTATAATTGACATGTAAATTGTTGTCTTGATAAAATATGACCAATTGGGCAATGTTTTGTTATTATAATTTGTCACTTTAATACAGAATACCAAAAAATGTATAAAATATTTTTCTACAAAAAGAAATTTTTTAATTAGTTTGATTGGTCATATTTGATATATTGTATGCTTTGTCGGAATGTGTGTGCTATTTTTATGTGTAATTTTTTTCTGCTATTTCTCAGAAGAATGAAGTATTTTAAAATGCTACTGTATGCAATTTCCTTTTTTTTTTTTTTTTTTGTTAACCATTTTTTTATACGCCAGGTAAGAATAATTTCGATATAAGGCTGTTGATTTTATTATCTATATAATATGATATATATTAATATATAAACAATAAACATTAGAGAAAACAAACTAATTTCGTATAATTGTTTAATAAATTATATATATATATATATGTGTGTGTGTGTGTGTGTGTGTGTGTGTGTGTGTGTGTGTGTGTGTGTGTGTGTGTGTGTGTGTGTGTGTGTGTGTGTGTGTGTGTGTGTGTGTGTGTGTGTGTGTGTGTGTGTGTGTGTGTGTGTGTGTGTGTGTGTGTAGAAATGGAGAAATAATATTTTTATAATAAATTGTTTGTTTAAATAATTTACGTGTTCTTTTTTTGCATTTAATGTACATTTGGATGCACGTTTAAAAAAAATCGGAAATATATTTATAATATTTGTGTGTTTATATATTAATACGAAATTAAGCAAAAGTTAAAATACTTTTGATATTCTCAACAAAATTATTGTAGAAATTTGTAATAAATTTTTAATAATACAGACTAAATCTAATATCAAATTTAATATAAATGCATATTATAAGATGCATGTCGCATGTTTTGAAAAAAGAAATGTCTGAATTCGATAGCGTATATATTTTTAATTCGCAATTATTATTAAATTTCGAAGCATTTTGATTTTTCCCATGCTTTTATATTATTGTTAAGTTTAATTTTATTAGCAAACCAAAAAATGGTGCGCAAATTTTCTTTCACAATTATCACATGTATATATCTTTTTTTTTAGCACCACCGACATGATCAATGTGACTCCAACTACGGAATATCATCATAATTAGGAATGATTCGTTTACTTGAAATAAACATGATTTTACTAGCATGAATAAGTTTATTATCGTAGGATGAGTGAACTTCTCTATCTGACAACATTGATCTTCGTTTATCATCATAAACGAAAATATAGATAAATGCGGTAAAGCAAATCAATCAATCAAAAATTTCTTATTTAAACGATAGTTTTAACTCGGGAATAATCACCTGGAGAAATTTTTACATTCCACCAACGAAGAAATAAAGTAATTTTATTGATTGTATATCCATATCTACATTTCTATTTTACTTTTCTTCTGAAAAATATTGAATTATAAGTAAACCTATGTACACATAATGATCTCAAATGTGAATAAATTGTAGAATAATCAACAATGTACAAATGTAATTAATAATAATAATTTTTAATTGGAATGAAAAATACTCTAGGTGATCGTTTACGTAAAAAAAAACTAGATTGCTATTTCCGGGTTAAAAAAGTTTTTAATTAAGTTTCAGTATTGTTATATATACATAATAGCATACATAATAGGATTTTCATAACAGAATTTTATATTATTAGAATTATAATAATAAACTTTTAAATATAGTTATTTTAATTAATTATTTGAAACTTTATTGACAATTAAGTACCTGTTGCTGTCAATATTTAAGTTACAAATCCTATTATGGAATACTATATATCAGCAAAGTGGACGAAAGTATTATGTAAATGATTACACAATGCTGAACTCAAATGTTTATTAAAATGTTATTCCATTTGTAGATAGTGTGAATTTTTTGTAAGATATTCTTTTCAATGAAAAAATGCGCTTCGTTGCATTTGTTGATGCACTTATCTTATTTGTTGATTTAGAACTTTATATTTTAAATCTTGAAGTTATAACATAATAATACAAAAATTAAATATAAATTAAATATTTCCTCGCAGAGGTTTCATGTAATACAACACTGCAAAGTTACCTCTCTTTTTTGCGCAATTTTATTTGTTTAACTTTGAAATATCTTAAAAGTAACGTAATTTACATACACATCCGGTATTGTTGAAAAATATGTTTAAAAAAATATCTTTAAAACAGATTCGAGCAAAATTCTTTTGTAACTATTGTATTTTATGAAGAAAACTATTATTAATGCTGTCACTTAAAAACGAATATTGCGTAAAAAAATATGATTATAGATTCTATAAATTTGTGTCTGTCATGCACTTGTAATTTCTAGATGTCTTGAAAGTATAAGATCTGTAGGAAAAGTAAAATATTATGTTTGCGGAAATTAATTATATTACAAAAATGTTAATAATGATACATATACGAATGAACATTAATATTTTTCTTTTTACAAAATTTGATTTATTAAAATGACTGATACCATTAATTATTGATCAATCAATAATAATATTTTATGTACAATGACTCAAAAATATTCAAATAACAATGTATTTTTAAATTAAGTAATAACGTTTGAATATTAATCCTGAGCTCATATGTATCTGCATAAATTTTTCGTTAATTTTGATCTCTTTACAGAGAGATAGTGTTGTTCTCAGAATTTTTGTTCTGAGAACAATTTTGGTTTATGGTGCCTTAACTAGATCTGTATATTGAAACGACATATTTAAGACAGTGTATCGTCTAATTATAATTACTTTATAACCGCGTAGAAATAGATTGCTGAAGTCAGATTGCGATGTAAAATCAATCTAGTCTATTGTGAACATGATAATAAATAAAGAGAAACAATTAAAAAATTCAAACACAATATCCTCTTTTTCATTACATTTTCAACACATCCAATTATAATCGTCTATAATAAATTGTTATAGTTCATAATATAATAAATACTTAAATATTGGATAGACATCTTTTTAATAACAAACGATATTTAAGATTAAACAAAATGTCCAACTATTTGACAGAAGCATTCTTATTAATTAGAATCTTGATGAAGGTGATTATTTAAGCAATTAATTGAAGCTCAACCGATTAGATTATAGATTATGACTCGCTAATAAAATATTTTCAAACACAGTAAGTGCTTCGTAAAGCAGAGACCTATAAAATATTAATTCAAATAATTGACTGTAAAAATCTGTAATTAAATACGTTCTCACTCAAAAATAAAAAATTATTTATGACGATAAACTCTGGCCGTATTTTCGAGAAGTAAAAAACTTCTTTACTCTCTTTAACTCGAATCTAGACGACAAAGAGCAATATATTTGGGTACATTCTGAAGTAATCGCACTAAAAATAAGACCTTTTTGAAATTTTTTTAAAGAAAACTATAAGGCATATGATTCTAATTTTTCATACACTTATTGATACACATGTCAAGATATGAAAAAAAATTTTACAGCAATATTTTATTTCAAAATTCTCAAGAAATTAGCGCAGCGCTGAAAAAATGAATGACCAAACGATTGACGGATATCTCAAGAACCAATAGCCCGAAATTAAAAAAACAATTTTTTGTCTTAAAATTTATTTACGTGGCTATCGCATAAACTAGAATTATTGAAAAATATTGAAAATTCGCGAGTTGGCACGTGTTTTTAGAAAGTGATACGAAAAAACACTGCTCAAAAAGTTGGATAAAAAAATTTAATTTTTAATGAAACCGGTTTATTCTAATCTACGATAGCGAGACAATCTACGAATACAACGCTGCAAAGATTTTTAAAATCAATCGACTAGTTTTCTCAAAATCATGTCAACCGCCTCAAAAAACAACGTTTAAAGTTTTTTTGAAATAAAATAATAATCTTATTACCTATTTACCGTTAATCAGTGATTCCTCTGGTCCATAAAGTAAGTTTTATTTGTTGTTTTGAGCGTTCCTTCCTAAGCAGAGCTTTAATAAACTATCGTTTCTTAGCCTCTTAATAAATTACCTTCGCCCCTTTACCAACACTACGAGCGCCGCTCGAGTTTTGGCTGTAAAATCGTTAATTCTTTGAATTTCTGTCTGAAATTTTGACAGTATTCTTGAAAGATTCTACAATCAAAATATGTCATTAAAAAAAAAAAACGATTTTTTTGACAATTTTACACCAGAATGTACGCTTAAAAAAACTGTCTTTGGTAACTAGCTTAAATTTCAATCAACTTGTCAAGTAATATCCGTATTATTTTACTGACACAAAGTTATATATTAATTCGTTGTTTAATATACAGGAAAAAAATTAGATTGGCGATAACGAATCCTGTAGTTGAAAATTTTGCTCCAAGCGAATCTCCATTAATTAATCGCTTATCAAATCGGAGTTCGAACTCATCGCGCTGAACGCGCGAGAGCCAGGAACGAAGAGAGAGATTTTCGGAGCAGAACGCGATGCGTCAAGTGCGCGGGCGCGACGGGCGGGGAGCGGAAATATTTTCGAGCGCCATCTTGCTCCACAATCGTACAATTCGTCAGTGCCTGTGTGAATGGACTTGTCATAAGTGTTTTACTTATTAACTTCGCCTCTCTGTCCCCGCGTCTTTCCCCCGTCTCGCGCTCTCCAGAGTTTCCAAAATTCTCGAGTGGTACCGCCCGCGCACGCAAGGTGAGTACCAACATTCCACCGCTGTCATCGCCGTCACCGTCGTCATTGTCGTCGTCGCAGTCATCGTCATCGTCGTCCGTCATTCACGATCGAGTCGGGTGGACGCGACGAGGATCCGCGCGGTGGTAACTCGCGCGAGATCCACATCTGTGGACAGTTGTCCGTCCCTCGGGACAGATCCCAAATCTCGGGGGAAGAGAAACGGGAGGCCGCGCCCGTCGTCGTCGTCATCGTCGTCGCCACCGCGGTCGAGCTGGGGGGGACCTCGGCCGTGACGGTGATACTCCGCGAGCATTGACTGACGTGTCATGTATGTACGTACATATACATCTAGTCGGGTCTACTCGCTCGGGCGGTGAGGATCCCTCGGTGGGCGGGTACGCACGGCAGTCACAACCGAAGGGGAACGACGCGCGTCCGTCCGTCCACCTGCCTGTCTCGTCGTCGTCGTCGTCTTCGTCGTCCCGATGCGCGTCGTGGAGCATTCACCCGGAGAGGAGCGCGCGGCAAGGTGGAATCGACCTCTGGATTCAGTAGCAATTGTACAATAGCAATAATTTCCTGCCCGCCCCTCCCCCACCCGTCGTCTCTCCTCGACGCGCGTCGCGTTTTTTTTTTTTTTGCGTTTACACGCGTCGACGGCGAATTCGAGATAACGCGCGCAATTTATTTCGATACTTGAACGCGATGCCTTGAGAGCGTGAATTTTCATCGTGATCGCGTCACAAGATTTCTAAAAAGTACGCGCGCCAAATCACCAATTCTACATGACTGTTTATCGTATCCTCCTCCCCTCTTGCCGTTGTTGTTTCCCAACTCCGCCGATGCACTTATGACAGTTGTTACACGCGGGGAATGGAAAGCCAATCGAGCGCAGAAGGACCGAGAGAGGACAATGATCAATACTTTCATGGTCGATTGTATGTATAATGCTGTTAACAAGACGGAAGAGAAACCTTACAAGAGATCTCAGCTCGCTGCTGCATAGTTTCGCGTAGAAGATAACGCGCTCCTGCTCTTTTTATCGGTCGTGTTTGTATTTTTTTGCTTCTTGCAAACAATTGTGAGTAATGATATTTGCATAGTCATGCTCGACAGCAAGAAGACGTTGGCACTGCGAAAGCGGACGTACGTGATAATACATTTAAATAATACAAAGTCGATATCATCTGTTGAATAAACACAATGGATGTTGTAATTGTCATTTAGGAAGTGGATCAACAACGGCCTCGAGAGACACGATTCTCTCGGATCCTCGAGTTAAAAATCTCAAGGCATTGCCAAATTCGAGAACAGTCCTAATCTTTTATTATTATTAATTATCGTATATGTAGGCAGATTAATAACAACATTGCGCGCGCCAATAAAGAATAAAATCGCTACCGCTACGCGATAAGATAAGAACGCACAACAGAAACACGTCGCGGATGATAATGCCCTCCTCTCCTTTTCTTTTTTTTTCAGAAGACAGCAGTAACAGTTCGTTAGAAGGTGCACGCGTCTTTACCTCCATCAGTGTAAGTGACTTTTCTCCGCGAGCTTTCTGCATGCATGCCCTCTCTGTAAATAGGGTAGGTTAACGAGGTTTCTTCCCTCCCTGTAGGTCTCGAACGCTTACTCACCCAGAGGTTAAGTTCCAGTTTTTACTTTTTCCAATTTAGCGGCTTGCCCGTCAAAAAACCTCATAAAGGATAGGAGCGCATAGCGAGTACGAGCTCTGGTTTTCACACTTCCAAAAATCGAACGCGAAAAGTCACGGATCTTCGAGATCATTTTTGAACGATGAAAAGACTATAGAGGTCAACGTGTACATTTGGATTTAAATCAATCATTCGATTGCGTGTGCGTGTATGTGCGTGTAAATAATTCTTTACATTCTCTCATTGAGACATGTGAGCTGTTGTCGAGACAGAATTTTCATGTAAAATATATAATCTTGTGATAGGTCACATTATTATTATTTAAAAAGAAAGGAGTTTAGGGAATACATGAGTTGTGCCTATCAAAAAGTACAATATTTTTTCCTTTTTTTTTTAAATTTAAAAGTACTGTTATTGCCATAACATTTTGTTATGCTAGCGAGTTGAACACATGTGCATCACTGTTATTTTTTTTTTTCGCGCGCATGCAAAATCTTACGGAATCCGATTGAAATTCCGATAACTTACGAAGAAATTTCATGTAATATTCATTTGCATAATATCATAATGTTTTACAAATTAATGTGTCATTATCATCCATATGCAAAGTGACGTGATCATGCATTTATTTTTATCGAGGTGTGATAAATTTCTTATATAAAATTTCTCATAGTTATTTATCGTGTCATCTGATAGTTTAGGCTTTTGTTGTGATTCGGAGTATTCGGAAGTTTTCTATATTTCTGGGCAAAACCTAGAGCTTCATCAACAGCGTCAGCGATATTTCATTAGTCAAGAATGGCGATGCAAAAGGTAAATGCCAATATTCACAATTGTTGAATTAACAGCTGTAATCATTCATAACATGATATTTGATGTCAGAGCATATCATTAGAAGATTTCTGTGTTTCACAGTAAATAATATCTATCAATCTTTGTAGACATAATCTGATATTTTTCACAAAGAATTGTTATGTGTGTTATGTGATATAAATACTCAGATTATTTTGATTTTCCAATTTTTGTTATGGTGCACCTTTATTAGTTTGCAATGACTTCAACAAAAATAACGTGATGATAATAATAATGAAACTGATAATGACAAATATACATTATGCAAGTCAGTATTGCATTAAATATTGTTATAAGACTATTTAAGCTTAATATGTTTCAAATTTTATTACTGTACTCCATGTACTCCTATAAATAATACTTATCTCAAAGATAAGATAGAGAGAAAGAGAGAGACACAGACGATATTGTTAATCATAAATTTATATAGGCACATCTCAAAATAGATTTTATGTGATATTTTAAAATATAGATATATCTTTTATTTTTTCAAATTTGTACATTTATATGTACAACACATGAAGATATTTTTACATAATTTTATATATTTTTATATTAGATAATCAATGAGGTGAATTCTGCTAAAGTATAGATTTTCAAAATAAAATTGTAATAAACACAAATTGTATTTTATTTTTTTCGCTTAGTAGCGTGGCAATTTCATTTTCTTGTGTTGTGATTAAACATTTGAATATTTTTACAATATTTAAGAAAATAATTTTTTTGGTATTGTATAATAATTATAGAAACAGTGTATATAGATATATATATATAATTATATTTCTTTTTATTAATATTTATTTTAATGTATTATATATACATAATAATTTCTTCTCGCAATTTATATTTTTTTTATTATTTATTTTTTACAAGTAATTTACATTAATTTGCATGCCTTGATTTTAGCTCTAAACTTCCTACTATTAATTGATTTATAATTATTTTACTGAAATTTAGTGCTAATATCCCTAGGTTTGTAATACATACTTATAGTTGCATGGCTTTTTATATAAACAAAATACCCATATTTATTATCGCTATTATAGATATAGACGTTATTTGCGTCATAATTGACCTGCTATTATTTTTACATTAGTAATTATAGGCTACGTACATTAGACTAAAGATTAAGGTCAAAGTTAAATGATTTATAAATTTTCAAAAAACCATGAATATATTTATAAAATATAAATCCTGGAAATTCTTTAAAATAAAATTGCACTGAATATCTAATACAACATATAATGTTTTTTTCCTTTTGCATCGGAATAAATATGATAATAAATATGGATTTTCAAAATCAAGATACATAATACTACAATTGTATAACATGTAGCGATGATATTTTAGATGAGAAGACAAGGGCAAGACGTCATGCAGGTGAATCTAGCAGGTATTAGGCGAGATATTATGAATCTTGCCCATAACTACAGCAATGCCCAGGTGACTACTAAAATCTTTTTGTATCGTTTAATCTTTATTATTTTTCATTATTACCAATATAAAAATAGAATAGAAATAATGGAATATCTGAAAATATGTATATTAAATAGAGAAAAAGAAACAGAATTAAATCTATAATTTTTAATATAAAAAAAAATATGAAATAATTGTTTTTTTTTCTATAGAAAGCTGTACGAAAAGCTACCAGCAATGATCCTTGGGGTCCAAGTAGTACACTTATGGCAGAAATTGCCGACTTAACATACAATGTTGTAGCATTTACGGAAATTATGCAAATGCTATGGAAAAGATTGAATGATCATGGGAAAAACTGGCGACATGTATACAAAGCCTTAGTTCTCTTAGACTATCTTATCAAGACGGGAAGTGAAAAAGTAGCACAACAGTGCAAGGAGAATATTTTTGCCATTCAAACCTTAAAAGGTAATAAATGTGGAATTTTATTTGATAATATATAAAAGCAAATAAATATTTATATGAATAATATGTTATTTAAATTCTAATTTTTTAATTCTAATTTTTTTATCCATTTTTTAATTCTGTATATTAATAAAATACAGAAATGTTGTGATGTAAATTTAATTGCATTTGTAATGTAGACTAAATCTATAAAGATCCTCGTAAGTTTATTAACCCAATCCTATTATAATTTTGCATAGATTTTCAATACATGGATGGGCATAAAGATCAAGGAATTAATGTGCGAGAAAAAGCAAAACAATTAGTGGCCTTATTAAAAGACGATGAGAGATTGAGAAATGAGCGAGCTAGAGCATTGAAGGCAAAAGAAAGATTTGCACAATCAGTTAGTGGTTTTGGTAGTGATGGTTTAGATACGATGTCACCTGTTAGCAGTGATGTAAGTAGCGCATTATGTATCAATTAATTTTTTTGACCATCTATTTATTAATTTTATCTTCAATATTCAATATATATTGATAAATAAACTATTAATAATTAAAAATAAGTCGATACATCCGAACATTCTCTAGTTGTTCATTGAAATTGTATTGCAACAAGTTTACTATTATAATCTCGACATTTTGATTAAAGAATTTGCGCACTGATTACCACGCTGACTAAAAAATTACGCTTTTTTCATTTATTTTTATTATTGTTACTTTCGTGAGTCTGTTGAACTTTTTAAATTATTTTTTTAAATTAAAAACTGTTGACTTACACATTATCTTATTTCAGTTTCAAGATTGGGAACCTTGTCATTTATCCGAATCAACAACTGCAAGACGTGCAAGTAAGTTCCTTTTATAATACAAGCGCTAATATTTTGTAGTTTTTTTTTATCAAGATCTTCCAAATTAAGATTACTTTAACTGGGACGAGATAATTTGACCAATGGTCTGTTCTTTCTATCTGCACTGTTGCACTGGTGCAATAAGTTAGAATGAGAAAAAATATACGTGTCTTACTTTAACTTATTGCACCGGTGCAACAGTGCAGCTAGAAAGAACAGACCACAAATTCTCTTATCATGTCTCGCTTATTTTTTGCGCGTATATCAAATGTTAATTACTTTGCATAAAAATTAATAATTTTCTAGCGGAATTGGAAGCCGCGAGACCGCAAACGGTAGGCGAAGAAGAATTACAATTACAACTGGCCTTGGCTATGTCTAGAGAAGAAGCTGAGCAAGAGGAACAAAGAAGACGCAGCGATGATGTTAGATTGCAGTTAGCCCTCAGTCAAAGTCAGCAAGATTTTAAGTGAGTAATCAACGGAATTCAATATGCTCTAATGGTTCGATATGGATACCCGATCTTACATTTACGGGGCATTACCACGTGTATGGATTCTAGAGTCCCGCAGGGTGAAAAGCAAAGCCATATGCTGGATTTACTCGACGTAAGTTTGGGAGAAGCGAGCGGCTCCTCTGTACAAACTGATCCTTGGGGTGTCCCGATAACAGCGCCACCACCAAGACCACAGGTACTTACTAATTATACCGTCGATTTAACAATCTACTTAACAATAATTTGCATGATAACACAAACATTTTTGCATGATGCACTACAGTCTCTGGATTTAACTGAATTTTATGTGCATAAGGTATGCCTGATGAATATTAAAGGACATTAAATATGCATTTAGACGTATAGGCGGAATAATGTTTTGGTGAAGTTATTAATAAAATGATAGAAGAATAATAATTCTCGTATTATAGGCGCAAAATGACCCATGGAGTGTTCCAACAACGAGTACATCACCCGCGGTAGATCCATGGGCGCCTGTTCCTCCGCAAAGACCAAGTGAGTTTCATTATTGCGATAACTTTTGCTCTTTATATACACATTTATTTAATCCCTATATTTATATTGTTTTTGCATGTTCTTACGTCTTTGACGATACGATTTCCAATAATTCTCAGGATTGTCAGGTACAATCAATTAATTTTTTCATGAGTTTTTTTTTGTTTTATTAAAATACTATAGCTAAATCTTTATCAAGAAAATGTTTATTGTTTTTGTTGCAATATTTGAATGAAAACAATGTTCTAAGTTTTAATTCTGTTTTAATCGCGATATTTGATAAATAATTTGGACTCAATTACAATTTAATTATAGCTGCCACTATCGATCCGTGGCGTGCACCTGCTCCATCTCCTGCTACAGTCGTATCTCCCCCTCGTACCAATGACCCTTGGTCACCAGCTCCGTCTACTACTATTACTACTACTACTACTACTACTACTACTACTACCGAATCGGAGACAAACAAAATACAGGTAAAAAAGGACAATTGATTTCTAAAATTCTTCGAGTTTTACCATGTTTATGATATGTTGATCTAAAAATTTCTCATTACAGGCGGCTCAAGATGGCATAACATCTTCGTCACCATCTTTTAACAATTCAAACTTGACTAATAACATCGGCTTCGCCGTATCGTCGCCTCAAAATATAGGTTTCAATTTGCCGCCGGTGTCTTCGGCCGCTACCACCTTCACCACTAGTAATGGTTTCAATGGCACAGGACCGAGCTTCAACAACTTTTCTACTCAAAACAACGGTAACGCCGTTGCGACTAGTCCCCTGAGCGATTTAGATGAATTTGACGTAATTACTAATAGAGCAAAACTTGGAGCTAGTCCACAAACTGTAAACAACGGTACTTGAATCAAAATTTTCTTGTGAAATACAGCATTAATGTTTACTGAAGTTATATAATGAAGTTACATGATTTTGAAATAGGTGGTACGACATCAGGCGATCCCTTCGATTTGGGTGGTATAGCTGAAAGCCTTCCTGCCAGCACCGGTGCTGTGAAAAAGACACCACAATCGTTTTTAGGTGAAAACTCTGCGCTCGTCAATTTGGATAATCTTGTCAGCGCTTCGACGATTAAGCCATCGGCTCCTGCGCCAGCGGGTAAGTTTTCATTCAATTAAGAGATATAAATATCAAGAAAGAAAAGTCCAGTATTCAATCTATTATATCTCGTTTACATATGTTACTTGAATATACTTTCTACTATTATTTGACAATTTAATTTTATAATATGAGATCATTAAAGACAAAATTTAATTAATGCACTAGCAAACAATAATTCAAATATCATGGAAAAAGAGTAATACATTTTACGCTATAACACACTCTATGTCTACAAAATAGCGTTTCATTGGAAATAAATTCGTGAGTATCAATCACAAGATTAAGAATATGGCATGAATGCATGGTAATTATTATGCAGTGTAATTATGTTTATTTAAATGATGTCTTTCATATGTTATGTCAAATGTATTATTTTTTTACTTAAGAGTACTGTGATTTGAATCTTTCTTCGAATATATATCTTACAGTATTTTAATATGTAAATTTCCTTTTTGTTCTAGTCAGGTTATTCTCTTTAAGTATTTTTAATATTTTTTAATTTTTTTTCTTTTGTAATATGTGTATTTGTTTATGTGGAATAAATCAAGGAATGTCAAATTATACATATATCGAACAATATTAAAAACTAAAAATCAATATCTTGAAGTAAGAACAATCAATTTTATAAAATAGAAGCAACAACAAGAGATGTATACTTAATATAAAGTAATTATTTCTTTCTACTTTCATCATAAATTAACATCTTTTTTGTTTTTATTCAAGATATTGATACAATTCTCAAATATTAATATATTAAAAGGTGTTTAAGTAATTTAGCTATTTCATGAGCAATAAGAGCTATTTTATACTAAACATACATGGTTTTACAGCAACCATGTCATATTCAGCAAATCCATTTGCAACTGTGACGCCACCACCCCGTCCTACAATCAATCAGATTCGACAGGATCCATGGACAGCGAATACAACTACTACGGCTAATCCGTTCCTCTCGTAGCCTGATCGATCAATCGAAAATTACTTCGTAATTACTGCGCCCCGCGAAACGTGATCCGCAGTTCTACATGTACTATTACGGTATAGATTTTGGTTAACGGTAAAAAAAAGAGATATAATTTTACTTATAACAATTATGTAGGCAGGGACAGACATGGATAAGATCAATAAGAGGGCGGAGGAAACATCCCCATCATTTACTGATAGCTTAAAATATTATTTTTTGATGAATTATATTGCAGCACACTTACATTGTACAAGTCTCTTACTTTTCTTTTTTTAAAATTTTTTTTGCATGTACTACTTGCTTCTTAAAGTTTATTGTGGAGTAATTGAATAATTAACTAGTAGAAGTGTGGCATATTTGTAATTAAGTGATGGTTGGATGGTTAAAAGGTACAACATAATAATATAAATCATGTTTTAACTTTGAACGCTTAAGCGATCCCAAGGTACGACTAGATTTTATATACACTCCTTTCTCTATATGATCTATTTTCTATGTATGAATCAATTCAGGGAAAGATTGCTCAGCAATATACCGCTTCACTGCTGGGAAAGAATATAAAGTAATCGTTGGCATTGAGATCAGTTTATGCGTTTTTGTATACACGCGTTTTCTATAGTAAAAAAAAAGGGAAAAAACGAGATTGTGAGACTGTAATCGTGATTTGCAGAAGCATTATTATAATGAACAGAGTTCGGTTCGCTGCTTAAAATATAATGAATAGAGTTCGGTACGCTTAAAATGTGTTGATTATGGTCTGTAAAAAAAATTCGATGTTGTAGCTTGCTTTCTAATACAGAAACTGTAATACGGGCAGCTACTGTGTTGCAAAGTGTACACGAATTTCTTATATAGCTATATAGCCAGTCATTTACGAATGACGTACTGCGACCTATGGCACACCAAGGCACTTCTAAACGAAAAAAATGCAACTGTGAAAGTAGCATCCACGCTAAACAATACGAACATTAAGGAAATAATACGTATTGTTTTTGCTATCCCGATTTCACATTTCAATCGATCATGTGCATGTTTATATACAGATCTGGCATAGCTAAAAAATCAAACACAAGAGCGATAAGAATTGTGTCTCATTCGAGAATCATCGATATTTAAATCGAAATAACAATGCATTATTTCAAATCCACCTTCAATTTAACATATGCATCAACGTCTAAGGTTCGTAAGAATCCGATCGCTCGTAGGATAAATTTATAACAAGTCTACAAAAAAAGTTTTTGCCTACCCATATTTTATAAATTTGCATGACAAGAACACGAATCAATTCCTTTAACATACGAGACAAATACAGGCATATCTTGATTTATATAACAAATGTATATATATTAAAGCATATCGTTTCCCATTTGTCAAGTGTTTGTAGTGTTATTAATGCATATACAAAAAGTTTTTTATGGATATTTAAAAGCTTTACTCATCATTCTCCTGTTCTGCGTTTGTAGAAAAATTTGCTGAGTTACTTTTTTATTCTTTTATGTAAGATTTACTTCTAGATTCTTACCTATATCACACTGTACTCTGATATTAATCGATGATATTATTTAGTTTACAACATGTGCCCGCTTATAAATTATACTGATTAGACGAAACAAATTTTTCTTACCATTATTGAAATTATGCATGATCTCAGCATCTTTTTCTTCAAAATAACGCATTTTACAGTTTTATATGAAGAGAAGTTTGTCAATATACAACACTGACAAAGGGGAAATATATTTGCTTATCTCTCATCCGAATAAATCAGGAGTTGCACGATTCAAGTTGTTCTAAGTAAACGCCGAGCAAATAATTCCAATGTATTATTTATCGTTAAATCTATAATTTCTGTTGGCTTTATGCAATTTTAACATACTTGCTTATATGAGTGAAATTGTATATTTAATATGTATTTATCCAGATGTTCGCCAGGACATGAAGTTAAAATGTATGATACATATGCCGTGTGTAGAGATTTAATTATACAATCATTGTCTTTAACGATTTGAAAATATAAACGATTCTACTAGCCATTGTACCTGTTGAATATAGGATGATGTACCACAGCATCCTGTATAGTTTGGTTTTGATTATGTAGATCTGCATCTTTTTTACCTATTTTATTTAAGTAACTAATATATAAATCATGGTATATACACAGCTTCATCCCTGTGCGAACAGTGGAATATTTTTGTTTAGCTTTTAGAGCGGATGTAACTGCAGGAAAAAAGAATTTAAAGAACATTTATATAAATAAATATTATATATTTTAGTAGATTATAATGATATACTTATTAATATAATTATACAAATAAATATAAAAATTTTTAAGTTTTCTCAAATTAAATATTTAAAATTCCTTTGATACTTTTTTCTAGACGATTTGTACAAATTTCATTACACTAGCTGAAATCTGTACAGATAGTAATTAAATTATTCTATTAAGATAAAGAAAATTATATTTTTATTAATACTTCAGTAAAAAAATTTTTTATCTATAAATGAAAATATTCCTTAGAATATTATGTGTAGATTGTAGATAAGTAATAAGTGATTTAAATATTAAAAAAGCACATATAAAAAATAATATAAACCTTTTTTTCATAAAAATGCACGAGATAATTTTTTTTCTCATTTGAGCAAATTATCTTTATCTAAATTAATAAATTAATACAGCCTTCAGATAAAAATTGTACATAAATGAATCTTCTAAGTCAACAAAATTTATAAGTGAATCTGCTTCAATCTAAAGAGATGCTTCAGTCGAAGAATTTATTGTAATTGGTGGAAGAAAGTATGAACGGATCTGGCTATGTAGCTGCGCTATTTCGGCATCCTCTCTCTCTAAAGCTCTAATGAACTGTACAAATTGTACAGTACCTGATTTGAACACACATGATTAATTGTTCAATTTTTTGTTGGATTAAGTTTTATTCTTAATCTAGTTCTTATCTAATCTAATCTTATTCTTAATTCTAATCACCTTCTCTTCCTTCTGGGAATCCATAATTTTTTATGACGTCCATTTGAATCTGTGTTACTAGTGGAAACACGAATTGCATCATTTTTAACATCTCATTGCCAGAATTTTCCTTGGCGTCTGCAAGCTTTTGTAAATTATCAGGTGTATTCAATGCTGTCAAAATGTCCGTCAATATAGCTAAAAAAAATTATTCATATATTTTATTATATATTTACAATTATACATTTAATTGATATATAATAAACAATTTTATGAACTTATATAATTACGTAAATTAAAATAATATCGTAAGCGCGTTGAATTTTAATGAAACATAACTTCCAAAAGACTTCTCTTTGGATTTTTTCATACCTTTTGCAGTTTCCAGTGTGACACCAGGAACACTTGCCATAGTGTACGGAGTATAATCGAAGGTTATGTTAAGAGAAACAACGGTATTGTCACTATTATATGTGATAAACCAAGATATTATAGATATTTTATTATACTTAATACTTGTTACAGTTAAATTGACAAATATTTTATATAAAATATTTAATAGCAGATATGTACATTGATCTTTTTCAAAATTATTTTACGTAATGTAATGCAATTTTATTTGGTAATAACTGCTAATTGTTTCTTTTACGATACAATTCGTAGAATTGTGATATTTCAATTTCTTTATGTTTATCTATAAGTGACAGCTATCCGCAGAAGTCACATTTCCGGAGCAATAGAGAGAGACAGAACTTGTATTAATGGAAGGGGAAAAGAACCGTACAAGTGTGTCAATTGGCCTGTTCTTTTTAGCTGCACTGATGCACTGGTGCAATAAGTTAAAGTGAGACAAATATATTTTTTCTCATTCTAACTTGTTGTACCAGTGCAGCAATGCAGCGAAAAAGAACAGACCACAGAGAGGTCCGACCGACTTGTATAATGGTCTGTTCTTTCTAGCTGCACTGTTGCACTGGTGCAATAAGTTAGAATGAGAAAAAATATACTTGTCTTACTTTAACTTATTGCACCGGTGCAACAGTGCAGCTAGAAAGAACAGACCATAAGTTCTATGAATTCAGGCACACATTTGCCCAGCCCAGAAAATGGCCGCGATCATATGTATGTATACATATATGGCTGCGTTCGGAAACATCACCTGAGTGCTCTCGGGTATCATTCTATCCTTGTTATTCATCGACATATAGAATGGACTGAGCATTGCGATAGGCAAGCGCGCGCCTGCTTTAGAGTGAGAGGTACTACACCTGAGGCCTATGTTTGTCTCTCTTGCAAGCTTCTGATTTGTTATTTCGTCCTCCTCCGTGAATGGAGGGGGACGAAATAACAAATCAGAAGCTTGCAAAAGAGACAAACATAGGCCTCAGGTGTAGTACCTCTCACTCTAAAGCAGGCGCGCGCTAACCTATCGCAATGCTCAGTCCATTCTATATGTCGATGTTGTTATTCGTTCTATGTGAAACAAAGATAGAATGATATCCGAGAGCACTCGAATGACGTTTCCGACGCAGCCTATGTCATATTACGTCAAATGTGTATCTTATCTTGGCTGTGTCACAGTTTAGTAGCTAAACTGTGGCTGTGTTTTAAATTCAAAATTGCTGTCGGACTCAGTTCACCCAATAGTCAGTACTGAAAATATATAATTACGTGTAACGGAAACTACAAATTTTCAGTACTGACAACAACGTTGAAACACAGCTATATAGTGTTACAGTATCGTGTAACATGAATTTTTTTAATTATACACATCTGCAGTGAGTAATGATAGTAAGTAACATTTTTGCAGTTTAATTTAAAAAACCTAGAAAATAATCTTAATGTCTATTAATAAATATTTATAATTTGTGAATATTTTTTAATCTTATTTTGCAAAGTAATGAATAGTAATAAAACATGTTTATTTTGAAAAGTTGTGTTTAATATGTATATGAAAAATAAACAAAATAACAATAAATAATTATTTTTGTAGATATAAAAATGCCATCTTGTTGTGTGCCTGGGTGTCCAAAACGTACAAGCAAAGGCGTAAGAATTTACATGGCTTGTTTCCCAAAAAATCCTGAAAGAAAAAAAGTTTGGATTGCCAACATAGGCAAAGTTAATTGGAAATCAACAATAGGTTTATGTGTATGTGAGGTAAATAACATGAAAGTAATATAAAAGGTAAATTCATTTCTTTTATGTTGTAGAAATTAAAATATTGACAACCTATAAAATTTTTTATAGATACATTTTGCGAATGAAATGTGGGAGAAAATACGCGTTGACGGAAAGAAGAAATTAAAAAGTAATGCTGTGCCCACAATTTTTGGTGCTCAATTAGAAAAAAATAGTACTTTTATTAGAACAAATGTGAGTTTTTTATGTATCTTTATTAAAAACAACAAACTTTAAACGTAATAATCTTTTTATTAAAATAACGAACTTTATAGGATAAAACTATTGAATCTTTTACAAGGCAACCTGCAATTGAAACATCTAATGAAGACAAACTACAAGAGGACTGTTCCATAGCAAATGTTTTTGATGTACCATTGACATCGAGTAATGTTGCAGGTTATTATAAAATTTCACTTACTATACTATTATAATATATTATTATGTTACTAATATTTATAATTACTTATATTGTTTTATATTTCTTATATTTAAGATTTTTTATATTGTTTTATAGATTCTTCCATTCCTATCTATTCAAAAACAATATGTAATGAAGAACTGAATGAAATTAAACAATTAAAGAAACAATTAGAAGAAGCTAATAGAAAACTTGATTTGGCCAACAAAATTATCTTGAAAAGTAATAAATCTAAAAATACGTTAAAAAAGCATATTCAAAGATTGGTACAAATGAAAAACAATTCAAAAAAACGAAATTTGAAATTAGAATCATCACTCAAGCAAATATTTAATGATGACCAAATAGAAGTTCTTATGCGTGGATCCTCACGTGGTTACACGTGGTCTAATGACACTTTAAAAAAAGCACTTCGATTGAAGTTTTCTTGTGGTTGTAGTGGCTATCAAGAGTTACTGAAGGAAAAATGGCCTTTACCAAGCGAACGTACACTTCGAAGGAAACTGGTAGGTATCAAAATTCAAGAAGAAATTTGATATTTTTTAATTAAAGACAAAATTTGTCAATTTAAAGATATTAGAGAAAGAGATTGCTCACTTATATTAGATAAAATGTTCATAGCTTTAGGTCAACAATTTGATCAATCCACATAATCTTCCCTGGTGGACCAATTTGACTAAATATCCATCTTTTCACAGAAAAGATTAATTAAATTGTATTTATTTGAATCAAAATTTGTTTTCAGATACAGTAAAGTATTGCTTGATAATAATTTCTATCTGACAAAGTATTAAATGTCGTTTTATTGACAAAAGAGTATTACATCAAAACATTTTAACAGCACAAATTCTGTAAATTTTAAGGATGGTTTGTATATCAAAAATCCAGCAGAAGTTAAACATAAGTTACAGTAACATTCTTGTTTAAGATACGGGAAAGAATGTATCCAGCGATATTATACAATATATTCATTTCAATGTTCCCTATATGTATTTTTGTTGACGAATCAGGAACAGATGGCAATGTTTTTTAAAATCTCTTTAGTCTTAGGGAGAATTCACACCTTGATAGAAAAACAGGAGCCAGTGTTTGTGCTTGTAGCAAATAGTGCACTCTATTTTTCTGCTTCAGAAACTGTTAACTACTAATGCAAGTTCTGATTGATTTTCTGTTTTTCTGTTAAGGTGTAAATTCTCCCTTGGACTTACTTAAAAAAGCATCAACAATGAGTCTATCGATCATCTTTGTAGCTAGAGTTATCTATTGGTTTTAAATATTTTGATATTATCATAATTTTTTTTATACCTGACAAACTCAGACATAAAAATATGTACAAAATATTTATCATAAATATTTTTCCTTGTAAATATTTTATAAATATTTTATAAATATTTTGTGCTATCTGGGATATGTATTGTATAATATATTATTTATCACATTTTATATTGTATATACACATATACGTATATGTTATTTTAAATATATATTTTCATACATTTTACTTAATAGTATAATTTTATTTATATGATATATACATTTATTAGATGTTATTTATATTTTATTATTTTAGTGATGTTAAATTTAAGTAAATTCGGAGAGCGAATGTATTTTAATTCAAATTACTTGCTAATTCGCGCTAGATCAGCAAGGTTTCCTATTGACGACACCATTTTGCGGGCAAAAGTCACGTGCACCAATCACGCAAACTTTCAATGTCCAGTTTCCTGGGAGTAGGGCCTAAACACAGTGGTTAGATTTAGAAAACACAAGTGATCAGTGAGCGGTCAATGATTATTGGTCCTTACTTTTAGATCTCTAAATTTGGACCAATTATATTATCGAATTACTCAACTGTTGTGCAACGGTTGTGTTTTCTGAATGGTTGCGTTCAGCAGAAAAAGCAGCTTTGCAACTGTTGTAAAATTTTTCAACACGGATTGGTTCTTGCTCTTAGTTCCTGTTAGATCTAAACGTATAAGTTTATTTGTGCTATTAAAATTGTTCTTTATAATTGAACCTTTTGCACGATTTGTCTTTCCTCTTCTTCTCTTGAACACACCTGTTCATTAAAGTGCAAAAAGAGCGTAGTGCTATAAAGCCTGTTCTTTTTAGCTGCATTGATGCACTGGTGCAATAAATTAAAGTGAGACAAATATATTTTTTCTCATTCTAACTTGTTGCACCAGTACAGCAGTGCAGAGAAAAAGAATAGGCCAATAGATTGCATTTCAGTGCAACTTGGTGCAACTGTAAAGAGTACTGGAGCACCATGTATTGGAGTATGCACATATATGAATGTGTCATTTGTTGACGCTCTTGAAATATTTCTAAAAATAAAGATAAAATTAGGATTTTGCGATATCGCACATAATAATTGAATCTACTAAGAAAAGTTTTATCAAGTGTATGTGTTATGTGCTTTATTATTCTTTTCAGCATATAACAAATTGTTGAAGTATATAGGTTATTTTAAACATTTTTAGAGACTTTGACCGGTTCGAAAAAAATGTTAATATATTCGAAATAATTAAATTTTTCTAAGTGAATAATTTCGAACAATTTGCTCGTTCTTTATATTTAAAAACTGAGCAGAGCACAATAAATATCTGTAGAACTTCGTAGAGGTCTATCTATTCAATCATGGGATCCGATCATGATCAAACGTTTTTACACATACTTCGTGACGAGAAAAACATCAATAATTTCTTGGATGCTTTTTTTGGATTTTTATATAGGTGGTAAGTATCAGAGATGTCAATGTTTTGGATAATAAAATTCCATTTATATAATAATACTTTATAACACCAGCACAGATTTTTATGTCGAAACAAACTTGGAACAAAAATTAGGCTTTCCACCAGGAATGGCAGAGAAACTCGTATTAAATACCATGTACAAGTGGAAAAACATTGCATCATCTTTACAAAAGACACCATCTGTAAATGATAATACAAACAGCAGCAGCAGTATGTTAGATCAATCAGTTTCTATGCAAAATAAGAACTGTAGACTTACTTCACCAGTAGCGCAAGAAATTGAAATTGATTCGTGTAATGAATCCGAAACAAATCCAATTAAACCATCCTCTATGCAATCATTAAAGACAGATCATATATCAGATAGTTATAATGGAGCTGTAAGAGAAAATTATGTTTGGACCCAGACTCTTGGTGATTTAGATGTACTTGTAAAAATACCAGAGCATATAAAAGCATCCAAAGATACAATCAAAGTTGACCTAAGCTCAAATAAGATCAAAATTAAGGGAAAGCCTTCCGCCTCTTCAGCAGATTCTGAATGGGAAACCATTTTCAGTGGCACACTTAGTTTTAAAATTCGCAGAGATGAATCTATATGGAGCATTGAAGCTGGGAAACAAATTAGTGTGCGTTTATTCATATAAGATATATTTATTTCAACAGCATTTTGGAACAGCATCAAATACATCTGACTTCTAGTATCTATTTATATATTTGTACTTATAGATTCATTTAGAAAAGGCTGTAGAAAGATGGTGGGAAGGTTTAGTAAATGAGGAACCAAAAATTGACTTAAACAAGATTGATTGTACAAAACATTTTGACGATATGGCGCCAGAAGAACAAATGAAAGTGCAAGAATTGATGTGGAATCATCAACAGAAAATGTTAGGCAAACCTACATCTGAACAAATTGTAATTATCTATATTTTGGTTAGCATATATAAAGCGCGAAATATTTATTTCAACAATTTATAAATGATATTACGTTTGCAGAAGATGGAGGCTACTTTGAAGCAAGCATGGAACGCGAAAGGATCGCCTTTTCAGGGTATGCCTTACGATCCTTCCATTTTAAAGTATAATTAATGTAAAGATTTTCTGAAATTACAATGTTTATATGTCAGAAATTAACTATAGAATGCTACTTGTATCTTTCTTACATTAATACTATTCTGGTTGAAAACACATTTCAGAATTTAAAATTTTTTAAGAATTTTTTTGAACACTTTTACTTTAAAGGTTGCAAGGAGCTAAAATTATTAAACTAATGCTATTTTAATGTAAAACAATTTATTAAAAGTTATTTTAAGCTCAAAATTGAATAACAAAATCTATTGAATTTAAATTAACATTTGAAAATTCATGCATAGTAGCATTCCAAGATTAAAAATCAGATTACATATTTATATTAAATAGCTTATATTAAAATATTTATATTGTAATAATTTTATAATATGTGTATGTATATACGCGTATATATAAAATATACTGCAATTTTTAAATGGAAGTTGAAGAATGATTTGATGCATGCTTATGACGTATACCACAACTATCTTGACAAAAATACTCTCGGTAATTTGGCATTGTCTTTCGAAAGATAGTGATTAATTAAAAATCTGGTGTTCTGGACGGATTGTACTTTTGATATAAAAAAACAGAACGCTATAATTACCACATACATTTAATACACGTTTATTTAATCTTAAAATTACGAAGAGAAAAATATTATTTTAACCATTATTAAATAAATTAATCCAAATAAATATTGTACTTTTGTACTTGGATATATTGTACTTTGACAAAAACAGTAACCTCAATCCAAAAAGAATTGTTTGGATTGGATAATAAAACGCAAAAATCCTTACAAAATTAATATTACAATAATAGTAAATTAACTTGACGACTTAATATTTTTTAAATATAAAAATGAAATTAAGCTCGCCTGTTTCTGTTGCGGATTTTGGTGCTGAATATAATTTTTCTATTAATGTAATATTCTTAGCTCATATAAACCGCACGCCGACAATTTTGTCAGTCTTGAAATACAGTTACTAAATATTGATAGTTAAAGGTATCCTTAAAATTCTTTCTTTCTCGGAAAAACTAATAACTGTAATTGTAAATAATTTATTGCGAAAAATAATATCTCAGCTAGGATTCGAACCTAAATTTTTCATCATTCCGTGAGAATAGGCGACGGAAGAAACATTTCTTTTTGTATGCAATATATTATAATTTCGCATTTTCCTGCGTGACAGTCGTGACAAATCTGCACATTTTCTTTTTAAGAAAAAAATAACGTCTGCGAAAGCAAAAAGCTTCTGGATCTCGGCGGAAACACTCTGTGAAATCACGAACGATCCGAGAGTTCACAGAATGCTCGGAATTCTACGCTTTTCCCTGGCGTTTACGCCGACTTTATATCACAATAGTGGTGGGATCGTTCACCACAGAGAGAGACTAGGCAGGAGCGGTTCGAGGATGGCAGGTACACAGGCTCGAACAGACTGTTCTCATTTGATTGAGCGCAACTTTCCTAAATTTTTATCTTAACTGATCCCAAACAGATTTTCATTAATGTAGCGACGATCAAGTGGCTAGCATGTAAACGTACATTTCCCAGTGAGAAATAAAATATCGAATCGACATCGATTCAACATTGAAATCATCATTTCGATGTCGATTCGACGTCACATTGATGTTGAATTCATTATTGTTTCTTATTGGGTTCCGTATTGACGCATGAAATCCCCATTATTTTGGTAGGCAGCTGTTATCGAAAATCTGTTCATAGAAGTATGTTAGTAAAGAATTCTAAGAAAATTCAAGCAAAGTTGATGATTCGATCAGATCTTTAAGGTAGAATATTAGTAACAAGGAACAAGTATAATCTCGAAGAATTCGAACTCCTGTAGAAATCTACTTCGCATCGAGCATCGCGTTTCCATCGTCGCGAGGAAAGCGATCGTTTTCCAAGTATTGCAACGTCGAAGTCAGAAATCACGTTGCGTATTCGCTTGAAACGCGCCGGACAGATGCATCTCCGCGGCAAGGTTGAGTGATGCGTGCGTTATCCTCGCAAGAATCCCTGCGATACAAAACTCAATCAAGTTCCCTTCCCTCCCCTCCCGCATCGTCCCTCGGCATCGTCGCAGGTGCAACAGGCGGCAGGTTGAGCGCGCGTTGAGCACCGCTGCGGGTAAAACACAGGTAATATACCTGCCCGAGGCTACAAGTCCATCCCCACCTGAGGTCCGGTTCTCTCTCCTTGCTCTCTCGGCCGGCTCTCCGGCTGGCTTTCCTTCGAGGTGAGTCGGGAGTCGAGCCGTTAGTATCGTTGCCGTTGCGACAGAAACGGTGGTGGTGTGATGTGCATCGTGGCGGAGCGCGTATCCTGAAGGACGGGCCAAGTACGCGAAGGATATTACACACGGAGGTATCCAGAGGCTAACTGAACCCCTTCCTCCCCCGTCTTTCCGCCGTCGAGCCCCGATACTTCTGCGAGATCGAGAGAGTCGCGCCCGCGTTCTCCAAAATTCGTCGAAGCGCGGTCCAGCTCTCCTCTTCGCTTCTTGACGGCCTCCTCTTCCTCGTGCCCGCTGATGCCCACACGTACAGTCGGTAGCAATAACCACCACGTAATCGCGGTGAGTGTGAGGTGAAGCTAACGGAAGAGAAAGAGAGAAAGAGCAACCGAGAGCACTCGACGACGACGACGAAGAAGAAGAAGAGAGAAAGAGAGTATAAGAGAAGATAAAATATCAAGATGCCGTGCTCCGCGGTGACGCTGTCCCTTGCTACCATAACCGGTATAATCGCCACTGCCCTCCTGGCGATCGCCTTCTCCACGGACAACTGGCTCTACACCGAGGTCAAACGCGCCCAGATCCAGGTTCGTATCCGATTTTGATATCGAGAGAAGCGAGCCTGCTTGCTGAGATTGCGCTTAGTACCTCACGATGAGGTGGAAGAACACGACAATGTAGACTTCCATTCTTCATTTATAGAAAAAAATGTATTTAAAAAAACATATATGAATATAATAAAGATGTACTCCAAGTTAAATTATATTTTTGCGCTAATCTCCAAGACATTTTCTAAATATCTCGGTAAATATTAGTTAAATAAATATCTCAGTAAATATTAGTTAAATCGAATTTCGCGCTTAGTACCTCACGAAGTGGAAGACCACGACAATGTATAGACTTCCATCCCTCACTTATAGAAAAAAATATATTTGAAAAAACATATATAAATATAATAAAGATGCATTCCAAATTAAATTGTATTTTTGCGCTAAACTCCAAGTCATTTTCTAAATTTCTTAGTAAAAATTAGTAAAATCAAATTCGATTCGTTTTTTAATTATTACATTGATAGAAAAATATGTATTTGCGGTTATAACTGCATAATAAAATAGTAAAATAATTATAATCAGGAATATCATTTTTACAGTAATTATTAACATAATATTAGTAATATAATAACGATACGGTTGTAGTAATGTCAACTATGAAAAAATTGTACTATAAATTATACAGCTTTCAAATATAGTACATTTACTAATATTATAGTTATTATAATTATTATAAAAACGATCTTCCTGACTATAATTATTTTATTATGCAATTATAGTCGCAATTGCATTCTATTCTTCTATTAGTGTAAATGCAAATTAAATTAAATGCCACTCAGCTCTATCTTACATCCATAAAAATAACCTTAAGTACAAAATATAGCAGTTAAAAATACTTAAATAAAAAAATTATTGAGAAAGGATTTGAACTGTACCTCGAATTTTGTATAAAATTGACTTCTTTCAATGTTGCATTTTTTTCGCTTCATGCTACTGCATTTGAAAGATAGATGTACCTGCACATTAAAGGAAAAAGAGATTTTTACCTCGAGGTAATTCGGAGAATTAGGAAACGACATCCGGTCAAATTTTCGTTTAGAAATTATGACAACGGGTAGATAAAAAAACGCGTTACTTCTGATTCTGCTTTGAAGAATCTCTTGATGAGAATGAGTCACAATGGAAATTGTTTGTCCGTTGCAAGGACTTGCGCTGCACTAATGTATGCAAGTCCAAGGCGTTAAAAGAAAAGAAAACCAAAGTGGGTTGTGAAAGCGTGGGATTTGATGATGGATTTTTGCGATGTTACCATTCGCGGAGTGTCATCAGCATCGTCGTTGAAGCTAATTCGGTTTAGACCGCGGACGCGCTTCTCTCCTGCACTCTACGTTCAGTCCTTATGCAAATTCTGATGAAACTGTTGCATACGCGGACTGCAGTCTCTGCGCTGAATGAGGGGAGGGAGGGCTTCGATCATTTATGAAAATAGACATCTTCCTGCCCGAAGTTGGATATCGCATCCGGATCTCATTACCTCTGACGGCCAAAGCTGTCATCAGCCGCCCGTGCTCGTGAATCTAATTTCTTCTACTTCCTCAGCATCCTTAAGGATGCGAGTATATCGCAAAGAAAGAGAATCGGCCGCGGCGCATTTGTGGTCCTTGGGCTCTCTAGTCCTTCCACTTATTTTGATTGATAATCACAATTTAGTTTTTGCATTCGCGTAGTGACATGTAATTGTATCGCATTAATGAGGATAATTTCCGACATCGTTATAATCCCATTTCTGATCGCACACAACAGGTACTTGCTGACGTATGAGTCAACGATTCATTATAGTAATTTCTATAATTATGTATTATATCGTTACTATTATGTCGTACTTTTGAGTAACCACAAGCAATCCATTTAAACGATAAACTATATATTTAAAATAAATGCGTGCGTCAAAATATGCACTTACTTATGTAAGTTATTTAAAGACTAGAATATTTCAATAAATTATTTCAATATTTTATATTAGAAAATTCATATATTGTAGCTTCGTTTATTTTTACAATTGACAAGATAACTGCACTTCTAAGAATTAGAAGGAAAAAAATCGTTAAAAAATTTTTTTGCTTGCCTAAGAACAGAGTATACATTACGAAAACAAGTTAATGTCTGTATAATTTCTTTGATTTTTCGAAACGTTAGTAATTCGTAACGCAGGAAGAAGTAAAAAAATATTTTGCACAGATTTTCTCAGTTAAAATATATTACGATCGAATAATTAGAAACAGGAGAAACAGAAATTACTATTAATTAGCGAAGCTAGCGAAAAGTAGCATTAATTAGCGAGAAGATTGCGTAATCTTTATTTAAAAAGTTCCAAGAGAAATGCATTCTTCCTCGAAAGGGGAGAGATAGGAAGTAGAATTTCCCGTGACTTCCGCCGTCCTTCTTGCGGGTGAACGTACGGGTCGAAGGTCAAGTTTACCCTCTCTTAGGGTCGTTGAAAGTCGGACGTTGTTCTCACGAGTTCTTCGTGGAATCGGGAAGATGTCAGCGGTAGAAATTGTTAAGGAATACTTGCGAGGGATGCGAATACTTTATTGGGATTCTTCTCAAGAAGAAACTTTAGTTAACTTGATCGTGGCAGACCTTTTGAATACTAAAATCAACGCTAAGCAAATCTATACTATATAAATAAAGGAATTGATCCGTTTCCTTCTTTTGAAACAAGAATACAAAATAAGAAAATTTATCTATTGTTTTCTTGAAATAAACATATTGAATCAAATAGGCGTTTTAAATAATCAATGCAATTAATCGTAAGTCGTCGATTCAATAACTAAAGCGATTAATATTGCTATTATTACATCTTATCCTGCGATTAACTTTATGTTTGTTTAAATGATACCTTTTTTCTATATATTCAAGTAATTTTTTCTTATAAATTCTTTTGAAACAAGAGGGTTTAAAAGGATTTTTTTTACATTCTCTAAAATGCTAGATGGATTTAGATTTTCTACAATGTCCCCATTTAATTTTGGCTCGAAAAGCTTCTTAAATATATATACAATATTTCGCATAATAAATTAATCCGTTGGCGTCGCGAGTTACGCCACGACTTGACGCAAAACGCAGGTGTAACTCGCGGCGCAACACGCGAAATATTCCGACGTTGATGTAATATCCTGCGCAACGCAAAAATCATACGGACGTACATGCGTAAGAATAGGAATTATTAAATGACAGGCGTGCGGATAACGTTCCACGCGTCATCCACCATCCACCACGTAGGCGCCGCCATACCCATTCAACATACGATCGTTGTATACGTATAATGAAATCGTCAAAACGCTTCGCGATTGACAATCATCTATCTACAGAGATGGAACATCTCGCAGACTTTTTTTTTCTCTATCTCGAGGAGAGACTCATCATTTATGCGACCCTCGTGTGTTTGACGTAGTACCGCGAGTTTGTTATTCCGAGTAGCTGGGGAGGTTGCCGTCGATTAAATCAGATTAGATAGTCGTTAGCGGAATCTCATTTCGCGGGTATCCCGTTCCTCTTCTTTGCGCTTTTCTCTTTCTCTCGGCCGGCCGGGACGCCTCTCCTCTCCTCTCTTCCTCCTTCTCCTCTCCTTACTCGTTCTTCGACATCTCGATCTCCCGACATCTCGTCCCGCGCCTTCGGAACGATCGACATTCCGAGCCGCGCCCATTCTCAGCGCGTTGGCTCAACGAGTTTTGTTCGGTGCACCGATCGCGCGGTACCGACGCGTATGTCCTTTTGCGAAAATCAAGAGACGAGAGATGAACTTCCGTTGAGATCACGGGATCTGCGTAAGCTCCTCCGGCAGAGCAGATCCACGCGTAAATGGTCAGTCGCGCGCGACAAGAATTCACCCATATGTCATTCTTGCGAGATGTGATATATATATTTTTTCATTTTTTTTTTACTTCAAATCGCTCACATTTCGAATCCAAAAGCTGTGCGATGACAATTAAAACATTTGTTTTCAGTACTTTGTCAAAACTCTTTTGTTCTTAAACTTATCCGACATTCTATTCGAAATTCCATTGGACTTTCGAAATCTACAGGCTTTGTGTCATCTGCGTACCGAGAAAAAAATGTGCATAATAAAATGATTGTAATCAGAAATATTATTATATAATAATAATTTTAGTAATTATTACTATAATATTTGTAACAATAACCATATATTTACAGTAATGCTTATAGCGATTGTTTTATAGTACAACTTACTAAATTAAAATCTCCATTTTAGTTAATAGTAACCATATCACAAATTGCATAAACCAATATTATGATTACGAGAATTTTTATATAATTTAAACAAATTATAATTTATGTTGTTGAATAACTATAAAGTATGGTTAGATCTGAAAATAACTGTAAAATATAATGATGTTATGGTTACTGCAACAATTTTTTCTCTCGGTAACAGAGAGAAAGATTTTTTACATTTAATAAAATTAATTAAAAGCAAAGAAATATAAACTTATGCTTTGGAATAATCGAACAGAACTGTTTATTCGAAGAAGCAATTTGATTTATTAATACTGTTTCATTCAATAAAAAACAATACTTTTTTCAGTAAAAATAATGTTTTCATATAATACAATTGTTGGGTTCGGAGAGCACGCTTTTGGCGCTGTGAGCGTGCTCTATCTTTCTTCGACATTCACTGAGCAATAAGGATAGAATGATACTTTTAGCGCTAATAGCGTCTCCCCGAACCTAGCTATTATGTTTGACTAAAATAAATAAAATAAATAAATAAATAAGTATTCAACGAAATTTTCTTGTCATTGTGCACAGAAGAAAAAATTAGTATTAATTCAACAATTTGTCTCATATACAAACAAGAATTCAAAACTTTCTTTAAAGAGTTTGATAATCTTAAATTTCAGTAAAATATTATATTTCAATATTATAATAGTCATCTAAAGAGCACAATATTGTTGATTATTTTGAGAATAACAATATTAAACAGATCTAATTCTTGGTTTGAAGATATTGTCATTTTCTATTGGATATTTTTTTCTGTTCAATCGCGAATTATTTCTTAATAAAGATTAATATATTTTCTCGATAAAACTATGTACAAATTAAATGTCTTCACGTAAACAAGTCTGTTAAAAATTTTTTATAAATTAAATTCTTTAAAGATTTTATAATCTGACTTTTATGTAAGATAATTTTGTTGTAGATTTGAGACTAATTCTTTTTTGTGGAATATTATTATTTCTTTGTGGTTAGTGCAATTCCGTTTTCAACTCCTTTTCTTCGCTATGACAATCAAGTTTTTGTTCGAAATTTACGCATCAATTCTCCGATTTTTCTAGATCGATCTGGATCGTTTCTCCCGGATTGATCTGGATCGTTTCGTACGGTTCAAGTTTGACCATCAAATTACCCACTAATCCACTTGACGACCGAGATGGAGATGCGCAGTATCCGAGAAGATCTCGCGGCCGCGACGCACGTGACGCTCTGTTATTTTCTTTTGCGCGATTCCCGGACCCGGACGACGACAACGGTTGGCTACCTCGCCTTTTCGCTCGGGTGGCGAGGAGGCAGGCGACGCGGCGTGCGTGCGCCAGGAGAATCGCCGCGTACAGTTATGTCGCCCGCGCCAGCGCGCCAGCGTGCATCCCGGCGCGCTGAAGTGGGCGCGAGCGGACGCGCGTCGGATACCTCCTCGCGCGCGCGCGCGCGAGTGGCACGCACGCGAGGAGGTGATAATTCCGCGTCCCCCACGACCACGACGCGACCTCGGCGTCAACACGCGAGGTAGCCGTCGATTAACGGGAAGACGCTGCGCGTAAATTCCCAACATTAACCGAGACGACCCCGTCGATGACAACCGGCGATTTTTTAATTCTGTAATATACGAGACGTAAAGACGGCAAGATCTCCCCTCGACGAAATGGATTAACGACTCGTACGATGTACAATCGCGACTTAATTATTAACGGGTTCGCGCACGGCTTCCTGCCCGCGTTTGAATCGCGCAACGGAAAATAAATCCCGGATATATGTATACCTATATCGCGCCTCTGCTCTAGAATACTGTGAAAAAAAAAAAAAAGTGAACTCCCGACAGTTTCACGTTTCTTCTTGACATTTGAAAGTAGGAACGGAAAAGGACAAGGATACGGAAGGTCGCTGATTGATAGGACCGGCATTGGGGAATTTTAATTAGAATGCTATTTCTGACTACGCAGATTGCACAAAAAAAACCGGTTCTACGAATGGTTCCACGTGTTGCATTATTATTACGTTCAAGGAGAGAAGCGAAATTGGGAGATCAAATGTAGTTTTTTTTTTTTTAATCTTATATGTACACGTACGAGACGTTATGTTTTCTTCAACTCTGTACAATGTTATACCTATGATTGCGCGAGGAAATTTTCGCCTTGCCGCTCGCGCTTTAATAAGTGAATTTAATGAGTTCTCGCGCGTGTTCGTACGCGATGCGTGCGCTGTCCATCCTGCCGGCCAGGATGGCTCGTCGGGTTGCCCGTTGCTCGGTTAGATTGTTGATTACATCGTTCGCGTCGGTTCCTGTTCGCTCGCCGGGATAAAGGCGTCCGTTTAACACTTATATCCCCGCGCGTTTGCGTGCACAGTAGCGCGCGTTACGCGGCGGAATTATGTTCGTCGGGTATATACAGTCACTGTACTTTCATTCGAGAGCCGCGCGGTGACGTGGCGAGCTGGGCGCGCGAGGAAAGGAATGCGCGCACCTGAATTCGCGCCGCGCGATATTCCTATATCTGACATCGGGACAGCGGGCGAGCGGCGAAACGGCAGCTCTCGCGGATAATATTTGAGAATGCGGTCCGCGCGCTCGAAGGAAACCGGCGGGGCGAATAAACGCAAATCTCACGTATAAGCGCGATTAGAGATGTCGGGGGAAAAAATTTGCAGCATTATTTAACGAGGTACATACGAGAAATGACGTCGGTTACGCCAGTTATTTCGTAAACGTGTGATATCCGCGGACGAGTTGTCACTTGTTTCTTAACGAGGAATATCGACCGTAATCGATCCGGCAAGCTGAAAGGGGATCGTCGCTCAGAGTGGACGACTCTTCAAGGTCGCGGTTCGTGATCCGCGGCGCTTTTTAAAGACGCTGAATGGCGTAACGCGGCTTCGTGCGCGAAACGATCCACGCGGAGAAACTCGAGTATTGCACGAGTATCCTCTTCCTGCCCCGACCAAATGCATCCGACGAGGATGCCCCGGCGAAAATGCAATGTCCGCGACTCTACGCGATTTTCGCTTCCTGATGAACAACATTTCGCAAATACGCGACGCAATTCATTTAGTCAGCTTATTATGCCACGCAAATTTCCTTTCGATATCTGAGAAAAGCGTTCGACTATTATTGTGATTAGATAGCGACATGCTGCCATGTGTTTATATAAGAAGATAGATATAGAAAGCAAAAACGATTCAATCAATATTAATAACCGATATGTCATATTGATCGTATAATATATTTAGCAGATACAAGTTGTGCAAAAGTCACATTAAGTAGTACTCGCATGTTGAGTAATATATATATGCTCTTATATGTATAAATCTAACGTACATTAATATTACCCCAATAAACATTTGATATTTAGCAGCGATATTTTAAGGTAGCAAAACAAAATTTTATTGCACTGCTGACGTAATTATCAAAAGTTGTATTTCTAAATGTAAAATCACGAGGAAAAGAAAAGAGATTTAGTCAAGTCTTATTGCTTTATACGGGAACCTGGGGTATAATGGCTCAGAGTCGATATCTTTTTACAGAGACATCTGCCATGTAATAAAATGTGTTGCAACTATTGATGTTAAATGTCTCTTTCTGCGTGCTGTTATTAGTTGTCGTATTGTTTTAGCAGAGAATTGTTAGAAATTATTTAATGCATTTGCTATGCTTTCCGCGACTGAATTAGTAATTACAATTCTTTGATATGCAATGATAAAATTCTATTTGTTATTACTGTAAATACATTTATGTTATAAAACAATCTATTCTTGTCATTTCAAATATGTTTGTGTAAATATTGATTAGATGTAATATTTTGTATTATTACATTAAATTTATACGTTTCGTGGCATAACGAAAGTGATATGTGCAATTGTAGAATGAAAAATGAGTAATCGTGTGATTCCTCAATTTAAAGTCCTCAAGCAATGACTTTAAAACTATACGTTCAGAAGAAGAAGAACAATTAATGATGATGACGTAATCAAAATTACAAAAGTAGCCAATTTTAAACCAATGATTATAGAAAAACAAAAAAAAAGCTTTGTCAATATGTGATGAATATATATAATATATCATAACGTATAATTATGGGAAGTTTTAAACATTAACGTTTGGGAAACAATTTTTGTGAGGTATCCAATCATATCCTGCATAAAAAGCATATACCTATTTTTTTACTAAATCAATAATCTCGTCCACTTAAATTATTATTTTACAATAAAACTTGTGTTTTTCTTATAGTGCATATTCTAAAGAATAGCAAATAGAATCAATTTTTTTATTAAAAATTTGTTTAACTTAGTAACTATTATACCTTAAGTTTCTCTATACTAGTTTTATTATGTTTAATAACTTTGTAAAATATTTTAACTTCCGTTTTTTCTGTGATTTAAACTGCAAAAAAACAAAAAATATTTATAGTATGTTTGTTAACTCTAAAAACCAATCAAGTTTTTAAACGAGGGGACATGCCATCATTACTTGTAAATATGATAATTGACAAAAAAATGCAAACTTCATAAAGTAATTTTCGAAATAAATAAAAGGGGGGAATTGTGTCCTTATTAAATGCACGATATACATTTGTAAGAATCTAATGTTCAATATTTAATTAACTAATAAAATATAATCCAATATTTATCCTTTAATAATAATATACAATAACAAAAATAATTTATTAGCGAGAGACTTGAACTCTCTCAATACAATGGGCTGCTCGATGTTGCGAATACTTACGCGAAGTTGCATTTGCCAATTGAATTCGATCGCATCGTTTCGCCATTCGGCGTGACAGATTAATGCAAGAAATCCTTAGATGCATCCACGGTAATGGGATAAATTACGTCAATTCGAATCGGAGCGATGCCCGCACAAGCTTTTGTACCAATCTCTCTTCAAGTACTCAAGTCGCACGACGGCGGATTATTCAGATTCGGCGAAAAGTTACGCAATCGTAAGTCGCGGAAAAACGATCGCCCAGACACGACCAACCAGTAAGGTAGCCGCTAACCGGCAGCTGGGAAAAATCGAAATGAAAGTTGCCGTACGCAGCATAACGCGTCAGCTGAAAATCTCGCTGCTCGCGTACGAGGTGAACGGGCCTCCTTCAAAGGCCTTTTTTAACGCAAATCCACAACCAAACCGCGATAATCGCCCCCGACAATTTACACCGATGCAAACAGGGTCGATAACAATTTGTCCTGGTACTGGAAACGAGGACGGGAACGACAGGCTAACAGTGAAAGCTATCCTCCGTCCATTTCCGCGAGCGTGCGCAGATATTTTGCATAATCACTTCTTAGTTTGTGCAATAATTGTCACGTTTCCTTCCTCGAACGAAACGTATATGAATATACAACTGGCCGCGACGTTACGTTAAAATGTCACGACGAGCTGGAAACACGTTCAAGATGCTTATGTTGACATAGCGGGGAGATCGGTTATAATAGAATCGTGACAAGATGTAGAAAATGCACAGCGGATCTCACGAAATCGGTCTCCGACAAAATGCCAAATGGGATTCGGAAATGTATCGCGAAGAGGATGGACGAGGGATTCCTCGTTTGACAATTACAATTATCCTCGTTGTGAGACGCCGCATGGCAAGGTTTTCCTTTCTATGTCAAAGAAATCAGCCGGGCTCGACGGTATACGGTATTCCCGCGCTTGAGGCGAGCAACAGCGAAATAACAACGTGAAAGCAGAATGGCGTGGCCTAGACGAGACCGGGATTCGTTCGCGAGTCCTCCTTTCTTCCTTTTCTCGCCGACCACGAGTGACGATAATTCCGCGTAAGCGATCTGTAGTACGCACCGTCACGGGAGGATTCACGTGTTGGGTGCTCAGCAGCAACAACCTGTTGCTCGCGGAAACTTTCGCGCGAGGAACACATTTTCTCTTTATAAATATAATCTTTCTAAATATATTTTATACAGAGAGAAACAAAATCAATGTTTCTCGTTTCTTTAAAATTTCATCAAATGCCACGAGGTTGCGAGCAGCAATGAAACTTGATCGAACCGCCTTTCTCCTCATAATTTTATTACTTGGGAATGTTAGTTAAATATTTTTTTAATATTCGACAGTAGTGCAATGGAACTTTATTATCCTCACAAAAATTTAATACTGAACAGTATTAAATCGGCCAGTAATTAATACTTACTTTAAAAGCACTCTTGTTAGTACTTTTAATACTCAAAATAAGTAATAATTACTGGCCACTTTAATACGGTCCAGTATTACGTTTTTATGAAAGGTATTCGATTTGTTGTAAGTGCAAAATGAAACCATTCTGGCGAACGTGCATCGTTCACCTTGCGCGTTCTTTCGAGAGAACGCATGGGTGTTCGCCAAGGTTGAATCGAGACTTGCATCAGAGAGCGGTGTACGTCACGCTCGTATGATTATCGGTTGGTAATCGAGGAAGAACGTGGGCCGTGGAATTTCAGAAACACCACCAATCGCCACGTCGTAATTGTTGACAGACGCAACGCAGCAAACGTGTTTCTGCCTTCTGCACGAAGCCACATGTCCGTCCGCATAAAACTGTAAACGACTGCGGGAAGCGATAAAGCAGCGACGGACGTTTCTCTTAGGATATGACTCTTCCCATCATTACTTTAGAACAAAGTAAACACAGACGTATTTTATGTTAATGTTGAACGTTTAATGTTTTCATGAGAAATAAACATATTATATAAATTGTATTAATCAATTTCATCGCTAACGTTTAACGATTTAATTAACTTGGGAAAATAATCTTAGTTTCAACAGTTCCTTAAATAATTCGAGAAAAAAAAGGGGCGTCCTGATTGTGAACCGGTTAGTCCTTTGAAACGAGCTAAACAAATCGCGTAAGGGACTGCGCAGAAAGAGATCGCGGTTGAAACGATTGATACTGTTTACGAGTCGAGTGTTGAAAGAACGCAGCGCTTTCGCGCGAAACGGCGGTAGCGTTTTATCAACGATCGGCGGGCAACAACGGATTTCGAGCGAAATGCCTCGTGGGAAGCGAGGTATTATACTCGCGTATACGTACGCAAAGAGAACGATAGGTGTATTTTCGCCGCGCGCGCGGAAATGTTTCTTTCCGTCGTTGTCGCCGGTCGCGATTCATGCGTTAAGAGATTTCCCGCGTATACGTAGCGCGCGATGTGTATCATTATACTTTCTACCAGACCAGTGGAATCGGGAAATCGAAGACGAGGACTTTCTAGAAAATAGATCGTAACGATTCAAGCGAGCGTCGATGCCTCCTGCCTGGGGATGGCGAGATTATCAACGAGCGAGGGAATCGCCGCCGACGGGGACGAAAGAATCGACGCATCGTGCCTGTCGCACGATTTGAAAATTGCATTAAATTTCGCGGACGCGGTGTACGAGAGGGAGAGAGAGAGAGAGAGAGAGAAAGAGAGGTATACGCATCCTCGAACGCAAGAAAGTACGGAACATGCTTGCCGACATGCACGAGTAAACGTAGCTCTCTAGGGATTCTTATGGGGCGGGCTCTTCGCGGAATATCGATGCCTCGTGACGCGACGTGAAATAAAGCGGGCGTCGTGTTTTCTCCGTTCGTAATAATTTCATCCATCGGCAGTTTCCTAATGTTACTGCACGAAACCTGCGTTACTCAAACGAGTCGCAATTTCGCGCGCGAACTTTTTGCATTGCCGATTCATTTTAAATCGTTAATTTTCAGCGCTCTGGATTTTCATTAAATTGAAAAGACGATTTTGCGAATTCCTACGGGCGGCACACAAAATAGTTCAGCTATATTGCAATTCTGTCCTGTACGGATAAACTGGTATTTCAAATAAATCCCGAGAAGAAGCAAGATCACTCTCTTTCATTTAAAATCGCGAGAGGGAAAGATTCTGACAGATGTAACTATCGCAAGAAAGTGGTATTCTTCTCTAACAATAATACGAAAGGAAATTTCTGCGAAAGGAAAAACGCGTGTATTATTACACAAACTTTTGTATCCGTCAATCCGTCTTAAATCATTAATTTTCAACTCTCTGGATGTGTTCATAACCAAGTCTTTAAGATAGCTTTACATAACCTATTAAATTGAAATTTAATATAAAATCCCAAGATGAGAGGAAAGGGAGGGGACGGAGATTCTGACAGATGTTCTATCACAAGAACGCGGTATTCTTACTTTCTAACGATAATAACATTTTCGCGAAAGGAAGAGCGCGTATCCTTCATCTGCATTCGAAAATATACACGTCCGGTAGCTCTCTCTCCGTCAAGGCGAATTATTCGCTGCGACTTTGTTCTTGCCCTTTCACTTCATCATCGTTAATGATGTGCGTTGCAAACTTTCATTGAATATTAACACTCAACGTTTGACGCTTAATGAAACTCGTTTTTTTCTTTCTTTCTGTCTACAGCAATACGCGAGCAAGCATGCCGAGCAGAGCCATTTGGTGGAGCAAATGAACACGAAGTATTATTATTACACGAGGACTCAGGGCCTGTTTAGGATATGCTATCCCAAAGAGAGGCCACCAACAGGTAAGAATTCTCACGTTAGAATCAAAACGTTTAGTAATTAAATATCTGCATGCTTTAATAAAAATTGTTGAAGAACTTGGCGTGATATTCCGAAGAGATTTAGAGATACAATTTTTATCAATTAAATGTTATTATTGAATTAGCGAATACTTTCTCTCTTCAAGCAATCATTCAATTATTTGCCATTAAAATCAATCATTTCTTGGTATTTTATCATCCAATATTTCGATGTCGTGAATTTATTGCGAAACACACTACAAAAAATTTGTGTAAAATTACAACTGTGATAGTGGGTAATTTTGTGACCCACTATAATAGTTGCAGATTTTTATGGGTATGTAATTTTGTATATAAATTTTGCAATAATTTTTCAATTTTTTTTAGACTTGTGTATGCATTGTAAACAGATTATTACAAATTAAATTATTTTTATTTCTGTCATGCAAAATTATAAACGCACAAAAATTTACAACTATTATAGTGGATAGCTGTTTGTGTAGCTCTACACAAACTTTTTATAGTGCAATTTTAAAATTGCTTGTAATATTTAATTATTTAATTAGATGGTTATTTTTATAGTACATGTTAGCGTAGTTATATAATTACGATTAATAGAAAGAATCGAGTCTTATGCATCTTCGATCAACATCCGCGATAACACTCGCGATTTAAGATCGATAAATCCCCCCCCCCCCCTACCCGAGTTCCTCGTTCAACGACACCCCTTACGCGCGGCCTTTAGGAAACTTTCTACGTTACGATCTCGTAATGTCGTAGGTTATCCGATCCCCACGTAATAGGTTAACAGTTTATAATCGACCGCGCAGACGCGCACAATCTTTGGAGAAAGGTGCATTTTCACCGGATAGACGGATAGCGATGTATCGCGGCGCTTTCTCATCCCAGGATTCATCACCGTAGCCGAGCGTTATGTTTTCGTATGAGAAATATCAATATAATTGATCGTAAATGCGACCAACGACTTTCTTTCTTTTACTGAGAGGCAAATACCTCGGAAAAAATATTAAGATATTAAAGCACCACTCTATCTTTGAAGTTGAAGCATCTGCCTTCAAACTGTTAACACTTTATAATACACGCATTGTTTTTCAACATCCACACACGTTGGATCATTACTCTTACAAGTATAAAGAAATTCTTCGATAATTCATATAATTTAACATCTTGCAAAAGAAATTGTATTTATATAGTTATTCATTATAAAAAATTGTAATATAAATGTTATAATTAATCGCTCTTAGTTTTCCAAAGAAAAGAAATTCGCCGGACAAAACTCCGTGCGCAGAGTGTTAAACAGATCTCTCGGCAAATTACCTATGTACGTAATACATTATCATCGAATGGCTTTATTGGCGACTAGGAAATGTATTTTAAAAAAAGTTAAAGCGAATTCAGAGCAACGCACATCGGGTACATCCGGTAGGCTGTTTACGACACGGCAACAACAAAAATGTCATGTGAACGACCGCGTCGCGGTTTTCCAGACGCCATTTCGAATGAAATGCCTAAGTAATGACGGAAATATATACGGAATTCTGCCTTCGAATCAACTTGCGCCAAGTTTTTACTGCGGTATCGACCGCGAGGAATCCTCGCGTCTTAAATTACTTAATGGACGATAAGACTCGCCGAGGTTCGAGGGGACTGGTAGCCTTTTTTTTTTCTTCTTTCGGAACGCACATCGTAAGTGGACCGTTGCGATCGCGGTCGTTGCGAAACAGCCGACGCGACGACGTGCCGATCGATCGCGTGTTAATGCCTTGGAAACACAAGCCGCGCTTCGGTCGACTGTGAGCAAAGAGGACGAAGTTTCCTCGAAAGTTGGGATATAAATGCAAATTTTTATCCGTATAATTTTTAGTAATCTCTTTCCCCAGAGCGAAGGCCACTTCTCAAAAGTTCGTATTAAGTGGATAAAAGTTTAAATACTCTGAAATATTATAATGCACCGGCAAAAAAGAGAAACGCGGTAGAATTAGCGCCATCTTTTAAAAAGGGAAAGGGCGAATAATTCAGGGTCCTCAAATCCAGCCATTTAAACCCGGAATGAAAGCACGCGTGTTACGCACAAGGATGCGATCGAATCCTACTCTCCGTGCGTAATTTCGCATCGTGTGTATAACGCTCTATGGCTTGGAACGCCTTTCCAATTAGAAACTTTCTACGGTAATGACGCATGGTATATGTCGTATACCAATGTTCAGCGAGGTATCACCGTATTTTTAGGATAACAAGTGAGGCAACTCAGTAATGATTGGTTTATGTCTTTGTAGACAATTAAACCAATTAGAAATAAGATACGTAACTGCGATGATGTACGTAAGCGTTGTCGTACGTAATCAGGCGCAATGATACATAATTTGATACATAATTTAAAATTACAGAGCCAATGTAATTAAATCCGTAATAAACGCTATTAACCCGATTATAGTCTTAATCTCGTGTAATGGCTTCGATATTCATCGCAGGAAGAATGTGCCGATTAAGTGAATTCCGAAACAAATCTAGGTCATAAAGTATAAATTAAGATATTAAAACTATCTATTTAAATGGATCTCTAAGGATCGGTCCCTTCGATGTCCATTAACTTTAATTGTAGCTTAACTTTACCTGATGTCAAATTCTGTTTTTAAACAAAGAAAGATAATTGAATTATGATTAAAGTCAATCAGCATCGAGAGAATTGAACTCTGATCTTAAAATTCACATAATTTATAGCGAGTAACGTTTCAGATTTAAAATATGTCGTGTTATCTTTTGAAACGCATGTGGACGAAAATCCTTAAAAAAAAAAACGGATCGCGACAACGCGCCTCATTCTTTTACGTCATAAAATTCGTGAAATCGACTTTTGCATGCCTCGACAATCACGCAATATTCATTCCACAACGTAATAATCAAAGATTACTATGCGAGCGTCAACGTCAGTGGACGACGTGCATGGCGATACGATCGAATTGTGTCGTAATCGCAGATCGGTTTGACTGACAATGAGTGAAAAAAAAAATTATAAATAAACGGACTCTCTATCTGCGCGCCGTGCCATGTTACGCGAAGAAACGAAAAGTAGAAGATGTAACAACATGACATTGTATACGTGACGTAATAAGACCCAATTTTATATTACGCTCTAATAAAAAAAAAATGTGTAACTATGAATGTGCAAAGCAGCATATTTCGCTCTTCGGTCCCGGAAGTTGTGGAAGCCGTCTGAAGTAATTTCTATTTTTAGAACCATGCAGACGTTCCAGGATTAGCTTTTTAAATCTATCGTATTACGCTGAACGTTCGTCTGATGAGGCATCACGCGAAATCGAGATTTGAAATTAGATTTTTTTTAAGACGTTGCACAAACGGAGTTTGACTCTCGAGATCTCGAGGGCTCAAGGGAAGAGAAAAAGGAAAAGAAGGAAAGAAGAGAAAGATATGCGTGCGAGTATACTTTTCGCGCGAGTCCGATGTACGCGGCACAGGTGATTCCAGTTCTCCCGGAAGTTTCAAGTTGCGCATTCTTCGAACGGGAAGGGAAAACGCGCCGCCGCCGCGCTACGCGAAGTGAAAACGTACCCATGGCTAGCCGTGTGGATGCGGGCCGTGCATACATTTAGGGAGCTCAAATAAAATCCATTGTTGTTCGCACAATAGCGCTAACCCGTCGCCGTCGTGGGGTGGAAGCGACGGCGGGTTAGCGCTCGGCTAAAATTCCGAGGTGAACGCGAGGAAAGTGTGTCGATGTCACGTGTTACGGACGAGACTTCTCGAGATAGGATCAATTAAAAATGAATGAAGCAATTATTGAGACTAAGTTCCCCGACGCGTTTGAATAAGATTTGAATGTAACGAAAAGATAAAAATATTACCAGCGTAGATTAATAGAGAAGAGTGATTTAATGAACGGGCGATTTAATGAACGTCATTAGCAAGTATGGATAGAATTAAGAAATTAATTATAGAAATTAAGATGTAGGAAGCTGACAAGAGAGAAGGAAATCATATTCAACAAAATGAAAAAGATATTCAAATATTAAGGTCTCAGGTGGGAAACTTTCGCGGTAATTGTTATATTTTGCAGAAGAAAAATGCATATCTTTCGCTACAAAGGAATTTTATAATTATAATTTGTAAATCTGTTTATTCAGTTATTTATCAAATATTTACAAATGATATTTAAATAGTATGTATGTTTCATGCATGCCAGTTTAAACTTCTTTATGAAATTTTCATTTGAGAATGCTTGAATAACAATTGTAATTTTATGCTGAAATAGTTTTTACAATAATTACAAAATTAATTTCTGAAATGTATCCAATAATAATTGTGCTAAGATGATTTTGTCTAACCACAAATATGTAAACACTTAATTTTAGGTGTCAATTTTTTAAAGATTACTATATGTTACAATAATTACATTTAAAATTAATTCCAAAATTAAATTTAGTCTTGTAACGCAATATATCATATTACATTTTAGAATGAAACTAATGTTGAAATTTTTCTACGTGCATTTTTCCTGTCTGTGATATGATATGCCATTGGACAAGACGCGTAATGGATAAGTAACACGTAAGACATATTAGTTTCTTTTATGACGAGTACTTTACGTGCGCAAAATTTCGTGAAAAATTGCGGACGACAGGTGAAATTGCCGTCCCAAAATCCGGACGGTCAGGATGTCAGGCTCGTAAAGCAACGGTTTTCTCACAACGGGTACCAGTCCTGCTAAAGTGACGTGTGTCGCCTCGTCTCTCCATTAGCTTAACAACATAAGAGTAATCTCTCTCATTATCCCACATAACCGCCGTCCTCGGAAGAACGCGCCGAACTAATCCCAGATGAATAGTCACGGTAGACGACGCACCAGGATTAACGATCAGGACCCGGACGATCCGACTCCGATAAGACGCGAGCGACGATCCGACAAAGCGTCGTCGGAAACAATGCTTTCTCATCGGGTGCGCGAACGAAAATACGCTCGCGCGGCGCCGGTACGTGGTATACCTGTTCGGCAGGTAGGTATCGTGGGACCAGAAGAAACGGGCGAGGAAAGGCGAGCGTATCGAGGCCGGATCGGTGAGAATCGATTCTATCGACCGGCCGATCCGCGGCCGATCTGCCCCGAAGAGAGCGAAGAAATCTCGCCGGGCGAGAGCGCGCGTAAAAGGCTCTCCTCCGCGTTCGTTCTTGTCCCGCTCGGCCGGAAAACAATCGAAATGATCGATGCATCGCTCGTATACATCGCGGTACCGTTCGCCGACCGTATTCGCGTCCGAGGACGCGACACCTTATCGGTTTCGGCGTGCCGTTTTCTTCCGGCAATCCGCTTCCGGCGACTTAGATTTATGAGGGCCGCGTGATTGGGCGCTTGACCTTTTGCATCGGAAAGAAACAAATCCGCCGCAGTTGATCTCGCGATCTCGACATATATGTTGAGTGAAGAATTAAAAGTCAATTGGAAAAAAATCCTTTTTTTTGCGTATTTCGAACATATCAATATTTTGTATGCAATTATGATATTTTTAATTCTGAATAGCTATACAAAGAATTTATTCACATGTGCTGTTTTCTTTTGGGAAAAGTAAATATATATTTTCTTGCTATAAACAAAATCAGTATGATTAATTATTCATTAGCTAGTACATTAACTAGTACACAATAGACAGTTTCAATAATAAGATAAATATTCAATCGATAAATGTTATTACAAATACAATTAAGCTAAAGGTTAGATTGCCTATTCGATCTATGACGGATCTTGGTGCTGGGTAATAATTTTTCTGCGAATTTTTAGTATTTCTAGCTCATACAACTGCGCGCCAATACCTTTGTCAGTCTTGAAACACAGTTACTAGCAGATTTCGATGCTCAGAAACATTTATAAGATCTCCTCTTGTATTAATTAATTATTCTATTCATTACTTTAAGAAACTGTTTATTTTATATTAATGTCTGACAAATAAGACATATAGTATATGAATAAGAATTGATCATATCGAGCATATTCTATGTTTTAGAAATATATTCTATTCCTGTCCCTTGCCCCTATATTTTAGTGTATATCTACGGATCAAGTGCACACTTTAAGGTATCTTTTTTATCTACGTGAGATTTCGGATGATCTTGCTCCCGTGTACCCGTGACCGGTGTCGCGTCAACCAGCGCCGAAAATCGAGGTCAGCGCTTACGGTTACGAGTGCACACGTGAAAAATTCGAAGAAACCAGTCAACGACCGGTCCGGTGGCTTTTATCTGCCCCCTTGGTATCGTACGTATACCGCACGACGCGATGCGCGCGATGAAAAGTACGAGGAGGACCAGCCGGTCGCTCGGCATCGCGCCACCGTCGCCGACGACTCTTCTTCCGGAATGGCGAGGAGTGTAACGCGTGTACAGTTAGGCGCGAGTCAACGATCTTGGCATGGCGCCTTGTTTCGTTTAGACGAAACTAGATTCGAAGTAGGGGTCGAGGAAAAACGGCCGCGCGGCACCGCCGTCCACCGTCATCACCTGAATCTCAAGTATCTCGACGAACGGTACGTCGCCCTGCGGAGGCGGGCTTCCTCCTCCGGGGAAAAACTCACTTCCGGTCCTACAGGGAAATTTCGCGTCGCGAATTGGTCCAACAATTTCTGCGGCTCTGATATATTTTACGGTGTACGTAAATACGCTTTGGATAGAAAAAAAAATCCACCCTTATGAAGTTTCCTTATAAAAATGTAATACCGGACAATATTAATTAAATTGACCAGCTAATACTCATTTTAAGTATTAGAAGCAACAACTTTGTTAGTACTTTTAATGCTTAAAATAAGTAATTACTAGCCAATTTAATACTGCTCAGTATTACATTTTTCTAAGGGTTTGGAGACATTTTTAATGAGAACGTGCAACTGGTCATAACTGTTCTGAATATTTTTAAAAATGCAAGACTTTTCGCAAAAATAATTAATAAAATATTAATAAAATTGGAGAATTGAAGCGTGAAATCATAATAATTTAAAAAACTCAAATTAGTCGAAGACGTCATTCTGTTCGGTTAGCGTCAGCAGGTTTTTTCTGCAACGAAAGACTTTCACTCAATTTCAACTAAACAAAAACGATAATCAACTATCGAAGGAAAAACACGAGAGAAACGAATCTGTAATTGAAAACAAATGCACAATGCCTAAGGAACTGCAAAAGTTTCATCTCGAGTTTCTCAAGCAGTTTCGAAAAAAAAAAAAAAAACAATTACTCTTCTTAGGTGGTCCCGCCTGAATCTCATTAGCAATGATCCGATTGATCGAAGACTTTCCGAGATAATTCGTTTCGGTCGGACCATGCCACTGCGATTGTCTAGCTTCTCAGGCAGAACATCCTTGCGTTCGCCAAAGAAAGGGCACATAAAAGCTGTTTTACACGTTTTTCCTACGTGCTAAGGTGACGTTTCGTGGATTAGGATTCGCCGAGGGAGTACCGTTGCAAAGGAGCCGAAGGACCGAGCGCGCGAATTTCCTCCCCCTTCCCCCCGCGGGGTGTATAAGCAGGTAAAAGCATACCGCACACTTCGCGCCCGCTGCATTCTGGGTCGCATGCTTCTCGAGGCGCGCGCGCCCGTTGACGCGGCTGGGGCTGTGGGATCACGAGGCATTGATAAATCCCAGTAGTAAATTCCTCACGGAACACGATCTCTTCCAAGGAGGGGAGATATCAGAGATATCTAATGGACGCGTCCTCGAGGATTCTCCCTCGCGCCTTCTCCGCCTGCAACGAAAGAATAAACGGATATGATCAGCACTCTGCCCCGCTCATCATATATTATCTGCAGGAAATCGTACTGGGAGATTCTTGAGATATTCTGTGTACACGCGGATATTCTCGAAATGTATCTTCGAAATGTACATACATATTTTTGCGAAAGAAGTTGACGAAACAAAAGGACACTGCAAATTCTCACGCTGATTAAAAAATATCTGAATTTTCCTATTACTGTTTTAAATTTTCTTATGTGATTTAATGACGAATCATAATAATTCTGTATTCAACGAAAAGCTTCTTTCATGTTATATGAATTTCCTCGATATTTGTCTTATTGTCATGTTTTCGCAGGTGTAAAATGTATTTCGCGGTTCGCCAAGATTCTACATCTGTCACGCTTTAGAATACAGTGCACCTCGATTCTCGATGTCGTAATCAGCCATTAGATGAACGTTGACTCGCACGTCTTGCGGTCGGTGAAATGAGAACGTCGGTGATAATTAGCCAATTAAGTGTAGAGTATGCACCTCTTGGTAAAACGTTTCTTGCTCCTCATAATTGGCAAAGGCAATTCGCGAATTCACAATGTTTTAGAAAGAAAATATATTACTAGGTATTACAGTAAATAAAAATATTAATAAGCCTTACAAAATAATAAAAACTGAAGAGCATAAATTTTCTCTTTATTGTAAAAGAAGTTTCAAGCAAATAAAAAGATTACAGTTTGCAATCCATTTTATTTGTTTGTAACGCGCGTTTATATCAATTTCTTATATTCTGTCATGATTGCTTTTTTTATGATTGCAGTCGAGACTTATTTGAGTCCTGTGGAGACGCATTGCATGAATATTGACTATTTCATTCCCGATGAAGAAAATCAAACGAGGGGCTTCTCTGACGACGCAATGGCACGATTACGTAAGTATGGCGCGATCAAACAAATTTCTTTCACTGAACTGATGATCAGCAATCAATTCAACTTTTTATATGAAAAAATTTATGTATATTCGATCTTTTTTTAAAACTGAACCTACATTCAATTTATAGTTTGTTTCTTCATTTACTAATTTTTAGAATATCGTTAAGACAATATAATCTTATTAATATTATAAATATTAATAAGATTAATTCTGTTTAAAATAAAACATTTATAAATAGAGGCTTATGATAAAAATTTATGAATCATGTATATCACAATTAAAAAAAATTTTTATAAACTCAACTTTATGTAAAAAATTAAAATTATTGTATGTAAAATACTTAATGAACCGTCCTTATACATTTATACCTTGTTTTATGCCGAAAGGTGAGAGATAGCAAGAGTTGATCGTACACGTTAGACAGTACAATTGTATTTCTTATACAGATACAAATAATATTATAGATGCTTTAGAATTCGGTCACGCTGCTATCCAAAGCGACGGGAATGGAAAGTTGTTCGCTGACGACTTACGTGGCATGTATAATAGCAAACGACTTGGAAAAAAACATATACAGCTTTATAAAAATATTTATAATAAATTTATCGCTAATGTGAAAACAGAAGACACAAAGTTTTTTTATCATAACAGCAAGTAACGTAATACGTTTGACCTTTTTTTATTTCATTGTCGCAGATATGGGAAGATCCGTGATAGCTCTATTCATGGTCGGCTTTCTCGCGATATTTTCGGCATTCTGGACAGGAGTAGTGGGCTGCTGGAGAAGATCACCAGGGAATATCACAGCCACGGCAATTCTGATGTTATTCGCCTGTCAGTATACTTTTTGATGAGATATTTTTACAGAGATCTCTTCCGTTTTGCTTTTCGCGAATTAGATGCTTCTGAACGGATAATTTCGAGTAATGCAAAAGTTTATTTATGAACAAAGTAAAGCTTTTTAGAAATAAATAAATGATTTAAATAAGACTCCAGGGAAAGTTTATAGATAGCGATCGTTCAAGAAGAATAAGCTAAACCATGAATTCGCGAATATTTATAAAAATTATTTATACATATAAAATATAACATTACTGGAATATATCTACAGGTCTACTGAGTGCTGGCGGTATGGGTCTCTGGCACGGCGTCGAATATTATGAAAAAGAAAAAATTGTCGGGGAGGAATATTATCAACAATGGAGTAACGTAAGTACTCAATTTTTCTAAATTCTATCAGTGTAAACAAAATACTCTATAAAATGTTAAAGTCGTTATTGATTGTTACATCAATCGTATCATAGACTAGAAATTTATACGATATGTTAATATTGTTTGCTTACAAATTGTTTCAGCTTGATTTTACTTTATTCTAAGTCTCTGAATTATTTGCTTGAATTTTCAAATGTCAATTGCAACTGATTAATGTTTAATCGATTAATATGTCATTGCTGGAAGGGCAAAATAGGCGAAAAAAATGTAATTTATAAAAATGTTTTTAAAAACGTAATATTATAGTTTTTTAAATGTCAATTGCAATTGATTAATGTGATTAATTAAGAAGCCATATCTAGAGATGCAAAATAAGCGAAAAAAATACGGAGATTTTAACAATTATTTAAAAAGTTATTAATAATTTCCAGAAGGGCATTCTTAACCCTAATCCTACACACTATCAAATAATTTGATATTCTACACAAGGGATGTAATACACCTCAGCCTCTTTAAATGGTTATTACTCATATATTATCAAACATTTTTGCTGTTTTGAATGTTAAAAAAAACTTTTAACATTCTTCAAACTTCTAAAAATAATGACCAAAAGTTATTTTGGGGCAATATAAATTTTAAAACAGTGAAAAAAATTCATAAAGCTAAGCAAAAAACTAAGTCTAAAACGAAAGCCAAAAACCAGTGGGGTTTATTTTACCACAGGCATATTAGGATTAGGATTAATACTCTACTATATACACGGAATCAAAATTTTCTGACTGACAACATAATTGAGCTGGTTGTATGTTAGACATATAAAGAACAACTTGGCTTATTTTGTATCACGAAGAGATTCTTCCAGACAACCCGATCGCAGTATATGTCCACGTGACCGAGGTGGCAGGCGTAATCGTGCGCAGCGGATTTTGATCGAATTTTGACCCGCAGGTTTTAAGGGACAACACGGCGCAGTGGTACGATTGGTCGTTTTACCTTGCCTGGCTGGGAGTGGCTACGTGTCTGGGCGCAATGACGCTATTCCTGATCGCGGCATCTTGCCTGAGAAGGGAGCGTGCCCGCGAGCAGGCCCAAAACATTCAGTACATCATGCCAGGTGACACGATAACCATGAAACGGCCAAACTAACGCGCCCCGTATCTCTTCTTTTTGTTTGTTATATACGCCCGGCGCGGCACGGCACGGCACGGCACGTTGGGGCAAAACTGTCCTAGGTCCTGAAGGACAACTCGCTAATCTCGTACGACTGGTCGTACGTGGTCGCTTGGGTCGGCGTCGGTTGGTCGTTGGTCAGCGCGATCTTGTTTAGCGCCGCGGCGATTTGCTTGAGGGGCGAGAGAATGCGCGAGGAGGCGATGAACATGCAGTACCTCATGCCTGGTACATATTTAACACCTATTGCTTTTGCCCACTATGCGCACGCGGTAATATCCGACTGACGGTGATATCCGACAACCGGCGATTACTTCGATTTCTTATTCGTCGCGTCTCCTAACGGACGTAACACAACATCCGAAAACTCGGACAGGCCGATGTCGAATCTCTATTCACATACTCATTGAATGTATCATCGATATTATTGCAATATAATATAAATTGTTGACAGATTGTTATATTTATTTGTAATATATATGTATTTATCTATAAGAAATTTATAAGAAAGAGGTGGCTTAAGCCAATCAAATCGATAATTATAAATTCTAGTTTCAAGTAGTAGCTGATATCAACCGTTTAAAACATTCGACGAAACGTCGAGACTGTTTCTCGCGCATTTTTTTTTTTTTTGTAGCTGTAGCTAAAGTTGTAATACATGCCAATCAATTTCCTCGGGGAAGAAATCGCCCGGGATAACGCGCGTGTCGGATTCCGCGTGCACCGAGTGTTCTACTAACTTTAGTTTACGATCATCGGGCTTGATCGCAAGGAACACGTTCCTTGATACGAGGATAACGATCATCTCGTCATTATACTAACTGGATTCACTTGAGAAGGAGAAGCGTCAACACGGAAGCAGATGGTGCCATTAAACGGTTATCCCAGTCTTACTTACTTTTTGTAAATATCTAATAACGTGTTATATACGGTTTACCTCAAGTGCTTCCGTATTAACGCATAACAATTATTGTTAGCACAATCAGGTATATCATTTTATAGATACTGATTATAGATTACCTACGAAGAAACAATATCAGTAATAATCATTATTTTAGAATTTAACTTATTCGATATGAGAATATATATTCGTTATAATATATACATCCAAAATTAAAGAGAATTTCGTGAATTAATTGAATGACGATACATACAGAGATTCATCTAATTGCTTGTTTAATCATAACGCATCCAAAAATCGAACGACTCGATCCCAATAATATAATACCTTGTATATAAAAAGATCTCGATTCCTCTTCCTTTCTGTCTTTACAGACCGTTCGAGTGATATTTAATTCTACTGTTGAGAGTCCGTAATAATGTTTCAAAAAAACATTAGTTTTCGCTTGAGAATTTGTAAACGCGAGAAATGAGGCCACGCGAAACTAGTTCGATGAATACTAACTTGAAATCGCAGCGAATTGCACGACGAGAGTTCTAGATTTTATTTTTTACACAATTTTCTCAACTAAATAAATCGGAGGAGCGAAGCCGCGCGAAAAATTACTAGTTGATCGAGTATTTAAATTTACCTCCATGCTCTCGATATCTTAATACTGCCTGCAATGTCGCATTTTTATTGAAATTAGATAAAAAGTACGTGCTTAGAAGAATGATGAATGTTTATAGCGTTCCATTAACGATAAGCAATTATTGAGGATAATAATTGAAAAATGATTGAGAGATCGATTTTAATCGAATTTAGGCAGAACGATTATCAAATTGCACTGATAATCGCATGGAAGATAACGGTTAATATGCATTTTCGCGAGACTTTTACTTGTTTGTCTCACGCTCTGTTTCCGCCACGGATCGGAGCACTGTCACGCTCTAATCCTAAAGGAAACTTTCTAGTTCTCCTCTGGATGATCGAATACCTGGTTGTAGAATACACTTGCACGTCGTAAGAATTTCAAAATTTTTAGGAAGAAAACGCAACGTCAAGTCACGTGATTTTCACTGATATATTTTTCCTTCTGTTTAATTTCCATCCAACTTATACATTGTGAAAATTCCTTTCAATAAGAGCATTTCTCTCATTTCTATTATTTATAATCGAAATGCTCCATTGCTATCGATTGAAGTTTTATTTATAAAATTTATAACATGTGTAATAACAAAGACATTGCAATTTATTACAATCGAGAAAACCTTTTAAAACTTTTTACGTGCTTTTTGCACAAACTTTATATAAAAAATAAACATGCGAAAAAATTTAATCGTAATAAAATTTCTTTTTTAAAAATGACTTTCTATTGCTCTTCTTGTGTAAAATATAATTTTAGATATATCTCTGTAATGTGATCCTCAGTCGTCATCCGATGTTGAAAGTAACTTTAGAAAATTGGTCACGCACGGAAATAAACATTCGTGTGAGATAATTGTTCTTTTCTTCAACTAAAAGAACGGAAAAACCAGTGATATCTAGAAGTAGACGCTCGAAAGCGACATACTTGCCTAATTTTCCGTCCCGTACACCCATCGACCTCTTGCCGTAAAAGAATTTCCGTGTTTGCGCATTCAGTCCCATACGCTAATTGATCGATGCCGGAATTCAATTTCCACGCAGGACGAAGAACAAATGTATCCCAATCGTGGTGTCGGATACAGTCTTTCTTCAAATCGGTCTCTCAGAAATTTACGGAACAGTAAATACATTTCTCGAATATGTGCAGGCAAAGACGATTAAAACAAAATGTAAAAAAGAAACTAAGAAAATAATTAAATTACTTTCTTGATGAAAATCAATATTGTTCTCCCACATGACTTTATATTGTGCATAAATAAGCATATTTTTTTATCTGAGGTGTATATTCATTAATATTTTATCGAAATATGGATTTAATAGTGAAATTTTCATTCTGACATCGTCGAAGAGATAAGCAAAATTAGATCTGACATTCAATATGTTAGACAAATAATCATTACACATAACGTACATAGCGTATACTTGAGAAAACACATTGTAGTCTATGAAATAAAAGAGTAAATCATCGCTTCATTTAGTCGCGTCATAGTGAACGTTTGTTCCTTACATATATTTCATCCTTTCATAAAACTAACCATAGCAGAATTTAGGTCACATGTCGTTTAAGTATTACATTAGCTATTCCATTTACCTGATAACCAAACCTTTTTTTTTTTCCTTTTATCAGAAAAACGCGGGAAAGTCACAAGTCAAATCTAATCTTCCTTTTCGTGTTTACAGTGTACCCGCAGAAACAGCAGTACGCATACGCCGGATATCCGGCACCGGCGGCGTATCCGGGGCCGTATTATCACGGTTCCCAATATGGGCCCTACAACTACTGAAGGAGCTCGGCCGGTCGGCATCGATGGAAAGAAAGTGTCCCGAGCGCGTCAGTGCTCGTCGCCAACATCGAAAATTCATCTTGTCAGCTTGTCACTTTTGGCAGAACGAGGACTAAAAATATTCAACACTCAATTCGAAAAACTCGCCGAGGTCGATCCGTGAACAGTCGATTCAAAGCGAAATGGCGTACCGTCGACCTCGGGCGTAAATTGATCCCCCGATTCAAAATTTCGTGGCTCCGGATATTGCGCGAGCTGTGAAAACGCGCCACGAGATTCCCCAAAATGCAAACTCTTTTCTTCCCGCGATAGACCGATCGTTTAACTCTCCATCCGACCGGGAGCAAGAACCCAGGCAGCACGAAGATCCGGAAGATGAAACCCGGAAAGAAATCCGAAAGGAGTTTGAGAAACGAAGGAAGGAACGTCTTTTGGACGTCTTTCCCCTCCCATCTTTTGAACGTTTGCGTTGTCTGGGAAGTCCGACTTGCGCGAGACGGTTGCTCAAAATGTACGTGTACTTACACTTTAGGAACGAGATTACTTTGTATTTTTTTTTTTTTTCAGTTCGATAAGTAAGATATCGATCATCCTTCGTTCTTCCCGCGCGTGCTGATCGCAATTGGACGCGAATTCGCGCTCCTCGTGAGAGATACGCGTACCCATCGCGCGTCGTTTTCCATTGGACTCCGACAATCGGTTTCACCGACGAGCTTTCTCGAATTCCCATTAACGAGTGCAATACCGACCGATTCATTCATCACGGTCCCCGGCAAAAAGAAAGGGCCCGACGGAAAATGCGGTCGGGCGACCCAAACCGCCGCGGATTTAACGGACGTTAACTCGCCTCGATGAAACTCGGCAAAAACAGTCGTGAGTCACGTATAATTGATTCGACTACCGTCGATTGGAGATTAGATCTGCGAGGCTTGGCTCGCGTTGACGTACCGTGCGCATTTACTATTATTTATTTAACGCGATCGAAGCTCAAGCCCCTCTCGAGAGAAGAGGAGACCGTCGTCGAAGCAGAGCAAAAAACGACGCGAATACGGCATCACGCTCTCGCCTCCTTGGTAGTACCGAATATTAAATAAATATTCTGACTAAGAATTTCGCGATTTCACGAAAAATTTTTTATGCACCGCAAACTTGGTTTTAACACTTTCGAGCCTAGCGGAACGATAGGTTTCAGTTGAAAGTGTTGAGATACGCAATTAAAATATAAATGTGATTTAAAAGGAAGTTATGCTAGTTTATTTCCTTGAATCGTTTTTATATTAATTGTTATGTATATTAATTTTTATATTAATTGTATTTTCAATGAAAATCTATCGTTCCTAGCCATCGATGTGCTTGTATGATGCAAGATCGATTAGATTTCGATTAGTTAGATTAAAAATTTGGCTTGAAAATGTCAAAGCTACTTTCTCGGGCGTATATAATCTAACCGCTAACGTAATATAAAACATTTATATAATATGTGGTGCTACGAGGATCGTTACGCGAAGAATTTGCGAAGTTCGTTTAATATATAGATTTTGATAATGTTGACTTTTGTAAGGTTCATTACATCGATATCTCTTTCTATGTAAGATGTTTAGGAAGTAAAGAAAGATATTTCAATAATTTTATATATTCTCAGCAAATAAACTAAATTCAAATTGCTCTCTTTTCCTCTCTTTCTCTTGCTCTCTTTACATATTTCATTTCCATATGCAAATAAATTGCTTCATACACAACACACACACACGCGCGCGCACGCGCGCGCATACACGCAAATGTAACTTTCCCTTTTAATTTATCTCTCGTCGTAGTTTATTTTTCACTAGTTTATTTTTTTGCTCCTTGTAAGCGAGCAAACAGCAATATTTTGTGAAAGAATATAAATTATATTCATTGATTTATTATAAAAATATAAAAATTTTTAATGTAATTAAATTAAATATAGTTATGTAATTGCGTGATAAAGCTAAGATTTAGAAATGAATAATAAGACTAAAATAAAAAAAGTAAAACTGAAATTTATAATATCTTAGATAATAGAATAAATAACAATACATTAAATATATTAATTGGTATTCGTATCTAGCACCCCCCATTCTCTTCTATCTCAAATAATCTTGATTTTCACATTACTGCAGGTGTTTATTATACAGTATAATTAAATATTAAAATCCAGTTATAAATCACATATGATTTCTATGAGAAAGAAATTCACGTACGGATTATTTAATTAATTGTGCGTTTATAATGTAATGATAATTGTTAAAATATAAAAATCAGGAAATAGTTTCGTAAAATATGCAGAATTTAATTTTCATAACGTATCAGATCGTTAAGCCCGAAATTACCGCGAAAAGTCATTAACCTTAATTTATAGATACCGTTAAAACTACATATATTAAGCTAAAAACTGAATATATTGCTAACTATAAGCTGTTTCATAGTGGCGATGTGTTACTTGACCAACAGTCGGTTTTGACTTACTGATTGAATTACAATAAAAGTTGAAATTTCAATATGCCATCACAAAATATGCAATTTTTATTAAACATTGTGTAATTTATTTTACAAGTCCCCTTTTTTCTCTTTTCATTATTGCATATAAAGGTGGCAGCCCAAAAAATATTCTTAAATGTACGAATCAAAATTGAGTGCAATATATAAAAATCTAAAATAAAAATTTGTTATTACGAAAAAATGCAAAAAATGTAAACATTTAAGAGTGACGAAAAATTGTTAATTTAAATTTTTTAAAATTATGCTATTTAAGTCCAACTTGTCAGTTAAATACTAGTACTATATACATATATATTATCTTATGTCTGATCGTAAGCTAAATTAACTTATGTCATATATTGAGATTAAAATGAATAAATTTGTTCATTTAAATGACACTCAATATTATAATATTATTTTGTATTTTTAAAATATTTGTTCTTTACAGTGTTGTGTGCTTTCTCTCTTTTACATCACTTGTTTTCACGGCACAGTCTTCTTTTTAATCAGTTTCTAATATATTATCCGATAATTACTCAATTACTCTGTCACAATATCTAATTATCTGTATATTAGCCATCATCCGTTGCAATTATTGTGACTAATGAGATTAATTAATCCTAATACTGTCTCTCATCTGTCGCTCGTGCCATAACAGATACTTCGCGTTATAAAGCACAACTCATTCAGTGACTGTTAGAAAAATCGTTCAGCGGAATCTTCGACACCGTCGGCAGTGCAGTATAAAACTTGTACTTCTATCGTCGAACGCAACGCGATGTTAGCAGCCAGGCACGCCGCTTCTCTCTCAGCGCGTTGAGACGCGCAAACGTTTCCTCGACCATCCATTGCGCACTCGCGAGAACAACAATGTTCGCAACGTGTTGCCCCTTCTCGAAGCGAGACGGGCGTATGGCGGATCGTCATTGCGGGAGTAAGAGGAAGCATGGAAAGTACGTATGGAGACTGGAGAGCTTAGCCGCGAGGAACGGAGCGCAACTCCTCATCTTTTAATGCAACGCGTCGCGTTCGCAGTCGACGCGCGACTGCCACGGAGCACGGATATGTTCGCGCTATGCGTCCTCTTCCTGGCTGTGTTCTTCGCGCGACCGTACGCGACCGAGCGGGATGGCTCGAGCGGGATACCGTTCACGAGGGAGAAAGTATGTAAAACCCACGAACGAACGAACGAACACCGCACCCTCGTAGCACGCCCCACCTTCGCGGAGGGAAAAAGGCCTCCTCATTATTTTCATCACTCATCGCTCATTCTGTTGCTTTCTCTAGTCTATTGTCACCGGCTGATGCCTTTTCTGACAAGTCATTGCGTGATTTCCAGTACTATCACGTGCCCGGCTCGCTGACGAATGAACAGGTCGCCACGTTGTCCGACCTCGCGAACGTCACTCACTTGAATGAGGTATTGGATAACATATGTGTGGTGAGGATCGTAGGAACCCCCGAACATGCGATGGTGAAGGAGGTAAGGATAAGGAGTGACCGGGAATAAACGACGCGCGCGAATACATCTCGATTTTCGCGGAAACGAATCTCGAAAGAAACGTTTAACCCGTTCAGATTTACGCGGGACCTCTCTCACGGAATAGTACGTTAAATTTTAATTTGTAATAAAAAAGCGAAAAATTGTAATTACACCAAAAAATACGTTTTGTTGACGTAGATCGATTTCTCCATGCCACAAGTAAAATTTATCGCCATTTTTTGTATCTGCTAGAATTTTGATTGTCATGTATCGAATTTGTAAATTCTACTGTTTCTGTCAATTGTGTTGATTAAGTACAATATATTGTATATCAGAATTTGCTAATCATTTATCTATCTCAGATAATTTTTACACATTTACAATTTTTACTGTAATTGCAAGATAATTTTTTTGAATAATAGAGTACTTTTAGAAACAACAAACATAAGAAAGGCTCGATGCTGAAAATTAAATCTTTTGCTAGTTGGACATTATAAGATCAATTATCTTCTATTTTATATGTAAAATGTAATATATTTGATAATGATGATATGAATAATTGTACCATAAATTAAATTTACAATAATGCGATTCAGCTTATGTAATAAATATCACTCTACAAAAAAATTCTATTTTAAAAAGGCATGACGATAACGATAAATGTTTATGTAAATATAACATTTCACAGTTTACAGTGTCGTAACATCTAATCTACAACCCTTGCAAAAAATTATATTTTTTTTGCAGTATATCAAAAGGTCAATGAAAAATCTGGGTTGGACAGTTGAATCGGACATATTTCAAGCTGACACGCCTGTATTTGGCAAGCTAAAGTTCGAAAACATAATAACAAAGTTAAATCCTAATGCAAAAAGATACTTAACGCTGGCTTGTCATTTTGATTCGAAGTACACGAGGGAGCGAGACTTTATTGGAGCCACAGACAGTGCTGTGCCATGTGCTCAATTGATAAATTTGGCAACTGTCATGAGTAAATACTTGACTGAACAAGTAAGCCATAAAGAACATTATGAGATAGATGACACGCACATGCGAAACTTTGGAAAATCTATATATTATATTTGTATTTTTCAGCAGGACGTCAGTTTGATGTTTATTTTCTTCGATGGAGAAGAAGCGTTCGAGGAATGGGGTCCGAACGATTCAATTTACGGTGCTAAACACTTAGCTAAACAATGGCATAATACAAAAATTACTTACGGCGGAAAAAACAATTTCTCCGAATTGGATAGAATGGTATACATACATCGTGTTTGTTATGTTATCAATATATATATATATATATATATATATATATATCATTAGAAATACTATATAACATACCACATAAATATTTAAAATTTATATAACATGGTTATTAGAAATATGTAATTATTGTAGAAATTTTTTAATGATTATATATAACATTTTTTACAGGACATATTGGTTCTTCTTGACTTACTAGGCGCTCCTGACCCGACGTTTTACAATTACTTTAAAAACACTGAGAAATGGTACTCCTTGCTAGTCAATATTGAAAAGAAATTAGCTCATATGAGAAAGTTCGAGTCGTATTCATATGGCAGACCGGAACAGAGGTATTTTCAACCGTACTCGTTCGAGGCGCATATCGAAGACGATCACATTCCCTTCTTGAAGAAAGGTAAGTGTTATTCGTGAGAAGATTGCTTCATGTAGATTTCTACTGTAAATTGCATCTTCTATTTTCCAGACGTGCCTATTTTGCATATAATACCTACCCCATTTCCGCCGTTTTGGCACAAATCTGGTGACAATCGACACAATATTGATTTAAAGACTACAGAGAATATTAACAAGATACTCAGGATATTCGTCGCTTCTTATTTACATCTATCAAATGTCTAACAAAATTGAGAAATGTCACACGTATCCTGGAGAAATAACTACTTAACTGTGCTTCTACTCGTCAATTCTAGGATACATATGTACAAGTAATATCAGGAGAAATATCTAAAGTATACAATGCTAAATTTGCGGAATATTACATATCTATCGAACAAACTACAAGTTTCAGATATCATAATATTTATAAAGAATTCTTTATATTGAGCTGCAAACGATTTTTTGGAAACCTTTTGCCGCTTGGGACATCTTGCTAAATGTTTCTTATGAAAAAACGTGATATATTTGTATAATTTTGTATTATACGTAATTATTAATTTATTATGTAGACGCGGTCTATAATATTACAGAATAAGCAAAAAGTATAGGACCAGTAAAATATTTGGAAACAAGGTATTTGAGAAATTTTTTTTTCATATAGAAATTGTATGGTTGTATTTTGCATGAAATTATAATAATTTCTTTTGTAATAATGATTTCTCTAATTATTCTACATATAAAAGCATTAAGATAGAGTTATCAAAAAGTCAATAATTATTTTTATGAGATATTTTAAATTTTATTCTTATATATAGAATATTAAATATCTCATATCAAACTATTGATTTTCCTATTTTTATATGTAGAATAATTGAAGGAATCATATTATGTAAAAAAAAGAAACATAATTCCAACATTTTATTCGTGTATCTTTTCGTGTATATTTTACTAATACTTTTTGCTCGTTCCGTATGTATATTATTATAGATAAGGCAAAAATTCTATATATTTTTGTAAATTAACAGATCTGCGTTTATATTCTGTATATAAACATAGTAAGATATATGTGAGAAGGTGCAATATTTTTGTTCGGTATTGTCTTTTTGTGTTGTCACAAAATTCCCCACGTCTAAAAAAATTTCGCTTTTGAAAATGCGTATTTTTCCCGAATATAACAAAATTTCTCATTTCGTGTCTGGCCTTCACGACGATAATATTGAGGCGTGATTTAGACGTCGAAAACATTATGACGCAGGAAATCGCGCGGAGACTCAAATGCGTGACGTCCGTCCTGCTACATGCTCGGAATAAATATAATACAAGAGCGTGCGTTTCACGTGCGTCTACCTCGATAACGCGCACGCGAGTACGCGACGTCCAACACGAATGTCGAAACCGATTGACGGTTCGTTCGAAGCACAATATTTCTTAAAATTTACTTGAAAGCCGCTTACCCTGAAGCTGCAATTAGATCGTACATTTTATTCAGAGGCCGTAAATACATTTGACGTAATCGCGACATAGTCGATATTACCGGAGGAGAAAAAGAGGATTAGAAAGAAAAAACCGGAATTATGGCGGGAGAGTCGTGATACCGACGAAGTCGTTGATATCTCAATGCTTCAACGAGGCGCGCGCGAATAACGAGTTCGCGTACTACATGTGCGAGTGAAGATCGCGTTGGGCAGTTTTCTGTTCGATATTCTAAACATTCGACGTACGACGGACGCCTCGGTTTAGTCCTCGCGAGAGTAACACGACTTGTCGAGATATACAACGATAGATTCGCAGCAGTAAAAAAAAAAAAGTAACAACAGCGCGACGAGGTAGAAAAAGTAACTCGTCCACCTACCGGAGTGACGCCTCGTTACACGTCACTCGTTTTCGTCGCTCGTACACGAGATCGATATCGTCGGGATGTCGTAAAACGCAGAACGTAGCCCGCTGGGTCAAAGCAAGAGTCCAATCGACGGCGAAAAGATTGAGAGAAGGTTCGTTCGGTCCCGCTGATTCCCTCGGTTGGTAATATGGCCGCCGGCGCGGCGTCGCCGGATCGAGGTCATTGTTCGTTCGGGCGCGCCCGTCGGCGGCCGAGGGCGGCCGAGCGCGGCCGAGCGCGGCCGAGAGTCGAAGCGAGAGCGGAGTCGCGCGGTGGGAAAGTCCGACGCGCCGACACGAGCGACAGCGGCGGGGCGAGCGTGCGAGAGAGACAGACGCGACGCGACCCGACAGCCGAGCGAGACGTGGAGAGAGTGATCGCGCGCGCACGCCTCCGTTTCGATGGTTGTTCCTCGTTCCGTCGCGCGTACCGCACGTTTTCGTGAAACGGCGCTCCGCGAAACCTGGGCGCCGCCCCGTCGTAATCGGATCCCCACGATCCCCGTGGAGAAGCGTCCCAGCGGACAGTGTATTCGTGGGCGGTGATACGTACACGCTCGTCGAGTCGTCGAGTCGTCGAGTCGTCGTCGCCGACGTCGAGCTGACACATCGCACGGTCCCTCGAGCGCGACGAGCATCGCCGAAGAAGAAGGAGGGAGCGAGAGAGCGGGTGACGGGCGCGGGGCGGGAAACGGCCGGACGCGGCTGGATAATACGAAGAGAGAGAGAGAGAGAGCGAGACACAAGGGACACTGACGTGCGCGGGCGGCGTATCATATATCGAAGAGCCGCGCGGACGCGCGCGTCCACACCGCAGTGCACGCCGAATCGGACGGTAAATAACGTGGCGGCGTCGTAACCGTGGTAAGGTAAAAACGTGATCGAGCGCGCAACGTTCATTCAAGAAGAATGCGTTAATTACGCGCGACCGTGCGGCGGTTAACGTGCGTGTCGGTACCTGCGTGTGACGTGCGACGAACGAGCTTCTCCTCGCGTAGTGTGCTCCTCGCGGGAAGGAAGAAGAGAAGGAGAGCGAGAATCAGAGAAAGAAGAAAGAGAGAGAGAGAGAGAGAGAAGAGCAACGCTAACGGCAAATCGAGATGCTCAAGTTCATCAGGGGGAAGGGCCAGCAGCCCACGGCCGAGCGGCAGAAGCTGCAGAAGGACCTCTTCGCTTTTCGAAAGGTAGGCGAAGGCGAGCGGGAGAAAGAGAATGAGAGTGCGAGACGGATAGCAAAGGAGGCTCTCTCGCCCACACCCGGCGCGCGAAACACGCCGCGAATGGGCGCAGAAACGAACGGGTCGACGGGGCGATGTTGCCAGTGGTTGCCAGACCAATCCGATTAAAATGATTCGGCCTGGTCGTCCGAAAGAGACGGCCGAATGAATCACTCCCGGGGGGGGAGGGATTTTTCGTGCCCCCTCGGGGAAAACATATTGTTTGGAAATCCTGTCGTGGAGGCGCAGGAAACACGTGCGCGTCCATCCGAAATTCCTCGCACATTCCCGCGTAAGGGAAAACCCATTTTCGATTTCAAAACCGGTCTAACCCTTCTGCTCTCTCTGTCTCCCTGTACTTTCGTCGGCGAGGAATTTCAATCGGTGGAGACCTAGTGCAATAAGTTAGAATGTGAAAAAATATATTTGTCTTGTTCTAACTTATTGCACCAGTGCAACAGTGCAGGAATAAAAAACAAACTTTTAAATGACGCGAGCATATGAGCATGAATGAGGGATCTTGCGCCTTCATTTGCGAGCGATATATAATTCAACATCTGCCGGTCGAAAACAAATTGTTCTATTGTTCTTAGGTATTTTTCTTTTCTATTCGTCAACCCAGGAAGTCACCTGTGGTGCGATGCATCGTCTTTATACCCCGGTAACGAGAAAATGAAGCTCATTATCAGTTACGGCAGTTTTTTTTTTTACTCGAGTATACCTATAACTATATTTTTGTTATTTTTTTCTTAAAGAAAATATTAGATAAGTGTCTACACACATGATCTCAGTTACTAATCAATCGTAGAACAATCGATAATACTTACATGTAATTAATAATGTTGACTCTTAATTGGGATTAAACAAAAATATATCTCAGACAATTATTTACACGAGAAATTAAGTGACTATACTCGACTATTAACAGATTCCTCTTAAACTGTAATTAATTTCCCATTTTTATACACACGTGTACTTATCGACATAGTTTAATGGGATTAAATTTTGTGTCGTTTTATACGAAAGTTGGATCAAAATTACAAAACAAATGTATCTATATTGATAATAACATGAAAATTGAAACGTAGCTGAAACTTTATATCTATTATATTTCATAATTAATAAACAAAATAAAATAAAACGATACTAAAATAAAATAATCATTATATGTCATAGAAATTTGTCATTTTTAATAATATATTTAAATGTGTGCAAACAAAATTTTTTTGTGAATATGAAAAGTAAAAAAGGCCGCAAATTTGGTTAGTTGTATGACTCATTGTTAGTGATATGTGTTCAGAATATTTTAGTCTGGGCGACCATTTCCGGGAAAAAAAATTTACCTGAAATTTTGTCTCCTCTTATTTAGGTATTTCTCTTATTTACTGATATTAATGTTAAAAAGTATATATGATATTTTTTCAAAAGTACCTAAGGCACGCAAGTTTCTGGATGATCTTCATTTGACATGACAACATAAAAGATGAATCATCGGATCTTTTTCGTAACATTTATTTTTCACAAATTTACATATGTATATTTTGTTGCGTTATTACGTGTTAACACAAAAAAAAAGAAAAAAATAAGTTTCTTTTACAGGCACACACTTATTTTCGTTTTTATTCATTTCCTTCTGTTCACTCGTTATAAAATAACAGTTATTTAAGTTCTGCAATTTCCCGAGTGTCATCCTGCATGCCTGCATGGGGACTTACACAAGCATTTACTTTCCCAACGTGATTTTAGAAACATGATTAGAAACATGTGAGAAAAGGGGGAGAATAGGATTATTCTGTGAATCAAAAAGTTGTCGCGAAAAATTTTGCAGTTTCTGGCCGGAAAACGGCCGTCTCTTCGTGCATACAGACAGGTTCGAGCGATTCGTTTCGCCGGGTATATCAAGTTACCGTCTGTACCAATGGTATCTTTTTATCGTCTGCCTGTATATTCTCTTTTCCCTGCTCGTTGCCCATGCAGCTACGCTACAGCGGTAGTTTATTTACCCGTCTGCTGCGAAAGAGACTACGGTGCAATAATTTCTACGATGTAGCATACAACTAACGCGAATAGATGCGCTTGCTGTTGTTTTCTGGCTTATAAGAAAGAGGAAGTTATGAACCATTATTTTTTTTATTTAAATAACTCAGTAAATATTTATGTGGCATAATTTTTGTCGGTAAAAGTTTATTACCTATAAAGTTCTACCAATTATGATATAAGCAGAAATTCTTCGGATATACATAAAGAACACAATTAATAATTTATTTAAGAGGGAAAAAGATTACCGTTATGAAACCTGTAGGGGAATATGAGACATTACCATAAAATATATCGTATATTCTCAAAATTATTTTTATTTCTAAAAGATAAAAAATTAACGCTCTTGGCAGATTTTGCACGTCAATATGAGTATTTTGTACACAGTATTACAAAAAAGTGTCAAAAAGAGATGTAAAAATCTTTGGCTCTTGCAACTTTGGGCATTGAAGAAATACAATTATAAAGTATTATAACAATATATATTGGTTAATAAATGAAATAAAAGGTATAATTATACTAAATTACATTCGAAGGGATTATGGGACTTATAATCAGACTCGCGAAATTCATAAGTAGTCCATAACTTTGAACAGAGATAATATAACTTTACAGATCGAATGCATGTACGCATCACATCAAATATTAAATTTAATTGTGTCATTTGAAAGCCATATTCAAGCCTTTTAAGTTACACTAAAGTTAAAAAATTAATATTCGAAATATTTTGTTTAATGACGTAAAGAATATACACACCTATAATACAAATACTTGTATGACAACACAATCAATATTCATGATCAGTGACTATGTTATAACATCTGAATACTGTGTAAGTAATTTAGATGATTATTCCTAAAATTTAACACAAAATATATGAAATATCGTGAATTTCATAACCCTACATCTAATCCATAATCTGCCTTCTCTCCTCTACATACCATGTATAGTCGATTAATTAAAAACGCATTTATATACTTTGCGATAATCTTAAGTCTTAGGGATCCAGTCAACGCTGAAAAAAATCAAAACAAATGAATAGATGCGTTTTTTAATTATGTGCAAATGCACATAATGCGATTAATCAACCAATTAATTAAGAAACTTCTCTTGTTTATTTGTCAGCGTCACAACTAACGCAATTGGAAAACACGAAATACCATAACTTCATAACATTCTTCTTTTACTTTCCCTCAAGATGTGAAATACAATCTAAATTTGTTTATTGCAATATTTTTGAATTTTAATAATCGAATCTAAATTTAAAATTTATTTTTAACAACGAAATCTGTTTCAAATTTAAATATATAATGTTCTGTTATTTACCAAGATTTTTCAAGGCTTCTCAAAAAGTTGTTTATTTTTAGTCGATGACATTTCCGCTACCAGAAACTGACTCTGAATTTCACGAAGAATGACATTAGAAGTTGATTTTTCATCAATTCTTAGAAATTCCGCATCGCGTAATGCGATTTGTATACAGCTGCTACCGATTTATTCGTACCGTATAATGGGCTTATTTCGCATCTACATTACGCCGTCTTATTACGTTACGTCTTATAAAGAGTCGTTGTCAGCGAATTGTCAATCTGACATAGAAATCCGACATTAGCTGCATAAACACACGCTACGTTTATGCTTCTTGCGATAATATAGTACACATTTTTTACAAAAATGTGTACTATATTAATTTCTTTTGTAAAGTCATTCAAATTGTGCTTTCAGCAAGAAATATAACATTTTTGATGAACAAATCTTTTGTGAGAGAGGAGGAGCGAGATTATATACATGAAAAGAACAGTCTTTCTGAAGTGTCTACAAATTTAGCTAGATACAGATTTAATTATGTTGGGCCATTTAAATAATTATATTAAAGATATTCAAAGTGAATTAAAGCCAATAACTGGACAAAAAAAGATGTAAAATTATAAATCATAAGCTTATTATTATTCACAATACCAACCCAAACGTTTCGACGTAACTAATTATTATATTAGATCCTCAAGCTAGTCGCTAGAATGTCAAAACTCTTTGCAGCGTCATCATCATGCTTGAGTGTCCTACATAAATATTTTAATTATCCAACATAATTATTTTCTCGGATATCTATTTGTTTTATTTTATATATTCAAGCGCAAATACCGTTACAAACGTTAGAATATTTTGTTCTCCGCAAAATGAAAGACTCGTTTGTCGAAGACGCTTGCATTTCTTGCACGGAACAATTCCACTTTACGTCGGTAATATTATGTAAAGGTAACGTTATATAAAAAAAGGAAGAGGCGTCTCGCGTTTTAACAGTAAACTACGCGCATCCCGTTATCTCGTTGAAAGTCAAAAAATATAATCTTGTGTCATTCCACTATCGGCGATTATCGCGTTGAGATAAACGGACGACTGTTCGAAATTTGGTGTTTTACGAGCCGTAGCATACGCAGGAATGTATTTGCGAAACGTCGTTACTTCGCGATAATGCCGAGAACATACAATCACGCGCGAAGGTATTCGCGCTCGCCTAGACGCTGCACTGACTCGTTACTTCGCGTTATTTATTCGCGAACACATCGCGCGATTTCATTCGATCGCAGGTATTCCGTGCATCGATCGTAAATCGGTTGCGTATTCCAGTGAGAAAGGGCGGGGGAAGGGAGAGGCTTCAAAGTCGACAGCATGTATCTGATGTATCGGAACGTATTTGCTTACGAAATGCTATGAATTTCCATGGCAAGAATGCGATTTGAAAGGCGTCGAGAAAAGTGTCATAACGTTACGATTGTTAATAATAACTTAATTGCACATTTTTCTCTTAATCTTGCTGCGGGAGGTAACAGACGGTCGCAATTTATGTAGCTGCACGAAAAATTTTGATGTTTACTGAAATCAAGCGTATTCATAATTTGAGCGACTTTGATAACAAGAATTTAAAATGATGATTCACTTATTTTTACTTGCATTTTATCTTGATTGTTAATAGTATTTGTCGCTTATATTCTTTTTTTTTAACCACATCCTTTAATTTTATTGATGTTCAATTAATTTTTTTAACTCAAATATGCGATTACTTAATTCAATTTCTATCGACAAAATTTGTGTTCAAATTGTCAAGAAGTCCTATTCTTATTTTGTCAGAACAATGACATATTTGATAATAATGCGAGAACAACTCGCATTAATAAGTGAATAAGTGAACTATAAATAAGTGAATTATCATTTTAAATTCTTGTTATCAAAGTCGCTTAAATTATTTACATATTATATTAATTAAAAATAATAAATTTAATCTCTAAAAATAAAATAGATAAAGTTGCATAATGTAGATCTTAAAAGTACTTTAAAAATAACATCTTGTGTTACATTACATGCAATAATATTTACTAAATTACGAATTTATCTAAAAACTAAAAAGATGTCTATAATTTTTAATCAAATTAAGGTAAAATTTAATATCGCGAATTTTGAAAATTACAGTCGTCATATGGCACCAATATTTGAATTGAATTCCATAGAATCCATAGAATTTTTCAAGAGACTTTCGGTAAAAAAATCGATTGAACTCCCGAGAAATTTGCTCCTTTACTTGGTATGCTACTTGCGAATAAGATATTCTGCAAAAGTGGTGCAGGAACGAACGACCATTTATACTCAACAAGTTGGTTAATGATGAACACATGCGGCATTTGGCTGACAATAACCGTTCAAGTATTACAAAGCTGCGGTTCTCATTGAATGCGACATTTTTTTTCATTACGCTCCATTGGACGTGCGATCAAACGTTCGAAGAGACGAACCTGCACCAAGGTGCACGCATGCAACAGCCCCCGCGCAGATAATTTTCCGCCATTGGGTCTACATGCAATCTGCAGGAAACCTCTTATCAGTCGCACGAGTGACTGAGAACGACTTTTTCGAGTGAATTACGCAGAAATCAACAAGTCAATATTGCACCTGCACTGCAAAAGGGCACTACAAAAAATATCGTTATTGCATTAAAAATTACAAGTCCGAAGCATTCCAATTTTACTATGTATTTTACTAATGTAAAAAGAGAAAACTATTGAAATTTAACTGTTGACAGGTGTGCGATATTTATCAATATTTATAAAAACACGAAAATGATGCGATTTTTTAGATATTTTTAAATATTATTATAAATGAGAAACAAATTAATGAAAATTTACTTGAGCTGCAATTTTGAAGGAACGATTTAAATTATTTATAAATTAAATTTTCAGAGAATATAAAATCCCTTTTAAATTGTAAATAAAGTGTTTGACGATGCTAATTGATAAAATATTGACGATAAAAGTAATATATGTGTATTTAAACGCGCAATTGAGAATTATTGATTCTTTTCGTTACATTAAGAGTATTCCCAACATATCTGCCCGACATGATAACGCCATAAACGCGTCGTGTGCATTATCGCGAAACCCTATAGCGATTTAATTCCCTGCACTGTGAATTCTTGAAGTAGTTCCACGAAATGCATAGAGAGAATGTGCAAGACTAAAATTCTGTAGTGACGATAACAAACCCACAGTCTCGAATATGATTATCCAACTAATAATAAGTTGATTGATTCAATGTCTTTTCTTTTCTCTCTTCTCTCTCTCTCTCTCTCTCTCTCTCTCTCTCTCTCTTTCTCTCTCTCTCTCTCTCTCTCTCTCTCTCTCTCAATGGATTCATTCTTATTCATATCTTAGAAAATTTTTCTTGCAATCTTTAACCTAACGATTGATATATCAAAATTTGATATTACAATATTCATCATAATTTATATGTTATTCTATAAATGTTAAGATCGAAAAAAATAAGTTTATATCTTTTTATGTTTTTATTAATAAAAAAATCACACTTTTTATATTATTATCTTCTTTAAAATTTTGTAACATTTTTATGTTGTAATTGTAATATTGATTTTGTCATCCTGCGTAATTGGAAGAAATTTTCAATTTTTATATAAAAAGAAAATTTAGAAATTTATTCTTTCTACTTTAATATTAAATAGCTCCGATCAATAATATGCATTTTTAATTTGGCAATTAAAAATAACAACTCTTGATATTGTTAACATCATAGTCAGTCTTATTTAACAAGTTAACGTGACATGATTCTTGTACTTGATATCTTTTATTTAATTCCTCAATTCCTCGATACCTCGATGCCAAACGAGAAACTTCAATATATATCGCAGATAGCAAATGATATCGGCATTATGTGCAAACAAAATATGATAAGATCCTCGGGACCTTCCCTTTTTTCGTATTTGCTTGGGTGCGTTCTCGTAACTGCATCGCAATTGAATCGATTATACGTGTTTTATGATAACTTTGTCGGAAAAATTTAATCTCAAACATATATATATTTTTTTTTTATTTAGATAAACTATATATGTATTTTTTCTCAATAATTGCAACGTGATTAAAACGTGATTAAAACGAATTTTTATGTTGGAATTTGATGCCAATGATGATTTAGTGCCGTCGTAAAGCAAACGGTTCAATCACCTTGATATTTGCTGGACAATTTTTTCCTGGTATGCAAATGACTCGAATAGTTCGAAAATAGGGACGTTGCGAATAGTGCCCATTCATCGACGCATGCTCGCGTTATTTGAGGAGGCAGAAAAGAAAGAGGAAAAGGCGTAAAAGGCGTGGTAAATGAAAAGAAGAGGTGTCACACACTTTGGCGAAGAAGAGAAGAAGCGTTCGCCAATTTGTTTCGCGCAGTGCGGATGTAATTCTGAAGCCCTATTCCATGTTTGAAGTTCGTAAACAACTTGTCAATATCTCGCGACCGATGCAAAGTTACTTTTACATTTTTATTTACATTGAAGAGTCGATTTCTTCACCGTTTATAAACATATCGATCGTTAAGAGGTACATAATGGTAAAATAAAAATTAAATTAACTTCAGATTTTAGGAAAAAATAATTAAATGACTGTTATGATGAATCTTTTAATTTAATTGTAGTTGTTTACAAGACGAAATTAATTCCATGCAAGTTTCGCAAAATTAAGTTTTTCTTACTACTTCGTTTACTTGCTCGCGAATTTCATTACATATTTAGTTTGAAAGAAGCAGAGAGGGACACGCGTTTCATTGTTACACAGAATAGTGTCTCGTTTTAACTCTCGTTAGGATGTATCTTTCATAAATATGTTCAGCATAACTTGCGGGTAGTGACACCTTTTCTCATGGAAATGGGAATTCTGATTCCTAAGGCTCGGGAACACCGGTTTTTCTAATTGCGACGGTTCAGGTCGATATGTCTATCCGCAGTCGAAAACAAAAATTTTGATGAAATCTTCGTCGCTGAGGTTTATAAAAAACCTACCAGTTCCACATAGGAAAATATTCCTTTTCTGTACATGTTTCTACTTATCGAGTGGATTTGACATAGTTTGTTAAGAAAATTCTTAATGATGAAATTTTTTAATTGTAATTTTAGAGAAAAACTTTTGAAGAGTAATATAATTTTAAATAATATATTTTTTTTCGATAGTTTATACATATATTATAACAAATTTTTATTCTTGATTTTATATATATATATATATATATATATATAAATGTGAAAGAATGTAAAAACATGTGCAGAAATATTTATAATAAAAGTTTTTATGATAAAGACTCCAAATAAAAATAAAATGTAATAGCAGTGTGTTTATTTTAAGATCTCAATTTTAGTTTTTAAATTTATATTATACTTTTTTATGAAATATTTTTTTGAATTGCGATTCTTTTTTCTTAAAAAATTGTAGTTATTTTGATACAATTTTCCAACAAATAATATTAAATATTTTATTGATTGTTAATTAAAATTAATTATTTTTAAAAAGGCAATTTATGGGTATTTAAATGATTAATAAGGTTAATTGCGTTTTTTTGCACAATCAATTCACGGAAAATAAATTCTTATCTTTCATCGTTTATATATAATTTCGAAACGCAATTTTTTTCTATCCAAGGAGACTTATCTGCATTGCTAATTTGGTATATATCGATAGTAATTAATAATTTAAAATAGAATCACCTTGAAGCAACGATGATAATTTTTCAGATAAGAAAAAAATTATTGTTTAAAAGGCTCTTGATTTAATTTTAAAAATTATTTTGTGTACCTCAACACATTTAAGAGTTTTAAAGAGATTGTATGAAGATTTCATATTTCCAGGACGTACTTGCGTACTCCGTGATTTTCTCTCGCGGGTGTTATAATTGGCCGTGGGAAGGCACGGAAATAAATGAGCGTGGTCCATGCGGAATTCACCGGTACCGCGCAACAACAATATTTCATCACCGAGCGGGTCTTTATTAGCCGCCGGTTGCTTTTTGAAGGCACGTTTACCGCAACCGAGAATGTATACCGCGTCGTATGCCGACGTATGTGCGCGTGTAGGTATGAACATCAGGCATGATAAGCTCGATTAACGGGCACTGTCAAAATCTGACTCATCGCGAGAGTCTCACCAGCTAGCTAGCAACTTTCACCTAAATCGACCATTAATATCCATGCCAAAACTTGTCAATACCATTCCTAATTATGTTCTAAGGATGCTGAATAATTGAAAGTGGGAATGGAGGCGATTGAAAATAGCCAAATGTTATTCTTGGGATTTTGAAAGAAAACAAAAATTTCGATAATACGATAATGAGCATTAATTAGGAAATTTATATTGAAGATGGAAATAACTTTAAATTAATAACGCGATTAATGTATAGTTTTGTGTAACGCAATTGTCTACTTTTTTTCGAATTACATTATTTCACATTGTGATGATTTACTATTCTTAATTGTGACATTCGTATTCAATACGCAAAATTGTTACGATTTTTTAAAAATATGGTTAGAAATGTTTTAATATATTCCGATTTAAATATATTTATATAATAATATAATGAATAAAAATTATGAAATAATAATACATATATTAGACACACACACACACACACACACACACACACACACACACACACACACACACACACACACAACACACAGAAGAGAGAGAGAGAGAGAGAGAGAGAGAGGAGAGAGAGAGGAGAGGAGAGATGAGAGAGAGTAGAGAGAGATAGAGAGCAGGGGGAGGGCGTAAGAATGTACTCATTATTTTGATTTATTTGCAGTATATGTATCTCAGTCCGCTCTCACTAGAAATTATCTCTCACTCTCTCTACAACTCTTACATCTCTCTCCCCCGTCTCCTTCATGTCTCTCCTATATCTCTATAGAGAGCGCCTCTCCCTTCTCCCTCTCCCTCTCCCTCTCCCTCTCCCTCTCCCTCTCCCTCTCCATCTCCATCTCCCTCTCCTCCCTATCCCTCTCCCTCTCTCCTCTCTCTCCCTCTCCTCTCTCTCTCTCTCTCTCTCTCTCTCTCTCTCTCTCTCTCTCTCTCTCTCTCTCTCTCCTCTCTCTCTCTCTCTGTCTGTCTCTCTGTCTCTCTGTCTGTCTGTGTGTGTGTGTGTGTGTGTGTGTGTGTGTGTGTGTGTGTGTGTGTGCGCGCGTGTGCGTGTGCGTGTGTGTGTGTAAAAATTACAATGCGTGTATTGTAATTTTTGCACACGCAGATTTTCTCCAGATTCATGTTAGGTGTGTGCAACATTATGGACAGAAATGCGTATGTGGATTTCAATTATAGAATTATTCCGTTTTTCCTAGAAAACATAATAGAAATCTAGGGAGTAAATTGAGCAATAAAATTCTGATTGAAATTTATTTCAAATAGTTTCATAATCCATGCCTTGTAATTAATAACAATAATTTTGTATTTTTTTGTAATTTGTTAAATGTAGTTATAAATTTTAATATTTTTGCAATCACTACATTTAGAGAAGTGTTACACACTATTAAATTTGTCACAAAGTTTCTTTAGATGAATCCAATGAAAAATTTTTATATGATACAATTGCTTTGATCTTAAATGGTTTTGATCTAAAATGGTGAACGCATCAACGAAGACAATTAGAAACATAATTCTGTTTATGATGTCAGGAAATTGATTGAAATCAGCGTCGCTAATGGATCCGCTTTTATTTATTGCAGACAGTGCAGCATGGTTTCCCGAACAAACCAACCGCTCTCGCTTGGGATCCGAGTCTGCGGCTGATGATCATCGGCACGGCATCCGGCGCCATCAAGGTGTATCCTTTTGCTCTTTTTGCTTCCTCGCCTCCGTCTACCTTTCTTCCCGTTTGGTATTTATAATCTGGTCCCGAGACGCAACCGCCAGGACTCGATGACGCGCGTATCAATCTATATATTAATCCTTGAGAGGTTTTGTTCCTCAGAAAGATAAAAAATATGAGTAATTCAAATAGCATATATTATTTGTTATTATTAGTTAAAAATTAGTGGTTACATTATCTTTGGAACAGTTTTTGTATTAAACGCGTTACTTAATTTAATTCAATTTTATTATTTAATTTTAATTAAAGGAACGTTTAAAATTTTTAATTATAACTCACTAAACAGAAACTAAATATTCTCCATAAAATGGAAAGCTACTACAGCCGTAAATATCAAGTCAGTTATAAATACTTGTTATGACTTTTTTATTGCCGCAATAGGAAAATCTGTTTTGTGGTGCCGCGAATGATTGCTTAACAAAGACTCCATAAATCACTTGCGGTATGTTTTATAAACCTGCACTCTGCTTGGAGCATGGGATTATTGAAGAAACATTAAACATTCACATTTAGAACCCACGATGGTGTTTGCGTAAAACAATCTCGCATTATGTGAATGCATTTGTTCTTAAGGGGGCCGTCTACATTAGGAGGCCAAAATTAAGCACTTATTTATGATTTTTTTTTCTAATGAAACTAAGTAATGGATCTTTTTGCGATTTTTTTCACTTATTGTGCATGTCTTTAGGTACTCAAAACAATTTTTATTATAAAATTTTATTTATTTAATTATAAGTTGTAAGCAAAAATGCACAACTGCCTTAAAAAATTCCTTCCACACTGCGTACACGATAACATCCAGTAGAATCGACTGACAGGAAAAAAACCAAAGTTTTTTGTAAAGTTTATGAGTATAGCTTCTAAGTGAACCTAAGAAAGCCATACATTTATTACAAAAAATTTATAAAAATGGCATTTTGAAAAAAAAATTGATTTTTTGTGAAAAATTTTTGACTTTTTTTAAATAACTTTTTTTTTACATGACTTTTAATTTATATATTAGGTTCACACAGAAGATAATTTAATAACCTTTAATTTAAAAAAAAATAGAAGTGGATCCATCGATTAGTTTTTTTTTTTAATTGTGTACGCAGTTTCGAAAAAAGTGATTTTGAGAAAAACGCGTTTAAAATTTCCAATCAAAGAAAAAGGTTGATAAAAGCTTGCTAATGATTGTTTATCCGTACTTTTCGATTAATCTACTATCCCTGCTCCATATAAATGTCGTCAGTGTCCTCATACAATTCATTCTTCTCCAACAGCCATTGTTTGTCGTAAGTACGCGTTTCCTGCGCAACAGATCTGCTACGACGATTTTGGCTAATCGTGCGATTTCCGTTTATTCTATCCGCAACATCTCTGCATACTGGTCCAATAATTATTTCCATGCATGACATGATTCTTAGAACCGACAAATAGCCTTCATTGAAAATTCCAGCAGCTATGTAGGCAGCAATTTCAATGATTTTGCGGCCGCAATGGAAGTGTTTTGGGGCCAGTTGCCAAATCGTCGCATTAAAACTTTCATTGGCATTTTTTGTGTATACCCACCTAAACACCTATCAAATAATTCTTTCCGAGCAGGCAATGTACCTTTTCAAAGACCGTTAGGGATTTTTACTTGCCGTCCCGTTCGAAGCGCTCGGGACGTGCGCACTGCACGTGCTCATTTCGGCCTGATATAATTTGAATCTATACTTGGGACTTCAGGAGCATGTTCTACGGATGAAATACTATCGATTTAAGCAAGAAAAAAACATCGATTTTTTTTACCCTCTAATGTAGACGGTCCCCTTAATTGAAAAATTTAATGCAGGCTCTCTAACTTATTTTTTTTAACAACTTGGAAGAAATCGGCCCAAGTTTGTTTCTCAATTCTAATTTTATCAAGAATAACCGGGAGAACCGGGTTAGACAACTGTCGCATTGAACTCTTGGATTAAAACCAACCGCATTTGCATAATGCAAGATTTAGTTAGAGATATCGATTGTTCACTAAAATGCACATGCAACGTTCGATCGAAATGTTCGACTTTGAAAGAGAACTGCTGACCAATTTTATTGCGTGTTTATTCGATGGAACACGATCTTTCGTAACCATTTAACGTTAAGAAGGTCGCTGACTGTCGAACGGTGAAAGATTGAAGTTTTCAACAATTTACAATATTAAGGTCAACGCGAATCCAGTTTTGCAATATTTTGTTGTTCTCGTTTTCCGACTTTGTCAAGGTCTACTCAACTGATTTGTGTGTATGCAGGAATTATCGATTGCAAAAAGTTTATTAATTAAAAATTGCATTAAACTAATTGAAATTGTCACCGATTTGCAGCTTTTCAAAATAATATAATACAATACAAATAAAACAAATGTGAATATTTGTATTATTTGTTTGTAGACCAATTATTTTGAATAATAAAAGAAATGAAATTGAATAACTGTTGAAATTATTTGTTTTGACTTTTGCACAGAGATACGGAATTTAAATCGTAATTTATCATAAGTGGTCTTGCGCTAAATTTAGATTTGTTTTATACTTTTATCTGTTTATTTTACAGTTTTTAGATCAGAAAATTTTGTTTTTTAATAAAAAATTATCTTCATTTAGGAAGTTTACTTTTTATAATAATCTTTTTATTAACAATATGTTATAAATTTATACGCTACAATTGAATTTTAAAAAAATTATTTTCTGAAAATATAAACGTGTGATGCATAGTATAATTATGTGTTTGACTTAGTATAAAAGAAAGCAAAAAAGTTACATGAAAAAACATGTGATCCAAGTTTTGTCCTGTCGATTCGTCGAAATTGACGTGCTTTGTATTTTATTCGTAGATGCTATTAGGTCGTGGCAAAATAATCAGTACGTCAGCGAGTCGGCAGCTTAATACCGTAACCGCGTGCACACCGTTAGCAGATGCTTCCAAGGACTATGTAATCACCAGATAATCGTTATTATTTCGCAATAGATATACGTATACACGATTATCTGTGCGGCACTCCTCATCGTCGCATCGGTGAAACCTTCGGTCGAGCGTACGCGTTTTACAAGCACTCGTACATTTAACTATATTTGAACCTAATCACGAGCCTCTTGAACTCTTTCCGTAACTTGAAGCGACTCGAATGATACTTTATCTAGTTTCCGTTTTTAGACTCGACAACTTTTTGCTAACCAGCCGACTACGTTGCTGTAATGGATTCGGATTTTTGTAAAATGAGCAAGAAATTATGTTATTTAGGGAAAGCATATCTTGTTTGGAAATTACACTATTGCGGTCGCAGAAAATATTGATCGAAAGTAAAAAGTAGGTGACACCTTGTGCTTAATACAGAATGCCATGCAATGCTAAAAATTTTAAGTTAACGAACGAAAAGTCTTCGATAAAAACGAAAATTAGAAGCAAAAAGATTCTTTCGTAAAAATTTTATTGATTTGTGCAAATTTATTTTCTCTATTCGAATTTTGTGTGTGTATGTGTGTAAATTAAAACTGTGTGAATAATATCTAAAATAAATAAGTGACATTACGCAAGTATTTAACTCAATAAAGTTGCTTTGAAGAATTCAATACAAATATAGTTTAATCTTATTGAAGAGAAAACTAGAGAAAATTTATATAAATTTACTTTTCCATTTTTTAAAATATTAATTTCCATAAGTTTTCTTAAAGAAACGATTTGAATTATCCTCTAAGAAAATTGCTTTTTATATAAAAGAGTATTAAATTTAATTTATAGTGATTGTCTTTAAAATTTGTAATTACTGTAACTGTGCATCACAGTCCAATGGCATAATAATTTTACGTCATATATTACGGAATTTACTATAGAATTCACAAAGTATGCGATAACATTTTCGCTTATGTATGTTCAACAGCTGTTTTTGCTGAATAATCGAAATTCTCATCGTCAGCATGTTAAGGATGTATCGGACATACAATCTTAGACAAAAGTGCATGAAATTTGAAATACTTAAATATCTGTCTAACTAGTTCTAGATGTAAGAAATTTGAACGATAATTGGAATCTTATTTTTACTCTTACAAAGGTATTTTTCACATATTTGCGATTTTTTTCACTTGTGCGTTTAAACTTTTGACAGTGAAAATGCACAATTATCTCAAGTTATATTTTATTTCTTTAAAACGGTGCGGTGTAGTGAAAACAATTGAAACTTGGCAGATATTTTCATCTATTCATATACTAAATGTACAAAAAATTTCAAAACATTGGTACTATTTCTTCTATATTTTTTTAGCTGTTTTATCCGTCAAGATCGTCTTTTTCCATAAGATGGAAAATACCTTTGTAAGAGTAAAAATAAGACTCCAACTATCGTTCAAGTTTCTTACATCTAGATTTACTATGCGTTAGACAGATATTTAAGTATTTCAAATTTCATGCACTTTTGTCTAAGATTGTATGTCCGATACATCCTTAAATCGATCATTTCCAAATCTGAGTTTCAAGAGTTTCTATTCTGTCGTTTGTGTGACACATATTTATATATTGTTGTATAACTTCTTCTTCTTTTGGAATTCCTTAACTCAACCATCAGTTTCGGAAGGCCAGGCGTAGAGTTTTATGGACAACATTCCGTCGAAAGCGGCGAGAATGCCGTCACGAAGATCGTCGCGCTGCCCAATGAGGTAAGATTAATGCGTTAATTATGACTGCATTTACATTAGATAAGAAAACTAATTTTTAGAGTTGTTTATCATATGCGATAATCGCCACGCACCGCTCTTTTATTTATATCGAGAATTAAATATAATAGTATATTAAATGAGTCTGAAAAATTTAAACGCATAATATATTTTGTTCACGTTGAGCAGTTTTCATGCTATATTTGTTTGCACACACAATAAATTCTTTGTGTTTTCTTGAAGAGATACAATTAAAAAGTCAATAAGATATAACGATACTATATTTATATATATCATATATCGCGTGCCTCTCTTCCATATCTATGTTTAAGATATTTTACATACCCACATTGTTTCGCGATTTACGTAGAAAGGTGCTAATTCTTGTGATAGTTCCGTTAAAATCGCACGCATTGCGCCGACAGTAATGCGACACCGTGTTCCGCTTATGCGGTTGCCAGCGAGTTGCATAATCCCGTACGACACCGTACAATGTGCTCACGCACGCGTGTACTGATAAATAATACACGGGTGCAACGACACATCACGATGATGCGTCGCAATTAATGGGGAATGCAATTAAAGTCATAAAAATGTAGGAAAAAGACTTTCTTCATGTTTTCAAATATTTAATTATCTTTTTACCAGCGAATACGCAGGTAAACGTTTAGCCAGTGATAATAGTAATATTTAAAAAATTATCTTAATGTATTTCTAACGAAGCTGTTTAAGTGACTTGTTATAAAAGATATTAATCAGTTAATTCAAGTTATTACATACGATATTTTATGGATAAAATTTGTAAATTTTGTCTAAAATTAATAATAATTTGCAATATATAATTTTTTATAATATTACCCGAATTAGGTGTGGCTCTTGAATTGCGCTTTTGGTCTTACGATCGCACCGCGGCATAAGTATGAACGTTCGTTATCACGATAAGCGGTTTCAAGTAAATCTCGAGTCCGATAAGATAGTAGTAGTTGTCTATGATAAAGATCTATTATTACTTTTTATTTAATTTTAAATTTGACTTTCTATTTATTTTGGTTTTTTATAATTATTTTTGAACTATTTCTGGACACAGAGAGTAATTAAAATTTTTTATACCTAAAAAAATTGAAATAATGATTTCAAAAACTTAGTCTTGCAGATTAAAAAAGTGTTTATATTTAATTTATTAAATGCTTACACTCTAAAAGGCAACTTAAACCTGTTATTAAATTTAATGGCAAACCAATAATTCAACATTACAATAATATTAAATACAAAACACTGGTTGTTTTTTCCAATTAAAGTTTTGATATAAGTTATAAGTTTAAAAATGAGTGTAAATAAATTTGTTTAATTTTACGTTTGCTATAAATCTTTATTTTTGTATATGCATGCGACAATTGTAAGATAAGAAAGGGACCAGAATTGAGAAGTCGTGAGAAGTCACAAAATTATGCGAATATTTTCTCCGTGTAAAAATAATGATAGGAGAGGCCAGCGGTCATCATTGACTTATTTCGAGGCGTTTTATTACTTCCGCTATATCAGGAACATATGCTGACTTTGTAAAATAAAAACTGTTGTTAAAACTTTCTGCCGAATAAAATATTAAATATAAATATAGATCGAAGAGGATAATGATAGTAGAAAGTTTGTAACATTTTATTAAAAAAATATAAGAGGCAAATGAAAAGCAAATATAATTATATTTTATTTCCAATATTTATTTCAGATATTTTCTGATCAGTTGATATTGTAATTTGCAGGGTCGCGTGGTATCCTTATGCGACGACAATTCATTACATTTATGGGAGATTAATGAAAGTTCTCTAGTAGAAACAAAGACGTTATCGTTGGAAGGAAAATTGAAGAAGATCTCTGCAATGTGTCTTGAATCCAGTGGGGAACATCTCTTGTTAGGAACGGAAGGAGGCAACATTTATTTACTAAACTTGAAGACTTTTGTCACCCCAGAAAATATTATCTACCAAGATGTCGTAATGCAGAAGTAAATCATTAGATTGTCATTCGTTATTTAATTTATTTAAATTTTTATTATTTTTTATATTTTAATATAAATGCTGGCAGGATTATGCAAAAAGAGAAACTTTACCTGTCATGAGAAGATTTTATTATTGCATTTTTACAAGGCTAAACTATACATATTAATTATTCTGATTAAGTTTATGAAAGTCTAAAAAATATATGAAAAACATTATATTAAAAATAAAATAATATAATAACTTTAGATTTTGAACTTAATTATTAATTTAAAATTGTTTAAGAAAAAAAGGTTACTCTGTGTAACATCTTTAAACTGTTTTTATTGTATAGTGTTCCGGAAGATTACAAGAAAAATCCAGGAGCGGTCGAAGCCATAGCTGAGCAGCCAGGGCATCCAGACAACATCCTGATTGGCTACAATCGAGGTTTAATGGTATTGTGGAATAAAGCCACTCCAGGAGCTCAGCAGGTAACTCTTATGTTTTTATCTCTTCGTTTATATCTCTGTGTATATACACAATTACACTTTGGCAAATGCAATGGTCACACGCTGTAACGCTTACATGCTTTTCGCAAAACAATACACAGTGTGGGTCAATGTTTAACCCTGCTAGCCCATTCATTTCTGATATACATTTAATTGAATTTAAATAAATTTTTATAGATTTTCTTGATACGATTGTCAGAGAAAAAGGCTGTCTTTTTATTTTATTTTATAATATTTAAAAATGTGTGTTGTGTGTGAAGAACTGAATTAAAAAAGGTTGAAAAAGATGAAATTAAAAAGATTGAAAAAAAGAAGAAATTAAAATTAAAAACTAAAATTAAAAACTACGCATTTATTTATTTTTTAATATAGAATTTTTTTTGTTTTATATTTGAAGGATAAGTCAAATATAATCAGCCCTAATAACTCTCTAATAACTTTTGTTTTACCGTAATGGTAATTCTACAGAAGAATGGTAATTCTTGAGAAAAATAATAATTAAATAATTGATTAAAATAAAATCGAATGAAGCAGCAGGGTTAAGAATGAATTGTGAGATGGTATTGCTCGTTCTGATTGTCGTTTGTGTCTTTGGTGGTCTTTGGTGGAACGTGTACGCGCAGCTGATGGGTTTGTTTTCGCGTGCGCAGACATTCGTCTCCACGCAACAGCTGGAATCGGTCCACTGGATTTCCGAGAATCGTTTTGTCTCATCGCACAACGACGGTTCGTACGCGTTTTGGAGCCCGGGTAGCGATGCCGTGCCGGAGCCCACGACACTTTACGGACCGTTCCCGTGCAAGGCCGTCACCAAAATTCTCGTGTACCCTACCGCGGAGTAAGTCATTTCGAGATTGTATAATTTCTACTTTTCTCTATTTTCTTTATAGAATTGACTTAAGGTTTTTTCGTAGACACGGTGAACTCGTGCTATTTTCCGGTGGTATGCAACGCGCCAGTTATGGAGACCGACATACGATCACTGTTATGACCAAGGAGAAACATTTAGTTTTTGATTTTACATCTAAAATTATCGACTTTTTCATTGTCTTCCCTAAGGAGGAGGAAGAGAACAATGAGAATCCTATCGGTCCAGAAGCGCTTATAGTATTGGCTGAGGAAGAATTAGTAGCTATCGATTTGAACAATCCTGAATGGAAGATGATGGCTCTGCCTTACTTAGTATCTCTACATGCAAGCTCGGTGAGTATTTTAAAATAAAAATAGCAAAATTAAGAGAGATATGCAATACAAACTTTTTCATATTACTGTAGGTGACTTGTTCTCAACATGTGCCTAATGTACCCGAGGAACTTTGGGAAGCGATCGTAGCAGCCGGTAAAGCGCAGACTGAGCATCTTTATTCAGACAAGTTATGGCCCATCGATGGCGGCAATATTCTCTGCCAAAAGCCGGCGAATCCTGATAAGCCTCGAAACAGAGAGTTATTGCTTACTGGACATGAGGACGGTACCGTCAGGTTTTGGAACGCATCCGATGTTGCTCTGACCCCTCTATACAAGTACAATTCGTCGATTTTGTTCACTGGCGAGCATTTGGACGTGCTTGAACAACCCCCGGAGGACGACGAAGATGAATGGCCACCGTTCAAAAAAGTTGGAATCTTCGATCCATACTCCGATGATCCGCGACTCGCCGTGAAAAAAGTTCTCCTTTGCCCATTATCATCAACATTGGTAATTGCCGGCACAGCCGGACATATTATCACTGCTGTCATCTCTTCGGAGCCGACCAATAAAGAGATAAAGGCCATAACAATGAACATTGTCAATGATCGCGACGGGTTCGTGTGGAAAGGTCACGATCATCTGCCACCAAGAACAACGAGTATATCGTTTGCGGTTGGATTTCAACCGCAGAGTCTTTTACAATTATATCCACCAGCCGCCGTCACATCGTTAGCGTTACACAGTGAATGGGGATTACTCGCCAGTGGCACAGCACACGGACTCGCGGTCTTTGATTACATCAGATCTAAAGCTGTCAGTGTTAAATGCACACTTAATCCAAATGGTATGTGAATGCTACGATAAAAGGAGACAACTTTTAAATTTGTTTTACAAGTTTTACTTCAAATTATACTAGCTTTTTTTATGTACTTCTATAAAACTACGAATACAATTTAGAGAGTGAAAGTTCAAATGTTTATGGATATTTAAAATTTCTACACATACTTTTATTTAAAATTGTTTTACTCTTTATATTAATAATACTGTAATTAAAATAATTATTTAATGTCTTACAGATCTTTCCGGTGCAGGCGACACTCCTATCTCCCGACGAAAGTCTTTCAAAAAATCTCTTAGGGAATCTTTTAGAAGATTGAGAAAGGGACGTTCGCAACGTCGGACAAACGCTAATAGCCCTACACGAAATACTGCACCTACAGAAAAGAAGAAAGACAGGTATGTTTGACAATTAAATCAAAATATGAGAAAAGCAATGTGTAATTATTAAACTTTAATTTAGTGTTGCTTCTTCACCGAGTGGTGATCCATCGCCAACAGAATTAAAACCAGTGGAAAGACAAGTGGAAGCGAGGCCTGTCGACGATGCTTTAGGCTCTATGGTTCGGTGCTTGTATTTTGCCAGAAGTTATATTATTAGCTGTGAGTATCTTTATGTAAATATAACATTAGTGATCGTAAAAGTGACCTAAAATATGTTTGCAGTACAAAATACAACACCCACACTTTGGGCTGGCACGAACAATGGCACGGTTTACGTCTTCACGTTGGCTATACCGGCTGGTGTGAGGAGAATGGAAGAAGACGTCAATTGTACACTGGGCAAAGAGATACAATTGAAGCATCGAGCACCTGTAATCGCGATCACAATCCTCGACGGATCTAGCGTGCCGTTACCGGAACCTTACGAGGCCGAAAAGGGTGTGACGCCCGGACCCGACATGACTTCCACGCACAGAGTTGTAATTGCCAGCGAAGAACAATTTAAGATTTTCAATCTTCCGTCCCTGAAGCCATATTGCAAATACAAATTGACCGCTCACGAAGGTTCCAGGGTACGAAAAACAGGTTTTGCCAAATTCTCGTGTCAAGTCGAACCCGTGGGAACTCACGAAGAAACTTGCTTGCTTTGTCTAACGAATCTTGGTGATTGTTTGGTGCTGAGTATACCGGAATTGAGAAGACAGTTGAATGCCGCTGCGATCAAGAGAGAGGACATTAAGTTTGTATTTTCAAATTTTTATATTTTTATTTCGTATCTTAATGTCAAACGTTTGCGATTTTGCAATATATATCTTTCGTCTTCTAGTGGTATTTCTTCTTTAATATTTACGAAAGCCGGAGAAGCGCTATATCTTCACTCGAGTTCAGAACTTCAACGAATTTCCTTGTCCACCGCGAAAATGACGAAGGCGCATTGTGCGCTCAATTTACCACCACATGCTAGATCGTTCACGGAAAATACTAATGAAGTCGCGCAAGAGCAAGGTGTTGTCGAGGGTGAACCTCAAATCGAAGGGGAGACGCAGGGAAGTCAACCACCGACAGCCGCGAACAGAGTTATCACAGAAAATGGCGTAGTGGGTACCAGTGAGTATTAAAAATCCTCCATACGAATAATAAATAGTAACAGTTAGATTTAGTTACAACTTTCAATACGGTTTCTAAAGCAATCTTTAAAAATCTCAAGTCTTTAAGATGCGAACAGCGCGGACAGAACAGGAGGTCGAAATTAGGACGAAAGTTGATACCAAATCTGAATTGTAACTAATTGTTTTAAAGAGACAAATATATTTTTTAACACATTGCAATAGAACAACCACCAGCTTCTGTGTAAACGCGATATGCGTATATGTGTAACTGCTTGGCATATTTTATATAACCCGCATATACATGTATGCTTCCCGAGTATTCTGATCATAACTGAATCCATTACTATACCATTTGTGTCTATTAACGAGTAGGGAATGTCCTTATTTGTAATAGTGTCGTTTAGTGTCGATGTGAACGCATGTCTTTTAGCTGGAGAGGAAGAATCTCCGAAGGAACCATCACTGCGACCGGCTACAAGTAGTGTAGATGTAAATGGAGAAGACGACCGTCAGGATTTAAGTTCTATCGGAGATATTACGATCGACAGTGTTAAAGATCATTTGCTGTAAGTTCAGTTGACATTATCAGATATTTTATTTTAATTTATTATTTATTTATATATGATAAATTTTGTTTTATTTGTAAGTTTAGTGGATTATTATTTTTATTTAATATTACTTCGTGTATATATATTTAATTTATATGAACATATTATTGAACACATACTACATGGCTTGATAATTTATTTCGCCGCTGTATTAATTAATGCCAACATTCGATGTACTTGCCATTCTTTTTGGCAGTAACAGTCCACTTTTCAGAAACGCGACGTCTTCCGAAGAGCTTCACAATCGTTTGGCAGGACTTAAGATGGAGGTGACTTCACGAACTTCCGAGATAGCCACTCAAAATCAATCACTAGTGGTGAAAACGACCACTGTAGTTACGCAAACCACGAATAGTACGACCGCTAATGGCGAAGTCGAGACGAGTCAGGCGAATGAAACGCAACACGTAAACAGTGAGTGAAATCGCAATCGATCTAAATTTGTGAAATGATTTATTTAGATCTATCATCTAATCATTGGACTATCAGATTGACGATTCATAAAGAAATTGATCTTTGAGTACACTTGTTTCTTGAAAATTTTTAATGCGTGGATAATCGAGTTTTTTTAGGCCAACGTATTTTTCACTGATTTTCCAGAATTACTAATCGACAGACTCGACGGATATTGACATATTATCTTGGATTTTACAATTACTCTATATTTTGTCTTTACCTTCCAATACTTTCGAATAATTTGTTTTATTTTTTTCTGCCTTTGTGTTATTTGCATTTATTATATTTTTTTATCATTCTTTTTGTTTGGTATTTGTTTTATTGTGCAGGCACTACAGTAGAGCGAGAGATATGCAGCGGTATCGAAACAACAACGACACACGCTACCATCACTCTGCCCCCAAACGTCGAGGTCAGCAAACGGCACTGAATATAATTATAATTAATTGGTGTCGGCCGTTACCTCGATATTATCTCATGTTGACGCTTTAGTACTTTGTCGTACCATTAGTCAATTGACCTTCCACTATTAAATGCATCAACTTTCCATTCATTTATTTCTGTTAATTTATTCCTCGCTCCTACTTTCATGCGATATTCATCAACTGACTTACAACATTAAAATAAATGTGAAGCTTTTAATTACTAACCGAATAGATTTTACTATTTTTTATTAAAAAACGTCTATCAAGTAATAAATAAATTTTAAATATTACAGATTAATGCGGCGGATTTGGCCAATTTAGAGGTCACTACGACTACAGTAACTACCACTACAGAAAGGTCCAAGGCGCCGTTAGCTAGGCCAGAGGAGGTTGGATCGTAGACCTGCTCCATATCGGTTCTCCATGCTGACCATGCATCAATTTTGCGCTCTACAGAACCATCAATAATTAATTACTCTTACTGAATAAACTGTACACAGCGACGATATAGATAGGATTTATATATCGTAGATTTTTTAAGAAATATTTAGATTTTTACGCAACATTTCAGCGATAATCATTCGCACCCCGCGAGCGACGAGTGATCAATTTTTAATACAAACTTTACACATTTTATTGACATCTACATCATTGTATTCTATTTAAAAGTATTCCAAATGGATAACTTTTGGAATTGACAGGGAATCAATGATTTTTAACGAAAGTGGGCCTAAAAATGTTTTATTTATCATATAATATAAGAAATATAAATCCTCTTATATGATCTTTTTTACAGAAAAATTTTTTTTTAATTTTATTAATAAATGGAAATAAGATGATTTTGAAAGAGTATCATATCAAAATATCCAAAATTATAGAATAAATTTAAAGATTTTTGACACGAGGTTTGGTCTATTGTTTTACATGGCTGACTTTAATTTGTTCATTAATTTAATAATGAATCTGATGCATGTTGTATAACAATATAATTATAGGATTTAAAAAATTATAGTTTACCAAGAGATAGACGAAACATCACAAACCTTGAATTAAGGCAGCCTTAAATGTACTGTTATTTTATATATTTTTAATTATTAAAGACATGCGACATCCGCAGTATCTGCAGTATTTGAAAGTTTCGAGCATCTTGTTATAGTTTTTTGTGAGCAGAAGTGTGATGCGATATAAAGATGCTTCAAACAACAAAAACGTAGCTACTTAAAATAGAGTTATATATTTAACGAACAAGTAAGGAGATTAAGCGTGGCAAATTCGAGGAAAAACGTCTGTCGATGATCGTGATGTAAGGAGTTTCAACACGTTAAAAAGTATATTTTTTATCAATGTTGCTTAATCATTAAGTTACCTCTCTTCGCGTTACCGAAGAGTGTGTCACCGAATTTTCGAGAGAATCCTCGAATACTCGCGAGCGCTTAAAACTATATAATACCGATATAGTTACTTTATTGTTGCATTTATCCGTAGGTTTTTTTTTCTAGACGAAATAGTCGCATGGATAGTCTTAATGATAGACTATTATTGCAAAATACGTTTCTTGATATTTTATCAATTTTTAGAAACATATATATATATATATATATATATATATATATATATATTTCAAAAGTGAATTTCTTAGGTTTTTTTTGCGCGAAAGTACCAATTAAATATCATATAATTTTGATCTCAGTAGGTAGGATTGTCATGAAAATGATAATTCATATTCTAGAAACTACACTTAACCACACACATGCGCCGATAATCTTATAATGTTATACAAAAATTTGAAGAAAAATTGAATTAAGGCAAATTAATAAAAATGTGTCCTTACGTTAATTGGATTTTTATATTAACTGATTTTTTTATATAAACAATACAAACGATCAAAATTTTAATGAATGAATATTTTAACTTTAAATATATACTATCGATTATCTTTAGTGCGATAAGTTTTAATTTTTGTAGATAAATTTTTAATGTCTTCTAAATCTTTTGCAATTTTATCGAATTTTATTGACTATATTGAGTTTTTTAAATTATTAATTTAAAGCATAATATCACATTTCGCACATGTGTGCTGCTTGAAAAGAAAAAATAGTGTATCTACATGTTGAAAAAATGGATTTTAATTTTTAATCGCTAAGTGTAAAATACTATTAATGATTTATTTTCATTGAACATTGAGCTTGCTGAGATACGCGCATTCGTAACATTGTAAATTGTTTTTTACTTTGATAAAGTAATGTATAGTGTATACAGAATAAAATCGAAACACTGCCCCTGAAAATTTTTCCTATCCAACACTGTTGAATACTGATTGTAACATGTCATATATTGAATGCCTATTATAATGAAATATATAAGTAATTATTAATGTATTTTCTATTTCAAATCGTACTATATTTTTTATTCTCCTAAATCGTTTTTCTAACTTTCGTTAATCTCATTCTTTTTATGCGTTTGATAAATTTGACTTTATGGTTTATGTGATGGAAAAAATATAATTGTGTTAAGGGGTTTCATAACATTTAATAAAGAATAATTAAAATTAATAAAAATTTAGTTTTAAATTTGTACTTTTGTTACGTTCAATATCACGTAAATATAAAATCATGTTGCCTTATTAATTATAAATTAACATAAGGTATTTTATAAATGTAATTTAGATATTACAATGTTTTTAATGAATATTCTAAAAAGGTATTTCTTCAAACAATGTGTTACTATCTTACCATCAATATTTATTGTTAAAGAGTTTATGGATCTGAAATTTAGAAGAACATTTTTTAATTAACTAATATAATTGTACATTATTATCATAGCGTTTTTATAAAGCAATAAGCAAATATAGTAAAGCAGGAAATAATCATAAAAAATTATAATTGCTGCTAAAAGTAATTTTATTGTCTGCAATGGGGAAACAAAATGTATTAAGTACATGATTACATCAAGCTGCTTGATCTATTAATCAAGAAAATATATTATAAGCAAAAGAAATCGTCAAAGCAAAAACCAATAAGCGAAGTTATATGCGGACAAAGATTACGCTGAAGCATAAAGCAAATTAAAATTGTAATGTTTATTTAAATTTACCCAAATAGTAGCTTTTTAAATACTGCTCCGCGTGGAGTATCTCCTCACATGGATATTCACTAACTTCCTTGTATAATATATCGAGAACGGTCTTCACTGCTTCAATGTCGTACATATTTACGAGTAATCTCTCCCTGAAAGGTTTCAGTTTTTCTACAAGTTGCTTATTTTTGGAGATTGATCCAACATGATTTCGTAGAATCTCATTATATGTCGGCCAGTTCTTCTCGCATGCTGGACAATTGCAATCGAGAAAGTAATCTTGCAGTATCTTTTGCTTCCTTTCGGCCCGTGACATATGCGCGTAAACGCCGCCATAGCTTGTAAATATTTGATCTCCGGGATGTATAGGTATCAAAACACGCGTAATCATTGTCAATCCCTCAAAATGGCGAAAAGTATTCGGTGCGCAAGAGTGATTATATAAGCTGTGAGCCACGTATAAGCCTGAACCTGATACAATTCCTGGTTCTTGTTGTATCTATAAGATAAATGTAGACTGTACATCTTGAGAGAGAGAGAGAGAGAGAAAATTCTGAATTAATTAATATAAATTTTACACACGCATCCACATATGAATAGTATTTGATCTTAGGACATACATTCGGTTTTTAAAAATAATAGTTATTAAAAATATTTTCAAGTAAAAATAATTTTCTTTAAAGATATGTGTGTATATATATATATATATATATATATATATATAATAATAATATAATAATTCATAATAAAATTAGAATTACGAAAAAGAAAACTCACGGAAAAGCAATTAGAAGACATTATCACGCAGGCACGAAACATTATACTGGCACAAAATTTGAGTTCGGAAAATTCGCTGATATCTTTCAAATCATCAATTTCGTATTTTTTAGGAAAAAATTTTGTTTGTGTAGCTAAAAGAATTACTGCGAGGGCAGAGATACAAGCAAACGCACTAATTCCAATCAATGGTCTCGTAGTCATATTGGTCGCTAGGCTTAGTGCGGATCGGGTACTAAAACTATCTAGTATTCCAGTATCTGTAAAACCCGCTGTTCTGTTGTCTACAATAGAAAGAATCAAAGAAGGATTCATTACGTAATGAACCAATTACATTTAATATTTTAAATTTATATAATAATTATATACCTGAATTAGATTCCGCAGTTTCTATATCGCGTTGCAGTTCTTTAATTTTAGTTCCATTCTCGGTTATTACAATCAGCAATCGAATAATCTTCGAAATCATTCTTATCTTGTCCTTGTCCACATTGAGCAAGTTTGTTAACAATTTTAAAATTGGACATTCTATCTCGTGACATGTTTTCCACGCCAGCTTCCTACAATTCTCGGAGCAATACTGAGCTAACGGACATTCTGAGCACGGTATTAAATTATAACTTCTCGATAGACAATAATGACAATGTGTATAATACCTGTAAATATTGGATAACATAGTAATCAAATTTTAGTGGAAATTCTTTGTAAAAATATAATTTTTACAATTTCTACATATAATTTTATAATTAAAAAATTTTTTAATTTTTATACAAATTGGAACACTTCTTTTAAATGTTGGAAAAAGTCTCTATACACGGAGAGAATTTTCTCTTAAAATTTATCCTCAAAATTTAGTAATTATAGAATAATGTGTGACCTCGAAGAATTTTACTACAATTTTTAGTAAAATTGATTAAAGGTACAGTAAATTTCACTAAAAAATATAATAAAATTCCTCGAGGTGACACATTATTCCACAATTACCAGATTTTGAGGGTAAATTTTAAAAGAAAATTTTCTCTGTGTAAATCTTTTAGAAGAGAAAACAAAATAAGTCTTTATATATGTAAATTTTATTTCTCTGAAATCTAAAATTTTTTATTGTATAATTTCCGAAAAACACTTATAAAATATATTTCCTAATATCCATTACATTCTGAAGAAGTTTAAGGTATTCTTTTAGAAACCTTCATGAATTAAAATATGAACAATATTTAAAGATATTACCCATACAGCACTGAAAAATTGCGGAAAGATTGTAGAAATCTTTTATTGCAAGATTGCAATATTGCATATTAGTTGCATAATGTAGATGCAATATCGATGCAATGTTACAACAATGTCAAAATGTCCGCTTTTAGCAATATTGCGTTATAATATTGTAACAATGTTGCAGCGCAATGTATTTGCAATAATGAATAAAAATGGTTTTTTTATTATTGTTTTATATTATATAGCTTAAATTATTATAATTATTATTATATTGAGTTTTGCATAAATAAAAATTATGCATAAATACAAATATAAAAGTTTTGCATAAATACAAATTAGATTAAATTAAAATATATCATATTTTTTATTGGGAATAAAATAAGATAAATACAAATTTAATCAGTAATATTAATATAATTATTTTATTAGACAAAAAAAGCAAATTATTTTTAATAGCCATTAAAGAATAATGTTTAAAGAATAAAAAAAGAATTTTAACATACAGTGTGTTTAATGACTCAGTGTATACGTGTGTATGTATACACACACACGTGAACAATATGTAATTATATTTTATTTGAAATATTTCTTCTTTCATAAAATTTTATATTATTTAATTTTATATTAAATATGTTAAATGCAAGTATATGCATATATGATAAAAGTCTCTTATAATATAATAATAATAATAATAATAATAATAATAATAGTCCTTATAATAATAATTAATAATAATCAGAAAATATAGCATTACAATATTTTTGCAATGTTTATAAAACATTAGTGTGACATTGAAAGTTAGCAAATCCATGATAATGCAATGTTTCTGCAATATTGCATTACAATCTGCAAGATTACAATGTTGCTGTAATGTTGTTGGAATGCTTTGTGCTGTATGGGTACGATCGAGATGTAAGATTTTTTTAGAATAGAGAGACATAATAAAATAGATGCAACATTTAACAACTCACCGTTCTTCATAGATAACATGTGCATATGGATCTTCAATGCTGACTATATCGCCAGGTTTAAATTCCCGTGTCGCTACGTAGTGTCTACCGTATTTCTCAGAGAAAGATATCACAACACCATCACTGACAGCAGGAACTTCTTGACTCGGACCATACGTTAATTTGGAGAAATCTTCCTTCTGCAAATATCTTGGTTTCTGTGGAAAAATCTTCGATGCATAATGAAGATAGTCTTCGTCAGTTGCCGCGGCTTGTTTCTGCAGAAACTCTTGACCGTTCTTTATTGTTCCATTTCCTATATCTTCCGGTTTTGTAAGAGATCTCTCGATACTATCGCATAAATAAGATTCATTTGTAGTTTTCTGATAATCGACATCTTTCGAGTCTAGTTTGAGCAATTTTTTAATCTCGGTTATCGCTTTATCCCCTCTGTCCTTCAAGTTTTTTTGTTTCTCTTTTGGATATCCATGAGATAAAGCCGCATCAATATCTATTAAGCATTCCTTATACAATTGTTTTCTGTATAAGGCAGCGGATCGGTTCGCATACGCATATGCCATGAGTTCATTGCTGTCGGCGTATGCCAAGCTCAGGGTGTAACATTCAATAGCTTCTAGGTCATCGCCCATTACAAAATGTTGATTACCTGAAAATTTATTTGAATTATGACAAAGTATTATAATATGTATGTTGATACCAAGAAAATAAAACACATACCTTCTTCTCTATATCTAATAGAATCTTCCTCATTTTTCACTAAAGCATGCAAAGGAGGCATTTGGGATCTGACCATATTTTGCAAGATATGCCCAACGAGAGCTTCGCACTCCTTTTGCAATCCGTATCCAACATGAGATTTATTATTTTGCTTAAGAGTCAATACAAGTTCCTTTGCTATCTCCATTTTTCACGCAGATAATCCTTAAGAAACTATTTTATGTTTATAAATGATATATATATATATATATATACATATATATATATATATATATACATATATATATAATATATATATAATTTAACAATATATTTTACATTATAATAAAAACAATAGATATATTTATATTAGATAGAATCTCCTATTTTTTTACACTCTAGATTTGCCACTTAATACTATAAGTAAAATGCACATAATACATACACACACAACATAAAAATTGAAACCTTAATAAATACCAAATAATAATAAAAAAAGTGAAACTTCTTTTTAATTTATCAGTAATTTTGATTTTTGTAATGCCCAATTTTTTGTATTTGTCACTGAGATTTTATTTTTATATTCAAAAATCTTTTAAATCCTTTTAATAATTATTTTATGGATCACAATATTCAAAGTTGACCTTAGAGAGTAACTGAACAAGCTATGATAGAACATGTACTGAGAAGATTGAAGCTGGTGAAACTAAATTTACCTCAAGCCCGATGACAGAAAAAGACTGTACTGTGCAGGAATTACTTGAGCACTCATTGTATGTGAACGACTGACCAAAAGTAAAAATGTAAGTAGGTACGTTCTCATAAGTATTACATTTTTATATGAGTATTATAAATGTACAAGTGTATTATTGCATTTACTTGCTTTTACTGTAAATTACAATTGTATATAAGTTTATTTTAATGTAGCGTTTATTTGTAAAAATATGATTTTATCGATTAAGATAAAATCATATATTTTTACAATTAAACGCGTGATTTCACGATTAAGATGAAAAAAATTGATTTTTATATTTGTTCCTAAATTGTTCAATCTAAAAATCAGTTTCCTATAAGTCATTATTATATATATTAATTACTAGATATTGATATATACTTTGTGTGTGTGTGTGTGTGTGTGTGTGAGTGTGTACACTATGTAATTTATTTTATTTATATTAAAAAAAAATTTTTTAGTTAAAATTTTGAATTATTTTTTATATCATGTTTATTATCATGTTTTTTATATCATCGGCACAATACTATCGTAAAAGTTAAACTACGAATTGTAATTATTATAATATTTTAATTAATGAATAAATTATGTAATATGTAATAAAGTGTAATGCTTATAATTGTTACAAAAAAATTATTAAGCTATATAGTTTTAGAAAATACAATAAAATTAGAAATTACTGACTGCGTTCTCAATCGTTTTTGTACTGCTAATGAGAGCAAATTGGCAAATATCCAAATATCAGTTTCATCCTATGCAATATTTAGTCTCTGTTACTTAATCTTTAGGCTCAATTCCACTGATAATTTTAGTTAATTAATTTTGGTCACACTATAATTCTACGTTCTGTTACTAATTAATATTTATAAAATTTACTTTTTACTTATTTTTAATGCAAATTAATGGACTTTAATAAATGAACTTAATGAACTTTAAGAAAGAATTAGCTTTAATGACAAATTGAAAAGTTTTATCTCATTATATTTTTATTGTTTTTATTATAGGAATTTGGATATCTGGTAGATCTAAATTCTCGACCTTCTCTCATTAAGCATACATTGTGGGTAACTTTTTATTATTATTGCTTGCTCCTTAGAAAGCAATTATCTATAAAAATTCTACAAATAATCTTTTATATTAAAAGATTATTTGTAGAATCTTTATAGATAATTTGTTATAAAGAATGTTACTTATTGATTAAACCTTTAGGAAAAAGATACAGAAGAAAATATCTCAACATGTATATCTATTAAAAATGTAAAAAGAATTCTATAAGTCTATAAAATCTATAAGTCATTTATAATCTACACAAGATCCAGTCGGATTATAGATCAGCTGTAATATTATAATTTTAAAACTTTAAAATTTTTAATTAAAAACATTTAAAGAATAACTCTTAGAAAAGCTTTATTATTATATTTGCAGAAAGTATTTGATAAAATTTATTTTATATTACATTAAGTTTCTTAAAAGTATTTGCATCATAAACACATGTAGTAACATAATAATTGTATATAAATTATAATTTGTAATTTACAAATTATAAATCAAAAATTATAAATTATAATTTAAATAGAATTGCAAATAGGAATATTAATAAAGTAATACTTCCTATATTAAATATAGTAAATAATAATAAATGCATTAAGAGAAATATTAATCTGATTCTTCAGATTCTAAATTTATACGGCTACCAAATTTCGCATATAATTGTGTTTTTAATTCAGACATGACACTCTTCAAATCTGTGCATTTGCTTTCTAATCTCACAATTTCTTCTTTCTTCTTATTTTTAGCATCCTCCAAAGAATTCTAGAAAAAAAAAACACTTATTAAAACTAATTAATAACAATGTAGAAATAAATGTTATCACATAAATCAAAATATTTATAATATTTATAATGGGACTTATAACAAAAGAATGTCCAAAATTATTATAAAATCGTAATCCTCATTTAATCACCTGTGTCTTTTCAAGACAATGGTAGATGAATACTTCTCCAATAAAATACGGTATTTTTGCATCATCGTCCATAAGGGCCAATTCATCAGAAGCATCCTCCAAATTCTTCAATTCGTTCTATCGAATAATCAATTATTGCTTATAACGTATGTAAAGTTATGACCAAATAAGGTCAATGTCATAATGAGGTCGATTTTTAAACCTTTTTAAATAAATTACCTGTTTTATTCTAAGTTCTTCTTTATAATCTTCCAGCTTCGCATTTTGTCTGGCAAATTTATTAATCTTTTGTTGCTCCTCGTAAGTGATATGAACATCGGAATCCTTAAAAAAATAACACAAAATAGGTTAGGTCGCAAGAGAAAGAAAGTATATGAAACTATATTGCTTTATTAATTTCTAATATTTTCTGTATATTGTTTTACCGGCTGAAATCCAGTCTGACTATTTTTTCCTCCCGCCATATTTATGTTCTTTTATAATTAGTTTAATTGTTGCATTAAGATAATTGTTTAATTGCGTATGAAGTTAAATCTGTGCGAAGTCACATATCACACTGCACAGATCAGCACAGATCACACTGGTCACAGGCATTAGTAACGTCATCTGGAATTTCTTGCCGAATATATATGGGTACGATCGGTACAATCCACTTAAGTAACATGACCGGTTTTCATGTATCTTAGAACCTTGCTTCGAAAATTTAAATTTGAATTTATTGTAAGAAATCAAATATGATAATTACAATTGTGACGTCCTAGCATTCAGAAATTTTCTTATTCAAATTTTTTCTATTAATTTTGTTGAAATTTTGATGTATATCGAATTTGCCTAGCATTGTCATATATCTATCATATATTTTATTCACAATTTTGAATTAAAATCGGAAATTTTACCTACAAAAAGTGATACTAAAGAAGTTACTCTCGAGGCACATGTAACAAAAAAATTTTCTGACAAAAATTAAATTTTGTTATCGACATGAAAATGTTTTGCTCTTTATTTTTGTGCTTTAATTATGTAAAAGGATTTGGAATTCTGTAAAGCCAATTCAAAGATATTTTCTAATGTTGGTTGACTCTACATTATCAATCCTAAATTTGACGAGCACTTTAGCATTTTCTTAAAAAAAAAAAAAAAAAAAAAAAAAGAGAGAGAGAGAGAGAGAGAGAGAGTTCCTCTGCTACAAGTGGCACAGGAGTTCAAGTAAAAAAAATATTCAAATGACTATTTTGTTACCTTCTTTTTTTTGTTGTATATGGTCTAAAGTTAATAATGTTAAATATAAGAAAAAAATCGGCTGTAAAGTACTACCTTTATTACTGAAATAATTTCTTTTAATTAAGAATAAACATTTTTCATTATTATACCCTTAGATAACTAAATACAATTTGAAATTTATGTTATATCACTAGCATACATTTATTACACTTACGTGCTGTATTACTTCGATTATTGTAAACTTTTTTTATCTTATCAATTATTTCATTCAAACGAGCAAGTGCATCATTTCAAAAATTTAACAATACTTTTCTGGATAGCTAAGATGTATTGTAAAGTTTCACTAACATCTGTTCATTACTTCTATGTTTAATACGACAATAAAAACTGAAAAATCCTAAAAATTCATCGATTCTCATAAGAGCTCATGTTAATAAAATATTTAATATCTAAATAACTAGATAGTTCAGTTGAAATTTTGACGGTCAATTTATATCACTAATTGGAACTTCTCTACAAAATTTCATGAAAATCTGTTTATTTTGATTTAGCAGCGGAACTCCCTTAAATTCATCATCAAATTAGACATAAAAAGGTAGTTAAAGCATCATGTTATATCATATATTTAATTTATAAAATTTTTTTTTAGTTTTAAGATAAATTTTAATTTTTGGAATAATTACAATACATAACAAAATAATTAACAAGCTTCTTCTTTTCAATATTAGTTTTGTATAATTCTTGCTGTAATCTAATATATACAAGAATTAAAGAGTTATTTCATTTTCCTTCTTTGAAATGTAAAATCTAATTCAGATTGCTGTATTCTCTCTGGAGACATAAACTTTTGCATTTTGTATTGCAATCTATTTTCTCTGGCAGATCTTAATTTTCTAGTTGGTACATTCTGTAATGCTTTTTTCCAATCTCCAGTTTGTCTCAAGTCTAACATTATCTTGATCGTCTGGTCGAGCGTAAGACTTTTGGATGAGCTAGCACCCCAGTCAAGATACTGATCTATAGGAAATTTAGCCATTTGGATGCCTTCTTTCTTAGCCTTTGCCAAAGACAATGGTTGTGGTAAATTCTATAAAGAGATAAAAAATCAAATTTAATAAAGGATATATACAGATGATACAATATAAACATCTTGTTGACTTACCTTGTCTACTAGTCCACCAATGATGTAGGTCATATTTGGATTGTATTCGGTTAGATTTACTCTGCAATGTGGAGTGAGATATACTAACTCATTCTTTGGAAATATATCTAAATATGATTGTGACGTTATCACTGCTGGAAAATCATCACTCAACAAAGTAGGTATGTTTTGTTCAAGATATTGCCTGAGTAATCCATCTTTATTAAAATTACAGAAATAAATAGTCATGGCATTAACATGACTGCGATTACTAGCAAATGCAAGAGATATCTGCTTGGCACAATTGTGTAACTCCCGATCATTCATATCATTTTCATAACCACAATCAAACACTATCTTTGGTTCAAACATCATGTTCATGATTATTCTGCCATTGTAAAATCGGTTCATAGTTTGTTCATATATACGCATAAACAATGTATTATGTGAGAGCCCATATTTCATTTCACCAGTGTCCTCAGTTTGTTCTTCTTTCTTAGTTAGCCATTCTGCCCTTTTCAACTCTTTTTTTGCTTTTTTATTTTCATTTGATATTTCACAACGCCACAAAAATTCAAGAAACTTTCTATACAACCAAAGAGAAATGTGTCTCATACAAAATTGACCAAGTTTAATTTAAAATCAATAAAAAATTTTTCTAATAAAAAAATACTGACCTTCTTGATGACTTGGCCTTCATGCTTAACAGCTTCAACCATTTTGCTGGCTCAATATTCTTAGGAACCCTTTCGTTACTGTGCCGCAAGACATCCACTTCTAATTCTAATATCTGAAAGCGCTTCTTATTCTGAGGATCGGAGAGAAAATCTTCGAATTTTTGTTCATCCAACTTTTGTCTTTGATCTCTTATTTCGGTACTTGTTAAAATTTTCTTGTTGGTCAGAGAATGACAATAAAATCGTTTATAAGCCGCATTATTATTATACGAATGCTGAGCGTTCGCGTGAGAAAGTGTTACAGGCAACAAGACACCTTTGTGGAATGAAATCAAAAATTTTTTAGGAATCCTAATTGAGATTATCAAACATCTCCTCACGTTATTAAACATCCTGTATAATATTTAATTGGTTAAATTATTATGAACTTTTGTAACAAAAGTCTTCACTATATCATAAATACGTGAATAAATCCCTAACCTAACTTATACAACGTGATAGCGATATAGAGTGCGTTCCATTTCACGCACGAGCACACGATGCACGTGCACAATGCCCACAGATGCGCATAGAAAACTAAAAGGCCCAGTGCTGCCAACCATTTATTATTAAAAAGTGCCAAAGTCACTTTTAAAAATCGCCTAATTTCCCAAGAATATAAAACTTATATTAAAACTTTTTTTTAACTGTACTAATGTAGAATTTTATTTAAAATAAATATTATTTACAATATATATTGGTATAAATTAAATAAATTTTTAAAAAGTTTAAATATATTTATATTTTCATACTCTTTTGCTTACAATAAAATATACACCATTTAAAATTTAAAAAAAAATTACGACGAAAATATATTAAAAACTACATTTAAAATTTTATTTGTTTATCATTATTATAAACATTTTCATTAGATGCTTGTTTGTATTCATATATATTAATATTGAATCTGTTGTACATATCTTTCATAAGAATATAATTTTTACAACATAGGCCGGAATTCATAGTCGAATCTTATTCAAGTTCCAGCTTAAGCACGATCTTGAGACGTCAATGTTGTTATTTCATTGGTTAAGTAAGTCTCAAGTCGGCTCGAAGCTAGACTTAAGACAATGCTTGAGCTTAAGATCGGTCTATGAATCCCGTCCATAGATTTTTAATGAAAAAGTAACGCTTAATTGTAAGACCGATATTCATAGTCGGATCTTATATTTAAGATTATCTTAAGTACAGTCTTAAGATGCCATCAGCCAATCACAGAGCCGTATTAGCATCTTAAGACATTGCTTGAGACGATCTTTAAATAATAGCGTTTTCGATTTGTTGACTCGACCCGACTCCGGGTCAATGGTCTGTTCCTTTTATCTTCATTTCTTGCACAGTTAATCTCTTTTTTTTGCAGTGGAAAAGAACAAACCATTGACTCAGAGTCGGGTCGAGTCAGCAAATCGAAAACGCTATAAGATTCGACTATGACCTAGGACGGGATTCATAGACCGATCTTAAGCTCAAGCATTGTCTTAAGTCTAGCTTCGAGCCGACTTGAGACTTACTTAACCAATGAAATAACAGCATTGACGTCTCAAGATCGTGCTTAAGCTGGAACTTGAATAAGATTCGACTATTGGTTTGTTCGCGTCGCCATGCTCCGACATGCTCCTACTCACTCCAACGCATTCTAATAGGTTGGCGTCATCGGAATCAACGTATTGGAGTGCGTTGGGGTGAATAAGAGCATGTTGGAGCATGTGACGCGAACAGAACCTATGAATTCCGGTCCTAGTTTACACCGAGCACTTGGTACGCGTATCAAATAGTAAATAACTAGTGAATGTGTTTAATCATTGGCTGATCAGCTTAAATTCACTACTTAATACGCGTACCAAGTGCTCGGTGTAAACTAGAGCTATGAATACTGACCTAAATGTTCAACAGAGCGGATCAGTGAGCAGCGCTCAGTGATTCTCTAAGGCCGGATCTACAATAGGTGTAGTAAGTCTTATGCCATAAGAAATTAATCAATTATAATCGAATATAAGAATAATAATCGAATATAATTGGTTAATTCCTTATGGCATAAAGCTTACTACTTTTGTAGATCCGGGTTAATATGAGGTTTGTTTTTTATTCCTGCACTGCTGCACTGGTGCAATAAGTTAGAATAAGACAAATATATTTTTTCTCATTCTAACTTATTGCACTAGTGCAGCAGTGCAGGAATAAAAAACAAACCTATGATTGGATCTTGCCTTTAGTTCTTCGTTGAATTTAGAAGCAGAAACCAATCTATAGTAATAATTACTGATCCGCTCTGTCTGCTGAACGCGCCCAATTAGTTGCTGGAAATTATTAGAGCAAAATATGTTTTGATAAGTTGATTTTTAATAACTAAAATTATTTTTTATATAAATACTAAATTATCGCCTAAATCACAAACTTGCCCGAAAGATGTCGCCTAAATTAGACGCCTGTCGCAAAAGTAAAATTAAAAACGCATAGTAGCTTTAAAAATCGCCTAAATTGATAACACTGCTAAAGGCCATCACACACGAAATGACATAAGCTGCATAAGCATAGCATAAGACCGTTGAACCAATCAGTTCTCAGCATAAAGTCGCCATATTGATATACATAAAATGCTTATTGGTCTAGAGCTCTTATGGTATATCCACATAAATCTGCATAAACGCATAAGCATATGCATAAGGAATTCGATTGGTCTATTTTCTTATGCAAGTGCTTGTAGACCAATCAATTTTCTTATGTATATGCTTATGCGCTTATGCAAGTTTATGTGAATACCATAAAGGTGATGCGCTCGGGTGATTTCATGCGCAACGGCCTTTAATTCTCGCATATAAATGAACGGGTTAATCAGGGTTAGGCCGGAATTCATAGTCGAATCTTATTCAAGTTCCAGCTTAAGCACGATCTTGAGACGTCAATGCTGTTATTTCATTGGTTAAGTAAGTCTCAAGTCGGCTCGAAGCTAGACTTAAGACAATGCTTGAGCTTAAGATCGGTCTATGAATCCCGTCCTTAGTGTAGATAGTGCAGACGACCGATTTCGTTAACAAAGGTGAGATATCGGTCGATTATACATGAGAGCGGGATCGTGTATCACGTCCGAATAAAAAGAGGAAACATGTCACACGGGATTATGCTGCGTCGGGAGAGATAGTGCGCGCCCGCTCGCGTGATTTCCGTTCGTCACGACGAACAGTTACATATGCACGTAAAATTGGGTGCCATATTGAGTTTTAGTATTCGGTCGGTGATCCCCGATAGGTGAGATAGAAAGAGAGTAGCTAAAACCAGCAGTAGCGACAGCGGCGCGTCGTCACTCCAAACTGCCTTGGACGAACGAGTATCTCGCACAGACGCCTGCACATCGCATATTTTGTCGTTTTTGCATCATCATGGACGAATCCGACCGCGAGGAGGCGACACACCGGCGGCGACGTTACTCCAGCTTGGTGTGAACGATCAGTGGACACTACGCACAGTTGCTCCGCGTGCGGATCGCCGACGGATCCCGCGATTCATTAGCGACGGCGAGACCGCAGTGATCCGTGCGAAAGCTGTACTGATTACGCGCGCGCGTGTACGTGCGCGCGTGTGTATGTGGTGTGTGTGTGTGTGCGTACGTTAGTTCGTCGTGAGCCTCCTTCCGTCCGTGTTGTGCTCGCCATGACGTTGCTGTGAAATCCGTATCCCAATATCAATCCCGATGTTGGCCATAGGATCACGCCAATGTAACTTTCGTGTTTCGTGTTTCGTGGCGGAGAGAAGAACTCGGGGCGGCGACAGCGATAGCAGCAGCAGCGGCGACGACGACGTCGGCGGCGACGGCGGCGGCGGCAACTCGTGGACACCGAAGAAAGCTTCAAACGCGTTTGAAGCTTTCGAGGTCGTATTCATGGAACTATGAACCTGGACTCGTTGTCTTTTACTTTGTCACAAATCAGTTATTTGGTTGCGAATTTGAGTAAGAAAAATTACGAGGACAGCTGTCAGCGCATATCGGGCGTGAGTATTCTGGGCGCCGAGGTGCGACTCGACTTTTTCCGCCTAATCTCTTCTACAGGCCGCTCGCTACCCGTTATTCTTCCTCACCTTTGTCCTTTCCCCCTCTCCCCCTCCTGCGCGGCGCCTTTCGAAAGTTTCTTCCTCACGAGTTTCTTCTCTCTCATTCTCTCCCCCCTCCTTTTTTTGGCTCATTTCTACTCTTCGTCAAAAACTCGTAGGCTTCCTATCCGAGAGACAACAAAGCGAGTGTGCCTTTGTTGGCCTCGTTTTCCGTCCGATCTCCCGCCAGTACAGTAGATATACGCGATGTGGAAATTGCGCGCGTTAGCACACGCGTTGTCGAGACACTTCGAGATGTCGACGATATTTTATTTATAGAACACGCCTGATCTGTCAACATTTATCCGCTTGTCTTCGTAATCCTTTCGAATTGTAAGATTACCTTTTTTTGCACGCGCGCGTGTATGTATATCTACATATATTGATGTTTACTTTCGTTCTATCCTTAACCTTGTAAACAGGATCTCTATTTTTCTACTTTGACATGTTACCCTCAAAACTAGATTTTGTTTATCTTACTCTCCATTACTTTCTTTACCAGCAAGCTATCCTTTAATCTCTCTTTAATAAATTTATTATAAAAATATAAATTAAATTGTTATATTGAATGTAAATGGATTACAAACATGATTACAAACACTGATTTGTTGTATGTTATATTGTCATTAAAGGTCAAGTGTAATATAGTCATGGACTAATTCTTTTGATCTCTTTGCAGTATGTGCAGTGGCATGGTCTAGAAGTAGACCGACACTTGTTGCGCTGTTTAATCTCGTGTGTTGACTTTTCCAAGGGTGAGCCATCAGATTCGAGTGCGAAAGATTATTTCCAGGCAAAGTTGCTAAAGCAGGAGTGCAATAGCTTATTGAGCAAATCTTCTTTTATATCTACTTTGTGCTTTGCTATAGATAATCCTTTACATCATCAAAAGGTACTTATGAGAAATTATTATTGTCACAAACAGATCGTACGTTTACTTGTAGAGTAAACATGTATTAATACTTATATATATATATATATATTTTTTTTTAGTCGTTGAATCCCACTCCAAAGTTTTTTGTCAATTTGAAAAAAACACTCGGTCTGACCTTGGTACAGGAGGTTGCGTTTGCGATTGCGTTACAGCATTCAGAGAACGCTGAAATTCGTGCTTTAGCTTTAGAGCATACTCAGAAGCAGTTGCCTGAGTTGATAAAGAATTATATTAATTCTGAAATAAGTAACAAGCATCACGAGGGTGGCTTGCACGACTCTTTGCCTCAGGTTCTTCATCTTATACTTATCCAGGCATTTCATACTGCCAATCCATACAATCTACCTACGGAAACGAAGGAAAAGTTTCGTAAACATTTGAGACGTGACTTTCCCCGTGAACTGGTACCAGTGGTGCTAGCACCATTTCTGTATCCAGGAGACGAGGAACCTTTGCAACTTAAAATTGAATTAAACATGGCTGTCACTCAAATGGTAAGATTATTTGTCGATAGTATTATTGTCAATAATATAAGTTGAGTACACTTACGTTTTTTTCCATTTTAGGATAGCAGCACTCTTGTAGAGCTGATTATGGAATTAGGATACAGCTTTACTAGTAGCGTAGAAGAATGTCGGTCGGCATTGACGGGTTTAGGTGCCAGAGAAATATCTCCGGCATGTGTCGCTCGTGTATTATCACAAATGGCACGTACCTGCAGCAATCTCGACGATGCTGGAGGACTACAAACATTTTGGGGCAACTCGACCGCCTCGCAGGACTCCAATAAGGAGAAATCATCGGACAGTGCTATTCCTACAACATGGAACATTGAAGTATTTGTTCTAACGTTAAAAGAGATAGTAAGTTCTTATAATTGTTTTTATAATCAATTTTGTATCGATGTATGTCACTTCTCTTTTAATATTTTGTATGATAAATATAGGTAATATAATTTCAATTAATATTATCTGTTCCAGCAATCTACATTGTCTTGGAACGAAGTCATCATAAAGTTAGATCATTCAGAATTTGTCATCAAGGATAGGCAGGGCTTAAACTTACTAATTACGGGTCTCAAGCTGGGTTTGCAGCATCAGGGATATCCACCTGACATGTTTCCCGTTGAGCTCTTGTATCGACACTGGGAAAATGTAGAAGGTCAATTTTCTTTAATTCAACAAATCCTCAAGTGCCCAGATATATTTTGCTTCGCCGACTATCCGTATCATTCTGTAACAGTCGACGTACTGAAAGCGGCACCTGAAAGTGACAGCAAAGAAGGGCAAACGTGGCGATCGTTGAACATAGTCGAGTTGCTTTTGCACATGGCTGAAAGAGGCTTGTGCAATTCTGTGCAAGAGATCTTCAAATGGCCACTCCAACATTGCCCAGATGTACTCATTTTGGCGTTATTGCAGATAAATCCACCTTTTACATTATTGAGACAGGAATTGTTCACCACATTGTTGCCAATTTTTCTTGGCAATCATCCGAATTCTGCTGTGATACTGCATCATGCATGGCATGCTAATAATCCCAAGATAAAAACACTTATAATGCATGCTATGGCAGATTGGTACACGCGTGGTGATCATGATCAAACAAGATTATCGCGAATCTTGGATGTTGCGCAAGATTTGAAAGCACTCTCTGCCCTACTTAACTCACAATCGTTTCAATTCGTCATTGATCTTGCCTGTTTGGCTTCTCGACGAGAGTACCTGAAACTTGAAAAATGGTTAACAGACAAGATCAGAGATCACGGAGACGTTTTTGTTACTGCATGTGTGAAATTTCTACAACGACGATGTCCTCAAGTTATGGGCCCAGGAATCAAAGAAGATCCTACCGTTCCCAAAGCAAGTCAACTGCCACAGGAAACACTCACAACAATCTTAGCTTGCTTGCAAGTTTGCACCGGGTATATATTTCTTTGGAATATAAATGTAATTTATTTTTAATTGTTTATAGGAATTATATCTAATTTTTCTGTTTTCATATATTGTAGAAATGTTTCACAAGAACTCTCGGAGTTAATAATGACAATGGTGCAGAATTGTAGTCTAATGCTGAGTAAGAGCACCATGAACAGACCACCACCTCCAGGAGTTCTGAGACATAGAGGATTAGAACCATTTAATCCAGCAGCTCTAGGAAGCCAAGTAATTTAAATTTTTTATTATTAATTCTTATTTTAATAAATGTAAATATTACATAATTTTTTAAGATTTTTTAAGAAGTCTTGTTTTTTATTAGATTAAATAAATTATACATATTTATTTTTCCACTTATTCGTTTTATTTAAAATCATAAATTATATATGTGACTGTTTACATTATTGTTACTTTCCACAGTTATTTTCCTCAAAACAAGTGGATCCTCTTGGAAATCTTGGTTCAAGTCTTGCTTCCATGGGTCTTGGAACAGGCCTTGGGCCTCCAAGCAGCTCTGCGTTTAATTTACCTGGTGCGCTAGGTCCTTTGGTTTCAACACCTGGCTCTCCTTCAAGACTTATGGGACCGTCTCCAAGTCCATTTCCTACTATGTTACCATTATCTTCGCAATTACACTCAGGTCCAGTTGGTACTCAGGGACCCTCTGTGCTCCCCGGTGGTACGATAGGTGGATTGGGACGTCTCGGACCGCCAGCTGGTATTGAGAAAGCGAGAATACCAGAGACTTCCAATTTGTTTCCAGATATGGGACAAAATGTGTCTAAAGAAGTCGAAGACGAAGCTAATAGCTATTTTCAACGTATATACAATCATCCGCCTCACCCAACTTTATCGATCGACGAAGTGCTTGACATGTTGAAAAAATTTCAAGATTCTGGTATTAGACGAGAAAGAGAAGTGTTTAACTGTATGCTGCGAAATTTATTCGAAGAGTACAGATTTTTCCCACAGTATCCGGAAAAGGAATTACAAATAACAGCACAATTGTTTGGCGGGATTATCGAGAGGGGTCTTGTCAACAGTTATGTGACACTTGGATTGGCGCTGCGATTTGTTCTTGATGCACTTAAGAAACCAGAAGGCAGTAAGATGTATTATTTCGGCATAACGGCTTTGGATCGTTTTAAGAGTCGATTGAAGGAATATCAAACGTATTGTGAACACGTTAGAACGATTCCACATTTCACCGAATTTCCGCCTCATTTAGTAGAGTATATAGAATATGGATTACAAGGGCAAGAACCACCGTCGAGACCGCAAGGTCCAAAAACTTTAGCGGCAATGTTGGCTCCAGTTACAACCCCATACAAAACTATAACTACAACCACTATCACGACTAGCACCACGCAAGCAAAACCATCTACAACTCCGACTACGTCTCTTTCGGCTAGAGTAAGTTCAATAATAAACATTTTTGAACTTCGAAATTTTATTTTGTACATATGTTATATTAATAACACATTTATTTTCGCAGCCTTCTATGCCTTCTGTCGCAAATGCAACTAATATTGATACGTTGCTTGTGGCAACGGATAAAGAGGAAAAAATTACGACGCCGCCAGAAGCTTTGCAAGACAAAACTGCTTTCATCTTTAATAATCTTAGCCAACTGAATCTGCAACAGAAATGTGACGAGATTCGCGAAATTGTCACGGAAGAATATTGGCCGTGGATGGCACAATATCTAGTGATGAAACGTGCCAGCATAGAATTGAACTTTCATGCTTTATACTCGAATTTTTTAGATTGTATAAAATTACCTGAAGTGAATAAAATGGTTACGAGAGAAACATTCCGAAATATCAAAGTGAGTGAAATTGAATTTTATAAATTTTTTTATCTAATTCTTTTATAACTTATATAAAATTAATTTTTTATCTTTTAAGGTTCTTTTACGAAGCGATAAAGGAATAGCTAATTTCTCTGATCGATCGCTATTGAAAAATTTAGGACACTGGCTTGGAATGTTGACACTTGGCAGGAATAAGCCTATTTTACAGGTATATTATAACAAATATAGTATATTATGTTACCATATAATACCAATATATAGTTTTGCAAAATAACATTATATGAATTTTATCACATTTTAAATTTACAGATAGATATAGATTTAAAAAGCTTACTTGTTGAAGCATATCACAAAGGGCAACAAGAGCTTCTTTATGTAGTACCCTTTGTCGCAAAAGTACTTGAAAGTTGTGCAAAAAGTCGTGTTTTTCGGCCACCCAATCCATGGACTATGGCAATTATGAACGTTTTAGCTGAATTACATCAGGAACCTGACTTGAAACTGAATTTAAAGTTTGAAATAGAAGTACTTTGCAAAAATCTAAGCATTGATGTTGGGGTAAGTGTACTATGTTTTATTTTAACTATTTACTTATAATGTAAATTGTTATTTATTAAAATTGAGTTTTTTTGGCTTTTGCATAGGAGCTAAAACCGATCATTTACTTGAAAGATCCTGAAAAATTGCGTAATCTAGAATATCAATTGTCACATCCGAATAAGAAATTGGAGACGACTAATAATCAACAGCAATCTCAGGGGCCTATAGAGGAATTAGTTGGTCCGACAACGAGCAGCACCATCAATCCTCAAACTGCGCCACCCGCAAACACAACACCCTCGTTGCCGACTGGTCCACCCGAACCACGATTTAATTACATGGATATATCTGTAACGGGCATTTCTAATATATCTCAACATATTACTATCAACAATCAAGTATGAAAATTATTCTTTTATGAAATCTTATTTTTATTAAACAAATATATTAGGAATAATATGCATGTTAGATATAGTTACGCTAATGTCAGATTAAATTGTATACCATGCGATATATATTTTATGTACGTATAAATTAATTTCAGATACATTTGTTCCAAACACATCCTCATTTGAAACAGTTTGTTCGCCCGGCGGTTGAAAGAGCAATTCAGGAGTGGATTCATCCTGTAGTAGATCGATCTATCAAAATTGCTCTTACAACCAGCGAACAAATTGTGAGGAAAGACTTTGCATTGGATCCAGAAGAAGTGCGAATGCGTACAGCAGCACGTCACATGGCGCGCAATCTAACAGCTGGCATGGCTATGATTACATGTCGTGATCAGGTAATCTTATATATGGAAAAACGATGAACAGTAATTAAATTAATAATTTTATTAATTTAATAATAGGTGATACTAATAAAACAATATTTTTCTAGAATAAGAACATTTTTTTTGTGTACAAGATTCTATGTCCAGGAATAATAAAAATGCTGCAAAGAAATTTGTAAAATTTTAAACTAAAAAGAAATTTCTTTATTTTGCAAAGTGTTATACTGAAATAAATGTTTATGCACGTAGCTTTTTCACTTGTACAAGAAAAATGATTTTGATATTATCTTACAAAATAATTTTATTTGGCACATGGATTTCTCTCTATTAGACATTTTAATAAAATAAAATAATTTGTTAAAAATTTTTTTTTAATTTCCAGTAACTAGAGACATATTTTCACATTAAAATTTAAACAAAGAAATCTATAATCTTGTTTAACCATATATTAATTTTTTATTCTGTTTATGTATAGATCCTAGCATCGATTAGTACGAATTTGAAACAAGCCTTTCTCACAGCATTGATTGGTACAACTCCACAGCAGAAGGAACATGTCGAACAAGCAGCGAGTATAGTTGCTGCTGAGAACATGGAACTCGCGTGCGCATTTGTACAAAAGACCGCCATTGAGAAAGCAATACCTGAAATGGACAAACGACTATTGAACGAAATTGAGTTGCGAAAAATTGCTCGACAGGAAGGAAGAAGATACTGTGATCCTCTTGCTAAGTATCAAGCCGAAAGAATGCCAGAGCAGATAAGGCTAAAAGTTGGTGGCGTAACACCTCAGCAAATGGCTGTGTATGAAGAATTTGCTAGAAATATTCCAGGATTTCTTCCACTCTCCGAACGGGAAACGCAAACACTCTTTATACCAAAACCTATTTCTGTAAGGATTATTTATTTTATGTCTTGTATTTACATATTTAAAAGATTTGTCATATAAAATCTCTTGTTTGATTTTTTATTTATTATATTTTTTATTATATCTTAAAGGAAGCTCCTCTCACCGCATTTACACCCAACTCTGCAGTGGCAGTCGCTGCAGCACAACAAGTAGCAGCCTATGCAACTGTAGCAGTTAGCAATGACGAAGTGGGTGCAATGTTAGAAAAACTTGCAACAGAAGTTGATGTTCTATTGAATGCTATGGGACCTGTGATACCTCCACCTCAGCATGCTATCCTTCACAGTCTTCTGGAATCTATTGTAGTCACAAGAAGATCAAGAGATGCCAATGCAGCTTTGGCATTATTAAAGAAAGTGAGTTGCACAAAAGAGTAATATTTATTTAAATAAATCATAAAATTACAACATGAGAAATGACAAACGATAATTATTTCAGGCAGTTGAAGGTTTGCTAGATGGACCCATTTTCAACAGTGGTGTCATCGATACTGATAATTTGGTACAACGCTACAGAGAACTACATTTACGGATCTTGAAGTGCCTTCAAGATCCACGTGCATATGGTATGCAATGGACCAACAAGCACGTAACTCGTTGTCTAATTGAATGCCGGGAAGATTACCGATATAATTTCGAAGCTGTAGACTATCTCATAAGGTATGATATCGGTAAACCATATCTTTTGTAAATGTATGTTTGGATATTGCTAACTACAGTGTTAATTTTGTAGATCTCACTTGATTAGTCTTCCGCAATATGACTTAGCTGTAGCGCAAGCTGTAGAGGCGGGCTACACCTTGGCAACGGTATTCGCTATGCAGTTGGTTCAACTTTATTTGATTGACGAGAGGCAGGCAACTCATGTTACCGAAACTGACTTATTCCATACGATTGAGGTATTAGCTCGAATGGCACATCATCGAACACCACCGGAAGGGTAAGAGAGTGGATATAATATTATATTCATTACATTGTGTGTAGCCATACTGTACTTATATTTATTCAAGCATATATAAATGTTTTGTATTATTTCAGAATTTCGCTGTACAGACTGACAAGTTTAGTAGAATCATTGCGTGCCAATCACGATTCCGGTGTATTGGTAGATCGAGCTCCAGCAGGACCTACAGCGCACATTCATTCCGGAATCCTGCAGGTGAGAGTAAGTAGATTGTTCAAATTATTTAATCAAGTAGATTATTCCAATGATATTTTGTACTGCGTTAACGATTATTTATTGATATTTGTCGGTATCATGGTTATTAAAACATGTGAAGAATTCATTTCCTGAAGCTGCAGCTTTTATTTATTCTTTAATTAGTCTTCATGATTGTAAAGATTATTTTTCAATAATTCACGATGCCGACGAACGTTACTAATAGAATACGAAATACGTTTCTCGATATATTGCAAGTGCTAAATGATAACTTATGATATATATTCATGTTTTACAGGCTCGAGATTTTGACGATCCACCTGGATTGATGGATAAGACGGAGTATCTATTACGTGAATGGGTACAAATGCATCATAATCCGCAGTATGCACGAGATCCGACAAAAGCGTTTAGCATATTTGTTCATCAAATGAACATTCACGGCATCTTGAAGACCGACGATCTCATCACCAGATTCTTCAAGTTGAGCACACAGATGTGCGTTGACCTTTGCTACCGAACTTTATCAGAAACTGGCTCAGCTCCCTCGATCATACGTGCAAAGTGCTTTCATTCATTGGATGCGTTCGTACGCCTAGTAGCACTCCTGGTGAAGCATTCGGGCGATGCTACTAACACCCACACTAAGATTAACCTTTTGAATAAGGTGCTTGGTATTGTAGCCGGTGTACTATTACAGGACCATGAGATACGTGGTTCCGATTTTCAACAATTGCCATACCACAGAATCTTTATTATGCTCTTTTTGGAATTGTGCGCGCCTGAACCGGTATTGGAAGCTGTAAATTTTCAAGTTTTGACCGCCTTCTGTCACACCTTGCATATTTTGCGACCAGCGAAAGCATCAGGCTTCTGTTATGCCTGGTTGGAGTTGGTTTCGCACCGAGTCTTCATCGGCCGCATGCTTGCCATTACACCACAGCAAAAGTGCTGGGGGATGTATGCACAACTACTCATCGATTTGTTCAAGTACTTGGCACCATATCTTCGAAATGCGGAGCTGGCGAAGCCTGTGACGAGTCTGTACAAAGGGACACTGCGTGTGTTACTTGTGTTACTTCATGATTTCCCGGAGTTCCTATGCGATTATCATTATGGATTTTGCGATGTGATACCACCGAATTGCATACAGATGAGAAATCTAATTCTGAGTGCATTTCCGAGAAATATGCGCCTGCCTGATCCATTTACGCCAAATCTGAAAGTTGACATGCTACAGGAGATTGCTCACGCTCCGCGTGTTCTCACCAATTTTGCGTCCACAATACAGCCGTTGACGTTCAAGAAAGAACTTGATTCTTATCTGAAGGCACGTGCGCCGGTCACCTTTTTATCTGAACTTCGCAGCAATTTGCAGGTGTCGCAAGAGGCTGGTGTGCGTTATAACATTCAGCTGATGAATGCTCTAGTGCTTTATGTAGGCACACAGGCTATTGCACATATTCGCAATAAAGGTCATGCTCCTAATATGTCTACCATTGCACACTCCGCACACATGGACATCTTCCAAAATTTGGCTGTAGATCTAGATACGGAAGGCAGATACTTGTTCCTAAATGCCATTGCGAATCAATTGCGTTATCCCAACAGTCACACGCATTACTTCAGCTGTACGATTCTCTATCTGTTCGCTGAAGCGAATACGGAAGCGATACAGGAGCAGATTACAAGGGTTCTTCTGGAAAGACTGATTGTCAATAGACCACATCCATGGGGTCTTCTCATCACTTTCATTGAATTGATCAAGAATCCAAATTATAAATTTTGGAAACATGAATTTGTACATTGTGCACCGGAGATTGAGAAGTAAGTTTAATTTATTAATTTTTTAAGTATTAAGATAATTTTATTTCTATACTGGAGGATATACCGATGTCTTTATTGTTAAAAAAGCGATATACTGAAACTGCAATTACATATATCAAGAATGTCAAATATCATTGTATCATATATTCTTATTATATTGTTCACAAAATAGGTATATGAAATTGAAACTTTAATTTTAATATTGATTTCAATCTCTGAATTTTGTCACATGTAACAAAAATTAAAGAATGCTTAGTCGTTAAATGTAAATGTTAAATTTGAGTGTAATAATTGCTCGTCAATCTGATAAAATACTACTAAAAGGGGATGCCCGTTAAATTTGATCAGGGATAATATAGAGTCATTCGTGCACATCATTAACAAGATTTTGTATGCATTTCTTTTACAGATTTAGAAATACTTTTCCAGAATTAAAGTACACATATTAATGTCATCCTATAAATTGGATATTATATCGAGAATGAAAAAAAATTTTTTTAGATTGCTCTTTCTCACCCAGTATCTGGATTTGTAATTATAAAAAATTAAAGTAGCTAATCTTTTCTTTCAGCTTTTAATCTTAGTTTGAATTGAATGATATTGCTCGTATATGTTATCCATAGAGGAATACGGTTTTATTTTTCGCTTTTGATACAAACTCGACCGTTTTCCTCTAGATTTTTGTGCGTATTTTAATTTCTGCAATTTTATAAAGCCAATTAAAAAATTAGTTCATTAAAAAAATGTCGATAAAACAGACGATTTTGGAATTCTCTTGATAAGAGAAAAAATATAAACAAACATAATAAAAAATTTTAATCGACTGCACCGAAAAATTGAATTCACAAATTTTCTAGCTTACAATAGACTTAAGCAATTCGATCTTCGTTCTTCAAATTCAACATTTGTTATTGTTTCAGATTATTCGAATCTGTCGCTAGATCGTGTATGGTGCAGAAGCAGGTACCCACGACGGAGACGGAGATTCCAGAGTGATAGAGCGCTTTACTCCTCAACTGTCGCTATGTGTACAGTAAAATGAAAGTTTAATGACTGAGTATTGCGTGTAAAAAGTTGTTAATGTAGGGATAAGTGTACTATCGCGTTTAAATTTTTGAAAAGAGTAGATAGTAATCGTAAATGTGTGACAATTTATATAATGTGTAAGTGAGACTTATTGCGTTAATATTTTAATAAGAAGGAACGTTATTAAGGGGAACAAAACCTCATACGCCTCACTAAACGTGTCTTTCGGACAATGTATTTCACACTGTATATTATATATAAACGACATTGTACACATGACACAAATGTCAGTATATACATAATAAAGTGTATCGTGGTTGAACAAGAGTTCACAAAAAATAACAAGTGGTGTTCAACAATGCAATTACGACGAATGTTTCTTGCGTACGACTTATCGCAAATCTGTAACTTTCCGAAAGAAGGTATATAAGCATGAAATGTGTTGTACAATGCGAGACAGATATTTGTAGAGAGAGATATACGCTTTAAATACTATTATTTAAGTATATACGATACATTTTGAAATCTGTGACATAGCACATAGGGTAATATATATACATAGATATGATTTTTTTAAGAGAAAGTAGTTACATAACAAGAAAGATTAAAGGTCCAATGTAATTTATTTACACGATTCTTTGGCCTGGAAAATTTCTACTGCGATTTTTCGATTTTTCGATGTAGCGATTTTTGAGTGATACTTATTAAACGATTTATTCAATCTTTTGCTATATACATCGTTTGTACAGATTTGAAGTGTTATTTCTAAGCGGGAGATTACAAAGATTGTTGGTCGCGTGTAGCGTGATAAGCGTCTCTCTCTTTGTCGGGGAATTTAGTCGGTAAATTTGGACTATGCAAGTGACACTTTGCTGGGTACATGATACCCGCGACGTTCACTTCGTAATCACCCGACAATATATACTCATTTGTCACCTCTTGCGGTTGACCCTTTGAATCAAAATTTTGCACAAATCCGAGACACACCTATAGATCATTTGACAAGTTATTTCAAGGATAACGGTCTTGATACTTTTGTTGGAAAAAAAATGTGAAATTAAATTCACCTGTTTTTTGAACGTAAATCCATAACCCGTGGTCGTTGTCATTCCGCAATATTTTCCATTTCGATAAATAGGCTCGCCACCCCAGCACCAAGTATCGAACTCGAGATCGTGATCATTCAACAGCAATTGCACGTATTTCCGTTTGACTCCTTGTTCACGCTGCTTCAAAAGAGCATCTCTACCTATAAAATCGACTTCTTTCTACGAAATAAAGGAAATTTAAGCGAATTCACGTATAATTTTTAAAAAATGCCAATCTTTAAAATATTTACATCGAATTTTACTCTCCACGATCTTCCGCATTCTAAAGGAGTAGTGAAGGTATCCAGATCTTGTCCCCAAAATGCATAGAACTTTTCAACGCGTAATGCTCTCGTTGCATAATAACCAGCGTGTTTTACTCCGTATTTCGCTCCAGCCTCTATTAGCCTCGTATAAACATGTAGTGCAAACTGAAATTATAAAATCTAAAAAATGTTGCAAATTTGGTACGTTTAAAAAAAAATAAATTTCAATAGGGATGTATCTTAAAAAAGTAAAGTTTAATATCAATCACTCATTTGAGACTTACCTCATTTGGAATATACAGGACGTAGCCAAGTTCTCCAGTGTGCGTTAAATTAAACGTACGAATACCATTGGCAAGTCCGACATCTAATTCCTAATGAAAAAAAGCAGATAATATTTGAAATTTTTTAAATTTAGTTATATTACCTTGAATGTAAAAAACGGGAAGTTCTTTGGATTTAAATCTATGTCTGTCAATTCAGTCAACAATTTCCTAGTGGCTGGACCCATTATGCAAATTGCAGTGTATGCTGATGTGACGTCAGACACGGCGACAGAACCGTCCGTTGGTAAATGACGATGGATCCAATTCTTGCAACGCGTTTGTTGGATAGTTGGAGCAATCATCATGTAACTAACGAAAATGTTTCTAGATGTATTCATATATGTATTTTCTTTTTACGCAAAATTAACTATGTTATTGATGACACAGACAGAAGACGTAATTAATTAATCAATTTCAAACTCAATTTGTTTAGAAACAAACAAATCATTATGTACAAATTTATTAATTGCAACTTACTAATTCGGTGCGATTCGCGCTAGACTACAATCATTCTCGTAACCACCACGGTGATTTTGCATACCGGTGTGAATGATACTTCCTACAGGTACATCTACATCGTTCGAGCACAAATATTGTAGCAAATCCACAACTTCCATATCGTTTGACTATAATACAAAAATATAAGATGTTAAGTACAATTGTTGCAATGTTCAGTAACAGAGAGATACAAGAGTCTTTGAATAATTACCCATAAATCGATTTTGGTAAAGGAGGAATAATCACTTAGACCGATCGTTTCTCTGCAAGCACCATATTCCTGTGCAACCGCATCGAACCAAGGAGGCTTACCGAAGGTATTAGTGTAAGCTATTTTGTATCTCTGGAAGCCGTCAGGAAACTCCAAATCTATTTGTAATACATATTCGAGATAGAATATACGTATAGAAATAGAATCGATTTGAAATAAAATATTCAAATGGATTCAGAGTTTTACAAAAAGTTGTGACAACTACCGCAGTAATCGTCCAATTGAAACCAAGACGGTCTCTCGTAACCCATGACTTGGCCAAAGACGGCGCCTGCGTCTCTGAGTTTCGGATAAATCGGCGACATCCTTAGATTTCTTCCAGTTTTAAACTCGAGGTGTGGGTATTGCAGTGCGTAATGCATTCCGGGTACCTCTCGCACTCGGTCGCGTAGAAATTTGCGATTGTTATGTAGCCCGAGGAAACGTGAAACATCTAATTCGTACATATCTAACGAAGTCGAGCCATTAACTATCAATTCCGCTGTTGCGCGACCAACTCCGCCGGCGGCAGATATTCCAACCTTTGAAAATTATAATTTATATTAAAGAATTTCGAGGTATAATAAAATGATTCAATCAATTAATAACTAACCGTTTTCATTCCGGCCGCAATGTAGTAATTACGTATTTCGGGTGCCTCCCCTACGATCCATTTACAATCTGGCGAGAACGCTTCAGGGCCGTTGCAGAGTCTCTCCAGAATTGCGTTTCCTAAACTTGGAATTCTGTGCAACATCTGTTCCAGCAAAATATGAAAATGATCCCAATCTTCCGGTAAGAATCGCTTGTCTGTGCTTTCTAAAATAAAGAAGAAAAACAGATTTAATAGATATAATCGTATTGTAAATAATTTTTCTAAAGTCTGAGCAGTTGGTAAATCTAGTAACATTGAATTACGCAAGAGTAGTTATTTTAATATAAATTAACATAAATTCTCATTCATGTCTAACCCGGAATCACGCCGTCCTCGAACGCAGGTTTTGCGACCGGTTCGAAACCACCAGCTAACAGTCGTCCCTCGTTTTCTCGAAAATAGATGTACCCGTCCAAATCGCGTATGACTGGTGTCATCGGATCTAAATTAGCAATAGGTTTAGTGTGTAAATAATAATGTTCTACTGGATGGAGTGGTACCTGGAAAATGAGTAAGATATTACTTTCTATTATACATTTTGTGCTTAATAAATTATATATATTGAATATATACAATCGACTGACCTTGACATATGGCTCGCTGAGTTTACCAACATTTCGTGCCCAGAAACCAGCACAATTTACAAAATGCTGGCATCTGATAGTACCACGTGTAGTTTCCACTGCTTCTATTTGACCATTCTGATTAATTACTTTTGTAACCGCGCAATTCTCGAATACTGTAACACCTGAATGTAATGAGAAGTAATTAATTTAAAGGTAGCACAATTGAATCCTCTCTTATCTCTTAATCTTATTTTAATATTTGACTGTGTAATACCTTTTTGTTGTGCCTCTTGCATTAATGTCAAACAGATCTGATACGGATCACCAACACCATCATCTGGAATCCATAATCCTCCAATCAAATCCTCAACTTGTAACAATGGACACAGAGTTTCAATTTCTTCTGGAGAAACCAAGTGGCACTCAATATCACGTGACCTAAAACATTAATAAAACTAAAATGTAATTATTCATTGTGCTAGCGTCACATTTATTAAGTATTTACACAGATTGTGCCTTCATTCGTCTAAACGAGGTCATACGATCTCTTGTTCGTGCCAAGGAAAGGCTGCCACACTGCTTCCATCCTGTCGAGAAACCTTTCTTCTCTAATTCTTTGTACAAAGCTATGCTATCCTGGGCAAGTTTCACTTGTGTCAGACTGGGTTTGAATGCTCCCACTAATCCTGACGCATGCCATGTTGTTCCACCTCCTAGTCTGATAACGAATATAAAACATATATATATATATATATATACATATATAAAATGTTTGGTCACATATAATAAAAATTTATAAATACACTAATAAAGATAATGCACTTAATATTCTAAAATATATAAAAACTTCTTACCGATTTGTTGAAAGTTATATTTGAGATAGGTACCTGCTACTTTCTACCAGAATAGTTTCTGATCCAAGTCCCATGAGAGACAAGTGATATGCCACTGCACCTCCCATAACTCCGCCTCCGCATATGACAACTCGCGCTTCCTTGGGGAGTGCACATTCCGAATCCTCCGTATCGGCAATCTTCGTGGAGGTGTCTCCCGTCTTGTAACTGCGAGAGAGAGCTTTTTTCCCATGCACTGTGTATCTACTGTACAACAGTTTCGATTGTTTCCACATTTTAATTGAATAAGATTTTAAAATAACGTTTGTACTAAAATTTACGTGATGTTTTTATTCTGTTTGAGATGTGAAAAATACAATATTTTCGCGCAGCCAAACATCTTTGATGTTCAGTCGGCGATAACTTCTTCGTAAAGGATGTTTATAATCCGTAGAATTGTCTCGCACAGTTTTACATCTAAACTGTTTCTTTTACTATTGTTCTGTTATATTATTCTTTTCATTTTTGCAAGAAATTGATATTATAATTGAGTAATCATAGCAGCAAAATAAGGTTAGGACAGGATGCGACTTAAGTCTTCGGAACACGATACGATTTTTCATGCTAGATCGCACATCGCATACGAGGCGTCTTACTACGTATTCTCATTGGCTTACGATTGGTGACATAATCATCTGAGCCAATCGGGACACGTATTAAGATACCTCGTATGCGATCTAGCATGAAAAATCGTATCGTGTGCCAAAGGCTTTTGGTCTGTTCTTTCTAGCTGCACTGTTGCACTGGTGCAATAAGTTAGAATGAGAAAAAATATACTTGTCTTACTTTAACTTATTGCACCAGTACAACAGTGCAGCTAGAAAGAACAGACCATTTAACTTATTGCATCAGTGCAACAGTGCAGCTAGAAAGAACAGACCACTTAGCTTGCAGTTGCAACATGCATCCGCACTTTCTGCACTCCATGTGAGAGCCACCGCACAAGCTTTTTCGTAACACGTTACGTTACGTTAAGTGCTCCATAAACCTAAGTTTGTACTTAAAATTAAACTTACATCAACGCACAAAGAAACTTTTAGGACGAGATTCATAGACCGATCTTAAGCTCAAGCATTGTCTTAAGTCTAGCTTCGAGCCGACTTGAGACTTACTTAACCAATGAAATAACAGCATTGACGTCTCAAGATCGTGCTTAAGCTGGAACTTGAATAAGATTCGACTATGAATTCCGGCCTATGGCTAACTTTATAACCTAACCTAACATACGTATTATACTATGACCAAAAAAAGGGAATAGTAATCATCTGTAATTATAAATTATAATGCAACAATATTTATTACAGTACGTTGTAATATTATAACACTTATCTTATCAATTGTGTTACGCAAAATTATATAAGTTCAGGTTCAGGTTCCGTGTTCCGATTTTCCATAGCCTTCCGATTCCGTCAAAAATTACTCTATGGGGAGCCCCCCATGGCCCATGGTTGAAAATCGGAACGGAAAGCTTGCAATTGGTTGATCCCCTCCATTTCGCCTTTCCGATTCCGTTTTCCGAGGCCCATGGGACAGCACCCTCAGGGGCGCTCCCCACGGGCTCGGAAAACGGAATCGGAACGAGCGGATCACTAATCAGCGGGACCGTTTTGACGGAATTAGTAAGCCCCTGTTCCACAACTCACGGTTAAATTAACTGGCCGATTATTCCATTGGAATTGACCAATCGTATTTGTTAATTTTGCTTAACGACAAATACGATTGGTCAATTCCAATGGAATAATCGGCCAGTTAATTTAACCGTGAGTTGTGGAACCAGGCCTAAAAGGGTTCTATCAGAAAGATCCCGTGATTCGTGATCCGCTCGTTCCAATTCCGTTTTCCAGGCCCATGGGATAGCACCCTCAGTGATATTTAATTTCTTTTGTCGGACAAATTTTTTAAACATGTGGATTGGCTGCAGAATAGAGATTTTCTCAACCCTCTAGAAATCCTCTATTTCTTATTCAATCAACATACGAACAATTCGACGAATAGTACGCGTTGCAAATTGGAGTGCAATATTCAAATAAGAGCCGCTTTGATAAGCCGACGCGCGCGAGTTGCTCACTTTGCGCAAATGGGATCAGAGGACGAGATATTTGATTGACGTATGTACTCTCGCGTCTACGCATGTCATCGGAGACATAATCGTAGTGCGTGTACACCATTTATAAACTGTATTTTTCGCACGTTGCTCGTTTACGTACATTAAACTTAGGTAAATGTTTATCGCTACAATTTATCTCATTATATTAACATTTTCAGCCATACACATTTTTTTTAAGACTGATTTTTTTATTTACAAATATTTATGGAAGACTGTGCTTTCATTGTATTTTGCGCGCGATTCTCTTAGCTGCAATTAAAAATTTAATTCGCGCTTTGTAAAGCGTATACTCGCATATATGTAATAGTTTTTTTTGATGATGTGTTTGTTGCAGTCGCACCTATCACCGTTTGTAGTGGAATGAAATTATTAATATTCTGAGATAGTAGCGCTATTTCGAAGTGATTATCGATATTGTTTAATGCAACGATGCTTTGTGTATGCTATATTTATAGAGAAAATCAATATCTTTAATTTTCACATGTATGTACACATCCAATAGAGCCTTGTAAGGTTTCTTGTGTAACATCGTATTTCTTCTTTGATACCTGTGTGCGTGATAATTTTTTAGCAAACGTATTGTGAGATTTCTAGAAAGAAAAAGAAAATGAAAAACGGCAGCAGGTTGTTAAAAGTTCTCCTACAAGCTTCAGAGAAGGCAGCAAACATTGCCAGAACTTGCCGGCAAAAGGAAGCCCTTTTTCAGTTATTGGTGCAAGAGAAATCTTTAGAGGAAAAAAACCCACGATTTTTTCAGGATTTTAAAACACTGGCCGACGTCCTCATTCAGGAAACAATCAGACATGACATAGAAATTGAGGTGAGCACAAAGAAATTCTTGGTTAAAAGCTAGAATGAAGGATATCAATTCATTTTTGACTTGTCATACTTTAAACTTATTGCCATAAGCAGTTTCCAGAGTTGGGTAAGCTGGTACAGGGTGAGGAAACCAATGTATTCAGCAATACCATGGGGGAATCCATCTTTGTTGAGGTTTGTTCATGTAGCAAAGATACAACACAGTTACTGACAAAAGTTATGGGTAACGATGCTGTGGCAGCAGAGTTGCTCGCTACTGAGGTCCATAAGGATGTTCAGCTTTCAGATGTGCCAATTGTATTAGACATTCCCAATGATTTTGATATCAATGTGGATGATCTTGGTATTTGGATAGATCCAATTGGTAAGTATAAGAGATAACGAGAATAATCACTCTAGACATATTGATATTTAGTAAATTTACATTAATTCAGGGCAAGAAAAAAAAAGTTGGACAGTATTATGGTAAAACTCTGTCTCTCTTGTTACTATGAATCATAATTGGCCCGTAAACTGAGATGCAATGCTTGTAAGAATTTCTGTTTGTTTTATAGTTTGATAATGCATGCCTGTGGAGCAATTCGTGGAACTTTTGTAGATTCAACAGCAGATTACATAAGTGCAACGGAGGCAGTGGACGAGCAGACTGGTTTACATTTGAGTGGATTGCGTTGTGTCACTGTTTTAATTGGAGCGTACAAGAAAAGTACAGGAGTGCCAGTTTTGGGTGTAGTTAATCAACCTTTTTCTACCAATGTGGATTCGCAGTAAGTATATGTAGAATAAAACAAATTTTTAATAATCTCAAAATATAAATTTTTTTAATTCTAAATATCTCTATTTTAAAAATATATATTTGTTAAGACTCTGAAAATATTTTGTTTTTGTGTTTGAGATTAATTACATATTTTTAATATTGGGAAAATGTATGTTTGACAAAATGAAAGCTTTATATTCCTCATTTTCATTACACTCTGGATTAATTGAACACAGATGGACAGGAAAATGTTACTGGGGTTTTCTTGGAGGTGGCATCGCCAAATCTTCCATAAGTAACGCATGCAGTGCTGATAAAATTATTTTGCTCAGTCGCTTTGAAGATGCAGATGTAAAATCGAAGCTATTAAACAGTGGATTCAGATTAGTGGAGGCAGCAGGAGCAGGATACAAGATACTAACCGTTGCTATTGGACAAGCAGCTGCCTACATCTTGTCGAAGGGTTCTACTTATAAATGGGACACATGCGGACCGCAAGCTCTTCTATCGTCGGTTGGTGGAAATATCATCGAGTTCAAAGAGTTTATCGTGAATCCAGATTCGGACAATCTAAGTGTGAACTATTTACCTATCGGCACAAACTTCTCCAATCGTGCAGGCTTGATAGCATATAGAGATCCTCAAATTCTGGAAACTTTTAAATCTATTTTAAGTAAATCATCATCTCGTTAATAAGGATGACAAAGATTTTTAACGCTAAAACTTGACATTGACCATTTTCACGTTTCAATATATTATTTGTTTAATTACATAAAGTTGTATTTTACTCTATAAATTTTATGTAAAAACTAAATGATGTTTTTACAGCTATTTCTTATGACTATTTGTGATATTATCTTTGATTCAATTGTACAAGATATATTTATTATATATCCATATAATATATCCAATAAACTAATATAATTGTTAATTAACACATGGATTATTTGTTAACTGATGTAGCTCGTAATATTTAATTGTGATATAATAAATGTGGGTCCAAATGGATCATTTAATATATAACAGATATAGTTTTATTTTTAATTATATATTTATTATTTAACTAAAAACTTGTAAATTCTAATATTCTCTGCTATGTGCTTTATTATATTTATGTGGATATAAGTGCGTACTTAAATATGTCTAAATACAGTAATCAAATTGATTTGTACATGTTATGCGTAAATAAATGAATAAATTAAGAAATGATGTGACATTAAAAGAAAAAAAGATATATTCATATATATATATATATATATATATATATATACATATATATATATATAAAGATTATGATTAATTATGAGTGTAATTACTAAATACATTTTAAACAATTATTTTTAATATCCTCTATTTCATGTATTATTCTAACATTTTTATCAAAATAAGAAATTAGATTTTTTTTCTACAAAATATTTGTTTTATTAATTGAAATCTTGTCCATATAAATGTAAAGATCTTTTATAAATAAAATTTGGAATTGAGCACAGATTTATTTTATCATATCGAAAACTAATTACAAATAATAAGCCGAATTTGTATATACTTTTGTATTTTTATATCTGAAACGTTCACACTGTCATATTTAAATTCGAAAATATTGATTTGAAAGCAAAATTATTCTTAACTTAAATGACTGGTAAAACTTATAATTTTTAAATTTTTTAAATAATTATATATAACTGTTAATTACTGTTAAATATTTCCTATATTTTACACATATTTATATATTATTATAGAGGAGAAGGGGTTTATGAACTACCATTTTGTTTTATTTAAATAACTCAGTAAAAATTTGTGTGACAATTCTTGGTACAAATTGTTTTATATAGAGTTCTACCAATCATATTATAAATAGAAGTTCTTCAGATATACATAAAGAACATAATTAACAATTAATTACTAAAAAAAGAAAAAAGCCCTGGTGGAAAAATTTCTATAAAATTCTAAAAAATTACAAAAATTTACAAAAATGTTCCAATTCTAGCATTTTTCTGTAGAAACTACAAAAAAAATGATAGAATTAAAACACTTGTAAATTTTTGTAGTTTTTTAGAATTTTGTAGAAATTTTTCTGCCAGGAAGATTAAGGGTATGGAACCTGTAGGGGGATATGGAACATTACCAAATGACAGATATGTCATAATATTTTATTATAATGCAATGCAATATTATTTCTAAAAATTATTATTTTTATTAATTGATAAAGGTTTGCTTTTATAATATTTTTTATTGTAACTGATAATGGCCGGGCGCGTTCAGCAGACGGAGCAGATCAGTGAGCGCTCAATGACTTATAGTTGACCGAGCATCACTGATCTCATCAAGTACTATATCCATCTTCTTCTTCTTCTTCTTCAAATTTCCTCAGATGGATTTCTGACCCATAAAAAGAGTCACAGTACCACGTTTTAATTAGGTCAATGACCTTTAGCAGACTCTTGAGGAAGATGGGTCTGCTATTTTCATAATATATATAAGTTGATCCTTGATCTTGCTTTTTAAGCACTCTTTCTGAGACTGCTGATTGTATCTTAGGGTAAATTACCCTTAATCCTGATGCAGTTCCATTTGTAAAACTCGACTTGTTGGATAAGGATCAAAGTTTATATCCAGCTAGCAAAATGACGCAAACTTTGTACGAAGTTTGCCGCAAACTCGAGCAAACCTTTGCAGCAAAATTACGACAAGGTGTGTCCGCATTAAGCTTAGCTTTTGCAAGGCTTGTTGTAAATAGTATGACGCATATTTTATGCAAATAACAGGGTTGGATTATCGGGTTTTAAACTTTATTTCTAGGTGACTTTATATACTATAATTATCTATCTCGAGATGGCGCATTTCTCGTGAAAAAGATTTACCTACTGGATTAATAAAAGGGGCTCGTCGAGAACAGAGAATCAAGTACGATTGCACCATTCACATATGATATTGGACTAATCAGTCCAATATTTCATTTTTGTTGATTTTAATTTCGACAAGATTTGTCCTGTTCTTGGCACAAATTTGTTATCATATTGTGCATGGCAAGGTTTGTCTTGTTTTTGCCACAAATTTGTTGTTATGCTTTACTAGCAAATTTTACCCTGTTATTTGCATAAAATATGCGTCATACTATTTACAACAAGCCTTGCCAGCAAAAGCTAAGCTTAATGCGGACACACATTGTTGTAATTTTGCTGTAAAGGTTAAAATTTGCTCGAGTTTGCGGCAAACTTCGCGCAAAGTTTGTGTCATTTTATTAGGTGGGTAAAATGAAAAATCCGGATATTCCTGTTTGTCCCGCAGATAAAACTTGAAGTTATTCGCGAGATGCTGAAGAAATTCAATTCTGATACTAAAAGAGTTGTAAAACGATCCGGCAATTTATTAAACTCACTTTAGCTAACGACTCGCCATTTCCCGTCACAATTACAGACAAAAAGACAAGTGTTGTTTGTTCAAACATTCGTTTCGAAAGAAAACTGCTCCACAATTACAAAGACTGCGCCGTACCTTTATGCATTGTACCTTGTTTCAAGGTCTAAATTTTCTACCATAATAAAACATTTTTGTCTTTTTGTACCACGTACAATTATTATGTATTTCAAATACCTTATTGTTTGTAAAATAAACGATTTTTATTCCAACCACATAAATTATGGTAAAAATGTTTTTACACAAATTATTTATGAAATATTACCTTAACTTTTTGCTTAAACAATTATTCTTACGATATTTATTATTATTTAACGAGCAAAAGTAAAAAAAAATGAAACAGGTATGAATTTTCCGTTTCAGACCGGAAGCCATTATAGTGGCGCGAGGAGGGAAATCAGTATTTTTACCATTCAACCCAATGATATTGATAAAAAAGTTTTAGTACTAAAAACAAAAAATCGATCAAAAACATGCCGGTCCTATAAGGGTTAATAAATTAAAAAAAAAATTTTAATAGAAATTCATTATTTTATACAAATTATTTTTTTCATAAAAAAATTTTATTATAAATTTTTGAGTTACAAATATCAATAAATCTGCCTCAATTTTTAGATAATAAAGCAAAATTGATAATGCAACAAATTATAAATTCGATGTCAGAAAGTAAACACAACCCTCATTGTGATGTACTTCTTGACGTCGAAAACTTAAGAGAAAAACTAATATATAGATAAACTATTATTATATCTGATCGATAATGTGGTTTATGTTGAACATGTCACATAACTTTTATGTTGTTTTAATACTTACATGATATTAAAAATCTGCAATTTTACATTCACTGTTACTATACGTGTCAACTAGAAATGTTCGAGAGCCACTGAAACGCGCGAGTCGCTCATTTAACTATCGGTAATTTAAGTATAAAACATAAAAAAAAGTGTCTGTGCAATAATCAACAGCAAAAAACGCTCTTTAATTTGCCTGCAATTTTTTTTATATTTAACGTAAACTTTATTTATTACAAATATAAATGTACTGTCGGTATCAGAACCTGCAACAGTATCACTAACTCCCCCTGTTACCTTATTAAATTTTATTTAATATTAAATTTAAGAAAATATAAATACATGTAATCTCTGTATATATATTTATTTATTATATGTATTTGCGTGTATATGCGTATATGCGTGTATGTATGTAAAATCTGTATAATTAACTGTATAATTAAAAAAAAATTTAATTTTTATTAACTTGAAATATCTTGCAACAATTTGATGACAAATTATATTCTTTTCTTAACTTTTCAAACATTTGTTTCATATTTTGTATTTTCTTTTTTTGGCGATAATTTTGCGTTTGTAGACGTTTTATAGTTTTGTCCTTTTTCTTACAAGATTTTTTAAATATTGTGATTATCTTTGCAATCTCATCCGACGATTTATTATCCAAAGATAAAGAGTATATATCTCCAGGATATCTTATTTGACTCGTTCGGTTCGATTTTTTATTTATTCTTTCCATGTTATTCTCTACCTTTATTTCCATGTTTGAAGTACTTGAATCAGTTTCCTTACAAGTCATCATTTTCTGTACTAATTCATGTTCTTGTGAAAATAATCGATTACATTTTATTTTGTCTATTCCATTGAATTCTTTAGTGCTTTGCGGATTTATTTGAGATTCTACATGAGACTTTAACATCTCGGAATGTTCTAAATGAACAGGTTTTGCTTCTTCATTATGTAGTTCCTCACTGCATAAACAATAAATATAGTAAAATATCTTAGTTAATTATATGAACATTAAGTGAATACATTTATAATGAAATTGCAATTTACCATTTTTGTACTGCTTTAGGAAATATTGTTGGAATAGCATTTTTTTTCAGACGAACTCTCATCATACCAAATTGTTCTATTTGATCACTTGCAAAGTGTTTAATACAGATTCTACTGTATTTAGGTAGATTTTTTACATTTTTTTGATTATTTAAAGCAAACAAAGCATTTATCCATTTTTCTTTTAAATTTTTATCACTGGGAAAGCTAAAAAAAAACAGTAAAAATGTTACTTTAATAAACATCCAACAACGTTTTTTTCTATGTAACTACATAACTGTATAAGGCTACGATCAACTTGACGCTACAAATGCTTTAAAGCATTCCGTTTCTTTCTTTCTATAAAAAAATAAAAGAAGAAAAACGATTTAAAGCACTTGTAGCGTTAAATTAATAGCAGTCCAAAAAATAATATTGAGTAATAGCATGCATGTAAGATTATATTTTATTTACCCATAAAAAGATATAGGAAGTTTTTCTTCTTCTCTCTTGCTTTTATATTTTGTTGATTTGCAGCCTTCTACAAAACAATACACTACCATTTTATTAATAATATTAATATATAATTTCGAACATTGTTGACAAACTCTAATGGTCTGTTCTTTCTAGCTGCACTGTTGCACCGGTGCAATAAGTTAAAGTAAGACAAGTATATTTTTTCTCATTCTAACTTATTGCACCAGTGCAACAGTGCAGCTAGAAAGAACAGACCATAAATGCTCTGAGCACAGGCTTCATAATGCCCAGTCTACAATGAGTCGTTGGTCGTTGGTCGTAAGAAATTTAACCAATTATGTTCGGTTATTCTTCTCTAAGATCAAATGTGATTGGTTAAATTTCTTACGACCAACGACCAACGACTCATTGTAGACTGGGCATAACAGCTGATATTATTTTAGTTCTCGAATTTCTCAATTGGTCGATGGTAGCGCGATCATAGACTAAAGGGTCATCTACAATGGAGAGTCGTAGGCCGTAGTAGTAGTCGTAGAAATTATTTTCATTTCGTACTGCCTTATGCCCAGTCTACAATGAGGGTAAGAGGCCAAAATCCATAAAACTAGAGAGGATAATGTTGGCAACGCTTCAAATCTCTAGGATCCATAAATTTATTTTTTGAGGTTTTCAGCACTGTTGAAGCGTAAGAGTGTGCACAGAGCAGTACAGAGTGTGTACAGAAATAAAGTGTTGTGACAGGTGTAGTAAATAACCTCATTTTTTACCTCAATTATAATGATATCAATGATTATATTGATACCTGTAATTGGTTAAAAAAAAATCTTTTAAATTATTTATCACCGACAACTTGGGATAATTTGTACAATATTATTAATAAATCAATATTATCATCGTCCTTGCTTTCTATATCACTCCAAATTTCTTGAAGTTTCCTCTCTTTCTCTTTTAATTTCCTATTCTCCTATCTTGTCCAAAATTTACTACACTCTATGGCAATCATACAGTACAGGTAAAAACATTACATATAACAAAAATTTATAAAATAATTTGTAAAAAATGAGGTTATTTACTACACCTGTCACAACACTTTATTTCTGTACACACTCTGTACTGCTCTGTGCACACTCTTACGCTTCAACAGTGCTGAAAACCTCAAAAAATAAATTTATGGATCCTAGAGATTTGAAGCGTTGCCAACATTATCCTCTCTAGTTTTATGGATTTTGGCCTCTTACCTACAATGAGTCGTTGGTCGTTGGTCATAAGAAATTTAACCAATCACAGTTGATCTTAGAGAAGAATAACCGAACATAATTGGTTAAATTTCTTACGACCAACGACCAACGACTCATTGTAGACTGGGCATTAGTTTACATCGTCAAAACCTTAGTACGCGTATTAAGTTTGGTGCGCACCAAAGCCTTAGTACGGGCGCGTTTACATCGAATGTACTAAGCATGTGCTGTGAAAAATATAATACAAATTTAATTCATGTTGATGTCTCCTACTAAGACATTTTCACACCGGTTTTTAGATTTTAGCACTGAGGTTATGCTCAATTGCTAAATTCTCTCTAAAATGCGTTTTATGCGTTTACATCGACATTTGTATCACTTGGTACGCGTATCAGTTTAGTACGATACTTCTACTTGATACGCTCGTACCAAATTGATCCGGCAGCGTTTACATCGTGCGTACTAAATATTTAGTACGAATTTGATACGAATATGGTACCTGATACGCGTATCAAATGCACGATGTAAACTAAGCCATAGCTCTAGTTTATACCGAGCACTTGGTACGCGTATCAAGTAGTGAATTTAAGCTGATCAGCCAATGATTAAACATTCACTAGTTATTTACTATTTGATACGCGTACCAAGTGCTTGGTGTAAACTAGGTCATAGCTCTAGTTTACACCAAGCACTTGGTACGCGTATCAAATAGTAAATAACTAGTGAATGTGTTTAATCATTGGCTGATCAGCTTAAATTCACTACTTGATACGCGTACCAAGTGCTCGGTGTAAACTAGAGCTATGGGTGCGTTCGGGGAGACGCTATTAGCGCTACCAACATCAGTCCATCTTCGGGTGCGTTCCGAAATCTACTGCCAGTACTGACAGTACTGTTTTTTCGTTCCGAAATCGTTTTCAGCGTGCTGTCAGCAACTGTAAATTACTATCTATTCTACAAAAATAGACCCTAGGGAATTACTGACTTCCGGCTAATTTTACACATTGTCCGGAGGTAGTGCAAATTCAGTAAAGCATATGGCCGCCGTCCGCCGTACATTAATAGGTTAGGTTTTTATGATGGCATCAACAGTTGCTGGTTTGACTGTAAACGCATTCCGTTTTTCAGTGTTGCCAGTATTCACTGGCGTTTCGGAACAGCTCAAACCCAGTAATTTCAGTAGCAGTACTGTCAGTACTGTCAGTAGATTTCGGAACGCACCCTTCATTACTCATTAAGGCCCGGTTCCACAACTCACGATTAAATTAACTGGCTGATTATTCCATTGGAATTGACCAATCGTATTTGTTAATTTTGCATAACGACAAATACGATTGGTCAATTTCAATGGAATAATCGGCCAGTTAATTTAACCGTAAGTTGTGGAACCGAGCCTTAAAGTAGAACAAGGATAAACTGATGCTAGCGCTATAATAGCGTCTCCCCAAACGCACCCTATGGCCGGTATTCATAGTCGGATCTTATATTTAAGATCATCTTAAGTACTGTCTTAAGATGCCATCAACCAATCACAGAGCCGTATTAGCATCTTAAGACATTGCTTGAGACGATCTTGAAATAAGATTTGACTATGAATACCGGCCATAGGACGGGATTCATAGACCGATCTTAAGCTCAAGCATTGTCTTAAGTCTAGCTTCGAGCCGACTTGAGACTTACTTAACCAATGAAATAACAGCATTGACGTCTCAAGATCGTGCTTAAGCTGGAACTTGAATAAGATTCGGGCTGTTCAGCGCTCTTCTTCACATGTAGTAGTACGCTGGCTGCAAGAGTACTGACAACTGGCATCAACTGGCTGAAGGTTCAGACAATTGGGAGCCGACCGAAACGGACGTAGTATTTAACTTGAGAAAGTGAATCTATAGAATACCTCTATAATATTTAATAGTTAGCCAATAATCCTGGTGCGGATTAGAATTATATCGGGTCGGCTTAACTTAGCTTACAGAAAGATAGTAGAATAATAGCTAGAGCTACTGCTCCTTCGGCCTATTAAAATAAAAATCGAATCATCTCCGAGTGAATCAACAAGTACCGAAGTAACGCTGGACGGCCATTACGAGACACGAAATTACGCAGCATAGACGAAATCCTTGTTCAACAAACGCAACCAGAAAAACCTTTGAAAATCATGCTGAATGGACAACACACTACTCGAAGATAGTTCATCCTACCCCTAGGATCAATAACCAGATAAAGAAAAAGCCAGTAAAGATATCACAATTCCTCTACCTACTAACCACCTTCACAGATTAAAAGGTAAGTCCCTAGGGTTATTACCTCAGCAAGTAAAATTAAAATTACATATCACCTACTTGGCTTTAGAAATTTATAGAATTGAAATTTCAATGGCATAAGACTATTGAATAAAGAAATTACAGACCATTGAATTATAACATAGTTTAAGTATGAATGCAATGCATTATTATAGAATATTAACCTTAAGAATGCATAAAATTCGGTTGTGTTAAATCAAAGTCCCCTCGTGATACAAAAAAAAAAAAAAAAAAAAATTATCAATAATAATAAGAATTAACAAAAAAAAAAAAAATAATAATAATAATAATATTATTGAATTGAAGAAGGAACTTCCCTTGTGATCTGAGATTAAAATGCATTCACACAACACTTAAAAGTATTACTCAGGGCTGTAAGACTGATTGTACTGTTCCTTTGTCCTTACTGCAGGAATCAATACCCTAAATTGATTAGCATAATACCCAGGTATAATTTAAGTAATAAAGGAAAAGGAAAAAAAATATATAGATTTATAAAAGTTTATTAATATATATGAAAGAATTAATTTTGTTAAATTTAAATAAAAGGAAGGAGAGAAAAAATAGAAAAGAAAAAGACTGACTAACATCATTTATAAGATTAAACACACTTAAGTCTTGTCTAGTCATATTTAAAAAAAAAAAAAAAAAAAAAAAAAAAAAAAAATTCATAATCAATTGATAGTATATAAGTGCATAGTTTCTAAAGTAATATAGTCGCAAATTGTGATATTAGAGGGTAACTAAAAGTAAAATTAAGCTGATTATTTATCAATTATTTAATTATACCCAGACAGCACATGTAGATTATGAGAACGATAATAGGATATTGCGAAAGTATATTGCAATATTCGTATAATATTAGAGATACGTCTGTGATATGGCGAGTATATACTCATAACGTACTATGTCCGCGTTGCCTTATCCCATAGAATTTCGCTGGCAGTTTATGAGAATATACCGAATATATCTTAAGAATGTTATACGTATGTCTAAAGTATATCTTCAGTATATTCACAATATGTCTACAGTATGTTCACATTATATGGGCTCATGCATAATGAGAGGAATAAGGAACAAGGAATTAAACATACAGAATTAGCAAGAAGAAATAAGAAGAAGAATTAATCATTTCGCACATCAGGAAGCTATCGCAAAAAATGAAGCGTAATATCTGTTGAATATGCTGGGGTGCTTTGGGAAATTATGCTCAGATAATTGTAGGTTATAACCTAAATAATATATGTATATATACAATATATATATATTATTATAGTTTACGTTACTATATTATATCTTATGTACATACCAGAGTTATCTGGGCGTAATTCCTGAGAAAACCACGTTGTCCGTGAGTTCGTGTTCGCACGTTCACACCCTACACTTCACCACGTGTCTGCATCACACGGCAGACGAAAATGCGTAACGTTACAGATCATAGATAGCGTTGACATGATTCACTTTCGATATTACGTGGATATTTTGGAAATATGTGATAGATATACATGAGATATATCATAGGATATTTTACGGATGTTTTGAGTATATTAGATATAATCTCAGTATATTCGGTAGGAGTTGCGAAGTTCAGTCGCTATATTCTAAGTTTATCTTGAGGATATATCAAAATGACATTCTACTGAGACGTTATATGAATGTTTTACGTATATTCGGTATGATCACAGTACATTACGTATGAGAGTATAATATTCGTACGATATCTGGTGCTGTCTGGGAAATAAATTAAAAAACAGTACATTTTTTAAACCACTCACCCCATCAAACAAAAATAAGTCAGAATCTATAGAAAAAGCTGTCAATAGAACGGGCCCATTATGGGTATCAAACAAATTTGAAGAGATTTATAACAATGGATGGAACGAAGATGATTTTCCGCCGTTTAACCTGGATGAGATGATGGATATCATAGGAGCGTTAAAAGAAGAATCAGCTCAAGGTCCCGAAAACATAAATAACAACATTCTTAGGGCCTTACCATATAAAGCATTGGAGCTACTGCTGGAGATATTCAATAGGATTTTACAGGATAAATCATTTCCAGAGATATGGAAAAATATTTATATCATTTTAATTCCTAAACCTAACAAAAATGATTATAGAGCCATTTCATTAGCATCAAGTGTGCTAAAAATAATAGAAAAATTAATATTAAAAAGATTGGAAAGATTCATAGAGAAAAAATTAGTCATCCCTAATTGTCAACTCGGATTCCGTAGAGGGAGATCATGTGATGACTGCCTGGCTTTAATCAATTTGGAGATTTACAGAACTTTCATGAGAGGTCATCTGACGGGTGCTCTTTTCTTGGATATAGAAGCGGCATATGACAACGTTAATCCTCAAATACTATTCGATGCAATAAATAATCTTCAAATCCCAACAGGGGTCAAGGCCTTTATAAAAAACTTGATAAGTCCTAGAGTGGCCAATTTTTTTGAATCAGGTCTTTGGGCGGGAAGTAGAATGATTCAGAAGGGTCTCCCCCAGGGATCCGTACTCAGCCCGATTCTGTTTAATATCTACCTAAAGGAAATCTTATTCAATATACCTTATAACTGTCAAATTATTCAATTTGCAGACGACATAGCTATTCTCTGCTCAAGCAATAAAGTGAATATAATAAAAGATTCCCTGGAGGAGGCCCTATCGCGAATTAAAACTTGGCTGGAATTAAAAGACTTAAAATTGTCGATCCAAAAAACTCAATTCATACCTTGGCATGATTCTTGATTCTGGCTTAAGATGGTATAACCACATAAAATACATTAAACAAAAAACTAAATGCTATTTGAATATACTTAAATGGGTAGCAAACTTCTCTCATGGATTAAATCCAAATTCGAGTTTAAAATTTATAAACGCAACCATTGGAAGCCAAATCGAATGGGGAAGCATGTGGTTTTCAAGCGCAGCAAAATCTTATTTGAAAATGTTAGACGGACTATTATGTATAGCATATAAAACGGCTTTAGGACTACCCAAATCTACACCAAATAGAATCTGTTGGAAATTCTCCAATCAAAAAAGCCTCATAAAAAGAATTTCATTCAAAAGTGATAAATACATTTGTAAATCTATCCAATTAAACAAAAGTAAAATAATTAACAAAATAAAAAATTTATCTACTTTATCAGAAAGCAGAAGCCTGGCCAAGAGAAATATACCCCATATAATTTCAAGATGGCCTTTTATTCGACCACATGAAAAATCTCTTTTTAAGTGGGGTTATCATCCCCGGTTTTACTATCCAATTCGCCCTCCATCAAGGGATTTCATTATCGACTATAGGACAGGAACGCTGGCGCTAAACTGCGGGGACCCCAATCGAGCTTTTACTAATTTAATTTACTTAGGAAGAGAAAACGAAAACGAAGTATCCATCTTCACTGATGGGTCGAAAACTCAGATAAACGAAGAAACTTCTATAGTGGGATGTGCAGTATGGGTTCCTCTATTAAGGCAACAATTTAAGTTTAAACTAAACAATTTGACAAGCTCATTTACAGCAGAAACAATCGCCTTAATCAAAGCTATAGAAATTGGGTTATCGAACAAATGGAAATACATCAACATTTGTACGGATTCTATGAGTAATTTAGATATCCTTGCATCTCCTTCGTTAGATAATAACAACTTGTATAAAAAACTGAATCCTTTCGTGGAAGATCTTAAATACAAAATTTCGGAGGCAATCGATCAAGAAGTTTCAGTAAAGTTCACTTGGTGTCCAGCACATAAAGGTATAAAGCATAACGAGGAAGTAGATAAGGCAGCCAAAGATGCAGCAATAATGGGCTCTCCTATAGATAACTCCTACTCTTTCAAGGACATTTTATCCTTTCTGAATCCCACATACAAAAAAATGGATGAAGAATATATTAAAAAAATTAATATCGGAACTGGTATATACTATATGAATAATTTCCCTCATATAACAATAGATTCACTGGAAAAATTCCACTTAAACAGAAATGATTCATGTTTATTAACTCGGCTTATTACGGGGTACACTTATACTAATGAAATAAAATATAAAATAGGTTTAATTAACTCTCCGGAATGTCATTGTGGGGAAGAAAAACAAGATATAAATCATTTGTTGTGGGCTTGCCCTAATCTAGAAAGTGAAAGAAAAGTTCTATTCCAGAATTTACTAAGAAACAAGTATTCCACACCATTCTCAATAGAATATGTAATAGCAATCTTAAATCCCAAAATAGCTAAATCTTTAACCGACTTTATTAAAAATAGTAAATTAAAAATTTTTAAAATATAAAACAGGGTAAGAAATTTTGGAGAGGACAAAGGAAAATAAAAGAAAAAAGTATACGTTCATTAATAAATTTTCAAATTATGTAAATCAACAATTATGTATATGTGGAAAAATTAAAACAATATAGATGGATAATATCACTAAGTCCCTAATCCAAACGGATTGATAATCCCCCCTTCATATCTAAAAAAAAAAAAAATAAATTTAGATAAATAAAAAAAAAGAAAGAATAAATAAAAAAAAATTTTTTTTTCTAAGTTAGTAAGGCGAATCAGTAGTGAAACAAATTCTAATTAGTTTGATAAGACCTGCACAGTAGGGAAAAAGGAAAAAGAGAAAATAAAAGAAAAACATAAAGGTTAACCAAAGGGAAAAAAAAAAATTAGCATTTAAGTTGAGACAATGATATGAGACGAGAACAAGGGGAAAAAGATTCAATTCAATTCAATTCGTTAGAATAATCCGAAAAACGAATATCTAACTTAGGGTATAATTGTATGCATTCTGAAGGTATTTAACTGAAACTCTAACAGAGATTCTAGAATTTAAACTAATATGATTGCTTGTTGAGTTTTAGCCAGGGGACCTACACAGGGGGTTACATAAAAAAAAAATATATATATATATATATATATATATAAAGGAAAAAATAGATATAAAAGAAAAAGAAAAAAAAAAGGAATCTTTCCAAAATATCACAAGAAGAACCAAAAATCCCCCAATAATCCCAATTCCCCATAGAATAGAAATAAATGATTAATAAGATCAAAACAAAAAGCATGAGGACCAAAACCATATACAAATAAAACGAAAACTGAGAACAAATGAATAAGCTGATATATGGAAAACACAAATCCAAAAGGAAAAGTAAATTAAAAAGAAGGCACGAAATTCCCCAGTGAAATTCTCTCTAGGACTGTAATTGCCCCTACACTACAGTCTTTAAACTAGTGAATTGTGGTACTTTGTCCCTGGAGGGACGGAAATCCATTGGGCCCGAAAGAAGAAGAAGAAGAATAAGATTCGACTATGAATTCCGGCCATAGTCAAATCTTATTTCAAGATCGTCTCAAGCAATGTCTTAAGATGCTAATACGGCTCTGTGATTGGTTGATGGCATCTTAAGACAGTACTTAAGATGATCTTAAATATAAGATCCGACTATGAATACCGGCCTATGAATACCGGCCAATGAATTCCGTTCTATCTCTTTAAACTATGGCCGAAATATCCGTGTTCTTTTTACAACACAATGGCGACGGTCTTCCTTAATTCCACAGTTCGTGGTAGTTTAATGGGCTTCGCCATTTTCGATCGTTTGCTGCGTTCATTGTCGTTCATTTTCGTTTCATTTCGTTCGCTCTGATCTTTCCCGTCAGCTTTTCTCCACATCACGCTTAGCGTCGCCGCTTTGGTAAGAAAACTTGAAATTTCTTTGTAGCGCATAAGCCGGTACTTCGATATATTAGAATTCGTTTCACTTCCTCTAGTCATACAGAAATCCGGTTCACGATTTTGGAGACGCTCCGGGAAAACGTTGATTATCCGCCACGTTTCGGAGGTCTTGATACAAACTAATGTAATAGCATCACATATGCTTATCTTTTATTGTGTTTTCTTTATTATTCATGAGATCTTTCCGCTTACGCAATGATTTTTAAAGAGACAAGTTCCGTTAAATATAATTTTTACACGTTGCACGTACGCACACACGACACACTACACGTACACGCATACACGTACACGCATACACGTATGCGCATATACCTACGTACCGATAAGCGCGTATCATTATCGTTGTTTCAATTTAGATTCTTATAACTTCTGTTAATGCAATTTTATACTCGCGGAATATATTAATTTATAATTACAATTTAAGATATTTTGAGATATAATAGCTCTTAGATTTTTCTAAAAGTAAGAATTGTTATTTAACATTGAAAGAAAAAAGAAAATCTGAACACGAAAAAAATTAATTCTTCCAAAACCGGAGTATCTTGCATAAGATTAATTTCTATGACGATCTAAGATTAATTGTTTTTAAACATTGGCATTAGGAGCACAATGTCATTCAATCGAGGAGTGAAAAGGGATTCCTTCGGGAATCGAGCGAATTTTAATCGGAGCAGTGGTGGAGGCGGTGGTAACAGAGTTGGCAATAACAGTGGCATGGGAGGCAACATGGGTGGAGGAATGAGCGGGAGTGGTGGCATGGGTGGAATGAATCCCTGGGAGAGCGGCATGATGCCCGGCAGAGGCATCCTGCCTACACCAAATAACAACCTCTCTTTGGCATCGCCGCAAGCACAACTGGCGATCGCCAGCAATCTTCTGACGAATCTACTTCGCAGTCAGCAAGAAGCGCAGCCACAGGTAAGAGAATTGTTTCCTTCCCACTTTGACAATTCTATTTCTGTGCCCTGGATTTGCTTTTTTACTTTAGTCCATTTTTTCTCAAGCAGGTGCCATCTCTAATGAGTCTGGGAAATAATTATTCTGGGCCAGGGCCAAATTATTCTAATCAACAGAACTATTCCTCTGGACGGTTTAACGATCGACCGGCGCGGCATCCTATGAAGAATCAACGTCCTCAGCCATACAATAAGGTAAGGCCATTTTTTGATGGAATACGCGATACTTTTCTTTTTTTCCCCCCTCATGAATTGAGGTTATCTTTAAGGCAATTCTTTTAACGCTTGCTTACGATCTTCTTCTGTATCGTAAACAGGAGTTACAAAATGACAATCTGTAGTCCACGCTTCCTCGCATGGACACAAACTGTCTTTAATTATTTCGAATATGTTACAAATTCCCCTTCTCGAGCCGATCGATTAAATAGGATATATCGCTCACTCGATTAGATACGGCCGGCGAAATCATTAAGATATAAATTTATTCTTATCGATGGACCAGCTTTGTCTGAAACGGCTTCTAGATATCGTCTATAAAAAATATATATTTCATTAAAAGAGCACTGTTGAAAAACGTGTGTTGATTTCAGAATGTAAATCTCTATTTACTACTGGAAATTCACTCACAAGGGTTTTTGCAGGACCGCATTTGAACATTGCAAATACTGTGTAACCAGAGTCTTCTCTCCATTAATGTGATACTAGAATTTACGTGGTTGCACTTTATTCAAAACTACCACTTTTATATACACAACATACTTTCACTTGATTAACTACTTCTTCACTTTTATTAGTATTCACTGAATTTTACTCAAGTATTTTTAGTGTTAGACAAAAAAAATATGTCTACTTTGTATAATTATGATTGTATCTTATGATTGTTGGCGATCGTGCCTGTACATACGATGCGTTTTCAATTCGAAATCGGGATGCACTCTACAGTTTTTCTCCCTTTCCTTCCATACTTGTGGTGTGGAAATGGAAGAAAGAGCTTGGGTAATTTCACCGGCTCCGTCCTGCTTCCATTTATCGACTGTAGAACTGTTCTCCAATCCCGTGGTTTCTAGAACCAGTGTCTTGATTTGAGAAGAATCACAATTACATCAGATACTTCTCATGATGCTTTTTGGTCGTTTGACCATCTACTACTTAACTAGATGGGCAATCGAGCCCGAGATGGTCCCGCTGGGCGACGTGGCCCATCCGCACAACAATCTCGTGCACCCCAGTCTGGCAGTCAACGTATGAATGGAAACCAAATTCAACATCGCAACGATAAATCTTCTAAACCAATTCCTGCCTCTAAACAAAATCAGACTGCCAAAAAGGAACAGCAGGATAAGACCTCTGATAGCGAAAAAGCCGAACAGCCTGTTCCGAAAAGGTAAGCTCCCGATTACCTGTGATTGGTATAGTTTCTTCAAATTTCAGTAAGTCTCAATCTCTCCGAACTATTTGCCTAAATATATATATATACATATACATATGTTTCATATATATGTAATGTTAGCTATATATTATGTTTTTATACTATCAATCTCAGAAATTTTTCTCACTATCTATATCTATTTCTTTCTTTTTATATATTTATCCTATACATCATCAATGCGATTCACTTATATTTCACACTTATATTTCACATTGGCCAGAGTTCTAAAATTTTACTGTTTTTTGTAATTTCTTTCCCTATACATTTATCAAAATGTATTTTGACATACAATATTCTATATACATATGTATAATCGGTAATAATATAGTATTCTACACTCTAATAAGAGTTACGTCTTCCTATGCACTTTTATATGAATATATCGATACAAGTTTTTTTTTAATTTATAAACGGGATTTCGTACAAATCGACGTGTATACTATGACTTGCAAAACTACATGATTAAGTTTATAATCCAAAGTTAAAGTTTTATAGCAAATTTAACATGGTCAACAATTTAAATTGATTATACAATTTATCTGAGAACATAAGTTTTATCTAAGATTATTTGATGAACAGCAATGATGCAGATGAATCCGAGGATAAGAAGTGGAAGGATGACAAAAACGCAGTACAAGTAAAAGAGGAAAAAATAGAAGATGAAAAGACGGAAGATAGCGAGAAAAAAGTGGAAAAGTCTGCTGCAGATGATTCTTTGAAAGAGGCGAAAGATGAGAAAGCCGAAAAAGAGAACACGAAAACGACTGGCAAGAAATCAGAAGCTAGACACGCTGAAAGTCGTTACGCTGAAGTTCCGATGAGCCATATGTTTTGTCACATTTGCAATAAGCATATGTGGGACGGATTTGTATGCATCATTGATGAAATTAATAAATCTGCGTAATCGCCAAGCAGTAACTAATTTTTATATTTTTTTACAGTCCTTTGAAAATCATCTACGTGGACGTGCACATCAGCTGATGATGGAAAAGTTGGACGAGTCATACAAATTGAAAGTCGATTTGATGAGACATGAACTGCGAGTTGCTGAGGAGCAGCGTGAACTTAGTTTAAACAACTCTAAACGTCGCGGCAAGAAAGTAAGAATCGTGTCTCCTCTAAAAAATTGCAAGTTGGAAATTAATTTGATAATAACATTTATATCTATTTATGATTTCTTGATTGCAGGTGTCTGTAGATTTCAACGTGAGAGAATATTGTACAATGTGCGATCTGAACTTTTATGGAACCTTATCTACGCATAGGAAGAGTGAAAAGCATCAACAATTAAAAACATTCTTGCATCCACGATGCTTCCCTTGTCTGAAAGAATTCCCATCTCGTATAGAATACGACGAGCATTGTTTAACACCCACTCATATGAAGAATGCCGTTCAGTGTGAGGAACAACGGAAAAATAAAAAGAAAGGTAATGAAAAAGGAATGTAAAAGAAAATGTTTGTTTTCGAATTAATTTCGAAGAGAGACTTTAATTGACAAACTTGTCTCTTTGCAGAAAAATTGGCAAAAGGAGAAGCTGAAGTTCGTACTGCAGAAGATGAGGAGAAAGACGTTAGTAATGAAGTAAAAAATGAAAAAGAGGAGGAAAATATGAATGCAGAAGAATATGAATTTATCACAGATATTGTAGAAGATATAACTGACAAGAAATTCAAGATACCGTCTTACAAACATTGCCGTCAAAATCAGATCTTTATTGGTATGGATTTATGTTGGAAATTGAAAGTTGTAACTTTAATTTACATAAAATTTAGAAAACATTATTTGCTTATTTTTTGTACTTTTTATATGCTACAAATGATTTCTCTAAGATATTATTTATATTTACTCAGGTAAATCTATGGTCAAGGAAGTCCAAGGATTTTACTGTGAGCGTTGCCGAAGATTTATGCTCTTAAGTGAGGATATGAATGCTCATTTACGCAGCATTACGCATTATCGAAACTTTGTAGCGGAAGTAAGATCATTAACATCGAACGCCAATATCTCCAAAGTTACGTCAACTACAGAGTCAAAAGAAACTGATGAACAAGCTGATGTAAGTAATTATAAAAAATGGCCATTAAAAAAATTACCATAAAGAAAGCGCGTTTTTAAAATCCTTAAAAATTCTTGTATTTATATAGAATGAGAAGAATGTTGAAGATAAGGAGGAATGCGATGTACAGTGGAAACGTCGTAAGATTAGTGATGAAAAAGAAGATAACGACCAACTGAAAGAGCAGCAAGAAAATAATGCTGATAACGCAAATGTGACACCGAAGAGGTCGGATGGAGAGGAGAAATATGATCCATTGGAAGCCGATGCTGCCGAATCAGAAGAAGAGGAAAATCGCGAGGTGGAGGAGGATGCGAAGGAAACTACCGCGGGAAATGCTACTAACACGCAGGATGTAAAAACATCTGTCGATGAAATCTGGACTGATATGGACAATGACAATGACGTTGAAATGGGTAATCTGATTGACGAAACGGATGAAAAAGAACATTCTTCCGAACAAGAACATTCTTCTGAACAAGAACATTCTTCTGAACAAGAACGTTCTATGCCGAAGATAGAACGAAATCATAACCCTCAAATAAAACCTCGAGGTCGTGGATTCGGACGTGGTCGCGGTGGTCCGCGTGCCAGAAGATCCCGGCGATAAATTAACACCGCGATTTACGAAAATATATGAAAGTAAACGCGAGAAAAATATGTCGATGTTAAGAGAGTTCAATTGCGTGTCTCGTATTCAGATAAGTTTTAAAATTATTGTACAAGATCATTCATACTTCATAAACCTAAGCCCGCACTTAAAATAAACTTAAATCAATGCAAAAAATTCTTTAAGTAAGAAGCATTAAGAAAAAGTTTTCTTTATGCGTTGATTTAAGTTTCTTTTTAAATACCTAGATTTATGAAGTATTTAACATAATGTTATGGATGTTCTTGTACAGTTGTCCTTAGAATAGAACACATTTTTATCATTGAGGCGTGCGATATTGATTACATATTAATATGCAACAATTAATATGGCACACACCACACACACGCACACACACACACACACACACACACACACACACACACACACACAGAGATAGCAATTAACATTATGTGTATTACATATATGAGCGTAAGTTTTTAATTGTAAGCTCTTAGCAATAAAGGACTTCTTTCATTAGCACCATGTACCAGAAGCAAATGTATACGCAAGAAATATTCAGATGTTTTTTGTATAAATGATGAATTTTTAACTACAAGCATGACCTTTCTCTTATATTTTGAAATCATTGCGCTACATGTACAAATAAAAAATTATTACACAAAATTACAAATTAATTAGGAGACATTGAGTATGCATACAACCAGGAAAATATATTGTTTAGTTAAATAATGTTAAACAATATCTTTATTGAAGGATATTTCTAAATGCACATCTAATATGATATATGTAATCGAAATATATAATGAAATTTAGATCGTTTTTTTGTTCTTCATATAGTATTGGTCTCCATAAAAATATTTTTATTATAATATCATGTATTGAAATGCACTAATGTAGATGATAAAAAGTTACATGAGAGTTACAATATTTTTTCATTATGTTCCTAAATGAAGAGAGAGAAAAAGAGAGGTACAGATGAATTCCATTTATTTTTTAAATTCTAAAGATCACTGAGTGTGAATAATGATTATTTTTACACTATATCACTTATATATTGAAAAGAATGAAACTAAAAGTAGTAAAGATTTCCAATTTTATATTTTGCTTTAACTGTGTGTGCGAGTGTCATGATAATTTTCATAATAAAAGTGTTTCTATGTATGAAAGACATGCTAATTGATCTGCATTCTTATTATATTAAGGATAGAACACTTTGACAGAATTTTTTTGTATCTAATTTTAAAATGTGCTATAAAAATTTTCGAGAAAATTGAAATGCAATATCATAGGTTTGAACTTTTACAAAGGATATGTACAACCGAAGTGATAACTAATGTTTGGTGATAGTAAATACATAACATGTCATATAACATTAGGAGATAAGACATATATATGTACTGCATATGTATCCATATTAAATGAATAGTTTATTAAGAATTAAATAGAAACAATCCATGTAATAATGCAATATATTTATTATTAGTCCTTAGAAAGATGAGTAGACAGAAATTCATCTACGGAGTCTGTATCCCATTTATGTATGTCAAGCACATCTTCAACTTTATTTTCTGCATCATACAGCTTAATAATCGGATCTAAACCTCTTACGTACTTTATGCTGAGGTTCTTATATTTCTTCGGTCGGTCACTTTTGATGAAGGCTAAAAGAAGTGTCATTAGTCATATACTTGTATTGACTTTTATGTTGTAATATTACATCAATTTTTATTTCAAATTTAATAGTTTTAAAAGTATCTGATCATATAAATACCTTGTATTTGGGGATATTGCCCAAACTTGCATGTGCATACTTCAAGAACAGCTTTAGGATAGCGTTTTGATCCAGACAAATCATAATCGTTATCTTTTAAACAACACTCCTTGCAAGTAGTACTAGAAATTAGAAAGTTAAAGAAATATTTGTATATGATACATTTGAGAGATACAGAATATTAAAATGTTTTTATGTACTAAATTTTTTCCAACTCGGGCTTAGCAAAGTGTTCGCAAGTTGAACAGAGCACATTAGCTTTATTGAACCCAAGTATCTTACAATCGTCCGCTGAAAACTCTGCGACAACAATATCCACCTGCAAAATTAATGTTCGTGTTGTGACAGATCACAGTAATTTATTCTTTAAATTTACAATGTGTAATTGCAATGCCTTTTTTAATCGTGTGAAGGCAAACACAAGACACAATATTTTGAAGAAAGAAATTTAGATACACGATTAGTTATGTACATACAAGTAATATTTCCTGTTACTTACCGCAACAATAAACAAGAATAAAACTGTATGGGTTAAGTTATTCATTCTGTCGTCTCATACATCTAATTACATTAAACATCAATATTTTATATAATTTTCGTCCTCTGAAGGAACTTCATTGGATATTTCACGTTTTTTTATCTTATCCTTGCGTATTATCTCCGCCTCGAGGAACACGAAGCGTAAAAGTAAATTCACAGTCAGCGCTTGTAACCTATTGAAAGGTATGAATAGAGAACCACTGCGATTTTGGTTATGAACGAGCAGTGTTGCCAACGCGTTTTAAGTCTTTCCTACAGGGACACGTTTGAAATCCTACACGCAAGTGTCAAATCCTACTATAATTTTAATTTATATGCAAAAACGTTTTAATAATTTAATTAAATAAAAATAGTTGTTAAAATGTATAAATAAATATAACATATATATAACATTTATAATATATTTATTGTAATATTTTATATTACAATAAATATTTTATATTACAATATAATGAACCCAGCTAGCAAAATGACGCAAACTTTGCGCGAAGTTTGCCGCAAACTCGAGCAAACCTTTGCAACAAAATTACGACAAGGTGTGTCCGCATTAAGCTTAGCTTTTGCTGGCAAGCTTGTTGTAAATAGTATGACGCATATTTTATGCAAATAACAGGGTAAAATTTACTAGTAAAGCATAACAACAAATTTGCAGCAAGAACAAGGCAAACCTTGCTGTACACAATATGATAGCAAATTTGTGGCAAGAATAGAGCAAACCTTGCTGTACATAGCATGATAGCAAATTTGTGGCAAAAACAAGGCAAACCTTGCTATGCACAATATAATAGAAAATTTGTGGCAAGAACAGAACAAATATTGTCAAAATTTAGATCAACAAAAATGATTATTAGACTGAAATATTAGACTGATTAGTCCAATATCAAATGTGAATGGTGCAATCGTACTTGGTTCTCTGTTCTCGACGAGCCCCTTTTATTAATCCAGTAGGTAAATCTTTTTCACGAAAAATGCGCCATCTCGAGATAGATAGTAAAGTCAGAAATAAAGTTTAAAACCCGATAATGCAACCCCGTTATTTGCATAAAATGTGCGTCATACTATTTGCGACAAGCCTTGCCAACAAAAACTAAGCTGTTTACGGACACACCTTGTCGCAATTTTGTTGCGAAAGTATGCTCGGCAAGTTTTATTTTGTTCTTGCTACTAATTTGCCGTTATTCTGTGCTTAACAAAATTTCCTGTTTCTGTCATAAATTTATTGTCATGTCGTGTAGCAAGGTTTGCTCTGTTATTTGCTTAAATTTTGCATTTTATCGTGTCGGAACAAATCTTGTAATTTCTATACGTAATATTTATGTACAAGTCTTTCTCTGTTATTTGCAGCATCGTGTGATGAAAATTTTTGCCGTAAATTTGCTCGAAACTTTTAGAAAACAAAGCAACAGACAATTACTTGTCATAAAATTGTTGTCAAAATTGAAACAATCCTTGCTGTAAAGCTTTCACGATATGTGATTTTAACAGGCCTGGCTAGCTGGGGAATATAGGATTTTATCAATAAATAATATAATTTTTTATATTTAATATATTATTTATTAAAATTTTAGAAAATATAAAATTTTTTTATTGCGCATTACAAGAATTGCACATAATCTAAACCATAATCTGAATCATATGGATCCAAATTTTCTTTAAACGGAGATTGCAAAAGATCATTATTTAATAATTTCTGTTGGTAATCTTTATTTAAAGTGCTGGAAGTTTGTGGAACATCATCAAAAAATTTATTTTGTTTCGTGTATGTTGCCATAGTTCCTACTTGATGAAGAACTGAAGACGGAAATTGATATTCAAAACAACACTTATTTATTCTTCGAAGTCCTGCTCGTGTGATCAGAATATTGTTAACTGTATCTTGATGGAGACGATTCCGCAAAGGAGTTTTAATTATTTTCATTTGATTAAATGCTCTTTCTACCTCTCCATTAGACTATGGTAATACGAGGCATTTTAATGCTAAATCCACAAGTTCCTTAAAAGGATTTTCGCCAGATGCATCTCGATATTCTTGCACTTCAGTCCAAAAAGAAATTATAGTTGTTGTATTTTGCCATTAAACAAAAGAGAGCTTTGATCATTGATAATCAATTTTTGTTATATCATCTTTTGTTTCGTTCATTAACTTTGCGAGAGGAATCACAGATGGTTTTATAGCGCGTAGAGAGTTTTCAGGAGAGAGAAGAGAAATATTGAGAAGAATGTCTATGTTATCTGGAAGACGTTGTTGAAGTTGACTAACTAATGCAACCACAAAATCTATGCATCTAGTTCTAATTAGTATTTCATCGTCAATTGTTAATAAATTATTTGTTCTGGCTTCCTTCATTTTTTCTTCAAATTTATAACCAAGATATGGATGCGGATGAAGATAATCTTTTACATTAATTTTTAAAAGATCTTCTTTACACCCAGTTATAACGATTCGTTGGGCAAGTCCTTTAATAAGAACAGTTAAATCATTTAAAAGTTTTACAGGATCCCCATTATTGGTTTGAAATGCCTTGTTAACAGACTCGGTTTCATTTAATATTGGTTCCAAGAATATAAAATATAACTTATTACGAATATCCGTGTACATATTATATAGGAGCTCTGCAGCATAACATTTGTCAGCAGTTCGTCTCAAATAAAAATGAGTTTTAAGCTCTAACCATTGTTGCAAAACTCTACGTACTGCATTTGTAATCGACAGCCAACGAGTAGCTGCTACTTGTAAAATTTTTAAAGGTTCTAAACCATCATTTAAAGCTTTGAAAAGAATTTTGTATTGTTCTCGCCGTTCTGTAGATCTAAAAAAACGAAAAAATTTAATAGTATATATTAAATTTATTTGTCTCATGACTATTCATAAAAAAAAAAAAAAATAAATCGGCAACACATTTACCTTGAAAACCAATTATATGTTTCACTGATTAGAAATTCTAAATTCCGAGGAAGAGTATCTGCCACTGCATTTGAAATAGCTAGCTGAATAGAATGACACACACATCGAATCAATAACAAATGAGGTATTTCTTCTTTCAGTTGACGAAAAACACCATTGTTAACGCCTAAAAAATATTAATAAAAATAAAATTTAAATTAAAGAAATTAAAAGACACAATATGTTTTGTTTAATTTTATACATGTATATATATATATCAAATTAACAAAAAATAAAAACATACCTATCATAACAGAGGCATTATCCGTTCCAAGACCTCGCATTTTTTGTACAGAAAGACCATATTCTGTAAGAGCAACTTTGATTGCTTTTACAATAGATCGCGCATCACCTCCTTCTAATGATTCAAGCTTTAGAAAAGTAGAAATAACATTTTTCCTTTTTACAGAAAAATAAATTATACAAATTCCTAATTGTTTTAATACTGCAATATCTGTTGACTCGTCAATTAGAAGACTATAAAAGCTATCTCCTATGTCTAATCTCAAGTCAGATTTAAAATGAAGTGCAATAATATTTTTCAACACTCCAGTAGCTTTTGATCTATGCAGTTTAATTTCGTTATTTATAGTTTTAGAAATAGGTTTAGTAAGTGCACTTAAATGATCAATGCATCTTATTGCACAATGACATGTAACAAAAAGTACCATTTTTAACTCAAATGTAGCTGTTTCAAGAGAATAGGTAGAAGCTTGATCAAATTTCAATTTTGATTGTCTGTGACTCGAAAATGGCTCAGCAGCTTTGATATGCTTTGAAGTCTTGGTATGTTCTACAAGAAGAGCATGATGTGCTTTTAAAATGCAGCCACAATATTTACAAGACACTGTACTTTTGTCTGTTGGAGTTTCTTGAATCCAATCCTTAAGTAATGGATCTGATTCCCATTCTTTGCGATATTTTTGAGTATAAGGAACTTTCCTCTTTGACATTTTGTAATCTATTTACAAAATAAAAATTAATATTTTAAAAATAATATTGTTTATTTTATTATCATATTAAATATATATAAGAATAATATTATATTTTCTGTAAAATTATTAATAATGTATGTTGCTTGCAATTTGTTGGTTGTATTCTTCAAAGAAAAATTTCCAGAAATGTGTTCTATAAAATTAATAATAGATAATATCTATTATTTTAAATATATCTGAACATTATAATGATTATTCTTATATTTTATATTAATGTGTATATAATGTGTGTGAATGTGAGTGTGAGTGATTGAGTGAGTAAGTGAGTGAATAAGTGTGTGTGTGTGTGTGTGTGTGTGTGTGTGTGTGTGTGTGTGTGTGTGTGTGTGTGTGTGTGTGTGGTAGTCGATTTTGGTACAAAATGAGTAAATGTGTGTGTGTGTGTGGGGGGGGTATGTGTTTGTATACGCGAAATAGATTCTGTCACATATATAATAATATTATATTATTATAAAACAGTATTTACGTACCTATGTTTCATTAATTTAAAGTAAATATGATCTTTAAACTATCATAAACATTGAAATAAAAATAGTCTTTCTGTCTCTCTCTTTCTCTCTCTCTCTTTCTGAGGAACGTGTATATTAAAATAAACTTATTATTCTCTTTTTTTGTTCTTTTCTGTTTTGTGTAGCCTTATGCTAATTTCAAAAACTGTTTAATCTTCTTTTGCTCAGCTATATCCAGATAATTTGTACCACATATATTTTTACACTTATATATATATACACATTAATATTACACTTTAGTATTACAGCTTTCATATTACGCATATAGAAGCCACAACTAGTGTGCATTGACACGCAACACATGCGTTTCCATCTCTCACTCAATTATTTTCAATTGTTTTCACTATTTAATATCAAAATTCATAAAGATATTGGGTGCGTTCGGAGAGACGCTATTAGCGCTATCAGCATCAGTTTATCCTTGTTCTACTTTTAATGAGTAATAAAGATGGACTGATGCTGGTAGCGCTAATAGCGTCTCCCCGAACGCACCCATTAGCTGCACTCGAAATGTCACTTTCATCATTCTATCTTTTATTTTCGTGGAACATAGAACAAAGATAGAATAACTGCGTTCAGCAGACAGATCAGTGAGCGCTTAGTGATTATTTATGATTGGTTTCTGCATTTAGATCTAACAAAGATCTAAGTACAAGAACCAATTACATTAAAGAATCACTAAGGGTGCCGTCACATGAGGCGTAACTTGCGTAATGCCTAACTTGTCGACCAATCACATCGTCGTAGGACACGCTAAAGACGTCTTTAGGAACACAGCCAAGATAGGAAATAGTAGAATATTTTTTTTGCTTTCCTCCAATCATAGAAATGAAATACTACTAGATTTCCTACGTACTACAGCCTGTATAAGGGCCACCGCACAAACTCTTCCATAACGCGTTACGTTACGTTAAGTACTCCATACGAACCTAAGTTGTACTTAAAATTTAACTTAAATCAACGCACAAAAAAATCCTTAATGTAAGAACTTAAGAACTTACGTTAAAAGTTTCTTTGTGCGTTGATGTAAGTTTAATTTTAAGTAAAATTTAGGTTCGTATGCAGTACTTAACGTAACGTAACGCGTTATAAAAGAGTTTGTGCTGTGGCCCTAATTCTCCTCCTACATTCATTTAACCCAAAACTACCAGACATAGGGTGCGTTCGGGGAGACGCTATTAGCGCTATCAGCATCAGTTTATCCTTGTTCTACTTTTAATGCGTAATGAAGATGGACTAATGTTGGTAGCGCTAATAGCGTCTCCCCGAACCACAGACTTCTATAATATACTAGACTGCTAGGCTCGTTATATATTCTCCATTTAGTGTGTACCCGAAAAGTATGTACAAATAGGAGCTCATAGGCGGCAGACTGAATTACCGATTGGAATGTGGCTAATATTTTATAGTCCTACGACTATGGATTACTAGAGGAGTGAGTAAGATGTATGATACAATATATATATTATGTGATTATGAGAGCGTTCTCCTTGGATGCTTATGCGTGCTTATGCGTTAAACGTATCATTCTTTTTTTGTTATTGTAATATAAAAGAAAAAGATAAAATGACAATAATTAAGGCATGTGATAAAAGGCTGCCCAAATATATATAATAAAGGGTATACATTTCTTTTTGTTTAAGTATTAAAACTAAAGGACAAATAATATAACCTCATTTTAAGAGCATTTTGTATAAAATAACCTAATATTAATGATATTTATTAGTATTATTAAGTATCATTCTTTAAATATATATATATATATATATATAAACATTTTAAAAATGTCAACAAATTACTCGTAGCAACTATATGTGACATTTATTGGCATATATATATGTACATATACATTCCACTTGACGAACAATGTACATACATAGCAGATGACACATTCCGATCGGTTTTATTCAGTTATGTACAACATGTACATAGAGTGCGTTCGGGGAGACGCCATTAGCGCTACCAGCATCAGTCCATCTTCATTACTCATTAAAAGTAGAAAAAGGATAAACTGATGTTGATAGCGCTAATAGTGTCTCCCCGAACGCATCCATTATATACTGGTACGCTTAGGGAATCAAGGTTAGCGGTCTAGTATATTATAGAAGTCTGTGCCCCGAACGCACCCTTAGTAGGATTCCTACTGTATTGGCAACACTGTGAACGAGTGGCGTAGCCGGAAACGGCTCCAGCGCTCTGTTTAATACGCGTGCGCGATCTGACGTAATCGCAACCGGCGAGCACAGGCGAGCAGCGATGCCAGTTCAGGGGCTCGATTCTTGAAGTCATTCGCAAGAGAAACGTATACGCAAATACTCGCTCTAACAGAAAGTTGTAAGTTTATTGGTTAAAAGCCATACGATATCCAATAAATTTCTAACTTTTCTGTAAGAACAGAATTTGCGAATACGTTTCTCTTGCGAATAAATTCAAGAATAGAGCCCCAGATGCTTTCTTCTTCTTCTTCTTCTGCCCTTTGGATTGCTTTGGATTACTGTCCCTCCATGGTCCCTCCAGGGACAAAGTACCACGCTTTCTGAGTTTTGAGTCCGCAGCTATTGGGCCACTGCAGTCTCTCTCATCTTTCTTGAGATATTCTTTGGTTCAGGACAGGGACGAATCATATGCGTTATTTCCCACAAAGCAATCTGACAAGCTCAATAAAGATATTATTAGATAACGCAAGATTTGTTTATCTTAATCTACTGTATCATCATTCCGGAAGACAATCAGATATGATTGCCATGTACTTAGCAAAACTAGTAAATGATATTCGTTATATTCTCGCTTTTATATAAAATTTTTTTTTTATATTTTGTATATCAGATAACTTCTAACTTTTCTTGGTTATAATCTTAAATTACTATTTTTTACAAATTATATAATAGACTTAGCGATATTCTTATTCATAACTGATATTGTATAATCGCATGAGATAACACGGTAGATAACACTTAAGTTTTATAAGTTTATCTCTTAAATTGTTACATTCAGATATCAAGTTTGGGCATGCCCAGAATAGATTAATACTGTAAGATATTCACCCGGGGACCCAAGAGAGGGCGTCACCGGCCTTGACAGCTGTGGCTGCTCCGGAGCGAAGGATGCTGCGCGCCTGTCAAAGCGCAGATGACGTAGAGTGACGGAAGAGAAGATTCGAGAAGCCAGCGAGATTACGGAGCAGGAGCCGGATCTCGGTGAACGCGCGAAAAGCAATCACTCTCGTTCGGGCGGTACAATAGATCGGACGTCAGTCCCGCGTGCGTGCGACCTAAAATAAAATAGAACTTGTAATACACATAGCGCAAATATACGTCGATTCATTTGTTATCCTTAATCTAGTGTCGTTTCTTGATTTCCCTGCCTTCGCCTCATCGGGCGGATTTATTACAGCCTACGTGTGAGTGCGGCCAGGGACCGGTTAAGGGCACGTGTGCGTAGCGTGCTCCCGAGCCGGTGACACGGAGGAATGATCGAGCAATTCGGGCGAGCGGAGCCGGACCGCCGCTGGAATCGAGTTGGAGTCGGGCGATACGCGGAACAGAGATTCGGAATCCTTTCACCGCCGGGATTTCCACCAAGGACGCGGATCCTTGTAGTAAATAGAATTAAGGGAGAGAAAAAGAAAAATTCAAATTCAGAAGTGTCTTTTTTAATACTTTGAATTGGGAAGCCGCATTCGCAATCGGGCGAGTCTCGTAGGCCAAATTTTTCTTTAATCTCATTTGTGTAAGCATAACCCATCCCAGTCTATTAAGCATAGTTGTATGTTCCCGATTAAATTTGAATTTTTGGATTGTATCAACAGTGATGTCTGTAAATTTATTTATATAGTGCATTCCAGTGCTCTTGTTAATCATTTCTATGTGATATTCATCAAGTGAGATATAGTTAGGTCTTAAAAATGAAATAATCTCTCTGAAAGTGATCCGATTATCAATGGGGCTTCCCAATAAAGCGGCATCTTTAGCCGCCTTATCTACTATTTCATTATTATCTATACCTTTATGAGCTGGGCACCATGTGAATTTGAAAGAGAATTCTATAACAGTTGCGTTTGAGATTTTATGTTTTAATTCTGAAGCATATGGATTTAATTTCCTTAATAGGTTATTATTTTCAAGTTCGGAGGATAACAACAAATCAAGGTTACTTTTGGAGTCATTCCAAAATTAACCTCTCTCCAGTTCCTTTCCACACAAATGTCGACAGCTCTAGACAAGGCTAATGTTTCTGCTGAGAAAGCTTGTTAGGCTATTTAATCTAAATTTCAATTGCATGTTGAATTGCGGTATCCAGATTGCGCTATCCATTAAAGCATGACCATCTTCAAGAGATGTCTTGAATCCATCGGTGTAGATTATGACTTCTTCTTTGTTCGTTTTTCCAAACTCGATGAGATTTGAAAAGGCTCGATCCGGGTCGCCACAGTTTAGAGCTAGGTATCCGATTCTGAGATCTACAGATGGATTAATAGGCGGTGACGATAGCGGAAAGTAAAATCTTGGGTGGCAATCCCATTTAAAAAGATGTTTTTCTAATGGTTGGACAATCGACCATCTGGATAAGATGAAGGATTTGTTTCTTTGTGCTATTTTTCTAGATTCTGTTAACGTGTATAAGTTTTTAAGTTTATTTATAATTTTCGTATGGTTGAGTTGTATAGATTTGCATATATATTTGTCTGTTTTGACACACACTTTCCTTAAAAGACTATCCTGTTTACAAAACTTCCAACAAACTTTGTTTGGAGTTGTTTTAGGGACTCCTAATGCAATTTTGTATGCGGAGCAAATCGACTTATCCAAGACATTTAGGTATGAAAAGGCAGCATTCGAATACCACATGCTGCCCCACTCGATCTTTTTGCCAATCGTTGCGTTGACAAATTTTAAACAATAAAGTGGTTGAATGCCTCTAGTGAAGTTAGCCACCCATTTGAGGACATTCATGTAGCATTTAATTTTTTGTTTTAGATATTTTATATGGTTTAGCCATCTTCGGCCGGTATCAAATAGAACTCCTAGGTATTTAACCTCCGACTGAAATTTTATGATCCTTCCATTTACAGTGGAACCCCGCGTTAACGTACTCCGCGTTAGCGGAAATTATCCCCTCCATATGCACTCGGCCCATATGAGTAGCGTGTGTGGGGATAGCAATGCAGTCACGTAGTATGTAAGCAGTTACGACGTATTCTTAAAGATTTGTGCAAGATTTTAATGTGTAATTAATTCATTTAAGATTAAGAAATGGCTAATATTTTTTTAAATTTAAGAATTTATATATTATTTTGTCTACATGGTTATTAAAAATTGTCTCAAAAAATTGTTTCAAAATATTATTCGTGTAATATAAATAAAAATATATTTTTATATAAATTTTTATTTGAAAAATTCACGCACATGTAAATAAAATAGCTAACACTAATTTAAAATAAATTGTTTAATGCAATCACATAAAAAAAGGAACACTGATTGCAATCAAAGCTGGATTTCTAATTTGATAATATTTTATTTATAAATTATATGTTAGAAAATAATAATAAATTAGAAGTGTAGGGAATATAAAATATTCGGGAATATAATTTAAAGGTACGAGATGTGAGTTTTTCGGACGGCTATAGATACGATTGACTTAATCTGAGACGCTCTGCTTGCAATTTTATGATCGAATACATTTAGTCTTAAGCGTAAACATTAACTGGTTAGATGGCAATACCGTTACATCCCTGAATTTCACGGAGTGGGAGTGAAATCAAGCAATAGGAGATAACCTGCCCTGGATCGGCTGTGGCGGGTGCACGGTCCGTGCGTCGGTCGATCGGTACGCTTCTTCTTCTTCTTCTTCTTATCGCCCAATGGATTTCTGTCCCACTGAGACAAAGTACCACGCTTTATATTGCCAATGGGTAACAGTCGTGGGGGAATGACTGCACCCTTGTTGCCTTATTGTAATCCTGATTTCGTTTCTCTTTTCCTCTTGTTTTTTATGCAGAGACTGCATTTACCCCTCACCCAGCAAGGAGAGTTCTTTGGCTTTTGATCTCGATAAGATTGATAATTATAATAAATATATAGAAAAAATTCACATCAAACGTTATCATTAATTAATATTATATCTTAATTTTACTATCCACTATAAACCTGACTATTGCCTTAGCAGTCTGTTTATTTAAATTTTTTATCAGATATTCTACAGTAAAAGGAGCATATAGATTCAATTCAAACAGTTTAATATAAAGATCGTTTCTAGTCTGTGAAAGATTAGGGCATATCCAAAATAAGTGGTTAATATTCTGTATGTTTGACAATCACATTCGCAATCCGGAGATTCTATTAGTCCTTCTTCTTCTTCTTGTTATTCCCCAAATGGATATCCGACTCTGGTGAGAGTCACAGTACCACAGTTAGTTAGGTCAAAGACCTATAGCAGACCTGGGGAGAGTGTGACTGCTATGTGTGTATATATATTATTGAATTCTGGTATAATTCTTGATACTCCTTAGTGGTTGTAATTGGTTTAGGGGAAATTCCCCTATGTATGGGTAAGTTCTTTTGTAAAGCTCGACTTGGTAGTTGAATATTAACAATTCAAATAGTTAATTTACTCTCTGAAATAAATTTGATTAGTGACCCAGCAATATTTATATTAATGTTATTAATAATGTAAATCATAGAAAAGGGGGCCAAGAGGCCCTCAGCAAAAAGCGTTTCAAGTAGCACCAATCTAGGAAAATCATGCATTGGACAGGATAAAAAAATATGATCCAAATTCTGGTCATCAAAGCCACAAGCACAGGCTGGAGACTGAGAAACACCAATCTTAAAAAGAAAGCTCTGAGAATAAGCATATCCAGTAATAACTCTATTGAGGACAGTTAAATTTTTTCTCTTAAATTTACATTTTTTCTTTCCTAGGAAGTTAATATTTATATTTAATAAAAAAGACATATATCTCTCTCCCGTACCTATATTAATGCTAGTTAGAAAATTCTCATCTATTTTCGTATATAATTCTTTCATAGAGGATAAAGCTTGTCTATAATCTATTTTATTAGTCGGATTTTTTTCCAAAAGGGCGACATCCTTAGCCGCATTATCTACCAATTCATTACCCTGTACACCCTTGTGTGCAGGACACCACGTGAATCTTATTGATTTCTTCATTGAAGCAGCATGTAAAAGTCTGACCTTGATATCCCTTATAAGGTTACATAACGGAAAAGGGCGGAAATCCCCAGATTCAATCGCACCAAGACAACTCAAGGAATCTGTAAAAATATTTACACAATTAAACCCACTATGAATTGTAAAATCAATTGCTTTCGTAATTGCAAACGCCTCCGCGGCAAAAGAACTGGTAAGATTATTCAGTTTGAACTTAAGAGTGATCCCAACCTTAGGGACCCAAATCGCACATCCCGCTCTAGACCCCTCACCTATGGAAGTCAAACGAGAGTCATCAGTAAATATTCCAATTTCCTCCGCGGACACTGATTTAAGACCTCTCAGGTCCAAGAAGGCCCGATTAGGGTCCCCGCTTATTAAAGCTAATCTACCTGACCGTGTATCAATATTTACCTCAATCTGATTTAGATTTAATGGATAAGAATAGGCCGGATGTAAATCCCATAAATATAATACATTAGAGAATTTATATATCTCAATGAACCTACCAAGAATATATGGAGTATTTCTCGGTGCTATATTTCGTGATTGTACAAAATTCGTTAAAAATTTTAGTTTATTAATAATTCTCGTTTTCCTTAATTGAATGGTTTTACAAATATATTTATCACATAATTGTGTGATCCTTCTGCAAATTGAAATTTGATTGGAGAATTTCCATGCGACTCTGTTCGGAGAGAATCGAGGAATTCCCATGGCGATCTTGTATGCCAGTCCCAAAAGCCTCTCAATCCTGGAAAAATAGGTACCCGCCGAGTTAACATACCAGGGGCCCGATTCTTGAAGTCATTTGCAAGAGAAACGTATACGCAAATACTCGCTCTAACAGAAAGTTGTAAGTTTATTGGTTAATAGCCATACGATAGCCAATAAATTTCTAACTTTTCTGTAAGAACAGAATTTGCGAATACGTTTCTCTTGCGAATAAATTCAAGAATCGAGCCCCAGAAGGATCCCCACTCTATCTGAGCCCTGACAGTAGCGTTAACAAAGTTAATACACCAGATGGGATTGATACCCCAGATAGAACCTGCTATCCATTTAAGAATATTGATAAACTTACCAGTCTTATCTTTCACGTAAGTTATGTGAAAATTCCATCTGAGACCTGAATCCATTATGAGACCGAGATATTTAATTTGTCTTCTAATCTGTAATAATTCATCATTAAACCGGACAGAGTCCGGAAAAGATACCGATCTTCTCCTATGAAAAATGATTAATTGAGTCTTGGACAAAGAAATGTTAAGGTTAAGACTTTCCAGCCACTCAGAAAACCTGCCAAAAGACACCTGAAAACTATGTAATATCCTTTCATACGATCTATCCACAGAATAGATAACCACATCATCTGCATATTGGAGTGATGAACATTCATGAGAGATATGATTAAGACAATCACTGATGTAGATGTTAATAGGATGGGACTCAGTACCGATCCCTGCGGAAGACCTTTACATATCAGACGACGAGAGATAAACTGACCCGACTCGAAAAAGTCAACAGATCTAGGCTTAAGAAAATTCAAAAAGAAGGCTTTGTAACCCTCCGGCATTCTCAATTTATTTAGGTTGTTAAATAATATCTGAGGTATAATATTGTCGTATACTCCCTCGATATCAAGAAATAAGGCTCCAACCATCTCTCCCTTCATAAATGATTTATAGATATCAATATTAAGGATAGATAGGCAATCATCTCCAGAGCGGCCTCTACGGAAGCCGCACTGGGATGAAGAAAGTATAATCTCCAGCTCAATAAATCTATCAAATCTCTTATTAAGGAGTTTTTCAAAAATCTTCAATGTGGATGAAGCTAGAGAAATCGGCCTGTAACCTTTGTTGGCAGGTTTCGGAATCAACGTTACATCATACCTCTTCCACGCGGGAGGAAACGAACCATCTGTAATTATAGTATTGAAAGACAAAAGTAAAATCCTCAAAGCGGAAGAAGGCAACTCTCTAAGGAGACGATTGTCCAAAAGATCCGGGCCAGCCGCAGATCCGCTCCTAGAGGCCTTGATCGCATCGCAAAGTTCGTAAAACTGAAATGGTTCATCAAACAATGAGATTGAGTTACACTGTTGTATATTTGAGAAAGGGGCATCACACCAATGTGGAGCCACCTTATTAATAACTGTTTCAATTTTTTCAAGCCTAGAAATATTAAAATGATCCTTTGAATGAAAAAAGCACTATTCTTAAACTTATTAATAGTATTCCAAAATGTATTTGAATTGAGATTATGACCTAATTCCTCGACAAAATTTTTGAAATTTTGTGACTTTTTCTTTGAAATTAATTTTCTTGCTGCATTAGAAGCTTCACGATATGCGAGTAAGTTTAATCTATTTGGATGATTTTTTAATGTCTTAAATGCCCTAAGTCTGTCAGCGATCACCATAGAACATTTAGAGTCCCACCAAGGCTTATTAGAGATACCCTTAAAGGAAACAGGTCTATAAAAATTCCACTTGCTAGACTTATTATCAAAAAATTTAATTTTACCCTCCTTGTCCGATGACCCGCCTTATAAGCACAATTTATAACACCTGAGTACCATAAATCATATATTTCACTACCTACCATGTCTGGTAGCTCAGTAATACTACTAAAGTATTCATCACAAAATTTTGAGAGTAAAAGTTTATCAAAATGTTTATATATTAATTTGGGTCGATGATATACATAGTTCTGAGCATTACTACCAAAATTAATGTTTATTACAATAGGTATGTGATCACTCCCGAGTGATTCCTCCAACAAAGTCCAAGAACAATGCGAACTAAAATGAGATGAGACCAAGGACAAGTCTGGGACGCTATGATGATTAGGATTAGCTGATACTCTTGTAGGTGAACCGTCGTTTAAATAGACTAAATCAGATGAGCCAATGATTTCATTGAGAGCATTTCCACATAAATTGGTCAATGAAGAACCCCAACTTGCATGCTGAGCGTTAAGATCCCCACAGATCAAGAGAGGATATTGAGAGCATATTCGAGATAGATAATTTAACAATATTTTCCATTTGGCTTTATTAGTATTGTTACTGGGCGGGTTATAAATTGATGTGATAAACAAAAAAGTATCCCTTAATTTTATCTTAATCATAACCATATCAATATTAAGTCCTTGCGGTGTAGAGATAGAAATACTAATAGGATCCAAAGATCTTTTGCATATGATGGCTACTCCTCCACCAGTTATACTATTTAATCGATCACCCCTAAAAGTGGCAAAATGTCTAAAGTTGAAATAATCTTCAGCCTTCAACCAAGTCTCTTGTAGACACACTATGTCATAATTCAAGATTAAGTTAGAAATTTCAGCAAATTTTCCATGTGAACCACGACAGTTCCATTGCAAAACTTTTATTCCCATAATCTATTGAAAAGAGGACTTGACCGAGACTAAGAGCCACTTAACTAATTATATGAACACTAAAAAAAAAAAAACAAAAAAAAAACTAAGAGATAGCAATAAATATACAGATGGATTTATTAGTTGAATAAATATAGCTTAAATATAACTTATAATAAGGAACTACTTAAAATTTTATATTATAAATGTAATTAAGAATTTCAGCTTTTGTATCAGAAAAGCTTTTATTTTCTTTCAATAACATGTAAATATCATTCAGTATAATTCCCATTAAGGGTTGGCTTCTAGAATCTTGAGACATGTCCTGTGAGTTAATTGTGTTTAATTTATTTAAAGTAGATCCCTCCTCCAAACTGGAAACGGATCCTTCGAAATTAGTAGCCAAAGCTGCTCGGTGTGAATATGGATTATATGACACATAATTATGGGAATTATCCGGAATATCTGTATTAACACTAACTAAAGAGTCTTTACTCCAAAGAGGCAATTCATGAGTTTGAGACTTTAGATTATCCGGCCTCACAGAACCAGTGATTGGTTCACTGTTCATACGAATTCGTTTAGATTTGTGTTTCGTCTTACTGGAAGGTACATCAATGATATTGACCGAATCATTAACATTTGTATGTTTTTTATCCGAATTTACAAGTTGTAATTGGGGTTCATAATTTCTTTTTTCTTTTACATCAAATCGATTGGAGCCAGTAAGAGACCAACCCCTAAAAGCAGAAGATCTAAATACGTTTTGAGCCATTATTGGGGTCGTAATATTTTTAATTTTCATCAATTTAATTGCATTTCTTCTGTCAGTATTGCAATATGCCATGATTATATTAATAATCTTAAATCTCTCGAATATCGGACACTTAACATCAAATGACTGGTGATTCCCCTTGCAATTAGCACACCTAACCGAAATGCTATAGCAAGTCTCGGATTTATGAGCTTCATCGCATCTGCTACAAGTGGGGGTCCCCCTGCAAGCATAAGCAGAGTGTCCCCACCTGGAGCAGATGCGACACTTCCTAACTCTGTTAATAAACGGAGTAACTGAGCATTTAACTCTCCAAATATAAATATATTCCGGTAACAAATTATCCTCAAACCAGACCTTAATTGAGTGAGTATCAGTAAGAGACTCATGATTCAATGGGTCTCTTGTTTTAAGTCTCTCTAACTTATGGATCCTAACCGGCTCGCCCTGCCATGTAATTCCATCCAAAATTTCCTGTTCTGATAATTCAACGTTAACATTCCTGACTACACCTACTCTATATATATAAAAGTTAGGAATGTAAGCAATTGAATCCTTAAAAAGGCCAGGGGAAGTATCCACCAGCTTATTAGCTTCAATATATGAAGTAAAAATTATCTTAATGATATTTCTCCCAAGTCTCTTAATTTCCTTTACATGATTAAATTTAGAACATAACGACCTACCCAAACTCATGGGGTGCAAGTTTCCCAAGTTGGACTCACAGTTATTCGACACGCCTTCCATGTGGACCACGAAAGGTGGAAGACTATTTGATGAATATTTGTTACCTCTTTGCGAGTTGATGAACTGAGAGCGAGCTGACTGCTGCATATGTCCCACTGAAGGACCAACCGGAGTAGTCTGAGAGGGGAGAAGGACTTTACCCTCCGGGTCAGAAGACTGATGGACCTGGGGCACCTCTGCAGATTGTGCCAAGTCTGATGAAATCAACCCTGAGTTGATTGATATTGGAGGGGACTGGGAGGTAATGTCACCTAAACCTGTCGATTCCAATGACTGAGCAGTCGGGATACTTCGTGATTGTACCTGGATCGGATTAGATTCATTAATCGTAGATTCATAAGATTCAGCAGACATCTCTCCTGCCGAAGAAGGACTACTGTCCGGAGAGACTTCAGAGTGTGGTCTCTTTGATACATTTAATTGATTATCGGATTTCACACTTTTATCCGCTTTTTGATTTTTATCCTTTTTCTTATTTTTATTAGGCATTGTAGATTTGCTCCAATTTATAACCAAATCAAACCTTAATCAAAATTTTTATTTAATAAATTCGATTACCAAAATAAGTTATAATAAAATTATTAGTTATATTTAATAATTGAATTTAAATTCCAATACAACTGAAATCACAGAGTAAACATCTCTAATCTAAATTTACCAAAGCGATGTAAACAACATTCAACACCCGAATAGCAACCAAATAAGGGACATCAAGCTCACCGTTTCAAACAAACGCGAAAAGCACACAAATATAATCTGAAATATAATAGAAACAACATACAAAAAAATATATTTAACGTAAGAATATTACCCTCACAGACCAAATATTCTTTATAAGGGTTAAATGTGCATAATTGATCAATTATCGCATCCCTAATTAGTATTGCACATAACATTTGGCTCACTTCAGATCAAAATCACTTGTAAATTCATTATTCAATTATGACACGGAATAATAAAATCACAGGAAAATATTAACCGTACACAAAAATATTATCTTATAATTAATGAAACTCTAAGGAATAAAAAATACACTTAATTCTAAGTCATTAAATCAATCAATCTTCAACTCAGAATCCAAACAAGCAAGGAATAACAGAATTGAAGGTACAAACATATGTGAAAAAAAAAGTAATAAGATATTTCAAAAAGTTACACACAATATATCATCAGAAATTATATAGCAGGAATGTTGAGCCTCGTCATAGTAGACACTTCCAGCAACAGAAGTCAAGTGAAAACACTTCAAGGACATCCGTGTTTATCACAATGGAATGCCAATAAGAGCCATCCCAGATAGCACAAGGACATCCATTGTATGTCCAATGGATATCCGCTTCTGGACATTTGGACGTCCATTAAGAGTCCAAATAAGCTCCGTCGGACATTCGATGGACGTCCATAGGATATACGTTTGGCACAACTTTGTACGTTCATAGAAAGTCCTTTAATGGACGTCCATGGGATATACGTTTGTCACAATTTCGGACATTCACAGAAAGTCCGAAATAAACCAAATTTTGGACCTATTATGATTTGATTATTTCTTTTGGGCCTTTTTCAATTAAAGAGCTTGTTGCAATAGTGGGTTAATCCACATTTTGTAAAAATTATCGACATAAAGCATGGACTGTGCATTTCCTGCAAAAAGCTTTTGAAAAGTGTCCGGCAGAAAGACAAAGAGGAGACATGGTCCGGGTCAATTCCCAGCTAGCCAGGCCTGTTAAAATCACATATTGTGAAAGCTTTACAGCAAGGATTGTTTCAATTTTGACAACAATTTTATGACAAGTAATTGTCTGTTGCTTTGTTTTCTAAAAGTTTTAAGCAAATTTACGGCAAAAGTTTTCATCACACGATGCTGCAAATAACAGAGAAAGACTTGTACATAAATATTACGTATAGAAATTACAAATTTGTTCCGACACGATAAAATGCAAAATTTAAGCAAATAACAGAGCAAACCTTGCTACACGACATGACAATAAATTTATGACAGAAACAGGAAATCTTGTTAAGCACAGAATAACAGCAAATTAGTAGCAAGAACAAAATAAAACTTGCCGAGCATACTTTCGCAACAAAATTGCGACAAGATGTGTCCATAAACAGCTTAGTTTTTGTTGGCAAGGCTTGTTGCAAATAGTATGACGCACATTTTATGCAAATAACGGGGTTGCATTATCGAGTTTTAAACTTTATTTCTGACTTTACTATCTATCTCGAGATGGCGCATTTCTCGTGAAAAAGATTTACCTACTGGATTAATAAAAGGGGCTCGTTGAGAACAGAGAACCAAGTACGATTGCACCATTCACATTTGATATTGGACTAATCAGTCTAATATTTCAGTCTAATAATCATTTTTGTTGATCTAAATTTCGACAATATTTGTCCTGTTCTTGCCACAAATTTGCTATCATATTGTGCATAGCAAGGTTTGCCTTGTTTTTGCCACAAATTTGCTATCATGCTATGTACAGCAAGGTTTGCTCTATTCTTGCCACAAATTTGCTATCATATTGTGTACAGCAAGGTTTGCCTTGTTCTTGCTGTAAATTTGTTGTTATGCTTTACTAGTAAATTTTACCCTGTTATTTGCATAAAATATGCGTCATACTATTTACAACAAGCCTTGCCAGCAAAAGCTAAGCTTAATGCGGACACACCTTGTCGTAATTTTGTTGCAAAGGTTTGCTCGAGTTTGCGGCAAACTTCGCGCAAAGTTTGCGTCATTTTGCTAGCTGGGTTTCTTTCTTTGTCTAGCGCCCATTATGCTACTGGTTAGACAGAGACAGCGCTTGACCCAGACCAATTGCTATGTCCCTCTTTTGGTCGGAAAAAGAAACGAAAAAAAGAAAAGAAAAAGAAACAATAATAAAAAAGAAAAAGAAAAAGAAACGAAAAAAAACACAAAACGATAAAAAACGAAAAAGAAACAATAATGTATTATAACAAACATTTAAAAAAATACCAATAATTAAGTGTTAATAATAAATAAATAAAAAAACGTTTTATTTTATATTATTTCATATTATATCTAAAAGTAGAACAATTAAAATAAACCTTTTAAAAATTAAAAACAATATAATTTATTATTATTTATAAATTAATGTTAATTAGAACTATTGTAAATAATATATATATAATTTACAATATTTCTTTTAGATTATATAATAAAAATAAAGATAAATTATATAAAAGTAAGATCCAAGTGCGGACATAAATCAGATATCCAGCATAAGACGTTCTGAATAGAACATCCGTTTTAATTTAAATAATGGACATCCTATGAATGTCCATTTTATGTCCATGGACATGTGGACCTGAATTGGACTTAAAATGGACGTCCTTGGAACATCCAGTGCTATTTGGGATATATCAGGTGAAAATTAAATAAGATACCTCGAAAGGTGGAACAATTAAACTGAATATAATTATTCACCCAATCCGCATCAATAATTAATTGAAAATTCCAGGCCATCTAGATCATCAAAACAAGATCCATCCCCATAATAACATCTAATCAATTCATTAACTAGATAATCATACATCCTAAGAAAGAAAAATGTATGTTTCAAGAAACTAATACGTATAATTACAATTGTCATAAAAATTCTCGTGTTTCATAACATTAGAGCTACTCTAATATCCAAACCAAGCAAATAATGCAAAATAAATTTCAATATATTAGGCATTTATATCTCAGGCATATATTGAAATGAACAAAGAGGTGCATTATCTCAATGAATCCAAAGTAACAAAATTATAAAACGCCAAAAGAAATAATGCCAAGATCAGATAATCAAATACAATGACAATTTCATAAGCAAGATAAAGTGCAAAAAAAAAATAAGCAAGTCGAGCTTTTATTTCGAACTTACCACTCGATGCAAATTATGTCGTCATTTATTTATGCCCTTAATCCCGCTTCATTTATGTGATGGCATCATATCCAGATTATAGAAATCTCAATTTCATCAAAGGCTGCTCCACGTGGAGAATTCGAAAAATGGCTGATAAACGAGTTACTTCTTATTCTCCCAGACAATGATGGATGTCGTTTCCCAATATGGTAGAATCGTGGTACTTCACAAGTTTCACGCCGTAAGTAATCAGAATAGTTCAAAAACAAGATCTTATACCAATCTTGATGTATGAATAGAGACCAAATGATATAAGATTCGACGCCGATCCTTTAATTCAATTAAACGATGATCTTTAACAATGATATATATCTTCCAAAATCCAAGTATAATAATTCAGTATGGACACGCACAACCACTCAGATCGGCGTCAGGCGAGCGAGTCTTCTATTAGTCCAAATTTATATTTTATTGCATTAGTATAGGGATATCCAGTAATCAGTCTTGAGAGAATACAGGAAAAATCTCTAGGGAATTTATATTTGGATATATGCTTAATATTCCATTCTGAAAAATTGTCCATAAAATATTTACCAGTATTCACATTTATTCGGTCCAGAAAATCCCGATCCGCCTGGTCATTGTTACTTAACGCTGAAATCACTTCCAAAGCAGCGACAAACTCAATTTCATTATCACTTTCCCCCGTTAATGCTGCATCTTTAGCAGCCCGGTCAGCTATTTCATTGCCATATATATTTTTGTGCGCAGGACACCATGTAAACCTTATTCTATATCCCTTATCTCTAGCAGAAGTCATCAGTCTTCCAATTTTTTCAATGGGTTCAACTTTTTACATATGTTTTTATGGAGATCCAGCGAAGACCTCATTACTTCCAAATTACTTTTGGAATCTGTACAAATATTAATCTCCTTAATTTCTTTATTCAGAACAATCTCCATAGCCTTCAAAATTGCTATGGATTCTGCGGAGAATGAACTAGAATACTGACATAGTTTAAACTTATAGGAACAATCCCAACGGGGGACATATACTGCGCAGCCTACCAATGAGCCTCCACCTTCCAGAGGAGTTTTTGAACCATCTGTAAAGATTGTAACTTCGTTATTTGAAGGTCTAAAGAATTCAATTAAATTATTAAAAGCGATGTTTGGATTATTACAACGAAGAGCCATAGGACCCGATCTCAGGTCTATTTCCGTTTTCATAAAAACAGTCATTTGAGAAGGAAAATGCGGGGTACATGCTCCACTGAAACAGGGATTTTTCAAACGGTTTGATAAGTGGCCATCTATTTATAATGAATGGTATATTTCTCTTGGCTATCCTCCTAGAGAGTGTCAGGTCATAGAAATTTTTGATCTTATTAATGATCACGAATCTTTTTAGTTGAATTATTTTACACAAATACCTATCCGATTTTATCCTAATTCTTTTAGGGAGACTATCCTTTCTACTATATTTCTATACTACTCTGTTAGGTGTGGAGCGAGGTAGTCCTATCGCGATTCTATATGCCTGGCATAGCAATTTTTCCAAGGATCTTATATGAGAGTTTGCTGCACTATAAAACCACAAACACCCCCACTCTATTTGGGCCTCTATTGTGGCATTAATGAACCGAATACTATCCGTGGTCCAATCCCCCATGAAAAGCCTGATATCCATTTTAGAATGTTTGAATATGTTTTAGATTTATTTTTCAACTCGTTTATATGATCCTTCCATCTAAGGCTTGCATCCAATGTTACACCCAGATATTTCACTTTACTCGATAATCCTATGGATCTGTTATCGAGATGAACACAACCCTCATTAACCCGATTCTTCCTCCTATTAAAGATGATACACTGTGTTTTGTTTAGTGATAACTCCAGATCAATGGAGTTTAACCATTTTTCCAAATTTAAAAATGAGGATGAAATTGCTCTCTTGATATTATCCATCCTTCTGTCCGAGCACACGACAGCTATGTCATCCGCAAATTGTATCGTTTGACAGTTATATGGGATATTCCACAATATATCCTTGACATATATATTAAACAATATTAAACTCAGGGCGGATCCCTGAGGTAATCCTCTTTGAAGTGTCCTATTTCCGTACCATGTACCTGCCTCAAATATATTAGCTTCCTTTGGACCTAAAAAATTCCTAAGTATATACTTATAGCCTATAGGAATCTCCAACCGATTGATACTCTGAAACAAAATTTGCGGATTAACGCTGTCGTATACTGATTTTATATCAAGTAGTATAGCTCCCGTCATTTCACCCCTAGCAAAAGCTCTATAAATTAAAATGTTAAACAGTGCCAAGCAATCTTTGCACGACCTGCCCTTTTTAAAACCGAACTGTATATTTGGTAACAAATTATTTTTTTCTACAAATTTACCAAGTCTTTTAAGCATCAACTTTTCAAAGATCCTAGCCGTAACCGATGATAAGGATATGGGTCTATATCCCTTGTTATGGGATTTCGAAATCAAAATCATGTCGACCTTTCTCCACGACGGTGGATAAGACCCATCCGTGATAATTTTATTAAAGATAATAGTTAATTTTTCCAGTGCAATAATCGGTAGAGCCTTAATCAAGGAATTAGATAAAAGAACCGGTCCCGGAGAGCTTTTACTTTTTAAAGAATTAATGCAATCTAAAATTTCCTGTACCATGAATGAAGTAAACTCATCATTATTAATAAGTGACTCAGATGGAGTCTGGAATACATTAGAGATCCAAGTCGGGAAGCTTCCATCAAGGAAGGTTTCTATGTTGTGACTTCTAAATGATTTCGAAGGGTTTAGCGGAGAGAGATACGCACTTTTTTAAAATCTGTTAATAGATTGCCGAAATTCCCCTGGACCAAATTGAGTCCACTAACAAAATCTCTGAAATTCTGACACTTTTATTTATCAATTTTTTAGTAGTTTCTGAGATTCTTCTATATAACAATAGATTAGTTCGAGAATGTCATTCCTTTAAATTCTTAAAAGCTTTTTTCCTTTCAGCAACAGCTTGAGAGCATTCATCGTTCCACCATGGCTTTAAACTAACTTTTTCATTCCCTCTATTATTCCTATTTTTTATATTTTTTATTCTGTTTACTTTGGAGTTAAAGATCCTTACATTTCCTTTTCCGTCAAAAAGTCTCACTCCAGATGAAACTGCATAATCCAGAATCACCGTAGACCACTTCTCATAATGAGAGACCCCATTCAGATTCGAACCATCTAGCGCCGTTATTGATTCATTCACCAATTCGCTAAATTTATCGTCATCTACATTAATCAACGGTAGTTTCCCTCTAGTCGTCTCGCCATTTGATTCAACAGACCTAATACTACTTCTAAAAGAGTCCCTAATTCTAATAATTATAGGAATGTGATCACTACCTATTGTGTCATCATATACTTCCCACGACAGCGTCGAGCAAAGGTCGACTGAAGCCAGGGATATATCAGGAACGCTGATATATTTATCGTTTGCAGATCAAGTCTGGTCTGAGATCCATCATTTAGAAAACATAAGGGAGAGTCGTCAGTTATTCTAGCCAATATTCTCCCAGCCGAACTGGTGATCGAGGATCCTCAAACTTCGTTTTGGGCGTTGAAATCTCCACATATTATTATTCCATGATTCACGGAAAGCCCAGAAATTGATTAAAAAAATTGAATCCATTTGAGTTCACTCATCCTAGCGTCAGGAGGTCTGTATAGTGATACGAGGATTGTTTTTTTATTCATAAAGTCAAATTTGATTAAGATTGCCGTATATTCGAAACCTATATCTTCAGGAATCCTCAGATTTATACTAACTCATTCATATTTATTACTAATAAGATTGCCGTGCCTCTACCTGGTCTACTATTATTTCTATCCGATCTATATGTAATAAAGTTTTTAAAATTAAAATTGACTCCAAGTTGTAACCATGTCTCTTGCAGACACACTACATCAAAATTCAATAATAAATTTGAAAATTCTTGTTTTTTCCCAGAGATACCTTTGGCATTCCATTGTAATAATTTAATATCCATTTTTTTTAGTATAATATAATAAAATATGTCTGCAAAAGAAGTAAGGAAATCGAATTATGGTTCCTTAAAAAGTTTAGAAGCAATCATATAATAATTAAATTCATTCCATTTTTCCTCTTTGGAACTGTCCGAAGACAACAGTCGAGTAATATGAGAAAACAACTTGTCTATCACCAGAATTATGAGATGTAGCCAAAGATATCAATGAATCTATACGTTTAGATCCCTTACCGCCTAAAACCTTATGTCGAATGGATGGAACCATTGAATCCTGAGATGGAGCCGCCTGATTGATGTTTAGATTAATTAATAAACGATCAGGGCCCCGATTTTTATAAGATGTATTATTGTTAGTGTAGGCCTCTCCAGATATTTTTATTGAACCACGTCTTGATCCTTCGACCGACACCTTCCTACGCACATCTCTATCCAAATTGCGAAGTACACCTAAATCAAGTCGTTTTAATTACGAAATTAGCGACCACCAAACGATTACGCATCGAATAATCCTTTGTGAAGTAAATTTGTTTGAAAAATTAAAATCTCTCTAGGGAGTTTTACAGCAAGGCCATTTGGCAGCATTTTTTCTGCAATATTAAAGAAAACGATTGACCACCAAACGTTTTCATTAATATATTTGTGACCACCAAACGATTTTACATCCAATAATGCCTTTGAATTTGTACAAAAAATAATATTTGCCTAGTGAGTTTACAATGATGCCAATCGTAAACGGTTTTTTCGAATTTTTAGGAAAACGGATGACCACCAAACGATTTCATTAGTTTATTCGTGTCCACCAAACAATTTTACATTCAATAACTCCTTTGAAAGTGAAATTGTATAAAAAATAATATTCGTTTGAGGAATTTTGCAACGATGCCACTCAAAAACGGTTTTTTTAAATTCATTAGTTTATTCGTGACCACCAAACGATTTTACATCTGTTGACGCCTTTGAAAGTGAATTTGTATGATAAATAATATTTATCTGGGAAATATTCAGTGATACCAAAACCAGTGACGATACTCAAAAACGGTTTTTTCTAATTTCTACCAAAATGGTTGACCACCAAACGTTTTCATTAGCATATTCGTGACCACCAAACGATTCCGAATTGAATGAGCTACTTGAAATTAAAATTGGTGCAAAAATAAACAACGGGCTAACTTCACACCCAAATTTTATTTTTGATATTACAAGAGAACGGCTAACCACCAAACGATGGGACTGGACTACCAAAGACCACCAAATAACCACCAAACAATACCAATTGGTGAAAATTGATAAAGCTGAAGTTGGCTGGCTAACTTCACAGAGGTCCTGGGACCTAAGCAACTGATTAACCTTAGAAACATCGGAAATCTCCTTATTTTTTATAATTTTCCTAGCTCTAAAATTAGAACAGTTGGCATATGCCATTACATGAGCCACTAAATTTTGATATTGAAATGAGGGACAAGAACTTTCAAAGGGACCATGCGCACCCCCACAGTTGACACATCTGAATGTTTCTTGGTTATATTCCTCAAGAGAATGACCCCCCCCACATCTTGAGCATCTCTCATCCCCTCTACACATTCTACTTGAGTGGCCCCACCGGCAACATCTGGTGCATGTTCTAGGTCTATTAACAAAAGGAAGTACTCTATGTTTATATTTATATATATATACAAATTCGGGTAAGAGACTGGTTTCAAAAGTAACCTTAACACTATTAGATGACTTAAGAGAGTTATTACTTCTTCGATCTAAGAACTTCAATCTTTCCACTTTGGTTATTTTAAAAGAGTTATTACTATTAGGAAATTCTAACCCCTCCAATATGTCCGTTTCTGATAGATCAACCGATACATCCTTAATTATTCCGGTTCTGAAAATTCTGAAATTGGGGATATACGCAATCCAATTTTCCGGAATCAGTTCTTTATGATCTAGGAAATTATTAGCTTCCTTTAGAGTTTTAAAGCCGATACTAATTACTTTTTTTCCCTTCCTACTGATATTTAAAATATTGTCATAAATAAATTTATATTTGGATTCAACTTTTTTTTTAAATAATTTCTGACCGATAGTATTCGGATGAAGGTTACCAATGTTTTTCTTTGAACTCGGTACGCTGATTGGCGGTAGCGGTCGGTTCGAAGTACACGGCACTCGTGGCGGTGCAGCTACGGCGGCGCGGTGCGAGGCGGCGTTCGTGTCGATCGCAGCGGCAGCCGGATTGGCTGCGGATGGTCATGGTTGCGCGGTGCAGCGCGACGCTCGCATTGGCCGAGTAGGTCGGACGCGGCACTCTGATTGGTCGCGGCGGTGCGCGGCTGCGCGATACGGCACGGAGCTCGGCTCGGTAGCCACGGCGATCAGCGTGTTCTGTGATATTAATAATAGAAATTTATTTTTTTTATTTTATATTTATACATCAAATTTATTTATACTATCCATATACTATATTTATTAAAAAAAAAAAAGTATTTATAATATATTCTGTAACCGCCGCTCGCGAGCGACGGCCAACTTCGCCTCCGTCCCTGGTCGCGGCCCTGAGCCGCCCGGGTGTCGGGGCGACTGTCTTTGAGAGATTTCCCGACGCAATACTAAGTTGGGTGCCAGGTACGTTAAGCGTACCACTCTATGTGCACCAAATCGCTAATGAACGTTACGGTAACAGAATCGCGGGAAAGACGGGCGCACGCTAGGCGACCAGGGGCTCGATTCTTGAATTTATTCGCAAGAGAAACGTATACGCAAATACTCGCTCTAACAGAAAGTTGTAAGTTTATTGGTTAATAGCCATACGATAGCCAGTAAATTTCTAACTTTTCTATAAGAACAGAATTTGCGAATACGTTTCTCTTGCGAATAAATTCAAGAATCGAGCCACTGGGCGTTAGCGGCTCCGATATCCAGCTGCTCAGCCCTAAAATGGCAGAGGGAGAGGTTCGGCGCGGGCGGATGGAATCGGGAAGGCGAGAGAATTATTGAAGCAATATAAATCTAACAATAAAATTAACAAATATATTTAACAGTAAGTAGTACAGGATTAGACGGCTCTATGGGGTGGCAATGGTGACCTGCACGCGTTACAAGCTGACGATCGGATTCCGCTCTGGAGAACCGAAGAGAGGACGGAGTCACTTAGTTAAAGTATATAGAGTATAAAGTTAATCTGTGAGAGGCATCATCAACCGGAATTATTATATCTAATCGGTTCTGAATAGTCCACACGCAAGACAGAGCTAAAATTTTTTATATTCATCGATATTCAACATCTGAAAGCAGCGACACAGTTAGTGGAAGGAGACGTCTGGCCATTTTAACGTTGAGCACGCGGCCGGGCATATACTCGGCCTGCCTGAAAAGGAATAATCATCCAGGAGATATTTGAGACGAAAGGAAAGGATAGGAGCCCACCAAATCTGACTAAGAGAGATAGGTCCCGAGGGTAAGATAGATCAACAAAGTTAGAAGTTAGAATACGTAGAATTTTTAATTATTAATTAACATGATGAAATAAAAATAATAGTACGTGGATGGCCTTGGCGATCTTTCATCAATTTGGAATATCACGCTGTAATTTTCTTTGGTTGAAAATTTAACGTTATATTTATTATTAGGAATATAATTTTTGTATAATACTGATACACTCATAACATTTTTATTAGAGAATTAATTATTCTATAAAAAAAAAAAGAGAGATAGGATCTATTAATTTTAAGTGTACATGCCTAGCCCTATACAGTGGAAAGGAGTTAGAGAATAGAGGTGACCCCAGTAGTTAGGAATTTCCAACCAGGCAGAAGATGTTTTCACACTCTTTGTCCTTGTAGAATCATGCGTAAACACGATGTTCCATCCAAGATAGCTTTAAGCTATAAGCAATATAAAATACAAAATATATTAGGTGAACATTTGAGGATAGAATTAATGTTTAGTTGATGTTACTTAACTGAATTACCAATTGTAAAGAATCAACAATATTAAAATTCAAAATAATATAGATATATGTTTTATTTTTATTAATAAAAATAATAAAGAACTAAATGGAATTGAAGTAATTCATGCACCTGAAATAGCAGAGTTCAAAGAAATTATCCCAAACCTAAAAAGAGAAATAATATATGCAGAGTTCTAAAATAAAAATAGTCTTGTCGTAGAATAACACTAAGGATAAATTAGTTACAACATTCACCATCGAGTAAGTAACTAGTCAATGGAAGAGAATAGTCTAAACATATATATAAATTAAATTATTGTACACATGCAAATTCTAAGTAATAAAAGTAATTACTATTACTCTAAAGATTATATAATTCATAAATAATAGCATTACATTCTAGCAAGATATAATCTTATACAAGTCACTTGCAAAGATGCGGTTCTGCTCAAAGAAATTATAATAGAATCAAATAATTTATAATACATAAGTAGTCCATTATTTATAAAATTATTTATTTAGAGGATATATTTTTTACATCCTCTCATTAGTAAACTTAATAATTTTTGTAAATAAATTAAGCAATACATTTGTACAACTCTATGTTTTTATCTATTGCTAGTTATAGGAGTATATATTGTATATAAATCTATGTTTTTATTTATTGTTAGTTATAGGATTATATATTGTTTATATGTCTTTAGATATTATTATTTTAGAAAAGTTTAAAATCCTCTCGTAGATTTTATTTAGCGGGAGTGTTAAGAATATAGTAAGGCAAAAGTCTACTATTGAATTTGTATAATACTAATTTATATTTTTATATTGTTAAATTTGTATAGATATACCTATAGTTATATTTATATATAAATTATTGATTAATTTTATAGCTCGTTTTTAGCAATTTAAAAAACTTAAAATTAAAAAAAGAAAAATAAAAATGTCGATACAAGATAATAATAGTCCGAAAAAAGATTTAAACAAAAAAAGGAGAAATGATTCCTCTATACTAGAGATACTATAACAGAGATTCGCCAATGTGCCGTCTTGGGGTAAAACCGGATATCGGATATGATACGTTTTCGATGGCGGTTTACTCTGTTTTCTTTTGACAGGTCACAGGTGACAGGTTAGATCGGCTAGGCTTTCTTTGTCAGTTATATCTATCTTTCTCTCTCATACTTCCGGTTATACCCCAAGCGACGGGAGCCAATCAGAAATCGTTAACGCATTGGCGAATCTCTGTTATAGTTTCTCTACTCTATACAAATTACACCTAATAAAGAGAAAAAATCCAATTACATGATCTCACCTAATCAATCGTTGTCAATGGTCGAATTTCCTATTGAAGTGGCGCAAGAAGTAATTCTACCTGCAGATAATAATATTATTAGTACTGACAATACAATCGAGTCAACAAGAAGAAATTTCATTGAATCTCAATCGAATAATCGATACTCAAACAGCAGCGTTGGACCATTCATTGTACACATAGAATCAATTCAAGAGGACCAACACATTGGAAACTTTCACCCAACTAGTATTGGACGGATGATATTTCAAAGAAGAAATAAGGCAAGATACAAGAACTTATATAATAACATTTTGAATATTAGAAGAAAGGGAAGAAATCAAGTGAGTATTGGATTTAAAACTCCAGAAGAAGCGAATAATTTCGTCAATAAAAAGGAATTCATCCCAATCACATGGAAGGCATATATACCAAACTTTAAAATCTATAGAATAGGTATAATTAGGAATGTTGAACCAGATATATCTAACGAAGAACTCATAGAGAGCCTTGAATGGCCCAACAATCAACAAAATCTTGCTAGAATCAGTAAAGCGGAAAGACTAATGTACATGGATAAACAAAACAATGTGTTAAAGCCTTTGTCATCTCTAAAAATTACTTTCGAAAGCAGCTTGCTCCCGGAATTCTTATATCTCTACAAAGTACGACATAGAGTAGTACCATTTATAAACAGGGTTAAAAAATGCTATAACTGCTGCAGATGGGGTCATACATCGACTATGTGCAGAGGAAAATTAACATGTGGAAACTGCGGAGAAGGTCATTCTACTGAATCATGTGATAATATACTCGCAAAATGTGTAAATTGTGGAGGAGACCATATTACGAAAGACCTACAATGTCCTTCTTATCTTTATTATAAACTGGTCAATTACGTAATGGCTTATACAAATAACTCACAATTTAATGCAAAAAGACTTATCAAAAGAAGGGATATAACAGATTTTACACAAGTACCTAGTATATTTAAATCCCTTGCATACATGGGATGGAATGCTCAGAAAGAATGGGAAGCTTTCCCTATAATAGAAAATAAGTCGAATAACTCCCTGTCTAACCGAAAATTATATTACGGAAATAGGATATATGGACCAAATTTTGATAGAGATAACAACAAAATCAGAGAAGTAGAGCAGAGAAAACAGAGACGCGACAACACACAGTATGTAACTCGCCAAGAAGTACATAACAGAAATCCAAGCATAGAACTAACTGGTGATGCCGGCCCATCTAAACATATGAATTTTAACCTTAACCAAAGAATAAGAACGATGAGTTCCCGTTCGCTCTCGGTAGGATCAAGGGAAAACAATCAGATTGAGGTGGAACAGGAATCATTCACAACTACATCTCAAGACAAACCTGAAATCAATTACCATACTACGAAAAATTTGAATAAGGAAGTAATATTAGCGGATATCAAAAAACTAATTAATTCAGAAGAGTCCAATGAAAACAAGTGGGAAGAATTAATGTATTACGTAATGGCATTAACAAATGTAGAAAAAAGAAATTGATTTATGATCTAAGTCTAGCCACGTTTAGAAATCTCAGCTATAGTACCAATGGATATCAAAGTATTTCAATGGAATTGCAGAGGAGTAATCGGAAAAAAATGAATTATCAAACCTATCACTAAATCTAGATGTAATTTGCCTACAAGAAACGTGGCTCCAATCTAGCATTAAATGGGAGATAAACAATTTCTATATAATCAGAAATGATAGAGAACAGGATCAGGCTGGAGGTGGCACGGCTATCTTAATAAGAAATAATTTGGATATGAAAGTCTTCAAACTAAATCTACCGATCTATTTGGGCATTGAACATACCGCAGTAACGTTAAATAAAAATGGAAAGAATAATAATAAAGAGATTTTGATTATATCATTATATAGACCTCCTAACAATCATATTAATACAGAAAAATGGAACAAACTTTTTAATATACTGAATACACTGTTGCTAACCTATGATATATGTATATGTGGTGATTTCAACGCACAAAATACTAGTTGGGGCTCATCTGTCACTAATTCAGCAGACAAAACCTTAGGCGAAGTTATAAATTCATCTCCATTTATGTATCTCAACAACGGATCACAGACTAGAATCTCAGCAAATGCCAACTATTATAGCGTACTGGATCTTACGATAGTTTCGGGCGATCTTTGTTCTATCTCCTCATGGTCAACCTGGACGGACCCATTGGGAAGCGACCATCTTCCAATAACTTTTGAAATAACTATCAATTTCAGGGGGAAAAATACAACTAACACTTTCTCCGAAGAAGAAAAAACTAGAGGTAAACTAAATTTGCTTCATATGGATAGATCAAGGTTCCAGGAACTAATGTCAGAAGCTTTTTCAACACCTCAAGATTTTAGTCAATCAGGAACCTTTATGAACAATGGAGTGATAGAGTTGTAAAAAATGCAATTAGAGCTGGAGCTAGTCTAATGGAAGGAAATGGCACAATAAAATCTTTTAACTATAAAAAATGCATATTTCAAACGAAAGGAATTAAAAGTTATAGAAAGACAATTAATAAACCATGGTGGGACGCAGAATGCACTAAGGCAAAAGCAACAAGGAGAGCAGCCTTTGATAATCTCAAGAAGTATTACTCAAGATCAAATCTTTTGGAGTTCAGAAAGATTGCGGAAGAAACAAGAAGAATAATAAATAAAAAGAAAAGTCAAAATTTAAAAAATTTTATAAATGAACTGAACCCGACGGTTAGAGCGAAAGAATTTTGATCTAAAATCAACGCATTCAAAAAATGTGCATATTTAAACCCGTCAGAACCTCCAAATGAATATAAAAAATCTAAGATAGAGGAGGTAGTTAATACGGTTGCTCCAATGTGGGTCATTGATTCCTGTCCAGAGATGAGTCACTCAGATTATGACCAATTATTTGAATCCCTATTCAATTTGCAGGAAATTTTAATAATAATTAAGAATCTTAAAACGGATAGTTCTCCGGGACCTGATTATATAAACAATGGGTTATTAAAGATCCTATCTCTATCGGCGATAGAATCCCTGTTGAACATATTTAACAAAATAGTCCAAGACGAGTCTTGTCCAGTGGATTGGAGAAACGTCGACGTTATGCTTATACCAAAACCAAACAAAATTGATTTTAGACCAATTTCGTTGTCCTCCTGTACACTAAAGATCTTTGAAAAATTAATACTCAAGAGAATAGAAAGAATAGTGGAAGTAAATAACATTTTGCCAAAATCACAATTTGGCTTTCGGAAGGAAAAATCGTGTGAGGACTGTATTTCACTTCTAAGTTTAGAAACATATAGAGCCTTCTCAAGGGGCCATATGACGAGAACTCTGCTACTGGATATTAAGGGGATCCAGGAGTGCCTTTGAAATTTGATCGAGGTCGATAAGGTAGAGTCATTCGTGCACATCATTAATGAGATTTTATATGTATTTCTTGTATAGATTTAGAAATCCTTTTCCAGAATTAAAGTACACATATTAATATTAATCTATAAATTGGATTTTATATTGAAAACGAAAAAAATTTTTCTCATATTGCTCTACTTATCGACTTTTTACGTGTACATAACCCAAATTTTCGTTTTTTCATTTTCTAATTTGCGGAATGCGAATCTTTTTTTCTAGGATTCTAATCTTATTTCTAATTGCACGATATTATTCCTGAGAGTTTTTTCTAGGGGGCAACGTGATTATTTTATACATACAAACTATAGATTTTTTGTATGAAGCAAATATTGTCGTTAGGTGACTAATAAATAACAATTTTTTTTTATTTATCAGAACAAATCGTACGTCGCCCCCTTCATTTTTGTGCGTACTTTAATCCTGTAAAAGGATTTTGCATTCTGTTACTCCAATTCGAAAATCCAAGTTCCCCAAAAAATGTCGGTAACTCTGTCACTCCCGGATCCCCTTAAGGCTGCTTACGATAATGTCAATCTCCAACTTCTTCTATCTATAATTAATAATCTCCCAATACCTAAAAGTTATAAAATAGTGCTGAAAAATTTGATAAGTCCGAGAATAGCCAATTTCTTCGGGAACGTCCCAGATGCGCACAGTAATAAACGGACACAGCAGGCTGAGTGAAACGGACACAGTAACAAACGGACACAGTAATAAACGGACACAGTAACAAACGGACACAGACCAAATGCGCACAAAGCGAAACGGACACAGTGCGAAACGGACACAGACCAAATGCGCACGGACCAAATGCACACGGACCAAATGCGCACACTGCACATGCGCACACTGCACGTGCGCACGGACCAAATGCAATCCATGTACATTGCAAGCAGAGTAAAGTCCACATAGGTTAGCGACTTGGACGGGGTGGGTGCGGGAGGGGGGCCGAAGGCCCCCCTTGCACCCCCCGTGTGTGTGTGTGTGTGTGTGCGTGCAAAGCATTCACTGCATCACATGGGTTTGCGACTTTCCGTGTATGCATTTGGTCCGTGCGCATGTGCAGTGTGCGCATTTGGTCTGTGTCCGTTTCGCACTGTGTCCGTTTCGCTCTGTGCGCATTTGGTCTGTGTCCGTTTCGCTCTGTGCGCATTTGGTCCGTGTCCGTTTGTTACTGTGTCCGTTTGTTACTGTGTCCGTTTCGCACTGTGTCCGTTTGTTACTGTGTCCGTTTCGCACTGTGTCCGTTTATTACTGTGTCCGTTTAGTCTGTGTCCGTTTGTTACTGTGTCCGTTTGTTACTGTGTCCGTTTCACTCAGCTTGCTGTGTCCGTTTATTACTGTGCGCATCTGGGACTCACTCATTTCTTCGAAACGGGTCTATACTGTGGCACTAGATTGGTTCAGAAAGATTTACCTCAGGGATTTAGTTTGAGCCCGCTGTTGTTTAACATATACCATATGTGAAAGACATATTGTGGCATGTTTCATATAACTGCCAAACCATCCAATTTGCTGACGATATAGCTATATTATGTTCTGATTCAAATATAGAGACAATTAAGAATTCCCTAGTTTCAGCTTTTGAACGTATCAGTGATTGGCTGAGATCCATCGGTCTAGATATTTCTATACCAAAAACGAAATGCACTATCTTTAACAGGAAAAAAACGTCCCCTATAATAGAAGAACAGTTCCTGGAAAACACCGGAATTAAAATAAAAACGGAAGTCAAATACTTGGGTATAGTGCTGGACGAGAGACTAAGATGGAATAGTCAAATTAAATCATTAAAGATTAAAGCAACTCGCTATATTAATATTCTCAAATGGCTGGCTGGTCCATCGTGGGGCATAACACCTCGACAATGCTTAAACTTCATCAATGCCACAATAGGAGCACAGGTTGAATGGGGGTGCTCTTGGTTTATAAATGCAGTCTGTACGCATGTCATCACGTTAGAAAAAATATTATGTCAAGCATATAAAGTAGCTCTAAAGCTACCGAGATCCACTCCTAATAGGGTGTGCTGGAGTTTTGGATGTCAGAGAAGTCTGATGGGCAAAATTAGTGTTAAAACTGATAGATATCTTTGTAAACAAATTCAACTGAATAATATGATTATAAACAAAATTAAAAACTTCTATATAATAACTCAATCAAGGAAAATCGCGAAGAGAAATATCCCTTTTGTATTGGAGAGGTGGGATCAATTGAGACTCTATGAAAAACACTTATTCAAATGGAAAGTTCACCCTGCTTACGCCTATCCCTGGGGGAATGCGTTGGATGAGATTGAAATTGACCAAAGATCGGGCAGCATGGCGTTGTTATGCAGAGATCCTAATAATGCGTTTGAGAATCTTATAAACTTTTATAAAACCTTTTCAGATGAAGTCACTATATATACGGACGGCTCTCGTACGGACCTTGATGGAGTGAATTCTTTGGTGGGTTGTGCACTGTTGGTCCAAGAACCAAACTACTGCTACAAGTATAAACTCAACAACTTTACGAGTTCCTTTACAGCAGAATCCATAGCGGTGTTTAAGGCAATCGAACTTTCACGGAGAAACAACTGGAAAAACGTAAATATATGCACGGATTCAAAAAGCAATCTAGATGTTATCGGATCTTCATCGGATGTGTACAATAACACCATCAAAAAACTTAATCCCTGGATTGAAGATATTAGACAATTGTTATGTGAGGCGAAAAATACACGTAGGAATATCCGGAATATTCACTTGATGCCCGGCACACAAAAACATCAATGGCAACGAGAGAGCAGATGAGGCAGCAAAAGATGCAGCGTTGGTGGGTGAGATGTTGGAGAATAAGATTGGTTATACTGAGGTACTAACATCATCTAAAAAAGCATATGATAAGATAGAGTTAGATTATATGGCTAGAATCAATATAGGCACAGGAAACTATTACATGAATAATTTTATAGATATCAATATTAAAAGAATTTTAAAATATAAAATGAATAGAAGGGAGCAATGTATATTATCGAGATTGGTTACAGGCTATCCATATACAAACGCCACTAAATTCAAATTCGGTTTAATAGAATCACCTGAATGTAATTGTAATCATCCCGTCCAACGAATCATATTTTTTGGAGCTGTCCTAATTATGAGAAAACTAGAAGGGAACTATATAATAAACTGTACAAATTAAATTGTTATGTATCTGTTACAGTGGAAGTATTGTTATCCATGATAAGTAAAAGAATTGCCAAGGCCATAATTAAATTTGTAACTGATAGTGAATTAAAATTATAAGTAGATTATTATAATATTAGCTTTGTTGAGCTGTTTGTCAAGGGATTTGCTCATTAGGTGAGGAAGGAGACCTAGAAGCGGTCCCTATATCGAGCCATAAACAAAAAGAGGCAGTAGAAGCGCTACTTAAGACACAGTCAATCCCCTAGACTGGAGTCTTTTTGGTTCGTGAAACCGTGGCGAAACTGTGTCCCACTAAGGACAGAAAGCTAAAGGAAAGAAGAAGAAGAAGAAGAAGCTGACGATCGCTTGACATTACATGTCGCGAATACGGGATAATCAATGAACGGATGATTTGACGTATGCGGGAATTCTTCGACAGGTCTACGCTTTTTATCCGGCGCCGTTGGTAGACACCAAACTCCCGATGGAATAACAGTGTCGCCAAGGGCGATCGGGATGAACAGTATCTCCGAGTTCACGCGACACGCGGCGGGCTCGTGCTCCTCCGCACGTTACAAGATCCCGCAAGTAATATGCGCGATAATTATTCTGAGCTCGCCAACGAAGTAGTACAAGACAAGAATATGAAATCGGACGAAAGCGCAATTAACAACGATTCGCGATATCGATGCGATAGATTAAACCAAATTCTTTGAACAATAAATCATAAATGCGTGACAATTCACAGCGCGATTAATAGCTCGCGACACAATTATAGGACAAAATCACAATTGACTCGGCTGCGGATCGGGACGCACACGCAATGTAATCAAAACACGAAACGAACAGCACGGAACGAACTCACGTGGGCGGGCGCGATCGGGCGAAGCAGCGATACACTAATAAATTCGCGACTCTAATCTAAGGACCACAAGATCGTAATAAATCCCTAACTCTTTCGTGAGTCGCCCAATCGCGAAATCGGCGGCTTTACAATTCACGACGCTCGTCTCACCAAGCCGGCTTCTTCGTCTCGGCCTCGTCCGGATCGGGAGGTCTCCGGCTCCTGCGTCCTTTTACATGGTGTCTCAGCTTGGGATCGGGATCGCACGCACAAGACAATACAACGTCCACAGCTCGAGTGCGGAATCCTGGATCCTGCGGGGGCCGCTCGGCGACCTTTGAGTATATATACATGGAGGAGGAATTGCTATGGTTTCATGTAGACCAAAAGTGTGTCCAAGATCTGTGCGAGAGAGAAAGGTATATCATGATACTCGCTTTCTCTGCGCATGCGTTAATATCATTATCTGCATCGCAGTTTCAACACTTCTTGTGCACTTTTGTACTTATTTACGGATTGTATGTGTGTGTGTAAAACATACAATGCCAGCCATTGTACATATAGCGTTTGACGCATGCGCAGAGAGAGCAGGTATCATGATATACCTTTCTCTCTCGCACAGATCTTGGACACACTTTCAATGCTGGCATTCCTCCTCCATGTATATATACTCAAAGTCGGCGACGCGCCCCACCTTGCCCCCGACACTCCGGGCCCTTATTGGTCGATTTTCCAAAAATTGATTTTCGCGCAGCGCGCGGCGTGCACGCCGTCGCCAGCTGATCGATCCAGGCGCGGTGGTCGATACTGTTGGGCCCCGTGCGCGGGAATTTCTGGCGCTTTCCTCTGGCAAGTTCCTGTCTCCCATGGCCAGGCGCCTTCTCCGCCACCGGGACGTTATTTCTTTCTCGACGAGGGCGTCCATTGATGTCCCATTGTCGTGATATCCGCCGGAACTAGCGCGGGATCGGATTCGTGGGCGCCCCGTCGGAACCTCGGCCTTGCGTGCCTTCGCTGGATCCTGAAAGCGTGATTTGGCGGCAGTATCGGAACTCTCGAACGACACGAATTGTAGGCAAGATAAGGGCGGTATTACCTGCAGATCCCCGCTTAGAAAGGATCTTCTTTTACTCCCTCGATGTCCATTTACTCTGCGACCTCCGGGAATGTTCTCCGTCGAGACGAGACGTCCAAAAATTACAACAAGATCTTCAGAGCCACCGATCTCCGCCGCACCCGCGATACAGCGCTCGCAAAAATCTTAACAATTAATTGAACGGACAGCACGTGGGACGTCACACACACAAAAATACGCGATAACACGCTTTTGCGTCCGCTCCCGAGCGGGAGGACGCAGGGCCCGCGTGATGTTAATGCGTAAGGGCTCTCAGGGCCTTGTGACGGACAGCAGCCTGCGGCTGTCACGTCACAACTCATATACTTAAATAATATATTTATCTAATTAAATTTATATATTGAAATTAAAAAAAAAGAAGAGTCTAAAGGACAGAAGATCAATGGCAACTCAAGTATTGCGCAAAAGGACTTAAATAAAAAACGGAAAAACGAGTCGCCGCTATAAAATAAAGCTAACAGAGATAAAAAACTTAACTATACTATGTCTCCGAAAAATTTAGTAATGGAAACTCAAATTCCTACAGAAATAGCACAAGAAGTCATTGTGCCACTGGATAACAATATAGAGGACAACAACCCGAGCGAATCGACAAGAAAGAAATTCATCAATTCTCAACTATCCAACCGATATTCTAAGAGCAGCTTAGGACCTTACATCGTTTACATTGAATCAACGCAGGATGAACAAAACATAGGTAACCTTTACCCGATCAGTATCGGGAAAATGCTTCACCAAAAAAGAAAAGAAGCAAATTATAACCGTATATACAATGATATAATTAGTATAAAAAGAAAAGGTAAAAATATGGTAAGTGTTACATTCAAATCTCCAGAAGAAGCGAATAGATTTATAGACAGAAAAAGGATCTAATACCTAATTTGTGGACAACTTACATACCTAACTTTAAAATTTACAGAACAGGAGTTTTAAAGAATATAGAATATGATACTACAGAGGAAGAATTAATGGAGGACTTGGAATGGCCGAATAATCATCAAGAAAAAATACAGATCAATAAGATAGAAAGATTAATGTATCTAGACAAATATGATAATACACTGAAACCTTCAACAGCAGTAAAAATCACCTTCCAAAGTAGCTTGCTCCCGGAATTTGTTTTCCTATATAAGGTGAGACATAAAGTCTTACCATATATAAGTAAAGTAAAAAAATGTAAAAATTATTGTAGATGGGGCCACACAACACATATGTGTAGAGGAAAACTACATGCGCAAATTGTGAAAATCATACAACTGAATCCTGCAACGTCTTACAAAAATGCATAAATTGTGGAGACGAGCAAAAAATCTACAATGCCCTTCCTATAAATACTATAAGTTGGTGAATTATGTAATGGCATATACCAATAATTCTCAATTTAATGCTAAAAGATTAATTAAAAGAAAGGAAATCACAGATATTACACAAGTACCAAACTTATTAAAATCCTCGGCGTATATGGGATGGAATGCCCAAGTAGATATGGAGGCCTTTCCAGCGGCAGATAATAAATCCAATAAATCTGAAATAAGTTTTAGAACAGGCAACAGGAATAAGTCCCATAGACTTAGCGTGGAAGAAAATAATAACCACTTTATTAGAGTGGAGCGGAGAAAATCAAGTCGAAAACTTAACTTATCAAATAATTTAATTCGAGAGGAAAGTGGTATAACCCCAAGAAATAAAGTGATAAATGTATCTGGCCCAACTTCACATACGAAAAGATTTAATAAATACAACCTAAGAAGAAGGGACAAGAGTCCAAGTGCCTTGTCAGTGAGTTCGAGAGAGGATAGCCAGATTGAAGTGGAACAGACATTATCAACAAAAACCTTGATACAAAACAAACATCAAAGTATAAAACAAATACTAAAGAAAAAATTAAATACCGAAGAAATAATGTTGGATTTAAATAAAATAATAAACTCGCAACACACCAAAGAGAATAAGTGGGAAGAGCTACTATACTATATGATAGCGATCTTTAACCCTGAAGAAAAGAGTTAAGCACTCACTTTAGTGCAGCCATGTTGATAATATCTAGTAATTTTTCAAAATTTATTAAATTACTCCAATGGAACTGTAGGGGTGTCAGCGGAAAAAAGAACGAATTATCTAACATAATATTGAATTATGATATCATTTGTCTACAGGAGACGTGGCTCCAACCATCCACAAAATGGGATAAATTAATAATTTTCACTGTATCAGAAAGGATAGAGGACAGGGCCAAATAGGAGAAGGCACAGCTATTCTAATTAAGAATAAAATCAAAATGAAGACGTTCGACCTGAATCTACCGGACTATCTGGAACGGGAATATACGATTTCAATTGTCAAGGATGTTAAAAGTAATAGAAAAGAAATACTAAATATATCATTGTATAGACCACCAAATAACCATATGAGCAGATAGAAGTGGAACAAATTGTTTGAGTTACTCACAGAACTATCACGAAGGTATGAAATCTGCATATGTGGAGACTTCAATGCACAATGTACTACTTGGGGTTCATCTGTTACCAATTCGGAAGGAAGATTTCTGAGTGAAGCTATCAGCGGATCCCCATTTATGTTTCCTAAATGACGGATCACAAACAAGAATATTAGCGAATGAAAACTACCATAGCGTACCGGATCTCACACTCACATCAGGGGATTTACGTTCAATTTTGTCATGGGCTACAGGAGATGATCCAATGGGAAGTGACCATTTACTTATCATGTTTGTAATAGAAGACAACTGTATAAGATAAGAGAGATTCAATCCTCCATTAATACAAGGAAAATCAAGAAGCAAACTGGATTTACTACACATGAACAAAACACGGTTCCAAGAATTGATAACAAATGTTATAGCTACCTCATTTGATCCACAACAATCTGGAGCAAGCTGCTACAAGCAGTGAAGCGAAAGGATTATTAACAACGTTATCCGAGCAGGAGCGCGGATGATGGAGGGAAATGGAAGTCAAAATCTTCAATTCCAAAAAGGTGAATTTCAAATAAAAGAGCATAACAAATGCAATAAAATCATAAATAAACCATGGTGGGACAAGGAGTGTATGGATGCAAAACAAAAAAGGAAAATAGCATATGATAAACTAAAAACCATCATACAAGAGCTAACCTTTTAGAATATAGAAGAATTTTAGAAGAAACGAGAAAAATTATAAGGAAAAAGAAAAACCAAAATTAAAAAAAATTCATTAATGATTTAAATCCGTATGTGGGAACTAAAAAGTTTTGGACAAAAATCAATGCCTTTAAAAAATGCGCCTAGCTCAATCCTACGTCGCCACCAACAGAATACAAGAAATTACATATTGAGAACGCAGTCAACACCTCTGTCCCGATGTGGGTCAACAATGCATTTCCGGAGAGTAGACTTTCCAACAACAACGAAATCTTTGAAACACCATTTAATATACAAGAATTAATGTTAATAATTAAAAATCTTAAAAGGAAAAGTTCTCCGAGCCCGGATTGTATAAGCAATGAATTTCTTAAAATACTACCATTTTCAGCGATAGAAACGTTGTTGAATATTTTTAACAAGATCATACAGGATGGATCCTTTCCAAGGGAATGGAAAGATATAGATGTAATACTCATCCCAAAGCCTAATAAAATGGAATTCAGACCTATCTCTTTGGCCTGCAGCATACTGAAAATTTTTGAGAGGTTGGTTCTAAAAAGAATTGAAAGACTGATAAAACTTGAAAGAATACTGCCAAGATCACAATATGGATTCAGAAAGGGAAAATCCTGCGATGTTTGTATCGCTCTACTAAACTTGGAAATATATAGGGCTTTCGCAAGGACTGGGATACTACTACTGGATATAAAAACTGCTTATGATAACGTTAATCCACAGCTCCTTTTCGGAACTATCAACGAACTTCCAATATCAGTAAATTATAAAGTAAGTCTTAGAAATATGATTAGCTCCAGATATGCTAGTTTTTACGAATCTGGACTATGGTATGACAACAAGATACTAAACAAAGGACTACCGCAGGGTTCAAGTCTGAGCCCACTTTTATTTAACCTATATGTTAAAGACATATTATGGTACATACCGTATAATTGTCAAACGATACAATTCGCAGATGATATCGCGGTGGTCTGTTCGGATTCTGACAACGAGATGATCAAAGACTCTTTGTCGACGGCTTTTGATAGAGTCCATATGTGGTTGAGATCTATTGGATTAGACATCTCTGTGTCGAAAACTCAATGTATAGTTTTTAACAGGAAAAAAATATCCCCAAATTCAGTTGATCAGTCGTTGGAACCATGTGGAATAAAACTACAAAAAGAAGTTAAATACTTAGGAATGGTACTAGCCGAAAACCTTAGATGGAGTAATCAAATCAACTCACTCAAAATCAGAGCAGCACGCTATGTTAATATACTAAAATGGATAGCAGGCCCATCGTAGGGTATAAAACCGAAATAATGTATAAATTTCGTTAATGCGAATATAGGCGCACAAGTAGAGTGGGGTAGCCTGTGGTACATTAACGCGGCAGATTCACATGTAAAAATCATAGAAAAAATTTTTTGCCAAGCATACAAAATAGCCCTAGGATTACCAAAATCCACACCGAATAGAGTTTGCTGGAAGTTCAGAAAACAGAGAAGCCTGCTAGGAAGGATAAGTATAAGAACTGACAGATATATTTGTAAACAAATTCAACTAAAAAACAATGTGGTTATAAATAAAATTAAGAACTTCTATATACTGTCCAAAACGAGGAAAATAGCCAAAAGAAATATTCCGTTCGTGAAAGATAGATGGGAGCGACTAAGAATAATCGAAAAACATTTGTTCAAATTGGAGGTTCACCCAGCTTTCTATTACTCATTTGGCAAGAGTTGGGAAGAAGTGAATATATATCTAAGAACAGGAGATATGGCATTGTTATGCAATAACCCGGATAATGCTTTCAAGAATCTGATAGACTATTACAAATCAAGCGATAACGAAGTTACAATCTATACAGATGGTTCGAGAACGGAGATTGACAACGAGATTTCTATAGTAGGATGTGCGGTGTTCATTCCCCATCAAGATCTTTCATTTAAGTACAAACTAAATGACCTACAAGTTCCTTCACAGCGGAAACGGTGGCTCTGGTGAAAGTAATCGAATTAACACGAATCAACAATTGGAAAAATGTCAACATATGCACGGATTCCAAAAGCAACCTGGACACAATTAATTCTCCAGCGGATGTATATAAAAATACTATGAAAAAATTAAATCCATGGGTAGAAGACATTAGACAAAAATTATGTGAAGCTAAGGAAGCAGGATGTTATTTTAGATTTACATGGTGCCCAGCACATAAAAATATTAGTGGCAATGAGATTGCAGATAACGCAGCAAAGGATGGAGCTCTGATAGGAGAATCTATAGACAATAAAATTGGATTCTCGGAAGTCCTAGCATCATCAAGAATATTCTACAACCAAATGGAGGAAGAATACATGACGAAGATCAACATAGGAACAGGGAACTATTACCCCAGGTAGCAAGGTGACGTTAATACGATGTCAATAATTCGTCATTTAAAGTCGCGGACGTCATGTTACCAAATTAAGACGTAATAGTAACGTCATTTTTTGACCTATTAATTACGTCAGTCATTTATCCATCCTACAACGTATTTCCGACGTCATATTCTTGACTAATTAATAACGTCAGTTAATTGATCATTTTACGACGTATTAATAAGATTTTATTAGTGACTAATTACTGACGTTAACTATAATTCTTTGTAATAATTGACGATTTGACCTCAAATGACGAATTATTGAGGTCTAGTGGACGACACCTTGCTACCTATAACTATTAATCATTATTTAAAGATTGGTTAATAAACAACATTATTAAAATTAATATAATATTTTATATAATTAACACTATCAATATTTTAGAATCATCCCAGGCAGCACATAATATTTATGATAAATATTTATTAATATTTATTAATATTTATTTTTTCAAAATATTATATAAATATTTTACACATATTTTATATATACAAAGAAAAAAATCTTTATTCAACATATTAAAATATAGCTTAAATATTTTATATAATATTTATGGTAAATAAAAGATAAAGATTTGTATAAGTAATATTTTGTAAATATTTATAAATATTTCATAAATATTTTTATAATATTTATAATAAATCTTTATGATTTGTCAAATCTAAGACCACAAAAATATTTATAAAATATTTGGATAAATATTTGTAAAATATTTAAATAAATATTATAAACATTTTATAAATATTTTATAAATATTGCGTTTTGTCTAAGGTATAATTTAGCTTTATCAAAAGAACAGAGCAAAACATATTTTTATAAGTTATTCCACATGTTATTTCGCATATGTAAAAATCAGGAAAAAAACTGTAAATTTATATTTATTTATAAAAATATTAGTTAACTACAAGTTTCATGTTTCTCTATTGAACTGATCTATAACAAATATGTATTCATGAGCATCAAGTGTTCATGGATCATCACGAAGGGCTAGGTAGCGTACGATCTTCGAAGTCAAGCAACGTCGACAGCGGTTCAGAGTTGAATGGGTGACCGCGGAAGTTAGGCAATTCCAAATGTGACTATGGTGTGGTGGGTCGTGATACTTGTTGAGAAACAACGTAGATTTTTTTTTTACATTATAATTATGTTATTTCGATATTTTCATAATGCAAGTACTGCATATATAGGACATGTATCCGAAATATTTTCTAAAACGTCAAAATAATGGCTTTTACTACCTGGGATAGTCATAAAAATGACGTTAAAATGTCGTCTTTATTAAATGTAATCTAAAAACCTATGTTTTGTCACAAAAATAACAATAAAATACCGTCAAATGTACGATACTAGCTTCTTGAAAATGACGTCAATAATATGAAAATAATGACGTATTTTTGACGTTAATATATGACGTCGTTAAGATGAGACAAATGTACGTCAGTTTTACGACATTTAGACGTCATTTTATCTCGACATTATGACGTCTGGTTCGTCATAAAATGACCAAAAAATGCCGTCAATTAGACGTCACCTTGCTACCTGGGACATGAATAATTTCGTAGACATCAGTATTGAAAAAATATCTAAATATAAATTAGACAGAAAAGAAATATGTGTATTAATAAGAATAATAGCAGGTTACCCTTACACAAATTCTACTAAATTTAAGTTTGGCTTAACCGACTCATCAGAATGTAATTGTAGTGAACCAATCTAAAACCTAAACCATATATTATGGGCCTGCCCACTCTACCATGTAGCTAGAAGCGCTTTGTATAATAAGTTATTCAATTACAAATGCTATGCCCCTTTCACAATACCCAGTGAACACATTTTATAGCGGCAATATAACATGGAAGTTACATGTAATTTAACATTGTTATTCTTGTGATATGTAGGTGCTATATGACATGGAAATAACCTGTTACGTAATATTTGTTATACGCAAGTGATATAGCTGTTATACATCGTTTTGGCGTTACAGTTATTCAACAAAAATTGTATAATCGTAACATAACACGTTCGTATCAATGTTATTACGGAACGATACGTCGTAGTTGACTCAGAAATCAGACAACATTACAACATCCTGAATGATAGATCTATTTGATAATAAAAAAAATTATTATAAAGATAATGTTTTCAAAAATAACGGTTTGTCTACAATTACTGCGCACAAAAAATGCACAAAATCGAAATTCATCATGTGCTGAACAAAAACAGAATAATAAATGTATACTGTTCAATTTTTCTTAGAATTACGATCTATATAGTTAACCATCTAATTAATCATTTGAACGCTTCAAAGATTAGTGCTAAATAGATCGCAATTTCCATCAAATTATTACGGTTATGGAAAAAGATAAATTTAACAATGAAATTAATAAGTAAATAAATTAATGCTATTTATTTTTAATGTTTTGCAAAATTTAATTGCTTTTATAAAAAATAATATAGTTGCGTCAATTTATAACATATAAGTTGTCACGACTTTTCCTGACCGGGAAAGCCGCGAGCAAAAAGCAGCGAGACCGACAGGGTAACCGGTACCCCCGATGCCGTGCTTGTCGCGCTCGAATCTCGGCCACACGTTATCACGAGAATTGTTGGGCGCCAGATGCGCTCGACGACGCGTCAATTTGCGAAAATCGTTACGCCAAGGGGTCCTCGATCCTCGCGCGACAATCTCGACCAGCTCTGCCTAACGGTAGAGGGGCGGGGCAGATCGTAAGGGAGCAGGCGAATGCGGTAACACGAAGTGGCGGACGACACACCAGAAAAATAGACTCCGAACGTAACAAGTAACGAACTTTATTAAAATGAATAGTCAGACAGAAACAATAATATCACGGGACGCGGCAGGCGGCGTTCCGACAAGGCGGCGCCCCGGCGCGAATCAAACCAAACAGAAACGCTACGCGCAACAATGCGCGGGAAGCTCCCGCGATAGGCACGCGGCCGACAAGGACAGACGAGGGAATCTTCCGCGCACATGAATTTCGGACGTTCGAACGTGCCGACACTCCCGGCAACTAGAGAACGCGACCGCGTGTCTCGCGGGGGTCACACAATAATCGCCGGCCGCTACCGCACTACACGCCGTCGCGAAACCGGAAGTCCCGTCCACCCGCTACTCGCGACGCGATACTCGCTCGCGCGAGGGCTTTGCGGCGTACACGGTCGAGGGGAATCTCCGACGGAACCCACGCGTCCTCACAATCGTCCTCCCCGTGGCTCGGCGCTTCGGCGTCCCGCCCGCTTGCATCCGATATATCCCCAATTACTGACACGAACGTATGACCGCCCTGCGGCCCACGCAAATCACGCACCAACACAAAAACGGATGCAGAACGGGCCCGAAAACACCTCGCCGGTTGGCAACCGCTCACACTAACTTATCTTGGCAGGCCACCTCACCGATAATGTCCCAGGCGATGTCCTCCCTCGTCTCTGGGCTCGTCTCTTGGCTCTCACGGAGGCCTCGCACCAGCCACACCGATAACCAGCCCTTCGAGGCACCGCACGCAACCTTATCCTTAAACCGCTCGCACGCAAAAGCGGGGTGGATCGCGGTCGATCCCGGATCGACGCCGCGACCCCCCGTCCAGTCATGCGCATTGTTTCCGCGCCGCGACCCAATTGCTGCAAGGCACGCAGTCCTGCGTACGCAGGGACGTGCGCGCCGTAATCCTTCCGGGGGCCTCGCAGGCCCCCGCGATATTTTTCTTTCTCCCGCTGGGCCACTTCCCGAGCCGGGGCAACGCACGCGGAGACCTCCGCTCCCTGCGAGAGGACTCGACGCCTTCCTCGATGCGTTTGATCCCATCCGGGCTCCCCCACAGCCCTCCGGGACGTTCCGTCGTGGTGTTGGCGGGCACCGCCGCTTTAGGCTCCGGCCGTGGCTTTCCCGGGCCACGCCGAGTTCCCGTGCGGGCCGCGTGCTCGTCTCTCCCGGGCACCGGTGGCGTCCTTCCTTCTTCCCCGCATCGTCGTCGCTCTCTCTCCTCCTCTCTCGCTCTCTCGCCGCATTCCATCGGAAGACGGCCGCCGCGCAACGAAATCAAAAATATAAGAAATTAATACTACGCTCGCTAGGTCTGTCGCGGTTCCCCATGGAGATCCTCTCTCGCCTCTCGCCTACTTTCCCCGTACGGCGCGAATTCGCAGCCTGTGACGGGGGAGGAACGCTGCTACCCGTGGCAGCTGAGCTACCACGTCACAAAGTATATGTAGACAATAACAACCCAGTGAACACATTTTATAGCGGCAATATAACATGGAAGTTACATGTAATTTAACATTGTTATTTTTGTGATATGTAGGTGCTATATGACATGGAAATAACCTGTTACGTAATATTTGTTATACGCAAGTGATCTAGCTGTTATACATCGTTTTGGCGTTACAGTTATTCAACAAAAATTGTATAATCGTAACATAACACGTTCGTATCAATGTTATTACGGAACGATGCGTCGTAGTTGACTCAGAAATCAGACATTATAACATCCTGAATGACAGATCTATTTAATAATAATAAAAATTATTATAAAGATAATGTTTCCAAAAATAACGGTTTGTCTACAATTACTGCGCACAAAAAATGCACAAAATCGAAATTTATCATGTGCTGAACAAAAACAGAATAATAAATGTATACTATTCAATTTTTTTTTAGAATTACGATCTATATAGTTAACCATCTAATTAATCATTTGAACGCTTCAAAGATTAGTGCTAAATAGATCGCAATTTCCATTAAATCAATTATTAAAGTTATGGAAAAAGATAAATTTAACAATGAAATTAATCAGTAAATAAATTAATGCTACTTATTTTTAATATGTTTTGCAAAATTTAATTGCTTTTATAAAAAATAATATAGTTGCGTCAGTTTATAACATATAAGTATATGTAGACAATAACAAGTACCCATATCGATGAGTCAAATTGGCGTAGCAAGTAGAGTACAAGGTTCGTCATCCTAAGGTCCCGGGTTCAAACCTAGCAGCGGCAAGTAAGAATAAAATAAAAACTTACATAATTTAAATTTAATTAATTAATAAAAATTTATTCTAAATGTAGTATGTGCTGTTGATAAAAATAATTTAAAAAAAATGAAATTTTTATTTTATTTTATTTTTCTTTGTAACTGTTGTGTAACAGTTAGATAACATGTAATTATAACATGTTATATTGCTGAGTCGGAAATTGTAACTTACATGTAAGTTACGTGTAATTTCAGAGTAACGTAACCTGTTATATTCGGTTACATTGCTGTTACACTGCTGCTATATTACTGTGTTCACTGGGTAGAGAGCCTGTTTTCAGAGATTAGTGAGAGAATCGCCAAGGCCATAATTAAATTTATAATAGATATTGACCTTAAGTTATAAAAATAGATAGAAACTATAGTTGATAGCTTTGTTGAGTTGTTGCTGTCCCCAAAATCAAGATAATCCAAGCATTTGAGGAAAGAGAGAAATTACTAAAGACACACTCAACCCCTGAGATTTGTGTCTGACTGGTTTGGAAATCGTGGTACTGGGACAGAATCCCCCAAGGGACAGAAAGTCATAGGGAAAGAAGAAGAAGAAGTGTCAGGAATCATCCTCCGCGGCGCCGTTTCCTCTCAATACGGGTTCCCTGTGTACGGTGTCAGGATTGGTCGCTCAATGCGCATACCGAGATCCGGGTGACGAGCGGGGCGGTGATCTGCCACTTAGTGCGTGGCGCGAGGAAGCGTTTAGTGCGCGCTGGCAAGGAAGCCGGGTTTAGGTTATGTTCGCACTCAATTCGTGCTCTGGAGTCTCAGCTTAATTCACTGAGAGGATCGGTCGGCTCACTTCGCTAGACCGGTGAGATCTGCTCTCTTATCACCAGTGGAGGGCTTTTATAGCCCCCGTTTGGTGACAAGAGGAGCGGAGACGTGCGGGGAAACAAGATAAGCGGAGGGGACTACGCAAGGTAGGAGGATAACGGCCTCGTATCTTTGTGCCTTAACGGCGGGTGGAGTAACAGCTTGTTACAACCTGCTCAGCTTAAATATTATTAAAAATATACTTAATCGATGTGTTTTTGCATAAAAAGAAAAATTTTAAAAAAGAGAAACCTATTGCTCTGCTTTAAAAAGTGAGATGACCCGATGTGACCATAGTCCACCATAGAGTGCCATAGAGTAAGTTTCCACTGAGAGTTCAAATCGGGTTAGAGTCGGGCCAATTAGCCAATAGTTATACTGGTTATAACAGAAGTAACCTAATTTTCGTTGTGACCAGCATAGCCATTGGATAATTCGCCGACTCTGACCCGATTTGAACCCTTGGTGAAAACTTACTTATAGAGGGAGCTTTCCAGCAAGAGATACGAATCGATGTGTATTTCTGTCTTTATTTGATATTCAGTTAGAGACAAAGACAGAATTACTGCTGTGTCGATTTGTGTCTCTTGCTGGAAAGCTCCCAGGGCTGGTTGTTCCAACTTCTTGGTAAACTTATCTACCAGGTAAGCATGTGTTTATCTTCATTTCTTTTTTTAAATAAATAAAGACAAACATATATTTACCTGATAGGTAAGTTTACCAAGAAGTTGGAACAACCAACCCTCAGGGGCTCAATTCTGTAAGGTAGAGGGAATAAATGGCGAGTATAGAAGTCACCTTTTACTCTACTTCTTTTTCCCAAGAAGATGGATGCGACAAAATAAAGCAGGAAAGACGTATCGCGGTTTCACTAACACTTGCTTTTATTCAAGTTTAACTGATACAGTTTAACTGATTACGATGAGTACGTGTCGGCGCGACGCGTTCAGTTTAGAACTATGTACTGCTACGTCGGAGCGAATGCCGGAGTAATTGCTTTGTGTCCAGTTTGTGTCACGGTTGAGTCAAGACTGCCGGTCCGCTATGTTGTAATGTTCGGTCCTCGGAATCCTTGGAGTGGGCGCTAGGTCTTGTGCGCAAGGCGTTTTGCGTTATCAGAGCTATGCGGCGCTGATCTATCGCTTTTAGAGCATGTGTTGCTCTACATTACGGAGCATACCGGATGACCGCAAATATCCTACAATTTGGCCGTTCTGACTCGGCGTTTATTCTCGAATGCTATTTCTCATCCTGCGAGAAGAAACGCGGGTAATGTATTCATATAATCACTGATCGCAAAGTGTTTTTATTGCAAGTAGCTTACAAATTATCTTAGCACTAATAAACCAGTTATACCAGAAATTGACAATATATGCACATTTTTTTGGACTAATGATCGCGAAATGTCTTACCGCTAATAGTTTTACAAATTGTCTTAACATTATCATCTTAACAGTAGTGCCTTAACGCTAATAGGACGCAGATATACCGGAGATTGGCCATATACGTGTGTATATATATATATATATATATATATATATTTCCCCCCTTCTTTTTTTTTCTTTGCTTCAATCTTGAATTTTGACAACTGATTTGATCCATGGCTTAAGTTTGTCAGGGGACAAAATTGAATTATATGGCCGAGGAGAGACGTTATGAGCCGGGATGTCTGTGACGACAAAGCGATTTTTTTGCAATAATTTTGAAATTGTATATGGGTCTTTATAATTTGCTTTCAATTTAAAGCTTTGCTCTGGCCGCAGTTGTAAGTCCCTTATCATGACGTAATCTCCTACGTTATATTTTGTAATTTTCGTGTGTTTTTATCGTAATACTGTTTGTTATATTCGCGCAGTTTTTGGTAGCCTCGATGGCTTTATTTGCTTCTCGTTCGGGCACGAGATCGCGATCTACATGGGCGAGTTGGTCTATTACATTACAGGCATGTCAAACTCATGATATTACGGGCCACATGATCTATTTTGTATTAAGTTGAGGGCCGCATGTTTTTAATGTTTCAAAAATTAGTAAAATACAATTTTTTAAATGATTATATTATGTATGTATTATGTATTTATTAGACTCAATGTGTCAAGCTCAATGTATTGTATATTATATATACCTAGCCGTTTTACATTTCATGTCATTTTTTAAACTAAAAATATTTTATATTTTATTGTATATTATACAATATACATACATAGTTATTTTATATTTCATGTTATTTTTTAAACTATAAATGTTTTATATCAAACATAATCATAATAAAACATAAATCATCACATAAAATCCTACACAAAAAAATTCACTCGTATTATACAAAATAGAGTAATATAATAACTTGCAATTAAACTAATTTACATTTTCAGAATTTTTTAATTCATTTTCAGAATCCATTTTACAATTTTTTAAATATAAATCATAAAAAGTTATTTTGTTAATAGCTCATATTTATCCAATTAATATCAAGCTTTGACACTTAAAGTTGAAAAATTTGAACTTTTTTCTGGTTGACGCTGGCGTCACGTGTGGCAATCGCTCGAAACGCCAGTGTCAAGCATCAAATGAAAAGCTTGACACTGGCGTTTCGAGCCAAGCTATCTTTGCACTTTCCTCCGCACCATTGTCCCTGCAAATTGTATTTGCCCAATCGTAGATGCACATAAATGAGATTTATGTATGTTCGATTTAATTTAATCCTATATTTTCTCTTTTTCAATCACTAAATTAAAAATTATTGAAATGCAAAATTTAAACTGCATACTGCAACTGCATTAAACTAAACTGCATACAAATAAAAATAAAATTTACTTTAAAATAATTAATATTTTTTTCACAAAATTTTAAAAAACTCGGCAGGCCGCAACCTATGTATTGGGGGGCCGCTGTGTTTTTAATTACATCCGATATGTTCTTAATTGAAGTATGAAATATAGTTTACCACGTATTGAGTTCTATCAAGATGCGAATGCCACTGGGTTTGATCCTCGATCAATTGCTTAAGACAGGATTTTAAAAATTTATTAATCCGTTCTACTATCCCGTGGGGAGGCAACGGCAATCAATGAGTGTGATACGTTTGATTTTTTGAGAAAATTAACAAATTCAGCCGATGTGAAGACGGTGCCTCTATCGGAGATAATTTTCTTAGAATGGCTAAAAATGCTAAACAGCGATCTCAAATGTTCGACGATTTCCCTGGATTCTGTTGAATTCGTGGGGTAAAGCCACGTGAATCTAGTGAAAGAATCAACTATTACTAAAATATGCTTTCAACGTGTAGGACTTCGAATAAATCCCGGGATTCGTCGCTGATTTGCATTTTGCTCTCCTTACTGTAAGTGGAGCTATTCGTCGCAAGACACTGATGTAGTTACTGATATAATCTCGGATTTTTTTTTTATTGACGAGAACCAATAAGTGGTGAAAATCCCCTGGTACGTCTTTTCGTACCCGCAATGCGCCATATCATCGTGATAGGCTTGAATTACGTTTGATATCATGGAGTCCGGCGCCACGAAACGCGGGCGCCCTGCCGACTTTGTATAAATCAACCCTTGGATCAATTCAAATTTCTCGTGATCCGAATATTCGAGCTGTTGCGTTAGCTCGCTAAGCTTTTGATCTTGGAGTTTGTATTCTAACGGCATACGTGCCAGATAAGCTATCTGTCGGCTGAGAGCGTCGACGTGTGTCATACGATGACCAGCTTTATGCATCACCTTGAACTTATAATTCTGTAGTTTCAGCATCCACCGCGCGATACGTGGATTCGCTTTGTTACGGCGTGCACGAGACTATTACAATCGGTTACCACCGTAAACTCAATGCCATATAAATAAATGTGGAATCTCTCAACCGCACGCACGATAGCGAGCATTTCCAGTTCGAAACTGTGATAGTTGGCCTTGGTCTTATTCGTGGCTCGGCTATGATAGGCTATCGGCTATGAGGGGCCCATCCCTTAGCGTTACTTTTTTGTAACAGGATCGCCAAGGCCGAGCGCGCTTGCCTCGGTATGGAGATGCGTTTCCGCAAACAGATCATAGATGCCTAACACCGGCGAGGACGTTAACGCGTCTTTGAGCAAATTAAACGCGCGGTCGCAATCTTCGTCAAATGTGAAATTTACAGTCTTCCGGAGAAGGAGTTGCAACGGTCTGGTTTTGCGCGTATAATCTTAAATAAATTTCCGGAAATGATTGGTAAGTCCGAGAAAACGCTGTATTTCTGTAACATTTCGTGGACGCGGAAATTTCCTGATCGCTTTCGTGTGCCTCGGGCTAATGGTTATCTCACAAAGGGTGATGATATACCCGAGGTATTCAATTTTTAATTTTAAAAATTGACATATTGAAAGGTTTAGTTCGAAACCATAGCACTTTAATTGAAGTAATACGGCGCGGATTACATCTAAGTTTTCCGATACCGTGTCGAACGGAATCATAATGTCGTCGAATACACAATGATTTGTTCGCTTCAGATGAACGTTTGCAAGATGTTTACAAGACGCTTTTGGAATTCGGCCGGAGCTTCACAATAGCCGAAGGGCAAGGGACGTATTCGTATTGCCCGTCCGGTGTTGCGAAGGAGAAATATTTAGTATGCTCGGGATGTAGATGAATTTAGTGAAACCCGTCCTTCAAGTCCAAGAGGGTAAAAACCGACTTATTTCCAAAGCGCGCAACGCAGTCTTTAATAAGCGGGAAGGGGTTTTGTTTTACCACATGAACATTAAGTGGCCGAAGATCCACGCACAGATGCAAAGTTCTGTTTTTCTTACGGATTGGTACGATTCGCGCGCAGTATTGAGAAGCGCTGGGTCGTATGATTTTGCGATTCAAAAGATCGTCAATGATTTCGCGGATTTTTTTTTGCCTAAGCAAAGCGACGCAGAACGTACGCGTAAATCGATTCGTTTTTTAATTTAACAGTAATCTGATAATTATCCTCTACTGTATCGACGTCTGTCGTCTGAATCTCTGCTAGCAAGTCTTAATCTTTTTTTAACATTGGAATTAAAATTGATTTCGATTTCGTTGAATTGGTTCCGGAAATTTTCTTTCTGGTGGCAGGCCAGGATTTGCAGCAGCGCTTCGAGGAAGTGAGAGTCACTGTTCCCCTTAGCGTTGGGCATGTAGTACGTGACTATAATCTTTTGTTTATCAAGAAAGTCCCGGCCTAGTATAAGATCGGTACAAATGTACCGCTGTCCTTCAGCACATGTAATTGAACGTTCAAAACGGAGCCCGGCAAATCACGTAGGCAAATAGTGGCCACCACCGCTCTCAGAATGTTTATTGGTTTGTTATTCAACGCTTTGTATGAATGTTCTGGTGACTTTAGTTCGACTCCGGGAATTTCCAGAAACGTCTGACACGGAAGCTAGCGAAAGAGATCGGACTATTGGGATCCACTAATGCATGTAAATTACAATGCTTATCATTTAACGCAATAACGCTCGCGGGGCAACCGTTGGACAGAATGAGTACCGTGATTCGACTGGACGTACGTTACCGTTTGAGAGGTTGATGGATCCTGTGGGGATGCCTCGGTTGCGACCGCTGCTACCGTTTGGCGGGATGCGGTGGCTGACGCCGCGGTTTGCTTCTTTGCTTTCAGCTTCGGGCAATCATTTCTAAGATGACCAGATGCCTTGCAATAGACGCAACTCAGGTCTCTTCTGCTGCCGAAAGCCTGTTGTCCCGTTTTACCCCCGTTGTTGGTTGAATGGTCCTTGGTCCTCGAGGTCTTGTTCCCCGGCGATGGCTTTCGGTCATGGTCGTTTGCGACCGATGTGACCATATCCATGGCCTCTAGGAACTCGTCTATTGCTTCCATTCTGAGGGCGGCCGCAGTGGATCGTGGATCTGAGGGATTTATTGCCGATTTCGCCGATGAGTAGGTGGATGAGGCTAGTTGCTGGCAAGTCGAGACCATGTGCAGAAAGTGGAATTTCGCCAAGGAAACTTTCATGGAGTACGTCTCGGACAAGTTAACACTCGCACTGTGAGTGTTAACTTGTCTGAAGCGTACTCCATGAAAGTTTCTTTGGCGAAATTTTACTTTCTGCATCGCTACATGGTGTATGATCTTTCGAGCGTATTTCTTGAAGATGGCTTCTCTTAACCCCGTCCATGATTCAATCATGGGTCCGGAGCCGAGATCAAATCATTTTTTTTGCTAATTTCGTCAACTTTGACGATGCGGCGAGGAGGATGACATCGTCGGGTGCGTAATGAACACGCGCGACCTTTTCGACGCGTTGTATTCATAGCTGGACGTTCTCATTTTGAGATCTTTTGAATTCCAGGATCTGAAAGGATAATATAGTGACGGCGTGCGAGAAAGGCGCCGCCGAGACGGATGTGTGCCTCGTGGAGGTTTGGCTAATCGGGGATGGCGTGTCCCTAGCTGCCGCTGCTCCTGCCCCCGTCGGGTTGCGAGTCAGCGTTAGCAATAACTGCTGCACAAGTTTCTGGTGCTGCTGCTGCTATTGCAACAAGATTTGTTGCATCTGTTGCATCTGGTTGCTCATGGTAGCCGTGAAGTGAGCGAAAAAATCGGCTGGTTGAGGGGCCGGGGGCGCGCTTTCTGCGCGGGAGGTGATTTCCTCAATGAAACCTTCACTCGGCTGGGCGTCGAGCGGCGATGGTGCGAAGAGTTTGGCAGGTGAATCCACGCGGATTTTTATTTCTCGTACTCTCCTTTTCGAACGTAGTGAGCTTCTTATAAGCCGTGAGGAGTGCATCGATCATTCTCTTCCGATCTTCTCCAACCGGAAAAGAATATTTTTTTTATTCGCGCTTTAATTGCGCTGTGGTGAATGCTTCCAACTGTGTTCGATCCATGCTGGAATGCATTAAAAAAACCATCGTGCGGCGAGGTTGTCTTTCATCGGCACTACGAGAAAGAAGATCACGACGAAACGCGGACAATAATCGTTGGGGCATTCACTAACTATGCGGCGAAACGCGGGCAGGAAAAACCGAGAAACTCGGTAGTTTCACGAACGCGATGAATCCGATGAATCCGTTCTCGCAACGAAACGCAGATAACGGATTAGAGGAGGTGGTGAATCCTACTTCTGAGAAAATTGTAAGGTAGAGGGAATAAATGGCGAGTGTAGGAATCATCTTTTATTCTATTTTACTCTATTTCAAGTCTGTAGCCGCAGCAGTCACAGCAGGAAATGACGACAAAATCGATGACGTCACTACTCTCCAACAGCACTGCCGCAGCGTGCTATGATGCATTTTGGAACAACTGGATGCATTTGGGACAACTAGCAGTGCTGCTAGCGCAATTTTGGAACACAGCCATTTAAGTGTTCCAATTTCCAGCTAGCAAAATGACGCAAACTTTGCGCGAAGTTTGCCGCAAACTCGAACAAACCTTTGCAGCAAAATTACGACAAGGTGTGTCCGCATTAAGCTTAGCTTTTGCTGGCAAGGCTTGTTGTAAATAGTATGACGCATATTTTATGCAAATAACAGGGTAAAATTTTCTAGTAAAGCATAACAACAAATTTGAAACAAGACCAAGGCAAACCTTGCTGTACACAATATAATAGCAAATTTATGGCAAGAATAGAGCAAACCTTGCTGTACACAGCATGATAGCAAATTTGTGGCAAAAACAAGGCAAACCTTGCCATGCACAATATGATAGCAAATTTGTGGCAAGAACAGGACAAATCTTGTCGAAATTAAGATCAACAAAAATGAAATATTGGACTGATTAGTCCAATATCATATGTAAATGGTGCAATCGTATTTGGTTCTCTGTTCTCGACAATCTCGACGAGCTCCTTTTATTAATTCAGTAGGTAAATCTTTTTCACGAGAAATGCGCCATCTCGAGATAGATAGTAAAGTCACCCAGAAATAAAGTTTAAAATCCTATAATGCAACCCTGTTATTTGCATAAAATATACGTCATACTATTTGCGACAAGCCTTGCCAGCAAAAACTAAGCTGTTTACGGACACACCTTGTCGCAATTTTTTGCAAAAGTGTGCTTGGCAAGTTTTATTTTGTTCTTGCTACTAATTTGCCATTATTCAGTGCCTAACAAGATTTCCTGTTCCTGCCATAAATTTATTGTCATGTCGTGTAGCAAGGTTTGCTCTGTTATTTGCTTAAATTTTGCATTTTAACGTGTCAGGGCAAATCTTGTAATTTTTCTACGTAATATTTATGTACAAGTCTTTCTTTGTTATTTGCAGTATCGTGTGATGAAAACTTTTGCTGTAAATTTGCTCGAAACTTTTAGAAGACAAAGCAACAGACAATTACTTGTCATAAAATTGTTGTCAAAATTGAAACAATCCTTGCTGTAAAGCTTTCACGATATGTGATTTTAACAGACCTGGCTAGCTGGGTTATGACACAGTGTTACACTGCTCGACACGGTAAAAAGCTGAGTACGAGCGTATAAAATATGTCGGTGTTACCAATAGTAATTTTTAATATCAATTCTAATAACATAATTTAAAATTAAAGAAAGCAATAAGAAAGAGTGTTTAAATAGCCAGAATACATGGTGTAGGCTGAGGATATACTAAAAACCCGATACAAAAAAAGGAATAACAAATCCAAAGTTTTAGATCACTCATAAATAGGACCTAGAAAGTTGAGTCTTTAGCCATCCTTACCGATCATAAATATATGTTTTATTATTAAATTTGACAAAGTACGTAGTTTAAATAAAATTGTTTGGTGAAAAATCTTTTTAGTATAATCTAATGAGACATTAATATTAACTGTTATATTAATTAGGTCTTGTACCGTTGAAAAATTATAAATATTGAAACATATATCTTCAAATTAAAAGAAAGATTGTGGTTAGTTTTGATTGAATTGGTAAGAGATTTTCTAATTTTACTATTATATGTAAATATAGATGGTTGAGAGTAAAAATATGGAATACAAACACACTCTGGTGTTTTCTGAAACTAAGTTTAGAGTTCTAATTGTTCCAATAAAACGTTACACAGTGGAACACAGTGTAGCGTTAGCGTATCCTAGCTATAAAACAGCCTATGTTACATACGATTTTCACTACGTCTATCTCTCTTTGATTTTACCCACTTCTCCTATAGGATAAGTCCGACGTTAGCAATATAGTCTTATTACGTATATGGTGATGGCCACCAAGGGAAGTTTTTCAGCAAGCAATACAAATTGACACAACAGTATTTCTATCTTTGTTTGATATTCAGTGAGGGACAAGGACAACATTACCGCTGTGTCAATTTGTGTCTCTTGCTGGAAAGCTCCCAAGATCTGTAGATGAACGACAGGAGGGCAAGGAAGGTCTTCCCACTCATATTTGGTCATTTGGCCTCAAAATGGCCGGAGCCAATATGATATATAAATTCCACCTTCTCCACATTCCATTTTTATTACTATAATACTCACTCGCTTTTCTCATACAACAAACACTACACATACACTTTATGGCCTCAAAATAGCACTCATGCGAAGATTTTTCTTCCCCTCCCGTCATTCATCTACATTCTACAGCAAACTCTGGGGTTCGAATCTTTGCTAAATGAGTCTCGACTAGATAAGGTTTGAGTCTCTGCTAATTCGAGTTTGAATCTTTGGTGTGATTACTACATGCTTTAAGTGCTTCGCACTGGGGCACGCAAGGCAATTATGCCCATCTAAAAAGGAAAGGAAAGGCTGCTGCTTTAATTGTGGAAGGGTCGATCATTAAATTCAAACATGTAGAAACAGACCTCACTGTCCCCTAGAGAGATATATATTATAATAGTCTACTTATAATTTTAATTTACTATCAATTACGAATTTAATTATGGTCTTGGCAAATCTTTCACTCATCATGGATAACAAGACTTCTACTGTGACAGGTGCATAACAATTATATTTAAACAGTTTATTATACAGTTCCCTTCTAGTTTTCTCGTAATTAGGGCAGCTCCAAAATATATAATTCAGGTCTTGAACAGTTACAACTACATTCAGGTGATTCTATTAAACCGAAATTTACTTACTACCGAAGAAACTTAAATTTAATGGCATTTGTATACGGATAACCTGCTAATCTCGATAATATACACTGTTCCCTTCTATTCATTTTATATTTCGAAATTCTTTTAATATTAATATCTGTGAAATTATTCATATAATAATTTCCTGTGCCTATATTGATTTTAGCCATATAATCCAGCTCTATCTAAGCATATGCCTTCTTTGATGATGCCAGAACCTCAGTATAACAAATCTTATTATCCATCATCTCATCAATCAACACTGCATCTTTTGCTGCCTCGTCCGCTTTCTCATTACCACTAATGTTCTTGTATGCCGGGCACCAGGTAAAACGGTATTACTACCTGCATTTTTCACCTTATATAACATTTGTTTAACGTCTTCGATTCAGGGGTTAAGTTTTTTGATGGTGTTTTTGTACACATCCGATGGAGAACCGATGACATCTAGATTGCTTTTTGAATCCGTACATATATTTACGTTTTTCCAGTTGTTTCTCTGCGAAAGTTCAATTGCCTTAAACACCGCTATTGATTCCGCTGTGAAGGAACTCGTAAAGTTGAGTTTATACTTGTAGCAGTAATTTAGATCAGGGACAAACACTGCACAACCCACTAAAAAATTCACTCCATCAAGGTCCGTACGAGAGCCATCTGTATATATAGTGACTTCATCTGAAGAGGTTTTATAAAAATGTATAAGATTCTCAAAAGCATTATTGGGGTCTTTGCAATAAAGCCATGTTGCCCGATCTTTGGTCAATCTCAATCTCATCCGAGGTACCGAAGGGATAGGCGTACGCAGGGTGAACTTTCCATTTAAATAAGTGTTTTTCATAAAATCTTAACTGATCCCATCTCTTCACCACAAAAGGGATATTTCTCTTCGCGATTTTCCTTGACTGAGATGTTATATAGAAGTTTTTAATTTTGTTTATAATCATATTATTATTGAGTTGGATTTATTTACAAATATATTTATCAGTTTTTGCACTAATTCTGCCCAACAGACTTCTCTGACCTCCAAAACTCTAGCACACTCTATTAGGGGTAGATCTCGATAAACCTAGTGCTACTTTATATGCTTGACATAATATCTTTTCTATAGTGATGACATGAGTACAAGCTGCATTTATATACCAAGAGCACTCTCATTCAACCTGTGCTCCTATTGTGGCATTTATAAAATTTAAACATTGTCGAGGTCTTATGCCCCACGAAGGACCACCCAGCCACTTAAGAACATTAATATAGCGAGTTGCTTTGGTTTTTAATGATTTAATTTGACTATTCCATCTGAGTCTCTCGTCCAGCACTATACCCAAGTATTTAACTTCTGTTTTTATTTTAACTCCGGTGGTTTCCAGGAACTGTTTGTCTGTTATAGGGGATGTTTTTTTCCTATTAAAGATAGTACATTGAGTTTTTGGAATAAACATATCCAGGCCAATAGATCTCAGCCAATCACTAATGCGTTCAAAAGCAGAAGCCAGAGAATTCTTAATTATCTCAGCAGCAAATTGTATAGTTTGGCAGTTATATGGAACATGCCACAATATATCCTTAACATAGATATTAAACAATAGCGGGCTCAAACTAGATTTCTGTGGTAAACCTTTCTGTACTGATCTCGTACCATAGTATACACTCGATTCAAAGAAATTGGTTATCCTCGGACTTAGCATGTTTTTAAGCACTATTTTATAACTTTTAGGCATTGGGAGACCATTAATTATAGAAAGAAGAAATTGAGGACTAACATTATCGTAAACAGCCTTAATATCCAATAGCAAAGCCCCCGTCATGTGGCCCCTTAAGAAAGCTCTATATGTTTTAAAAGTGAAATACAGTCCTCACACAACTTTCTCTTCCAAAAGCCAAATTGTGATCTTGGCAAAATGTTATTTATCTCCACTAATCTTTCTATTCTCTTGAGTATTAACTTTTCAAAAATCTTTAGTGTACAAGAAGATAGCGAGATTGGTCTAAAATCAATTTTGTTTGGTTTTGGTATAAGCATAACGTCGATGTTTCTCCAATCCGCTGGATAAGACCCGTCTTGAACGATTTTGTTAAATATGTTTAACAAGGATTCAATCGCTGATAGTGGTAGGATCCTTAATAACCCATTCCCACCAAACACCAAGTTACATGTAACGTACCTGTTAGTTGTAATTTCCCACTCAACAATGTAATAGTAATATAACACGTGTGTTTTAACTAACAATAAGCACGTTACATGTAACTTTGTGTTTGCTGGGTTGTTTATATAATCAAGCCCCGGAGAACTATCAGTTTTGAGATTCTTAATTATTATTAAAATTTCTTGCAAATTGAATAAGGATTCAAATAATTGATTATATTCTGAGTGATTCATCTCTGGAAAAGAATCATTGACCCACATTGAGGCAACCGTATTAACTACATCCTCTATCTTAGATTTTTTATATTCATTCGGAGGTTCTAAAGGGTTTAGATACGCACACTTTTTGAACGCATTGATTTTAGACCAAAATTCCTTAGCTCTAACCGTCGGATTCAATTCACTTATAAACTTTTTAAAATGTTGACTTTTCCTTTTATTTATTCTTCTTCTTGTTTCTTCAGCAATCCTCCTGTATTCCAAGAGATTTAATCTTGAATAATGCTTCTTGAGGTTATCGAAGGCTGCTCTCTTTATTACTTTTGCCTCGGTGCATCCTGCATCCCACCACGGTTTATTAGTTGTCTTCCTATATCTTTTAATTTCTTTTGTTTGAAACATGCATTTTTTTTTATTGAAAAATTTGATAGTACCATTTCCTTCCGTTAGACGAGCTCCAGATCTAATCGCATTATTTATAACTCTGTCACTCCATTGTTTATATAGATCTGCTCCTGATTGACTAAATTCTTGAGGTGTAGAAAAAGCTTCTGACATTAATTCCTGGAACCTTGATCTATCCATTGTGACGTGACAGCCGCAGGCTGCTGTCCGTCACCAGGCCCTGAGGGCCCTTACGCAATAACATCACGCGGGCCCTGCGTCCTCCCGCTCGGGAGCGGACGCAAAAGCGTATTCTCTTGTACTTTTGTATGTGTGACGTCCCACGTGCTGTCCATCTAATTAATTGTTAAGATTTTTGCGAGCGTTATACCGCGGGTGCGGCGGAGATCGGTGGCTCTGAAGATCTCGTTATAGTTTTCGGACGTCTCGTCTCAACGGAAAATCTTCCCGGAGATTGCAGAGGAACAGACAACGAGGTAGTCAAAGAAGACTCTTTCTAAGCGGGGGTTCGCAGGTAATGCCGCCCTTATCTTGCCTACCGTTTGTGCCATGTAAGAATTCCGATACTGCCGCTGAATCATGCTTTCAGGACCCAGCGACGGCGCGCGATGCCGACATCCCGACGGGGCGACTGCAGACCCGATACCGCGGGAAGTCCGGCGAAAGAATCACGACAACTCAAGATCCGCCGACGCCCCGTCGAGGAGGAAATAACGTCCCGATGGCGGAGGATACGCCGGGCGAGGAGAGAAGAGTCGGCCGCGTAAAGAAGCGCCAGGATTCCCGTGCCCGGGGCCCATAATTATCGACTGCCGTGCGTGGATCGATCAGCCGGCGACAGCGTGGGCACCGCGCTCTGCGCGAAAATCGATTTTCGCGAAATCAGCCAATAAGGGCCTGGAGCGCCGGAGGCAAGGTGGGGCGCGCCGCCGAGCGGCTCCCGCGAGATCCAGGATTCCTCACTCGTGCTGCGGACTTAGAAACTAAAACTGTGCGTGCGTTCCGAGATCCCGAGCCGAGCTGTAAGAGAGGACGCAGGGACGGAAGTCATCCCGACCCGGAGGAGGCCAACAGGAGAGAGGCAAAGTGGTGAGACGAGCGTCACACGAATTGTAAAGCCACCGATTTCGCGGGTTGGGCGAGCCGTGAGGAAGTCGCGTAATTATCGCAGTATCTTTCGGCATATTTATTGGAGCCACGAGCTCGCGGATTTAGCGGAGCATCGTTGTCTCGCCCGATCGCGCCCGTCCGCGTGATTCCGCTCCGTGCTGTACATTTCATAATAGCTTCGCGTTGTGTGTGCGTCCCGATCCGCAGCCGAGTCAATCGTCGTTTCGTCCGGTCGTCGTGTCGCGGGTTATTCCCGCGTTGTATCTTGTCGCGCCTTGGAAAACTTAGTCGTTGATATTGTATAATAGGGTCGATCGCACTGTTATTGCGGGCCCTTCGGTGAGTGCGCTCCGATCGTTATCGACGCAATCGTCTTGAATCGCCCGACGGGCGAGTAAATAATAATTATCGCGCTTATCATTCGCGAGAATCGTTAGAGCGCGGGAGAACACGAGTCCGTCGCGTGTCGCGCGGGCTCGGAGTTGCGATCCGTCCCGTTCGCCCTTGACGAGGTCGTCCTCCTGGCGGGAGTTGGCGTCCACCAACGACGCCGGATCAAGCGTAGACAAGTCGGAGAGTTCCCGTGTACGCATCATAACCCGCTCGTTCAATATACCGTTCTCGCAATATTCGATACCCAGCGGTCGCCAGCTGGTAACGCGCGCGAGCCATCACCGCTCTGCAGAGTCGCCCACTACTGTAATTCTTACGGTCAAATACAATTGTTAATTTCTCTGTTACATTTGTGTCGTGTAAGTAATTCTCTCGCCTTCCCGATTCCACCCGCCCGCACCGAACCTACCCCTCTGCCATTTGAGAGCTGAGCAGCTGGATATCGGAGCCGCTAACGCCCCGGTCGCCTAGCGTGCGCCCGTCTTTCCCGCGATTCAAGTATCGTAACATTCGTTTGCGATTTGGTGCACACAGAGTGGTACGCTTAACGTACCTGGCGCCCAACTTAGTATTACGTCGGGAAACCTCACGAAGATAGTCGCCCCGACACCCGGGCGGCTCAGGGCCGCGACCAGGGACGGAGGCGAAGTTGGCCGTCGCTCGCGAGCGACGGTTACACCATATAACACAAATTTAGTTTACCTCTAGTTTTTTCATGTTCGGAGAATGTTAGTTGTCTTTTTTATTAACATTGACAATTATATTGAAAGTTATTGGGAGATGGTCGCTTCCTAATGGGTCCGCCCAGGTTGATCAGGAAGAGATAGAACAAAGATTGCCCGAAACAAGCGTAAGATCCAGTACGCTGTAATGGTTGGCACTTGCTGAGATTCTGGTCTGCGATCCGTTGTTGAGAAACATAAATGGAGACAGATTCATAGCTTCACTTAAGGTTTTGCCTGTCGAACTAATGATAGATGAGTTCCAACTTGTATTTTGTGCGTTGAAATCACCACATATACATATATCGTAGGTTAGCGACAGTGTATTTAGTATATTAAAAAGTTTGTTCCATTTTTCTATATTAATATGATTGTTAGGTCTGTACAATGATACAATTGAAACCTCTTTATTGCTATTCTTTCCATTTTTATTTAACATTACTGCGGTGTGTTCAATGCCCAAATATATTTCGGTAGATTTAGTTTAAAGACTTTCATGTTCAAGTTTTTCCTTATTAATACAGCCGTACCACCTCCAAACTGATCCTGTTCTTTATCATTTCTAATTATATAAAAATTGTTTATCTCCCATTTAATACAAGGATGAAGCCACATTTCTTGTAAGCAAATAACGTCAAAGTTTAGTGATAAGTTTGATAACTCATTCTTTTTTTCGATAACTCCTCTGCAATTCCATTGAAATACTTTGATATCTATTGGTACTATAGATGATAGTTTTAAATGGCTAGACTCAGATCATAGATCAATTTTTTCCTTCAACATTTGTCAATGCCATGACGTAGTACATTAATTCTTCCCATTTATTTTCATTAGACTCTTGTGAATTAATTAATTTCTTGATATCCGCTAGTATTACTTCCTTATTTAAATTTTTTTTATATGATAATTATTATTTTCCGATTTGTCTTGAGATGTAGCCGTTGTGTAGGATTCCTGTTCTACCTCAATCGGATTATTTTCTCTTGAATATCCTATTGAGAGCGAACGGGAACTCACCGTTCTTATTCTTTGGTTAAGATTGAGTTTTATAGGTATAGATGGGCCGGCATTACCTATTAATTCTATGCTTGGATTTCTGCTATGTACTTCTTGATGAATAGCATACTGTGTGTTGTCGTGTCTATGTTTTCTTTGCTCTATTTCCCTGACTTTGTTATTATCTCTATCAGAATTTAATCCATGATCCTATTTCCATAATATAACTTTCGGCATGGAGTTATTCGACTTATTATCCATTATAGGGAGAACTTCCCAATCTTTCTGAGCATTCCATGTAGGTAAGGGATTTAAATAGACTAGGTACTTGCGTAAAATCCGTTATATTTCTTCTTTTGATAAGTCGTTTTACATTGAATTGCGACGAGTTATTCGTATAGGCCATTACGTAATTGACCAACTTATAATATAGAAAAGAAAGACATTGTAGATCTTTCGTGTTGTGATCTCCTCCGCAATTTACACATTTTGGTAATATATTATCACAAGATTCAGTATTATGGCTTTCTCTGCAGTTTCCACATGTTAGTTTTCCTCTGCACATAACAGATGTATGACCCCATCTGCAACAATTATGACATTTTTTAACCTTATTTATAAATAGTACTACTCTGTGTCGTACTTTGTAAAGATATAAGAATTCCGGGAGCAAGCTGCTTTCAAAAGTAATTTTCAAAGATGATGAAGGTTTTAACATATTGTTGTCTTGTTTATCCATGTACATTAATCTTTCTTGTCGGAGAAGTCGACTGCACTGCTCGGTGTCCGAAGGAGAAGAGAGGGTCGGCCGACACGTGCCGGGCCTGCCGGCTTCTCTTCGGGTCTCCCCTCCCCGCTTCGTGTCTCCGAGCGCGATGTCCGGAAAAATCGGGTGATTACGGGAGACCGATTGCGTCCACGAATGACACGCTTTGGCGCGTAACGCGACAAGTTTGAACGACTTCCTTGACGCAGTCAATCGCGATGGCTCTGTCTGTGTTCCAACGGAACAATTCCCATGGATTTTAGATATATGAATTCCATATAGAACCATACAAAACCATCTAAAATCCATAGGAATCCACATACATCTGGATAACCATCTGGATTTTCATCTCATCTTTTCAATGGAGCACGTACATTAAATTTTTTGTGTCAATTTTATTGAAGCATAATAAAATTGTATAATGAATACTTGGTGTGTGTGTGTGTGTGTGTGTGTGTGTGTGTGTGTGTGTAACAAATTAGAAAATAAATAAAAACTTTTATTTGAACTTGATACGTAATATGAAAATTTGATATCATTTACTGCAACTTTTTAATTTTTAAAATTATATTTTTATTATTATAATACAAATTAAAATCAAATATTCCTGCAAACGTCAGATTGAAAAGAATTAAAAAATATTGACATTTTGCAAAAAAAAGAATTTAACAGAATTCAAAAGATATTTAAGTAAATATTTTTTGAATTCTGCTTGAATAAGGATCAAATTCATTTCAAATATTAACTCTCGTATTCAAAAAAATTCATTTGACTCTAAACATTCTTCGCATTCAATCGCAATAAGCAAATGAATGCAAACCCTCGCATTAAAAAAGATTTACTTCTTCTGCTAATTGTTATCGGATTCAAAGGCATACAAGATTTCATGGTTTTATTCTCAATATTGCACTAAAAAGCACTAGCCACGATCCAATCTGAGATTTTTGCAAAGCAGAATTTATGATAAAATCTCGTAAATGCGAAACGCTATTTGAATAAGACATTTTAATTAGGGTAAGCAGGATATTAAAATTTTTTAAACTTTTACTTTTTTTATATTGTTCTGTATTATCAAATTTACGATAGTTTAAATGTTTACAGGTTTACACTATTTTCATAAAAAAGATTTTTGTAAATATATGTATAGCAATAAGTAAACAACATGAAAAAAACTCGCGTAGACATAACCTTGAAATATACGGCACAATACTGATTTGAGTTTTTGCTAATTTGAGTTTAAATCTCTGCTAAATGGGGTTTAAATTCTGCTAAGTAAGGTTCGAATTTTTACTAACTAGATTTTGAAAAAATTTGTTTAGATATCACGTGTATTTTTTGTAGCACCAAACTTTTTAAAAATAGTATGTATATTTTTTTGTAATACAAAGCATGGTTCATAATATAATATAATATTTATAATTGTGAACAACCCATACAGAACAAGATATTCTATGAACATCCTAGAATATTCTATGAATGTATTCTAGATATTCATAGAATATTCTAGGATGTTCATAAAATATTTTGTTTTGTATGAGAATTAATGTTAAACAGATCTGAAAATTTCAAAAAGTACCAAGGAATAGAAACGAAATTAAAGACTGGATATATCAAAATATGTTTAATATAAAACAACAATGTCAACGAAAACAACTATTTGTGAATAAATAATTTTTTTTCTTTATATACACTAAATTTCGCCGTGTGATTTCTCTGCAATCTAGGATATCATTATATGTTTGTCCATTTTGCAGAAATAATCCTATTTCTGAATCTGGAATATTAGGAATATTATTTTTTAATCTCTATCAACACTATTTAGTCTGCGTCAATAAATTGCGATTGCTGAGTTTGAAAACGACTTAATCTAGCATCTCTTTGTTAATTTATTTCGATGTTGTATCGTATGATGTACTATGTTAACAAGCGAAGTAGTCAACACATTTTGGACTACGTCGCTGATTGTTCAAAATATTAGACACTAAGAACATTTGCGTGTTTCGATTTGTTAATTCTCGCTTTCATTTTCTAGATGTCTCTGAATCGTGGAGATTATGGAATTTTCGTATAATCATATCCCACGTTTAGCGACAAATGCGGTCAACTTGTAACTTAATTTGGTTCGTATAAGTATCGTATACAATATCATGTGTAAAAATAAAAGCATATAAACGGTAAACATGAGATATGATTATTAATAACGTCTGCGATCACATTCCGATTGACTTAGTCGATAATCACAACTCAAACATTATTTCAATCAGGATTGAACTAGTTAAAAAAGTTAAAAGTTAAATATTTAAGTTAAAAAATCAATAACTTTTAATTTAATTTTGTTAATTTTAAATAATTTTATTTTTAATTTTAATCAGTTATTTTTCAAACACAAACTTTAATTTATTAATTTTTTCCAAGTTAAAAATTTATGTAAAAAAAATTATAAAAGAGAAATACATAAATATTTTTTTGTTATTTTATGTAAAAACTTAATTTACAAATAAAATATTAAATTTATTTGTTGATCCATATAATTATTTTGAGTGATCTAACTTTAAAAAGTATTTTTAAATTTTCTAATTTAATATCAAATCAATTCAAATCAATTTTTAATTTAATTTTAACGTAATTTTTAACTAAATTAGTTTTTTGTTTACGTTTTAATGTAATTAAATTAATTTTATAAACTATTAACTTTAACTTAATTTAGTTAAAAACAAGGACTCGGAACGAAATAAAATTATGGTTTTCAGTTACGGTTTAATAAAGTATTTGAAAACTGTATAGCTTTAATTTCAGTGTAACGGTTTCAATTTCTTGACAAATAAAACTGAAAACCATTTATATTAAATTTTTTAGGTTCCGGTTCTTAATTTTAATATCATTTAGTGAATAATAAAAATAATTAATAGTATTTAATCATATTTAATAATAATTTAAATAATTGAGTGTGTAGAGTGAACAAAGTTTGAGTTGAATTGTTCTCATAAAGTCATTGCATCACAAAAAAAAAAGAAACGAGAACCGATTGATACCAGTTGCGATTCGGTCCGGGTCCTGGTTAAAAATATATCAACCAACCCTGCTTATAATAGTTCGTTAAGGTAGATAGAATTATTAATTCTTTTGTTGCTTGAGATTCATAATAAGGAGATAAAAATAATAATTGTGCGGAATAAATCACAATCGCCAATTAGATTAATCAGAGTTTGATCGAAGTCGATTGATGTATAAATGAGGTGATGTCATATGGAACTATTGTGCGTTTGATGAATAAATTAATCGTTTGTAAATTATAACGAGTATCGAGAAAGAAAATTAATCTGTTCAATCATGATATGTGCATATATTTACATAATTATGTTACTCAAGATTTATTAGAGAATTCAAAACGCTTGAAAACGTCATATTTTTGTTGAACTCAGATTTGTGGGATTTATCGAACGTATTATTTCTATTCATACTGTACATGGTTTATTTCTAAATTGATAAAATTCACGTATTATTTATGTAAAATATTTTTTGCACATTTTGAGTATTAAAAATTGAAATTATAACAATTTAATCTTCAATCGAAAGCGGGTTGCGATTGTGTTTCTTTAAATAAAAACAAATTTTATATTCAATAATATTTAAAAGTGTTATACCATAAAATATTTTTTTAGTTAATGTCTTTTTAAATTTCCGTACATATTTATTTTATTAACAAAATCATGTGATATAAAAAATAGATATAATTATATATCATTAGAAACAAATTTATTTTATAAAGTTCTGATATTCAATCTTCAAAATTAGGGTGTAACAATAAAATTTTGTTGTATCTTAAAAATTTTAAAACATGTCAATATACTTTTTAAGAATTGGAAAATTAATTCTTTAAAGCAGATTAATTATTTTATTTATCGATCAATTCTTTCCCAGTGAGAAATAGTGCATCGAATCGACATCGATTCGACATCGAAATCATCATTTCGATGTCGATTCGACGTCGAATTGATGTCAAATTCATTATCGTTTCTCGCTGGGTTTCTCATAGAAATGATTCATTTTAATGTAATTCTTCCAGAGTTTCTTTTGAGATTGGAAGAATTGTGTATGAGATGATTCTGCAAAATTTGCAAGTTGAACGTGATATTTATGAATATCTTTTGATGAATATCGTTGATTGTCAACGGCGCCGAAAGCCGTGTTTTAATTGCGACAACGCGCTTTATCGTGAGTATTTTTAATTATTTAACATCACAAGTTGAGTCACATATTTGCACTTGGCGTCCGTTCCTTGTTTTAACCCAGTCCTAGGACGTACTTTGGTAAATTGTACGCAAATCTGGGGATGGCCATGACCACAGACATCCTGTAAACCGAAAAAGTTTTTATTACGCGATGTTTTTCATATATTCATGTAGTATTTATTTATACACATCGGGTAAAAAGACCAAATATAACATAGATGTAATGTTAAATACATAACACATACATGTGTTGCATTACATGTATGCTATATTCGGTGTTTGATGGGTTTTGTCATTTCAGCTGCCAAGTTTGATAAAAATAAAAAATATCAGTCCTTGCGTATTGAAAAAGAAAATCAAGATTTTTTTGAGATTATCCTTTTCGTACATGTAAAAATAAATAGCAATTCTTATTGCATGACGCAATAAAATTTTTTTTGCATTTAAGTTTTCTAGAGTGCAAGAATCGAATTTTCAATATTTTAAGTATGCTTATGCGAAATGAGTGTGATGTGTACATGAAAAATAGATCAGTTTATAATTCATAAATGATCGAATTGTCATGTAGAGAAAAATATACTGATTACACATTTGTAATCTATTACGTTTCAGTCAACAAAGTACACGATTAAAATTATGTAATGTAAAATTATCACGTAAAATGTAAAGCAATTAATAAACATTGTAAATAATCTGACATATTTAATACAACAATAACTTGGCACCTAAAGAGACGTTATTTGTACCAGCCGCATAAATGATCATTAACTTCGCTTTTACTTTATGAATATTTTTGTCAGGAATTTGCTCAGTATTGATTTATAGTATTGACTACTTAACCCTAATCCTACACACTATTAAATAATTCGGTATTCTACACAAGGGATGTAACAGACTTTAGCCTCTTTAAATGATTATTACTCGTATATTATCAAAAATTTTGGCTCAAAAATTGTTTTAACATTCTTCAAACTTTCAAAATAATGTCCAAAAGTTATTTTGGGGCAATTTAAATTTTAAAACAGCGAAAAAAATTCATAAAGCTAAGCAAAAAACTAAGTTTAAAACTAAAACCAAAAACCAGTGGGGTTTATTCTATCTCAGGTGTAGGATAACTAATTAATTAATTTTAAGTAAAATTGGATAGTGTCTGTTTATTAAAATTTTCAACCTGACAATGTATTTTAGTTTATTCATGCGCGAAAGTAATTTATTAAAACATCAAATTTAATATCAAATAGAGAAATGTTAAAAAGAGTATATCATTTTTTTCACAATATAAACGATTGCTGTCTCGGAAATCATGCGGCTGATATAATTTATGAAATTTATGTATAATTTATATACACTCAAACTACTTACTACAGTGCGCAGTAGCCAGAAATGTCAATTATCGGTTGTTATTCTCCACCACCAAACGAAATTATTGTATTTCTAGATAGATATGTACATAATTGATATCTCCGAGGGGATAAAGCTGGCCCAAATGCCGCGGTGCGCTTATTAAATTAGGTGCTCTTAAAAAAAGCATTTTTATACAATATATGGCAAAATAATTTGCATGTTCGTTAATATTTGTTAAATGCGATTCCGCGTAACACTGAAAGTAACACTGAATTAAGTAAAAGACATTTACAGTAGACGATCCCAATACCATTTTTACATATTGTTTTATTGGAAAAATTGTTATGTAGAGAAAAATGTACTATCTACATATTTGTAAAATGTATATCTATTACGTTTCAATCAATAAGGTACACAATTAAAATTATTATGTAATGTAATATATCTTATAATTCAAAATGGATTCATTTCTATTGTTTTTCTTTTTTATTTTGATATATGGTCGACACTCGAAGGAGCTTGCATAAAAATGCAATTATCTTGATGAATTATGACGTGACATTCATGAAGAAAGCTCTGAAACATATGAAAAGAACCGAATTTTTTTTCTTTATAATATTATCATTGTTTTTCATTTGAAGAAATTAGTATTCTCAATCTCTCATGCAAATGTAACACAATAATTTATTTGTTTAATCGATTATAAAAAATAACTCTTTCGAGTGCGATATATACTTACACATATGTATAATGTACATACATGCATTTTAGATAAAGCAATATTATGTTTCGATGCTACTGCTAAATGCATCGACATTTACTCATTAAGCTTTTTAAGTTGTAGAGTGAGATGTAAATTTATAATTTGCTAAATATTTAATATTGAGTGGATGTCTCCTTTATAATATTATGTCTCGTGAAATTCATTATTTATTATTACAATCTTTTATGTGTTATTTTAATGAATGATCGGAAAAGAAGTTGGTTTTAACAAATTACACTAAAGTAATATGGTAATTACACTATGGTATTACATATGGTAAATTACAGTAAAATAAAACGCAACTAGTGTAGATAAGAAGAATTCTATCAACTTTGTTATATGTGTATAAAAAATTTAATTAATCCTAAGAAGAGATATATGTAATAATTGTCCAAAATTTAATTTCTTTCGAAATAAGTTAAATGCAAATATCTAAAAACTATATATATTTTTTATACATGTTTATTTTTGAATTTTAAAGGATAAAACATCTCTTCAAAATTAATATTTATATTATAAGTACAATTATAAATATCGAAATAATAAAATATATAAAAACCTGTTAATAATATTCTATTTCATGCAGTTAATAATATTCTACATGATTTAATAAACCATAAGAGTTTTACTTAAAATATTTTTTTATATATCTTAACATTTCTACGAATATTCTAATTAAAATTTCCTTTTTATAAAGCTTTTCAAAATTAACTTTTAATTCAATTAATTTAATCTTAACACAACTTAATTTTAATTGAGTTAGCCAATAAGCAAAGAACATTAAATCATTTTTTAAAACATTGATTTTGTGGATTTTATATGAACATAATATTTGATAAATGTTTTTGAATTATTATTTCATAACGTAATATTTCTAAACATTATAATATAACTAAATTAATTTAATAACTTAAATAATTAACTTTATAACTTAATTTAAGTTTAAAAAAATATTAACTTTCTCAATTGTGATCAAACCTAAGTGTTAGTTTTGAATAGTTACTTCACTCTTTAAACATTAAAATATACATATCTATTAAAGATATTAACACGTATTAAAAAAAAATGTCTTTTCGATTTTTGTAACACTATATTTCAAGGAAAATCAAATTGGTTTCGAATAGTTGTGATACATCTTTCATAAATTACGTTTAGAATCCTACTTTGAAACTACTTTATAAAACTAAGAGTGGTAATTGATATATTGTATTATACACGTATATAAATTACTATATCAATATATCACTTAATCACATTATGTAGTAACATTATTTTATTATCATTACTATTATTGCTGTTATTATTATTATTAAAGTGTTATAAACATGTAAAAATTATTAATATTTCTTTGTATTTGTTAACATATTGTCGTACAATTGCAAACAAACTGGATTATGTATATATTAATACTTACAATATTTTAAACGATCTTTTACTATTTTTATGAATTTAAAATCGTTATTATTAATAACGACTTTTATTATATAAAATTTTGATATTGTTAAACACAATTGTTAAGTAGAGTGCCTTTGTGCCTTATGGTTTTACAGTTGTCTCAATTTTTTAATTATTATTTTCCAACTTCGTTTAAAATTATTGTAAATACATAACTACAACTATTAGTGTAAAAAAATGCGTGTAAGATAAAAAAGCAGACTTATTAGCATAAAAACTACTACAAACAAGATTGAAACAAGTGTCATTTTTTATAAGTGAGAGAAAGTTTTAGATCTGTGAACGAAAGAAACAGACAAGTGCGGATCAGTTTTCGTAATAACATAATCGAGACATATTTTTTGTAACATTTGATTAATCGACTTCGTTAGTTGTAATGTTGCCGGAATACATTTCGAACCACAACTTCTTTACGTACGATAGTGCAAGTCCTTTGTAGATCCACGCGCGCCAGCCCGTTTTCGTCTCGACGTCGATCCTTGCTTCCAGGCTCTGACATAACGCCTTTCGGTCGTGGCTTCTTCCGCTGCGCAGATCACAGAGCATTCTCTTGCGACACTCGTCATTGCACGCCGGTCGCACCGGAGAGTTTTTGTAGTAATGTCTACAAAGAACAAAGGCAAACACGTCATGTTGCTTTTCTCGAGAAGGGTACTGAACCTCGAACGTTAGTTTTCCTTTCTAAAGTATCATTAAGCATCTTTGTTCATATTTTTATTCGTAAATCAAATCCGATTGTTTTAAGTAACGAAATTAATTATATATAAGTGTATAAATTTTCATGTTACTTCAATATATTATAATATATATTATATATGTATAAAATATATTATAAAAAGACAAAATTTCCGCTTATGTTCTTTTTACGGTATTGATTATCGTACAAATGTGAGCAGAATTACTTGTAATAGAGATCAAAGAGGGCTGGCTCGTTAGTCATCTTATCGATCAGCGAGTCCCAGTCCTTCGGCAAGAGTGACGCCATTTGATAGGCTTGTCGCGCGCTGTACAACTTATGCCAGATCGGATAATCATAAAGGTTTGCTTCCTTTAGATTCATGACCCAGCTCTCATGATCGACGACCATCTGGAATACGCGTCAGTTAGAAAACGATAAATAATGCTTCAGACACGCATACAGATTGCTCGGGTTAACATTCCATAGTATATTCTGTCAATCATGTTTACGAGGAAGTATCGATTCTCTTACCCTTGTAGTTTTGGGATGATCTCCGTCGACGTAATATATTCTGTAGCCGGGATTGAGCTCATAATATGGCGAGACTGAAGGACCGACGTAGGCGATGCTGAGCGCTCTGCCAAGGTCCGATGTATCATAGAATAACTCGAACTCGTCGTAATGCGTGTGTCCGAAGAACTGTGCCGCGATTGTTGATTCATAGCTGTGTAAAATACGGAAGGCGAACGTTTATCATCTAATTAATGCGTTGGGGCCCGACATACGGTGATTTTATAAACGATTAAGTACGAACCGGTTGATTATGTGATAATAATTTCTTGACCACACCTTGAGACAATCAGAATGTCCGGGTGGGATGTGGCCGATTATGTGCACCTTCTCGCCGTTGATCTCGGCGCCCTGTAGCTCGTACACGAGCCACTGCAGCTCGCTAACCGGATCCGTGCTGTTGATCAGTAGCCACCAGTTTTTGTTGTTACAATAATTCATATTCACCGAGAGTATTCTGAAACCTGGTCGAACCAAGACCGAATAGAAGGCGCCGCGACGAACAGTGTGGGACACGCCGGCCGGCAGCCAAAGTCGCCAATGTTTGTCGAGTTCGTCGTACAGCCACGAGATACTGTTCTCCTCGGGCACAAATGGTGGTGGAAAGCTTAAAAGAGCAAAAATAGATGTCGCGGAAAATAAATGGATATTCTGGTTGAATCACTTATTTTGGGAAGCATTAAAAAATATATAAAGTATGTCCACTAGCGGATCTTGACGTCGATAAGCGGGGGGGGGGGAGGGGGTTAATAAAATTTTTCGCTGAACATCGTATATCGGACATTGGTCAGTTTGGACAGTAAACTTATACATAAGGCCTGCATCATTTTATCTAAATTTTTTAAACGGATCTAGTAAGACTGATTTTTTTTTAATTTAGAAGGAGAGGCGTTTAACCCCTCCCCTCTAGAATCCGCCAGTGAGTATGTCTAACATTCGTGATTCTCTCTTCTTTCCAACTAAACCTATTTTACATAAAAAAAGGATTTATTTCCGTTAATAAAGAGACAATGCGAAACGCGACAGAAATTTCTATATATATGTTGCATTAATCCGTTGTCGAATATGCTTCCTATTTTCTGGAGTGAAGCTCTTCAAGTATTTCAGAGTACTAATTTATTTGCCGAGTAGGAAATAACGGTCCGGCCATTTTCCCCTTCCCTTTCTCTCGCGTCCTGTTTTATGTCAACTTTCATCTTTTACTTAAACTTAAAATCTGTGCTATATTATACGATGGAATTTCTTGAGAGAAAACGCTTTGCTATGTCTGTGTGAGATCTGGATCGCAAATTAATCGTAATCTGAAGTGATATTTTCTAGAAAAGTGAAAGTACGAAGTTATGTACATGCACGTGACGGATGTACCTGTTGACCGGTGAGCTCTCGTGATTTCCTAAAGCCGGAAAAATTGGTATGCCGGGAAACATCTCCACCATCTGCTTGACTGTGTCACGCAAGACCTTGAGATTTTCTTCCCGCGTTTGATTCCAGACATCGTGTGGTGGTAGGTCGCCAGTCCATAAAATGTAATCGATGTCCTGAAAATTTTTTAACCAATACAGAGAACTTTTTCCCTTTTATTATAATATACAATCAAACAATTAGGAACAATAAACAAATCTGTCAAGCTTGACATTTCCTTTCTCACATATCAGAAATAACGATTAACGAATTAATTTGAAAATCGAGACTACTTGAATTATAATCGATAAATCAGTTATTTTTCTATTATTTATTGGAATGTGTCGTTAAAAATTCTTTTCGAGCGATACGCGAGATTCGCTCCCGAATGATAAACGTCTCCTCCTTCTCCTCATCATTATCGTTATCCTCTCCAAGTTTTGCGCGACTGGTTTAATCGTTTGCACATACTCCTCACCGAATGTGTGTCGGCGATGTGCTTGAGCATATGGTCGATCGTTCTCTTGGGCGTGTCGCATTTTCTGTAATCGCCCCATCGTCCAGCGGCAGCCGAGGCGGTCAACGGGGCGCCGTTCGTCAGCCGACAGCAGAGCGGTTCGTTGCATTCGGCGTTCGCACCCTCCTGATAGTATGGGTCGTAGTGCGTGTCGGAAATATGCAGGACCTTGAACGTCGGCGCCTTTTCCTGCGGCGGGATCGGCGGCTTGATCGGCGGCTTCTTCACCGGTGGGAAAGCCACCTCCCATTCGTGTAGCGGATTGAACGCGTCGTCGCACGCGTCGCCGATCACGAAACTGCAGATTTGCGCCGGACCCATGTTTACCTGTTTCAGCACGTAAATCACCTCCCCCTACGACGTAAATTTGTCAGTTTTAACTTTCGTTGATTAATATAAACTTATATTCCTAGTAGGAAAATACATTAGCAGTACTGACTAATATTGGATAAACATTGGTTTACTGGGAGTGCATTGGTCAATGTTTTTCCAATGTTTCCTAATGTAATGCCAATATTGGTCATAAAATATTGATTCCAAATTAGGATGCAATTAACGCCCTATATGAAAAATTGAATGGTCTAACATTGGGCAAATATTAAATCAATATTGAATCATATTAGTGCTTAGACAAATTGGTTAAATAAGATGAAGCGTCAACTTCACAATATTGGATCTAATATTGAGAATGTTGCATTTATATTATTTCTCAATATTGCTAATATTTTGTGCTACCAGGGATGTGTTTTTATCAATGTTTTTATCAATGTTTCAGAGTTTTACCCCAAAGAGCATGGTGACCCCGTGACAAACTCGGGGGCTCTGTATGTTGAGCGACACGCAAAACTGATAAATGCTAGCCATGATCTCCTCATCGCTTTTGCCACTCTTTATGTAATGCTGTAGCAAACCGGCACCGACTTTGCAAGCAGTGCAAGAGACTTTAGACATGACGGAGGTCTCGACCTCCATCATCACCTGTCTCAGGTCAAGCAGCTTAAGAGCCTTGTCCACAAATCCAGATAGGTGTCCGGTCGGCTGGACCGTTTCCATATCCCACAGCATCCGCGAGTAATTTAACTGTAATCAAATTTATAGATACAAACACGGTGGCAATAGATTAACTGAATCATTGCGTATAATGGTGGCAACATAATAAGACAATTAATAAAAAATCGGTTTGAGAAACGTTACCAAAAAGACATTCAAAGAAAAGTTTTCCAAATACACGGAAGTAGGAATGAAAATTTTTCATCGTATCAATTTTTTCATCACGTAACTATAAAAATTAATTGATATGTTGAACATTTGAAAGAGTTTATTTATTCTTTAGTAGCACAGTACATTGGCATACATTGCCTAATATTAGTTAAAAACAAGCTATTAGATTATACATAGTAGTTTAGTAACCTTGGACTAAATATGGATACTATTGAGAGTGTATCGGCCAATGCAATGCTAATATTGGTCATAAAATATTGGTTTCAAATTAGGATGCAATTAATAATGTCCAATATAAACAATTGAATAATTTAACATTGATCCAATGTTGAACCAATATTGCTGCTTAACAAATTGGTCTATAGTGCAATAATCTAAATAAGATAAAACGCCCACTTTACAATATTAAACCAATAGGGATATTGCATTTGCATTACTTCCTAATATTATGCCAATGTTTTGTGCTACTTATGGTCTATTCGTCGCTATATTATTTTTTTAGCATTTTCAACCGATTTATCATTGATTTGAAGAGCAGTTATTATTTTGAATCATTGAGCACGGAATTGAAATGAATCACCTAATATATTTCCACCATGAATATAAGCGGAAGATTAATCAACGAGTAAACATTAATCTACGATTGTCGTATCGTTTAATAACATAATATATAGATCGAATTGAATTGGAACAAATGCCCTCGTATCGCTTCCTGCTGTGTGCTTCCTACCTTCGTGACTTTCCTTCTGCGATCTCGATCTCGATGCCGATAATTGAGCACTCATCTCTTCTGAGATCGAAGGGAGTTTTGCGCGCGCGCGCGTGCGGATGTGCCCACCGGCGTTTTCTTTTACGCAAGCGGTGACGAATGATATCGATGATCGCGCGCGACTTTCGCGGGCGAAAGTCATTGACACCGTATTACGCACTGTATGCGTGTAAACACACGAATAGGAAGGCTAGAAGGTACATGTACCTGCGCTCGCCACCGATGTTTATCGGTGATCGTCTTGGTGAAAGTATTTTGGCACTGAAAGTGAGAGTCGCGGCGACATCGTCGTGTCTCCCGTCGTCGATGGGAAGGAGAGAAATAAGAAAAAGGGGAAAAAGGTTTAAGAAGGCGCGAAGTCGAAATGGAATTTTAAGAATGTACACTGAAAAAAATATTTATTGATATTTAATCGAATAATTTAATATTATAGTAAGAAACGGATATATTCAATGAAAGTTATATATATATGTCCGACGAGAAATCAAATCGAACATATTCATCTTTCATCGGATAATTATATAAAGTTTTGTTTCATCGGTGTAACGAAATTAACAATCGGATACTCTATTTAATTGATAAATTCTTTGGAAATTTTGTTTCAGTGTAGACGACGACACTCTTGAATCTTGCAAGATCTGATAGACTGTGTTTTTGCGAGATTATTTTATTGCTGGCAATATATTTTTTGAAACAGATTGATCCTGAGAGCTAACGTTCACCAATCTAACAATTTCACAGTAATACTTCACTGAGATAAATATTTGTTGATATTTAATCGAATAATCCAATGTTATAGTAACAAATGAATATATCCGATGAGAAATTAGATCGAACATGTCCATTCTTTGTCGGATAATAAAATAATACATTTACCGATAGAGTTTTATCAGTAACAAAATTAACAATTGGATACACTATTTAATCGGCAAATCTATTGAAAATTTTTTTCAGTATTGATATATTAATTATATGATACATCGATATCATAAATATTTGCGGTCGATAAATACTTTTCTATATTAATTTCGTGTATTGAGGAGAAACGCGCACATGATCGAATAAAATGGATGCAAGAGTGAAATTATATCGATTAGGCCAATTTCCCGTTTCTCGTTATAAAAGCGTTTTTTTAAAAATAGAGATACCTTTCTACAGGCTTTTTCGCGCGATTACCTTATTCTTAATTTTTTCAACTTTATTCGTACAATTCGGTAATAATCTCGTGAAACAATATTTCGTAAGTTCTTGTTTACAAAACAGGTTCAAATCGATGTGATACGAAGATACTACTTTTCTTTTTAATCGAGTGCATCGGATATGTTTTCAACGGTCTGATTACGCCCGGCATATAATTACTGTCACGCGAAGTAGAAACAGATCAAACGATGTAAGTTGCATCGTTGATAACAATCATTAAACTTATGCAATGTTTGTAACAAAGATGCGATTTTTACGAGATGTTCAGCAACTGTCCTTTACGATTTCTTCTTAATTTTTAAAATTTTTCTAGGAAAAAAGATTATAATAAAATAATATTAAAAAAGGAGCGGAAGAACATATTATGAGTATACTTGTTTCGAAAGAAATAAAGAATTTTATAAAATTATAGAAATACAAGTTTATAAGTAAAGAAGATAAGTCGTAAATGATTTTAACAATATGATACGAATATGCCAATATGAATTATCTCTAATGGTTTTTAAAAGTTTACGTTGGAACATCTACGTGAAATCAATGATATATTACTGGCGCAAGTCAGTCAATTTTCATCTGAAAAAAGTGTACAATTTCTCGTAGCGCTTGTACCGTTCGCCAGAGAAAGTTTTCGATTGATAACGAAGGAAGGATTTTGCGCAATCAATCAGTGACAACGCAGATTTCTCAGATTGGAATGCAAATGTAACCTTGCTCGTATCTTGATTGTGCAAATGCGAAAACAATGAGAAAAAAATTCCCTTACCCGTTTTAATTGTTCCGGACTCGTACCGTTAATGATGAAGGTTTCCGCCGTAGGCGGTAATTCTCGAAATCTCTCGTTGAACGGCAGCAGAGCGACGTCCATCTTTTCGGCAATCCTGGATTTCGCCGCGAGCCATTCGTCGGCTAGCGCGGTCCAGTTGGTCGACGCTATTTCCGCTTCCCGTTTCGTCCTGTATCGAACCGGGGTTCCTGCAAAAACCGGAAGAAAAAGGCGATTGTTATTAGATCGCAAACCAACGAAAGCGAAGCAAATGCCATCGCTTCCGTTAGCGCGGAATTGCGCCGACAATTAATTTTTGGCAGGTCATTTGTAAACATATTGCGCAATCTAATACGTAATTGCGGAGTTAATTTTATAATTTCGTGAAAGATACTCATTATGAAAAAACAGCCGGAAATAGCAACTGCCTCAAATTCACTTTTTTGATAAGCATAATTGCAAGTTTGCCAGAATGTGGTTAGAAATCGGATCTCCCTTCTTAAATAACAGAAGAGAGAGAGAGAGAGAGAGAAAGAGAGAGAGAGTTTATAACTCTCATACACTGAGAATAAAGTTGTCAATTTGACTAAATTTTTTTTTAGTTTAAATACTTATTATGTATTTTAATCAAATATATAGATTAAACGAAAGTTGAAGTATTTTATGTATTTATTAAATGCATAAATATTTGAACTGGAAAAATTTAATTAGGTTAAAAAGTTTAACGAAATTAACATTTTTTTCAGTGTATTAATTTTGTGTTAGCTATACTGAGAAAAAAGTTTATGATTTAACTAAATTTTTCAACTTGATTAAATAGGTATAATATATTGAGTTTTTTCAGTTTCTTGAAATATTTGTATAATATTTTAATTAAATATATACGGAGAAAATTTCATTTTTATATTAAAAATTATGTACAACACACTGAAAAAAAATCCTTGGTAAATTTGTAAAATCATTTAGTAATGATATTGAAATATTTGGTTGTTATAAATAAATATAGTAATAATAACAAAATTATAATAATTTAACAAAACATTTGGTAATAATGGTAAACATTTCGTTATAATTACATTATTTTGTTATATTTGCCTTATGTGTAGTTGAAACTATTTTACCAGGGCGCTGGGTAACTTTAACTAAGGTTGAATTATTATAACCAAGCCTTTTTTTAGTTACGGACCATAAGAAAAATTCCAGAGAAGATTATTACTATAAGTAGTGTAAATACTAGGGCAATTTGATGAAAAACAGTAAAAATTTTCATAATTTCTTCCTTGGTTTACGCTCATTATTTACCATAATAATTTTTACTATAAGATTTTTTCTATAAATACTTGAAGTTTAAATATTTTATGCATTATATGTTAAATGCATAAACACTTGAATTGAAGAAATTTAATTAAGTTGAAAAATTTAGTCAATTAACAACTTTTTTCATCAGTGTAAGAAAGAGAATTTGCTTTCTAGCCGCAGCTCATGCAAATGTGCAATTCAAATATTATGAAGCTTTAGCTGCTGGCACGTTATCATTTCCAATCATTTTCACAAAATTAATATAAAATTATTTTAACACTACAGGTACCAAGCAGTTATTTCTGACTGTTTGTATTTTTAAGAGTAACCTGTATGCAAGAAGTATATTATATCCAACAAAATATTCAGTGTACAAAATATGCTGAATAATTAAGCTAACGACGTTTGTTCTTAAATTTAATGTGTTTTTATATAATAGGTAATTAGTAGCCACCTTCAATCTTTATCTGTTCGGTACTTCTGGTGTTAAGTTTAAGTCAATTATTATTAAAAAATGATAACTTCGATTTGGTGGTTTCAACCCAACTGGCAATTTTATTATAGATTAAATTGTTAAGTATAACGTTTCGATCTTGATTAGGTCTTTCTCAAGTGCAAATTGATAAAAATTTCCAAAGAAACATTACAGTCAATGCACTTGGGTCCGCAAGTCATGGGATCATACACTACGTAAATGGACAAACAATTAATAATAATTAAGATAATAATAACAATTAAGAATAATAAATAAATAACTGAATAAAATATAATAGATTTAAAACTAAGTAAAGAACAACTTACATTTCATACATCAGATGTTAATATGTTAAAATATAAAAACCAAAACGTGTGAAAACTCGAGTCAATATAAATTACAAATTAAAAAAAAAAACGAATATAATGGTAGTCATTATATAAAGTACAACGTATAAGAACTGGAGTCAATTGAAAATTAAATTATGAAATGCAGATAATTTAATTGAAGTGAAATTAAGGTAAAAATTGTTGATGATGTATAAAAAAGATGAATCTTTTCTCCGTCGATTTGAGCGATGATGTATTATAAACTTTCTAGCGGGTAAATATAAAAATAAATAGGCAATCGCGCGCGCGCATGATATGATCCATCGGATCGCTTCGCGTGAAAACGTCTATTTTTTACGCTGCGATTAATCACGATCGATTATTTCCATATTGGAAGATTATTTGAACAAAGTATGTCGATCTTTCTCATAAAGCACGAAAGACTACTACGTAAGACAAGTATGTTACACACGACACATCTTATCTCGAAAACGTGCAATTTCGCCGTTACGCTCGGAATAGTCTATAACCTACTGTTCAAGAGAAGTCACATAATTTTCCGCGAATATAATCGATTGAATTGCATGCAAATCTTAAATACTTTCTCGATGAAAAGAGGTTACAAGGTTACGTTCGACGAAGCGCGTTCTATTTTTTTCAAATCATTAACGTCATCCACGCGCTGTAAAATTTACATTTGCCACAAAGTTAGATTTATTTCATTGTAATTGTTTCCCGTTACATAAACAGTAATGTATATATTTTCTATTATTGTTTGTTTTTATTATGTAACATATTTTGCATTTCTTATCTCGATATTCAGAATATTCAATATGCGCAAGTTTCACTTTAATGCTTTCATGAAACAATTCTATTGTTAAAAAAATTTAACGCACATAAAAAGATGGGAAGTGAGATGCGTTTTTTGCACAATAAAACTGTTATTGAAATGTACGTACCCACAACACTCCATGTCAAACTGATCAGGACAACGCATAATGTGAAGATGCGACTTGATATTTTGCCTTGATTTGGCATACTATTTTGTATTCTTTGGTATTGTTATCTGCAATCATAAAAAATATAAAATATAGAAATGCACTAAAAAAATTAATACATTTAAATATTATATGTTAATTTTATTCAAGAAGATATAATTACATGCAAAATATATGAACAAAATGTAATTAACAATGAAAATAAAATAAAGAAATATGAAAAAAGTCAATTTTTATATATTTATATATAAATATATATTTCATATGTATTTTTATATATATTTACTTTATATATTTTATATATATATACATATACAGTGGCAGAAAAAAATAGATATACTTGCTTTTGTTATTGTTTTTTAATTGTAAAAAATGTTCTATACATATAGATGTACTTTTAATATATATCGTTGTTAAAGTAAAAAGTACTTTGTTCAAGCGTTAATGTGTTTACAAATTAAAAAAGCGATGAAAGAGCAAATATTTTTTCTGTCACCACTGTAATTATATATAATAACATGGTAAATACAAATTTAAAATTTAATTGCATATTTAATTTTTTAAATTAATAAATGCAAGAATGCGGAAATCATCTATAAATATACAAATAGAGTAATATTGTATTATTATTATAGTTAATTTCTAAATAATATGTAATTAAATATCAATTGAAAAATTAACAAGGTATCAATTAAAGATATTAATTTGTTTATTAATTAATATTGTAATTAATTAATATCTAGTTAATCTCTAATTATTAGAACATATAGTAATAAAAGTAAAAGAAATCACGGATTAAAAATATTATCATAGAATTTTTATTTTTTTTTAAATTGATATCGTTGGTAAATCTAAATATCCCGGGAAAATAAATTTAATTATAAATTTTCAGATAATTTTGCAAGGATCATATTTATTACGTATTAAGTATTCACTGCGGAGATATTCGTTCGTTGAAAAAAGCGATATTAATCGTCCGACGAAGATATTATAATATCCGCGAAAGGTGCGCGCAATTCCCGGGGAAAGAATTTGCATTCGGCGAAGCGTAACTTGCACTTTCCTCGGTGGCAAACGAGGCGTCGAAAATCACGTCGTAGCGACGCGATCGAGGAAGTCTCGCGATGAAAACTCGCGCGACGTTTTCACGGTCGTAAACACGGCCTTTAATTCCTTTCTTTACGCCACGATAAGCAACGTGGGAGAATCACGAGCGAAGAGAAATGAAACGACGATTTATTTTCGACGCTGTACGTATCTGACCTACACCATGTACGTACTGTTACGCCATACGTTCGAAAATTTTTTGACGTACCTCGGGCCTTGTCCCGCCCGTTACTGTTACTTGTAAGTGGGTTAGCGGTGGCACGACAACGTCCTTCGGATGTGTAGAAAATAATAATGATTCCCGTTTGGATCGACGCGTCGCATCGCCACCGAAGTTAACGGAACCGGTTCGATTCTCCCGCAAGAATTCGTTTACAGTGTTAGCGGATTCTATGTTTGTAACGGAAGTTTCTTCTGGAGATGATTGGGATATTTCTGTCAGTCAAATATCTTTATCAGTAACACAAGTTCGCTGTGGATTGTAAATTATTTAATTTCACCGTTAAAATAAATGTGCATTGCCATTAATGAGGACGGAGTGAGAAATGAATATAATTGTTTGACTAATTATGTTTAATTTTACATTATTTTCTGTTTCGTTTTGCGCTATCCTGCATTATGGTTCCCAGACAGAGACGGCAAGAAAAGATCTGAGATAGCAGAAACGAAATTGATTTAATTTTAATTGTCTCCCATGAAGTCTCGATTGATAAATAGCGCCAGGCAGCTTGATAAATGATGCGTAATTCACCTTATGTGGAGGATTTGTCGAGCAATTTATTGTGAACAGGTCACGCGATTTTGTGAATCACTGTTTTCATTATTCGGAACTGGAATCACATTGAAAGCCGCTGAAGCGGAAATGAGTTGGAGCCGACGGGATCATTTGTAATGAATTACATGGAATGAGTTATATGTATATACGTAGACGTTGCACGTGCGTGTCAAGGCTAAATCTCGTGTTCGTTCGGACGCGAGATATATCTTGGCGCTTGGCTTTGATTCAATGCCAACAGCATCTATGCCCCTCTGTAAGCAGTTTTCCTTCTTTAATTATAGAGTTCTCAAAAAAGACCCTTTCCTATAAAAAAAAACGATAAGTTTAATATGATAAATTAACAAAAATGTATGATATTTGCGACTATAACTGCATAGTAGAATAATTATATTTAGGAATATTATTTTTATAGTAATTATTGTTAGAATGTCGGTAAAAATAACCATATGCTTACATGTATATTACTAATTATTTTATAATGCAATTTACTATTATTAATCTACATTTTGGTTATGGCAATTATATCATAAGTTGCAATATTATAATTATAAGAACTTTGATGTAATTTAAACAAATTATAATTTATTATATTATTAAATGACTATAAAAATATGGTTGAGTTAAAAAGTTATATTATGATTACTACAATTTTTTTCTCTCGGTGTAATAAGTAAAAAAATTGCAGCAGAAATTATGTCAAATCTCTTTTAGAAAGTTTGTTTATATAAAAGTTATTTATAAATAATCAATATTATTATCTAACAAAATAACAATATTCTCTGACAATATTATGTCATTATTAACATCATTGTTCTTAATTACAAATGAATAGTATCATACATTTTCATTGTATAGTATTGCAGCAGAGAGTAATTCATGGAAAATTTTCAATGTTACTTCCGCGATAGGAAAGTCAATGTAGAACCAAAAATGTGGATCCACGTTCTTGCCGCTTTATAATTTTGAGCCGCATAGTTTACTGTGTCATTTTACAGTTTCAATTAAGTTTCACGGAGCCCGATAATCATCTATTCCAATCCGCTGGATTGGCGGTTGCAGTGGGTCAGTGGGATCAGTTTCGGCGAAAGTTGCATATGCAATCGCATATCCAACGCAGGTGAACGGCGCGCGCTGCATTTCCAAATACTTTGCTTTTCGTTTTATTTATTTCTTTATCGTTAAACTTTCCTGACAATGTGTGACAAATCGATGTAAGGCTAACAAGCTACCAAGTGTGTAATAGTCGCTCAATGAATAAACCTTGACATCCAAACTCTTTTTCAAGCAGACATTATGAGACCACGTTTCTCAATTTTGCCAATTTCCCGCATTGGAACATTAATTGCGAATTTTATTAGGAGGATACAACGCGATAGACAAATATATTTGATTATCTTCGATTATCTTTCTTTTTCCCGCATTAATTTTAACTTTTAAGAAAGCAACGTTGAACTAGAATTTTTTCTTCCTTCGAGGTTCTTCCCGTCGGAAGAAGGATAACACATCTCGTGAGAATTGTTTTCAAATTTTCACCGACGCTGAAATTACAAGCCGGCGCAGTTAATCGAGGTGCGAGCAGGTTGGCCAAGTGGAATACGCGGTTGACCGTTATTTGACCCACCGTGGGGCCCAACGAAAGAAGACTCACTTAAGCTCATGTTACGCGCAAACTTACATAAATGCCGCATGGGTACAGCGTGCAAGCTAGTCCAGGCTGATAAAAACTCGTAGTAAAAAATCACACAAAGTAACATAATCTTATTTAACTACACGTTTTTTATGTTCTACACGTTTATTACTATTGCGTGTATGTCAATGTCGTGACTACATCACGTGTGTATGTACATGTCTTCACTTATTGCACCGCATGGTACGTGCCGACTCGATGCACCGCGATATCAGACGCATACTTTCGATCGGACACTGAGCCGTGTCTTTTGGTATCGCACTCGAGTCCCGTAGATCTGTGAGGGACAAACAGGATTGTCACACGACGCGTCGTTAATGAAAATCCCATCCCACTGCGACTGACGAAGCTGGGTCGCAAAGGAAATCTCGACGATCCGTCGCTTTTCATGTAATCGCCACGACGAGGAGGATACGTGCGGTCATCGGCTATCGGTTTGATTTCCTTTCCAGAGCCGCACATATCTTTCTTATTATATATCGATGTGAGATATATAGCCCCGAATACGACCCAGATAGAAAGCAGTAGAAAATTTTTTGACCGCCTTTCTCTGAAAATATTCAAAATACCGTACGAGCTTGTATATTTATAACAGTCGGAAAGAAGACAAAAAAGAAAAAAAATACTACGACACACATACGATCAACCATGCGAATTTTGGAGTTTTTTTTTTAAACTTAAAAATGAGTTGGTCTCATTAAGAATTCAGGCTCTCGGATTAGGTGTTTTACATGCATAATGTACACATATAGGCTTTTACGTCTTTTTTGTGCAAAATTATAAAGAAAACGAAATAAAAAAGGAACTTTTTGAAGGAACAATTTGGAAAATTAATTGTACATCACAGTGACGCATTAACGTGTCAATATTAATGATGCAAATCGTGGGAAGATTCCAGCTTACTTAACTGAAAAGCAATTTCTCTTTCCCGAGATGAGAAACCATTCGAATCTCCGAGCGAGCTTTGGCTTCCTCCGCTATACTACTTCCGGTGATTTGTGTTGCGTTACTTCCTGAAGACAGACAGCCGATGGGCGATTAGTGTCTTGATCCGCAACACGCTTCCGGCATCTTTTCACGAATGCTAATGGTCGCGGATATGCGACCTTCCCCCCTGTTTCAATGTTACGACAAACGAAAGTCACTGTCGCCACGCGAACGCGCTGGCCGGCCGCACAATCGCGCGTAACAGCCTCCATAATTTCCCCGCGGCGAGCGGCGCTCGAACGAAGTTTCGGGAAGGAAGGCGCATTACCGTGGCACAAATGAGTTCGTACGGATAATTTACAGCGCGTGAAACCACGCGGTTGTGCCACATATGCCGTCGAGTGGGTTCTCCTCCTCGATCGGAGGATGAAAGTTGGTGCAGGGAATACCGGAGGAATTCGCTGGAGAGCAATATATATATATATAGATATATGTATATCTGGAGCTAACGGCTACGATACGCTTTTGATATTGCAGCGGCAGATGCGGATAGAATTATGAGGCTGGATCACATCGATCCTAGGACGTATGATTAATGAAGAGGATTTTTCATCGTCAAATTGAAAGAAAGGAGAAACAATTTTGAAAGATTTAATTCGTTAAATATAAAGAAAAGAAGCTAATTGTTAAAATATCAGGCGATCGTCTAGAAGAGGAATGAAGGAAAGTGGATATTTTCAGATTTCAAAGAATTTTTTTATCCACCAATTGCAAAAGTAGATATAATCATCGTTTTATTTAAAAAATTTGACTTCTACTTCGTACGAAATAGCCTTCCAAAAATTTTTTAACGCGGCTTAATTCATCTCTTTCTCATTTTTCAAATAGATATTCGCAGGACGACTACGTTATATAGCTCGGCTTTTGTCATTGAGTTAATCGGAAAATTATTCGCGCAAATTGTACGTTTCCTTGACAAAGAGCTATGATTTCTCGCGACCGCTAATATTTGTTCCTGGGAGATGAAGATATTTCTGGTAGTGACGCAGTGAATGATCCACTTTCGTCATCAGCTGGCTGACGATTGCACACTTGTGATTTTCCATTTACAAAGTTCCAGTTTCTTTGGCCGACTCAGGAAATGGACTCCTTCTTCCTCGGGGCGATCGTACGCTTTTTCACTTTCCAAATCATTGTGCTAGGATGACGTTATTAGGGTTCCACTTTCGTCATTGATAGTTAAGATCGTTACCAGTAAATAATTTCTGTCTTTATGGATCTGTAATTCTCTGGAGGAAGCTTAGGCAACGTTGTGGCTTTTATTATTGTTGCGGTCGTCTTTTTAATTTTGTACGACAGTTTGATGATGAGCAACTCACTTTCATCACACTGATAATAATAATACAAATTACATCGGAAAATTCTTACGTAAAATCCGCATTTTCTGTAAACTCTTCTACTTTCCTTTTTTTGATATTTTGTTTTTCTGGACTAATATTTCAGTCTATGTAACAAGAGTGTGAGCGTGATAATTCTGCGTGAAATTTATTATGATAAAAAAATGAGAAAAATCTAGAACTACTAGATTAGTATTGCGACACTTGCATAGTAAGTTATCTATTAATTATTATCTAGTACTTTCGAGTGTTTTCCACTAAACTGATAGTATTGTTGATATAGAGATCTCTATATAAAGCGAATCTGTGTGTGTGTCGAACCAACTGTTTCAATTGTTATCTGGTGCTTCGAATTTTTTTCCATTAAATTGATAGTATTATTGACATATTCTGTCAACTATTTCAACTTCCATATTTTCTTTTTAGGAAGTTTAGTTTTGTATGCCATATGTTTTCTATAGAATTCATTTTGTGTGACGTTTTTAATTCTTTTGGATGTGTGCAGAGAACACACGATTTTGAATCACACATTTTGTATACGTGGCACTTGAATGTCTTTTTTTTCATAGAGGTAAGACAATAAATAATCTTTTATTTCAATTGTAGAGGGAGTTTCACTATTTGTCGTACTACTAAAAAATTCCGCCCAACACTAAAAAAAATTATCTTGCAGCTACAGCAAAAATTGTATGAGTGTAAAAATTAACTGAGATAGATAAATAATTAGCAAATACTATGATATGCATATGTATTGCATTTGATCAATTTACAATTACTACAGGAGCAGAATTTTATATGTGACAGCTGAAATTCTAGCAGATATAAAAATTAGCGATACATTTTGGTTGAGACATCAAGAAATCCGTCTATATTAGCAAAAAATTTTTTGGGATGATTAAACAGAATGTATAATATTATACGTAATATGGAGAAATGTATATTTTGGTAATGACGGTTTCTGTTAGTTCAGAAACTATTTTTTCAAATTATTTCTGCATCAATCACTATCGCTTTTACATTCATAAAAATTGTATCTGTTACTTTGTATGGTTGTTTGTTGCAAACAACAATGGTCGTTTGTTACAAATGTACTTTGAACGTATTATCAAATGTTGAATTATCTGTATTATACTCTGTATTAATTATGCTGTTTAATTAAAACGTAGCAGTACTAGTGATATCGAATTCGTAAATTTGAAAGAACAATTAAAATTATACAATTTGAATTTTTGTTTATCAAATTGTACGTATGTATATGGAAAAAAAATAATTGTACATACGAGAAATTAAAGTGGAACTAAAAGCCACAATTTTACAATAAATTGTAGTTATTTTTAATTTATCGTAATAATTATGGTAATTTATAAGATCTTTTAATGCAACGACTCTGTCCAAGGGCGAATCCATGAATCGTTGCAATTTTATCATCCTTGTAAATGGAAAATAAGAAAAATACAATTACAACGTTTCTTTTGGCATTAATATCCGGGAGAAATGTTTATGTCCATGTTTACTTTTGTCGAAGCGTTTACTCCCACACGCTCGAAGTAAGGTATAAAGAAATCTCCTTGCACGCGCGATACGGAATACTGAATATCTTTTCTGGTTGAAAAAAAAGTGCACGTGATTTAGTGAGATGAATCACGCGACGGAACAAACATAGAACGGATACATGCAGATTTTATTTATTTAGAGAACCGATCTACATTTTGCATACTCAAGCGCGTATACAAATTGCGTCTGAAATTGCTAAACGTAGATGCAATTCTTTGATTAACACGTTTAATTAATGTCTTCATCTTTCGACTATTTTTAATTTTAAGTCGCAAATTAATAGGATAAAATTTTCTCTCTTCGTTTAAACATCCAAAAATTTTTTTGCTGACAGACAGATTTCCTGATGTCACAATCAAAATGTATCTCTAATTTTTGTATCTGCTAGAATTTTGGTTGTCACGTATAGAATTTGTAAACTCTACTTCTGTTAGTTAGATTGATCAAGTACATATACATATCACACAGTATTTGCTAATTATTTATCTACCTCGGCTAATTTTTACATACATATAATTTTTGTTGACGTTGCAAGATTATTTTTTTGAGTAAACTTTTTTAATTTTAAAATGTGCGACAGCATTATAAGGTATAGTAAAAAATCTCCATAAGAGAAATTTCTATGGAGAACTCAAAGAAAAGAGGAGAAACCACGGACGCTATTCGAAGAAAGAATAGCAGAGAAGATCGCGGAATGGAGACATTGAGAGTCTGTCAGGACGCGAGAAACTATGCTTCCGGCTAGAAAACGGACGTAGAGACGTTTAATAATATATTGCATTTGCATTGGATCGATCATCGCTCTCGATCGCTGTCGCAGTGATTTGCACGCGCTTCCCGCTAAACTTTAATTGACTGCGGATAATGTCACAATTCTTGAGTGACTCGATCAGAAGTTGTACAACACTTCTTTCCGTTGTTGATGATGATTTATTAAGATTTATGATGCTTGATTGAATATCTTGGAATGGAATATATAAATCTCACATTTTTCTTTGTCGAAATCTGATTTACTTTTTGTTGAAACGAGTTTCATATTTAGAGAATTAGAATGTTCATTTTTTATAGAATTTAAATTTAATTTTTATTACAAAGTAGGTTTGCAAAGCATGTTTCATTTGTCTGATAATAAGTTGAAGTCTTAATGATGCTTACAGAAAATGTACAGTTGCACAATATTCATTATTGCGATATTAACAGTTACCTACAGCCGAGCATAAACCTCTAGATCAATAAAACCTTAGTTTAACATCGTACTATGGTCTCGTACCGAGAAACGGAAAACAATGTTACGACTTCATAGGGAAATGGATACCGAGAAATGGATGCAATGTGCGTAATGATCGGACAAACAAAAGGCGCGCTCTGACGTTACACATTTCTCTTCCTCTCGCCGAACTTTCCCTTAATTTTAAAAACAACGTTGACGGTAATCGTTGAATCATCATGAACTCACAGCTTCTCGAACGATGAAAACTCCTCATATTTCTGCAGCGTAATTTGGCTATTCGAGCAATTTTCTCAGAGCATATCCGGCTTTCTAACGATATTTTAATAATTATATAGATTAATATATGATATTGTACATTATAAGTACGTATATATAATAATATGATTATTATTGTAGCAAAAAATAAATAAATTTATCAGATTCGTTAAATTAATAAATTATGGATGCATTGAATTTACATAATTCAATTTCCCTTAATTTTAGTAAGAATAAAACAATAAATTTAACTACAGCGTTTTAATCATAAATTAATGTAGAAAAGATGTTATTCTGAAGAATATATATAATTTTAAGAGTTTAAACGCTTTGACAGCATTTTGTTAGAACATCAGTTATAAAATTCAGTCACATAATGAGATTGCTTTCTCGATGAATACAATAAATGCATTGCTGCAAACAATGTCTTTCACGGTTGATTTTAATCGATGGATTTTGTCTATTTTTTTCGATTAACGCAATTTTGTACTTTTAAGCATATAAAGTAATCGCAATATGAGATTTATTTTAGTTTTTATCAAATATAAATAAAGTTTATGTATATAATAACAACTAATTTATCGTTTAATTAAACAAAATTATTGACGTTTAATCTTTAATCGATAAAAATAGCGTTAAAAAATGCATATTCTAGAAACTATGCAAATCATAAATGTTCACATAAAATATGTATGTGTTGAATACGCTAAAGAATAATATAGAACGCTATTATATGTAAAAGAAGCATAGAGGAATAGATTGCGGCTAAGTTAAAATTTATTATTATGGCTAGGATATTTTTCTCTGCAACAGAAAAGATAATTACAACCGATAAGAAAAGTGTGATTAAACAGTGAAGATAAATCAAGTACATTGCTGGCATTGTAAAATCCTTTTTTTTTCTTAAATTTAACATCATAGGAATAAAGCATGTTAATTAATCTTTACTTTCTACAAATTTATCGTTTCATTTTCCGTTATATATACGTTCGGTCAAGCGTATATAAAACTAATATGTAAGCTATAAAAATAGTGTGAATACTTATAAGCGCAGCGGAAAAAAATACGATATTTATATGGATAATTAAAAAGCCGTAGCATCCGAGTGGAAAAACAACAGCGGTAAAAGTAAATATCCAAATAACTTTACCCGACCTTTCACTTTTCTTTCATATACTTCTTGTAAATAGCACGAAACCACTTACAAAAGTAATTCAGTAAGAAAGTGGAACTTCCTGCGACCTTGAACTTGATTGTGCCTTCTTTGATTTTTGTACTTTAATGTAAATGCTGTAATAATATCGTTATCTGTATCTTTTGATGATATGTTATCGATGCTAAAATTATAACTAATTCAGAAAAGCCGTTACTTATGTAAATTTATAACCTTTAAAGTCACACATATCGTGTAACTGAATTATTTTTAGTTTCAAATATATCACGATGTTAATTTTGTTATTATTGTTTTTAAATATACAATAAATTTCTAAAATTATTTTTAAACGTTTGAAAATTTAGTATTTAAGCGTTTAAATACCGATAGCTTTGAACATTGTTACTTTGGAAAAATACAACAGAGATAAAACAAAAAAATAAAAAATTGCAAAGTTTATATTATTGATTGAATAACATAATTTGGATATTAAAATATAAATAATAATTTACATAATATTTTATGTACAATATAGAATATTTTTTGTATACAATTTTTTTTGTTTTTTTTAAATAAAATTTGTTTAAGAAATATTAGTCTTAAAATGTATAGTAAAAAATATTCAAGATTTTATTATTTCTTAACATGTTGATTGCTTAACGTAGTCGTTGGTCATCCATGACTAACGCACTTCTGTAGTATCTTGTTAATTACTGATGTTTATTATCGAAAATTTTTTAAACATTTATGAAAAAATAAATGTTATTTAAGATAAAATTTCAAAGGACTAACTAGATAACATAAAGTGTAAAATAAACAATTCAATACACTACTTATGACAAAATATTTTTATTTAATCATATTGTATATTTTTTAATCATATCGTGTTGTACTCTCATGTGCTTAGAACAATTATACTGTGGATTACACGGTAAAATACACAAAACATCAGATGCAGATAACATATCAGTTACGAAAGAGAATAACATTTCCAAACAGGAAATAATTTGTGTTACACAACTATACACATCCTAAAAAGAATGCGTTGATAAGAGGTATTTACACGATATTTTAAAAAAGGTGTTCGCGCTTCTCACAGATTTTTACGCTTACGTAACTCTAAGGTCGACGACCGACACTCCAAACAATAGGTTTTACTGCGTCTATGTGTGTATGTGTATGTATTTACAGAATGATAATAAAACTGGACACGTCAGTATGCCATAATAACAGATGTTGCACTCGACCTCGAGATTTGTGGAATTGGTCAACGCGCGTTTAACTTTTATAATGATCGTTTCATTTTAAACGTTTTCAATTTCGAAAGTGTGCGATGTTATGTAATTACATTTAATGTCTGTAAAGAATAAAGAGATTTTACATTTGACACTGAAATAAGTAGTCTCGAGTTATGCTTAGAGAATATTTATTTGTTTGCAATCTCGATGATGAACGCTTTTCAAGCTATTTCAATATACGAAATCGGTATTCTTTTATAATAATTAGATTTTCATTTCTGCGGTATAGGTGAAAAAAGTATATATACTCAATGTTCCTTTGTATTAAATCTTATTATATGATTAAGCGAGTTTTAAGCAGAATTGTCTTTTTGTGCGAAATATACTCTCTCGATTAGCATAATCAGTGAAAGCACAATGATTTATAAGAGGAGGCTGTGTGTAATCCAGTAATACACGTAAACATGTACGTGCTTCTTTCGTGAAGGATACGAACTTGACAAAAGAGAGATATGAGATTAAGGCCTCTCCGAAGAGTATCTTCTTTGCTTAACATCTGCGACCTGAATGTAAAATCACGTTGAGCGAACGTGGTCTTTTCCTGTCTCATGCTCGACTATTATCAATTTGATTGGTATTTGAGACTCACTTATTTTCATCACCTCTTCATTTGACAGACCTTCAGTCAGATGTATATTTCACTTTGGAAAGTAAGAACGAAAGACTCGACCTATAAATGATATACCATGATTGATAAAAGTTTTTTTAATTGCCTATAATAAATATGACATTTAATTATCATAAATAACATATACAAGGTATTTTGTTATTAATTAAGAATCCTAAGAGGGATCTATTTACGTAAAAAAAAACCGTTAAAAATGTAGAGTAAAATTTTATATTATATAAACTTTTGGTTGTAAAAAAATTGAATTAAAAAATTGAAAAAAATAGTAACACCTTTTATTTTAATTTGGCGTAACTTTTAATGAGATTTTTGCATGAAATTTACTTCTAAAGTGGTTTTATTAAAATATATAAATTAACATAAATTAAGAATGTTAAAATATATAAATAGTTTTTATAAAAGTATTAAATTATTTAAACTTTTAAAATAACAAAAATGTAATCTTTCTTTTTTTTTGAAAACAAAACTTCAAAGCACAAAAAAATTTTATTTTGTTTTTTTAATATACTTTTAAAATATATAGAATTTTCATTATTTTAATAACAAACACAATAAATTTATATTATGTCATTTAGAATTATTTCCAAGGTATCAGGAACGAATTTGACGGTTTTTTCAAGAAGACCTTTTTTTATAAGATTTGAAAGTTCGATAAAGTGAAAAGAGTTTGGATTCAATAAGCTTGAGACATGTAGCTGCAAAGGTTGCCAAGGCTCACGTTATCCTTCATGAATGCTTGACGCCACGCGTTTCAACGTGCGTGACATTGCGCGCGCGATGAGGGCGAGTGACCTAAAAATCGGTATAAACAGACGATAAATCCGGGATCTCTTTTTCGTTGCACGGCAGCGGACAAGCTCAATTCGACGTTTCGTCCATGTTCCGCGTGGCCAATAGCTGATCGTCTCTCGTATGTCCGCGGATAACCTACTTTAAACTCCTCGCTCTCTCTCAACGTGACGTCACTAAGTGCCATCGATAACTTCAGCGAAACCCTCGGAATTACTATGTATAAGTTCCCAGAAATTATTAGGCAAGTATCTTGCATGCTATTTAAAACTCAATCATGTGCATGGTCATAGATTTACTTTGTTGAAGTAATACTTCATTAAATTTAGTTTATTGTCTGTTTTAACATATTTTATTTCTTTCTGACGAATTATTTGATTTATTTCCGACTATTCACATTACGAAAATAAAAATTATCCAAATTTCGAAAAGATTAATCCATATATGTAAATAAATTTATTTTTATTTTTGTATTTTGTGTTCTGAGCGTATTATCTTTACTACGAACCGGCCGGCATATTTTACATAATCGTATTAATAATTAATAATTTTTACTAGTGTAATAAATTGTCGTTGAAGAATTATTCATTGGTAGTTAATTACATAAAAACTTTACGAGAATATTGCTAGTGACACAAATAAGAGCGCATGACGTGTTTAAGTCCATTGCATATGTGAAACATCGAAAGAGTTGATATAAACAATTTTTATCAATTGTTTATAAACTTAATTTGTTTTATAAACTTTTGTTTCATAAACTTTTGTGTTACAATTTCTTCAAAATAATGATGTTTAGAAAAAATTTCGCAGATATGACTCTTGCGTCAATGGTCCTCATAGCGTATGCGTTGGACAAACAAATGATCTCATTCTCTATGTCGTAATTGGACATGTGTAGATGCATGAAGATTTTTTTCTAACGAAAGAACACTGTCGTTTGTGTTTTGTTCTTTATAATAAAACTTTTTGTACTGCTCATCTTTTCTCTTTTTCTGATATCTAATTATAATACACTTATTTTATTTTAGGTGCCAAAAGTTTACCATAGCACAGCTCTAAACAATAAATTTATATTATGAATTGAAAGTTTTATATTATTTGTATTATTTATTTAGAATTTAAATGAATTTTTCCTTGAAAATCTCTTTGTATTCGATGTGAGTCCATCAATGGAATGGGATAAGAGTGTTGCGCATTTATTACCAGAGAAAGATTTGTAATATTAATTATTGCTTGGTATAAATTGTTCATCTTTGATAATAATTACACATAGCAGAATAAAAAGTTTATAAAGATTATTTTTGATAAATATTAGAGATAGATTTTTTATCTATTATCATATACATATATTATATGAATATATGAAAATATAATATGTATGTATATTATTAATATGTATTATTACAAAAATTAGCAATGTAAAAAAGAATACGAAATAGTAAAAAGTACTCAAAGAAGAGAATTATAAGTTTCTTTTGTATGCAGCTTCGCGTACACAATATAATGGCTAGATAGAGCTTCCTTGTTCCTGAATTTCTCCACTTTAAATTCTACATTGCACGTGACAGATGTGATACATTTGTAGTATTTACATAAGGATACTATTGTATTAGATATTTTCTCATGTTTTCAAGATTTCAATTTCACTACCTTTCTGCTATAGACAAGTGAGTGTAAAACATTAAGAGACGCTAAATAATTATCTATTTAGTACAGCAAGGACAATATTTTATATTTTTGAAATAAGTACTTATATTTTTGTTCAAATTAAATAAACTTTAATTGTATGTATTAACAAAATCGACACATGAAAAAAAGATTACTTGCAGCAATAAAGACATATGACATCTGAATTTTAGTTACACACAGCTAAAATTTTGCTACTGCATACAGATCCTTGCTGCTGCAACTCATCTCTTCTTTCCATGCAAAATTTATGCGACGAGACAGAGGCAATATGTATTATTTTTTTAAAACGATAAAAAAAGTTACTAGAAAAATAAAATCTTTTTTGCTCTTTATACATGTCTCTCTGAATGGACTAAGTGGTTCGTGAGCCTGCATGAAAGCATCGCCAAATGATTACCGTGAGTAATGTGTGTGCTGTGATATTATTCGCATATTCACACGCATTCTTTTCAAAACCGTTGTGCACATATCGCAGATGCAGTCAATGCTATCTAGTGCAATATAGATAGTGTCACGTACATATAAGAACGTGACAATTATCGCTCGTAAAGCGCATGACATGTAGATACACACCATCTCTTATTTACTTCCGTAAAATTATTTTATTTTTAATATATGGAAACTTAGACATATTTTGATTCAGAATTTTGTTTAATAAGAATTCTGCTTTTGACTCGAAATTTTATTTACAAAATGAAAACTCGTTTACTTCTATTTTTACTTGGAATTTACTTGGAATTTTACTTACTGACAGAACTGATATGTAAACTTCGATTTGTACTACGTTATCTATACTGTTTTGGATCTGTTTAAATAGTAATTTAGAATTTTATCAACTGTATAGAGATAAAGTCAATCTACTTCAATTTTTCTTAGTTTCGTACAAATAAAGTTATCTAAACGAGGCAATTAGAAGTTAAAAAAATAATGATCAGATGTTTAAACGTCATCATATATATTGCGATATGAAGAAAAAAATCAGAGACAGATTAACAGTTCATTATATTTCAATTCAAGTCTTGTTAGTATATTGCTGTCCTTGTCATTGATAATATTGTATAAAAGAAGGTACATATAGATCCTCATCTTTATGTAATCTTATTAAAAATTCTTATTAAAAAAAATATTAACCGTCTAACGGCGATGTTTTTAAATATAATAGCACGTTGAAATAAAACAATAAAGTTTTAAAAGTCAAGCACGAATTTTCTATGTTATTCACGTGAAATTTTTCCCAAAAGATTTAATGTTTTCTTTATCATGCCACAAGACAACGCACAAATATTATAATAGCAAAGTATTAATAGCAAAAAGTATGATATTGTAATATCAATGTCAGTGAGACGTTTAACAAGAAGTATTTATCATTGGAAGTACTGATTACGATTTTAAGACACAGAACAGTGCGTATAATATACATCCGCTATCTTTTTGCCAATTAACTCTTATAAAGGTTAATTAACTAAAGTGGAAGAAGCACACAACGTTCTTTTTATTCTTTGTTTAATCATGTTCGTGTTACAATTAGATATGCATTGTTATTACCGTTTAAACTTTAAATGGATGTCGCTGCTCTATAAGCAATATCTCCTCACAACCAGTATAATTAAGCTTTCAAAGCAATTTGTCAAATATGTGGGTGCAAAGTATTATTTCGTTCTTTGTTCACTGTCGAACAACTTAAAACGTAATTTTGATTAACCATAGATTAGACTGGCAAAAATGTTAATTATTGTCTGTCTGAGTTTGCTGGACAACTCAGTTTTAGTGAAAAAAACAATAAATTAAATAATTAAAAAAAAACAGAAAAAACAATTGAGAAAAAAAGAAGTTAATTTGACCAAATTTTTTAACTTGATTTTTAAATTTTTCGAATATTTATATATTTCAGTTAAATATATAGATACTTGAATTAAAGTTTGTCTTACGAGTATTTCATGTATTTAAGTTAAATACATAAACACATCCAACTAAAAATTTAATTAAGTTAAAAAGTTTTTCAACATACTTTTTTCTCAGTGTATGGATAGATTGATTTTAATATAGATATATGTAGGTATAATTGTTAAATTAAAAGTAAAATAAAAGATGTGAAAGAATTTTTAAACAGAATAATACAGTATATTTATCGATAAAGCTTATACCGATAGACGTTGGCATTTTGTGTCAAAACATCACAGAGCTAAAATAAGTAAGAATTCCTTTCTTTATCATAATCCACTCACAAAATATTTTCAAACGTACTTTTAAAATGTAATGAAAGGTCAGTGTGCGACGTAAAGTGTCATGTAGAGTATGCATATAATCAGATAATAATTATAATCTCAAAGAGACAGAGTGACAGAAAGATAATACTTACAAAATATTATACTTTTGAAGATACCCTTGAAATGCGATGAATGTTGATAGTGAGGTGCAAAATGTCATCCAGATCGTGTATCTAGATGATAACTAAATTACGAAGAAAAGGAAAGAAAAAAAAGGGAACTAAAAAAGAGAACAGGACGTGAATTCACCACGGCGCGCACCGGCTGACAGTTGATTCGTCCAGTCAATCCCACAACATTGTTTGAATCCGCCCGGACCGTTTGTGCTCTCTCGTCGCGTTTTCTGGTTCATAAAGAAAAAGAAAAAAAAAATGAAAGAAATGAGACGAAAATCACTCACGCGTATGCGACGCACACGCGTGCGAGTTTTGTCGTTAGCGTGTCGCGCGCTCTATCACATGCCAGCCGTGCCTTTCGCGCCGAGCGTACGGTGTGAACTGATTGTTGCTGCGCATGCACGCTCGCTTCCTCGCTCGCTTGCTCGCTCATACAAGATTCCCACCAGCTGTCTGACAAGGGTTCAACAATTGGTCGGCGCATGACCGGACCATGAATCACGCGGTACAGGTTTAAAAGAAAAACTCTTGTGCACTTTCTTAAATGGATATTCTCACTTTTTGGATTTCAAAAAGTGGGTTATTTCTTGACATTTTTTAAATAGTTTAAACTTTAAGAAACTTATTTTAAACTTTAAGAAAAAAAAAAACAAGTTAAAGATATGAGATTTGCAAACGTTTTTATTGACGTATAAACTGTTTGCAAAATTTTTTATAAAGTTATTTCAAAATAATATATTTTTGAAGTGTTGCTACGATAACTCATTTAATTTTAATCAAATTGACTCAAAATTTTTTGCGAAATTTGCAACTTGTTTTTCTCTTATTTGATTTGTAACTAAATAAAATTTTTTTAAAAATGTTATCAGTAATAGTCTCAAAAAGAGGCAAAAAAATTATAAAAATTTACGTATCATAAATCAAGAATTAGCAAGAATTAGCCAGTACTTTTTAAAAGTGTATACATGTTATACATATGTGTATACATGTGTGTAAATATTTAGCGTCGGAGGGTTAAACAATTTTTACAATTTAGATTAACCAATAGCTCTTAATTTCAAATGGAAATGTACTTTCTGCAGAGTTCTCATTTTCACATTATCTATACGTAATCAATTATAGATATATGATAAAAATACTTTTAATCTAAAAAAATTTTAACTAAAAAAATGCTTTTGTAATTTTGATAATGATTTATGAAAGTTAGTAAATATTTATAAAAAAATATATTTTAATTGTTTTTTTAAAAACAAATTTAAAAAATAGATTTTTTTTAAAACTAATACAGAATATTTACTTAATTCTTTGGTATGCGATCTTTTTTAAAAAGGGAACTTAATACTTTTATGTAAGAAACAAAAAAATTTTATTTATAAATTAAATTAAAAAATTTTTTTGTTTTTTGTAAAATAAAATTATTAAATGAGCATTATGTTACAGTCTGTACTTTAATTCTAGAAATGGATTTTTAATTCTGTAAATACAATTAAAAAATTAGTGAATTGAAAATAATCAAAATAATCGGTAAAACAGGACAGCTTTAGCATTTCCTTAATACCTTTGCATTTACCAAACAAAGATCACAACTACAAGAACCTTGTACAGAAGAATGACATTGAAGAAAAATTGTGAAGCCTATATAAATCTGATTTGAAAAATTGATTATTATTAATAATTTTTAGAGTATGTTCTAATTATTTACGTCTTGTAATATTTCAAAATTACAGTTTTTACAGCATGTGATTAAATTGTTCTGTCATTTCTCTCCCGTAATCTATCATTCTTATCGAATTACGGCTATTGCATTTACACAATTTATTAATTTCTAAAACCTTGATTTTTTAAATTTTGTATTAATTTATACTATAAATATATTATTTTGTTTTGTGTGTGTGTGTGTGTGTGTGTGTGTGTGTGTGCGCGCGCGCGCGCGCGCGTGTGTGTGGGGCAATATTTGAAGAATACTGTAATTTAATTTTCTTTTAATTAAAAGTTTTTTGTTTGAAGGATGATTCTTAATTGCTTGATGCCTCCTGTTTTTATGCAACCCGATCACACTTCTTGTATTGCAATTCAATTCGCGGCATGGCAGTAGATACCAGTAGAGATTTCATTATTTTTATTACAATTAGAAAATAATTGAGAGAGCCGTTATATATATAAATAATGTGATAATTTATTAGATTTTTTCTTCTTTTTAAACAAATTTGCGATACAAATAATTAAGACGTAACAAAATAGATATGATATATCAATACAAGATAGCGGAAGAATACTGTTTATAGATAATTCAGATGTCTATTTTATCATTAAATCGGATAAAGATTTATTTAACTGCTTTGATCGCCATGTAAAGGCGCTGCAAAATGATCTACAGTTGATCTAATATAATATACATTTGATTATAATTATAAATATGCTTATAAAAATTAATTTGGCTAATAAAAATTTGTTATGTACATACGTCAAAACAAAATTAACTAGATCTTCAAATTGATTTTTATGAGCATATTTATATCTATAATCAAATGCATATTACAGCATAATTAAAATTTAAATCTTGTTTAGTAATGATTGTTACTTTTTTCTATCTACAACGGTAATGGTAACATACATTTTTGCAGTAACAGTAACGAATTATTTGTTACTTTTAGTGTTACTTTGGTTATTATTTTTATATCTATTCAATAAATTGAGGGTGGGTGATCGTGCGTGGGTCCTATAATTCTTAGGCTGACCAATCAGTCATCGATTCTTCGAAGAAATGATGTGATTGGCTAGTAAAAACTATTAATCTTAAGGGGATTCTAAAGTTGTTCTATTTTACCATAATAATCAATTATTTTCAATTCACATGATAATCAATTATTTTCAATCTTTTAATTGCCTTTACCGAATTAAAAATCCTTTCTCAAAATTAAAGTACAGATGATAACACACAGTGCACGTAATGATTTTATATAAAACATGAACAAAATTTACAAATTTACAATTTTATTGTTTTAGTTAAAGAACGTGTATAAGTAATATTAAAATTATATAATACAGAAAAATTAATTTAGAATTAATTTTCTTCTGCCCCTCTCTTTTTCTCTCCCTCCTCTCTTTTTTTCTTTCGAATTAGAACTTAAAACATTGATGAAAAAAATTGATGTAAACTAATTTTATATGGAGATTTTGAATATACAAGATAGTTCTCTTTTAATGTTTAATTATAATTAACACAATATATTGTATTTAATTAAATTAAAGTTATGCGGAATAAATGCAGTTATAAAATTTTTTATTACTTACTTTATAATATAAGTAACGAAAAAATAACAAATTGTTTCTTTTTAAATAACGGTAACGATAATGTATTACTTTGTAAAATTAGTAATGAGTAAAGGTAACATATATGTTACTTTTACAGAGTAACGTTTTCAACACTGATATATAATGTCAAAAATATATTAGAAATACTTGTTTTGCAATGATTTTGCAAGGTTCTTTAGAAAGAGTTATTCTATTGAATATTAATTATGTGTAATTAAATTTAATATTTAATTTTTTTCTTAAAATTTATTTTTATATATTTTTTTTTCATTTATTAAAAAGAGAATTATAAAAATTATTAAGAGAAAAGATTTCTTTAAACAGATCAGTTGGAGACAGGATTGAAATCACATTATGACATTTGGATGAATATGACTCATCATATGGAATGTGATTAAAAATAACATCTAAATGTTAAAATCATTGTCGGTTAATGACAATGGAGAAGTGTATAAAAGCACTTCAATATTGATATGGCTCATAATAATTCGATACTATCTTATTGCTTTATACTCGTCGTAAAACACATTCCCTCCAAGTACATAAACTTTCACCTATGTCACATAATCAAGTCTGACAAGATTACATTATTTTTGAAAGTCAATCAGAATATTTGCTAAAACGATTACACTTTATTACGATTAAATATAAAAAGTTCTTTTAGCATATAAATAAAAATCATTTTTTATAGTCTTTTCAGCGTTGAATATTATGCTTATAAATGTTCTCTAGCAAGTAACACTTTTAAGAAATTTATAGCAAAAAAAGTTTATTTTAAAATTTTGTTTAAAAACTGAAAGTGTTATTAAAATAAACTAAATTTTGATTGAATTAAAACATTTTCAACGTATTATATGTAGGAGTTACAACATATTAAAATAGATAAAAATAATTCTTTCTGCAGTTCTTTTTTTACCGCAAAATTGTAACATAATAGAACAATTTAATACGATCGATTGTATTCAGCATTTAAACAACTATGAGAAACAATTATCCTTATTCTTTAAAATTTCTTTTAAACAGTTATTATTATCATTTATTTTGTTGTTGAAATTTTTATATAGATTTACCTAATACTACCAATCCTACTTATATATTTAGTTTAAAAATGTACACACACACACACACACACACACACACACACACACACACACACACACACACACACACACACACACACACACACACACACACACACACACACACACACTTATTATATGGTGCTATATATATATATATATATATATATATTTGCTTATTATATGATGTTATTCATGTAATCATAAGTTCCACTTATGATTACCATAATAACAGAAATTATCGTAACATTTCGAAAAATAATTTTACAATTCAATATACGGTGGCATGCAATGTAATTTACAAGTCACAAGTTAAATATAATTGTTTTACTTATTAATGTTATAGTTGCAAAATAAGCTAGGAGTACATACTTGCAAAATATATATTTAAAGAATTAAATATTTGCAAGAGTTAAATAACAAATTAAATACTTACATCTTGATACATTATTATTACTACATAGTTAGAAAGAACAAAGCAAAAAGGATTTTTATCAGTTACTTTTAGTAATTATTTTGGTAATTATTATGTACTTATTACTTTATTTCTTTTGTTATAATTATTTATTCGGTTAAGAACTAATTATATTAAAAAAAAAAAAAATACAAGTATAGGAATGAGTAGCTATGAATTAAGAATGTATCTTCGTTATAAAAGGAGAATTATAGGTTTCGCACTTATTAAATGCACATGGGTCAATCATTTAATGGCTATACATATATAAAGTCGTGAGCTCTGTGGATTTTACATCTTGCAAATATATAATTGATGCTTCAATCACCTTATGCCATATCACGCGATTTTAAGTTAAAACGATTGTTGATTGACGTCTGATGATACTTTGAAGTTTATCTCAATGATTCTCAACGAGTTTCCTCGTCTGAGTGATAATTATTTCATTTTGCGTTCTCATTCGACACCAACTATATTATGCAAACAATAACAAGAGAGTTTTGTGAAATATTTATCTCTGTTGCATTTAGAAATTAGAGATTTAATAACGTGCTTGTTATTCTAATATAAATGTTAATAACGTGTTGTTATGTTAATAAAATAATTAGATTCATTGAAAGTACGGAGGTTCAACCCTCTCTCTTTTGTATCTCAGAATCTCGGCTTTCTCAGAAGAGATGTGTTTTATATAGGTTCTATGAATTTTTTGGGGGGGAGGGGGAATGATTCCAAAACAGCTATCAAAATTGAAATTTTAAATAGATACAAGATAGCGATTGTAAAAAACTGAAATATTGATATATTTGAAATACAAGCGCGGATTAAGAATCTTTTTGATTACTAATTAAACACCGAAGGAACAAATAAAATTTAAAATGGTGAAAATAAAATATTGATATATTTAATATAAATGCGGATTAAGGTTCTTCTCCGATTATTAATTACAAATTAAAATAAAATTTAATGTAATTAAAAAATAACAAATTTAAGATGGCGACTAGTAAAAGCTAAAATATGTCGATATATTTAAAATATAAGTTTGAATTATGTTTTCCTTCTGAATAGTAATCATAAATCGGATACAAAAATTTCGAATTAAAATAACACATCTTGGATAGTTATTACAAGGAACTTTTGAGCATATTGTTGCATAAGTATGCAAATAAGTGTATCCGTTAGAATTCCCAGAAAATGACCGTAATAGTATGCAGTAGCATGGGTAAGGACACTTTCTAATTAAAAAGTTTTTAATTTTTTGAAATTCAAAATAACTGTCATATTGAATCAGCCATTTTGCATTTTGAAAAAGCCAAACAGCATTATAAAGTTTATATCAATACTTACTTTTGAGTCTTGATAAGACATTTTATAACAAAAAATGTTCTGGTTGATATTCCGGTTGGCAAAGAACTTATATATATTTATATAATATATATATGTATGTATGACTGTTAAACTTAAAATAGATTTAAAACAATAAATAAACAATATTTTGAAAGATGAATTGTGAGTTTGCGCATACAATTTAATGAATTTTTTACATAATACACGGTTATTTACTACTTACATTAAAAGTTAAACTTTTCGCAAAGTTTACATAACTATATTTTATTGAGAACATATCATTTCAAAGTGTGCAACGGTTTGTACACGTTGAATCTTCCTATTAGAACAACTAAAGATAAATGTCGATAGGACTATTTGTTAAAAATTATGATGATTTTTTATAAATGGAACATATAAGACTTGAAAAGGTTAACTTTACACGAACATAGTATAAAAGATTTTTTATTCAGGATAATTTGATTTTGATGATGCATAAATGCGTAATGCGACGATGTATCATCTTCAATTGCGCATTACTGCCTGCCTTATTTAATTCAAAGTTTTCTAACACGATCACATACAATGATAAACGATGCATTGTCAGTTTCAGAGAATTATAAATATGAAGCAAATTATACATCAGATTATGATGCGTCGAAATCATGTTCTTTATTTTAAAAAACGCTCTATGAAAACTCAAGACACGCCTTACAAACCTGAAGTAATTTTTTTTGTCAAAGACAATTGCTATTGAAATTCCATTTCTTGTGACATTTTATTTTCAGAAAAATTGTATTAATGTAGTACATGTGCGTAACGGTTAAATATAAATTAATTATGTATAATATATCAAATCTTTGTATAAATCTTTCAGAATACATTTTATATTACAGTATTAAAATAAAACACTAAATGCAGTAAAAGATAGAATAATTTAAATCTTAATATGCTAGAATTAATTTAATAAAAGGAAATTATAGGAAATATCATGTAATGAAATATAGAAAATGTAGGAATATTATTCATATAGGCATATATTGAACAAAAATATTCTATTTTTATTTAAATTTTTATTACATTTTTTAAGAGATATTGTATTGATAATATTAATTACAAATAAAAAATTTAATTTTTACAATTTTATATGTAAAATAATTTAATGGTGCATATATATATATGTCGAATATTATAGTAAAATGTAATATATTGTGTAAAGCAGAAGTAAAAGTAAAAGTAATATACTATTGCTAGAAAAAATGTATAGTTATTTATTTGACTAAATTTTTTTACTTGAATTTTCACTTAAATTTCTTTAGTATATAAAGTGTGTATGTATTTTACTTAAATGTATAAATTACCTAAACCTTAATTCAAGTATTTATAAATTTAATTGAAATATACAAATATTTAAACTAACGAAATTTAATCAAGTTGAAAAATTTAGTCAAATTAATAACTTTTTTTCTCAATGCATGAAAATTATTTCGTTTTGCGTGCTGACGAATTTGAGAATTCTATTTTATCATGGCCTTCAAAAGAAGTTGGTTGCAAGGATATCAAGATTAATATCTGTTAAGAATTCGGAAAGGTTTGATCACTGATCGGCCAACGATTTCTGGATGAAGTTCGTGCGTGAAGTGATGATAGATCAAAATGCTTATTGCACTATACAAAGTGTTTCAGGATTAAACGTCTAACTTAATCTTAAAATACGAATTTAGAAAAAAATCTAGAAAAAGAAGTAAGGCAGTTCTTCTACACTAATATGTTTCTAAATGTTTTAAAAAGTAACAGCATTGCAAATAAAGAATTTTATGAAATTTTATATCTAGATTATATTATAAATAAATAATAAAATGTTTATTTTATTACAAAAAGTATAAAAATTTTAACATAATTATAATTCTGACATGTTATTTTGATATCGATAGATTTTTTATAATAATAATAAAACGTAATATAATGATTTTATTATTTTCTCTCTCTCTCTCTCTCTTTCTCTCTAATGATTATATTTTAGATGTTTCCTTAAAAAATGTGTTTCCAGGTATAGGGAGGAGCTTTTTTACTTATTTCGAGTATTTAAATTTATATTTTATGTTTGAATTTAATCCTGAAATACCTTGCATAATTGCGATAGAGCTTAGTCAATCACAACTTTTATCTAGAGGCTATACAAGGTGTTTATTATATATTATTGAACATCGATGATCATTTCATCTTTTCATAAAAATGTTCAAAATTACTTTACGATTTTATTACGCGAATAATTTAATCTGTTGTATCATAGGCATTACTGATTTGTATCTCTTCTTTAAACATGCACAAATGCTTATTTAATTAGATGCATTTTTGAGCAGGATATTGAATTTTACATCAAATACCCGTGATAATATATGGCGAAGAAGAGAATTAGAATAATCATACATAATGAATAAGCACAAAATGGTTTTGTATTTATTCCGTACACAGCAACGCTGATGTTATCTATTGCCTATCACAGCAAGAAAAAGACAATGTTGCTTCCGCATGAATAATTTTCTAGGCGATTAATTTTGACATTGAGAAGTAGGCGATGATAATTATATCATCTTTTATTAAATCATCTTTTATAATTATTTTATAAATAATTAATATATTTGACAATAATGATATTTAATAAAATATTAAAAAAAAATTATAAAAAATGACGTGAAATTAATCAATCAATACAAATAAATGTTGTATATTTATAATTTGTCATTTAGCCATTTAGTTTAGTAAAAATTTTAATTGCGATTTTAACATAATATAAATTTGAGTGACAGAATTATGTATCTCAAAATTGAAGGAAGAATATAATATATTCAGAAACACATTATTCTTCTCTATCTCTATGTAGTTATATAACGCTATAGGCCGTGTATGAAGTTGTAGCAGATATCGATTACGGCATTGCAAACGTTGGTTTACTGCCGAGTGGTTAAACGCTTAGTACGGACGTTGATTGGCATCACTTTGTGTGCCATTCGAAAATAAGCTGTTAGCAATACCGCACGGTAGCTTAACAAGATAGAGATTGATTCAAGAAATTTTAACGTTATAGCAATCTGTCATCGCACGTAATTAAGCCGTCACAGCGGTATTTATGGTAGACGTTTGTTCGCACTGTGTTGTCTAGCTCAAAGAGAGAATTAATTATACATATTTTCTCACGCAGTATCGGATATAGACTGTGATTGCCTATGAAGCATCGCAAAGCAATAACGTTGTCAACTTAAAGCAATATTAACTTGTTGCAAGTGCATATTCATTACAAGATAAATCCGATAAGAAAAGAAAAGAGAGATGATTTATAATATAAGTTTTATTATAAAAAGTAAATTGAAGTCAATTCGACGGACGACGTATAGGATTATTACAATTATTATTATTATGATTATTATGATTAAGATAGGATTTGATATGGGCCAATGGGATACCGTGTGATGATTTATGTATCAGGTAATGAATCTCATTGCATTCATTCACAGGATCAAAGAACCAAGTTTCATTCAGAAAATTCTGACGCAAGAATGGCCGAGCACTATCATTCAGAAACAATTTGAGTAATGGCCACTGTGAAAGAGACGTAACGTAAGCGCGCGTAAATCCCGTCGATGGAAGCACAAGGACTACAACTGCGTTTTATCTTCGTTTCTGCCTCGGCGGCGCGTTCATTCCTCTGCGCGCTCGTTCACCAACGGGCAGTTGCAATCGCAATAATTGTTTCCCCGAGTGCTGTGAGAAATTCGTCTGCTCTTTTCGTGTTAGGAAAAAAAAGACGGCTGGCCTTCTGTGCCTAAGTATAAGACATTCCTAGGCAAGGTCGATGTCGCAATGCTGCGGACGCACCTTGGATTTATCTCCCGCACGAATTATCGGCCGGCGAGGGATTCCAAGTAGCTCTGCTTAATACAGACAAACAAAACAGTATTTTAAAGAATTTATTACATATTTATGAATTTCATATTTGCATGTAACAATTTCAACGTTGGTAACATAGGAGTCGATTTATGTTTTATAAAGTTTAAGCCTTTCTTTTTACCCGATTCTTGCACGTCGAGCAATAATATTCGTTATACATCTGAGTTATTGACGCAATCTTGTTCATATGGATTTCGCCTGGAAATATGTAAACGGTCGAATGGGAGGAGTCGACAAGTCGCGGCCGACAAAGAGGTGGACAGGGAGGGAAAGCACGATCGGGCATTAAAGTCTCCCGCAGTTTACATTCATGTGTTTCCTACGATTAATCATTCTTGATTATGATTTTATGATTCAGGCACATCAGCATTAATTTTACTACCATGATGCCATCTTTTAAACTTTTGCAATTTACCACTGTTACAACACAGGAATATGATTCCCAAATTACTTTTTTCGTTTTGATTAATTTCCAATTTTTTCTTAATATGTTTATTTCGACAGAACGTAACATTCATCAAGTTTTGTGTATTATTTGTATTAAATTTTCATAGTCATAAACGTACTTACAGTCTTGTCCTTACTGTATTCATTCTTTGATTATTTAATTTTAATCCAATTATATCAAGTTTAATTATTTTTAAGCATGCGTTTTTGGCTCTTTGTTATACCACTTGGTAAGGGCCCAAAGACAGAGGCGAAACGTTGTGTTAACTACCAATTAAATAAATAAATGCCAGTTGAGTCGGCCTTTAACTGTCTACTTTTTGTTAATTATTACTGACGGTAACCAAAATTACTTTTTTGCTACATTGTTAAATTTTTACGACTGCCAAACGTCTAAAAAATTTAAAATAATAATATAATTCTTTTAATATCTCTTTTTTTTCATTATCTACCGTAATATAAAATCCGTTGATTAAAAATTTTGCGCAAGAAAGACGTAGAAACGTGTAATTTAAAACTTGTACTTGAACAAACGGTTTACAAGCAACCAGTAAACCGTGGATCAGCCGAGCGCATTTCCTTCCCATTTGTCAGAGTAATGTGTCTAGCAATGTATTTAGGTTTGAGATGATAAGGAAGATGTGCACGCGATCCGTACAGTGTAGTACGTTTGTTTTCCAAATAAGACTCTATACAGAAGTCTGTAGAGAATGGCACATCCCCTAGAATTTTTTCAATCTCATGAATAATTAAGCAGCGAAATAATAGTCGGCATTTTCCAAGGATAATATTTCAGTTCTTTGAAGCCCAAGGTAAATTAATAAATATCCGACTGTAATTCGTCTAGTGAAATAATTGAACGTGCGAGGTGTTCGTTGACACATGTCCGAGTATGATTTAGAAATTTGGAAGGCGTATCTGAATTTCCAAATAAAGTGAGAGATTCCATCAGAATGAACGAAACTTTCTAAATTGCCATGCACGCTCGGGGCATTATTGTTATTGGGATTCGTTTGCATTCCGCCCGCATGCATTTATGCACTACGCCACGTGAACGTTGAGCTCTTGAAGACGATGTGCGAACAAGTGCTACAATGTCAACAGGTTTCTCAGATTATGCAATCGATCGATTTAGGCGCCGCGTGGAAAGGTCAAGTCGATTTGAGATTACTTTTGGCAGAAGATTCTACTTCAGCCCGAGTCTTCTCTCTCGATCCGTCCCTCTTTGTCCTTTCTTACAGCCGCGGCTGGACAGAACCGTGGCTTTTTCTCGTTTTTGGCTACCATTACGATCAGGGAAAGTGGGGTCTACGGTTTCGTATAAAAGCGCATTCGGGTCCCATGGCGATCACACTCGAAATCTCATCACGCTCCTTGGATCGACAGATTCGAGCCACCCACACGACAAAATGAAATTCCTCGTGAGTTTTACTTTATCTTCACTTTATCTTTAATCATTAATACATATAAGTAAATTTAGCCGCCTATCAAGCTAACGTCATCTAACATGATCACTTCTAACATTATTACATCTAACATTAAAATTCTAATTGATTCTGTTCTTCTAATTTAAAATTTTTGTAATATTTTTTACAAACTTACTGTGATTAACATCTATTAGCATAATGTGCATTATATTTTGTCGTATAATTAAAAAGAAATCTTTTGTAAACTTTTAGTCTTCTTTTAGATTTATCAATGCCACCATTTACTTGGAATAATTCTTGGATTTCCCCAATTGCTTTGATCTTCTCCGATCTTGCGAGAACAGCTTGTTACGATACTGTGATCTAATTAATGCTTAGCTAATTAATAGAGGGAAGAATAGAGTGTTAAGTGCAAATCAAATGTAATAAATTAACGATAATTCGCGTTGAGAAACTGGCGGACCTTTTATTATTAAGCGAACTATTAACTTGCTTATCTCAAGATTATTTAACATCTCGATGATATCCAATCTTCTTTTCGCGGATTTGCTACGAAACCTGTAATCTTTTTTTTTTTGCAGCGCAAAGTAGTAATTTTTTGCCTTCTGTACTTTCCGGCCAATTACATTGATTTTACATAATCGACATTATAACGCCGGTTGACTCTTAAACAACAGAAATCTGTTATTTAACCGGCATATTTTGTGTGTTTGTTTAATTAAAAATCCAACTTAATCGCAATAACGATATTACAAATTGTTGCGCTTGTTTGGTAAAATTCCAATTATAGTACAATGTATTAGTCTTTTATATTTTTTCAATATTATAATTATTTCTGTTTCTTTCCTTATTCCTGAGTTTTACTTATTTCTTATCGTATCCTGAAACAGACCGATAAAAATTCTTTACAATCTGTCAATACTAACTTTACTAATGTCTGTTCATAGTCGCGCTACAAATTTTCATAGGAAATATCATAATAAGAAATTATTTTCATCGTGTCTTATATTTTATTCTGACTTTTTGTTTAGATCGTATCCCTCGCTCTGGTCGCCGTGGCTCTGGCCCAGCACTCCGGCCCTACGTACAAGCAGCCCGTGCAGCCGGTGGCTATTCTGAAACAGGCGCATGACTTCTCGCCGGAGGGTTCTTACAACTACGCTTATGAGACCGAGAACGGAATCGTCGCTGCCGAGCAGGGCTCACCGCAACCCGTTGGACCCAAGGGCGATCCTGCGGTCATCTCCCAGGGCCACTTCCAGTATACCGCTCCCGACGGCACCCCCATCGCCGTTCAATACACGGCCGACGAGAACGGTTTCCATCCGCAGGGTGCCCATCTGCCGGTCGCCCCGCATGTGCCCGAGTTGATCCAGAAGGCCGTCGCGTACGTTCTGGCCCACCCGCAGCCCGAGAACCAGCATAACTAAATAACATCGATGACATTTAGCAACGTCTCCGGACAAAGGCCTACCTCTCGTGCCACTCTCGCGAACTATAGATGTATAAAGTGTGTTTTTCTAATATATAAATATAAATATTTCTTAAAAAAAAAAAAAATCTCTTTCGCGGCATGCTCATTTACCGCGACAAATCCACTGCGACTTGCCCAGCAAAACCGAAAAGGCGTTATTTTTAGTGAGACATTTCTTTTAATAAGACAGCAGAAATTAGCACAATAAAAAAGTTATATAATTATATTGTAACAGTTGTATTATCTCTATCTAGATTTTTTTTCTATTATTTATATATAATAATTTTATATACATATATCATGAGAACCGAGAGGATTGAGTTTAATTTGGTTTTGTGCGCTAATTAATTCGTCGCATTCTTTGAAGATGCGCTGTTTATAATTTATAAAATCGTAGCTCTCTAGAGGTCAGGTAGATTCCGTGGATTCTGTAGGAAGGACGGGACGGGATATTTTACGTCTTCTTTATGCATGCGCGCCAGATATTTCCGGCCGGGAGACCCTGGCATTTATTCTTACGCAACAAGCATAACCGCGTTACACCACCACGCCAGTTTAGCAATTTCGTCGACGACACGCGAACGACACCGGAGTTTCTATTTGCGAAGGTGTGGATAGAAATGTCGCTGCGGACACTGGGATCAGGTAAGAGATATTACCCATGTGATCTAAGCCTCACACATTTTCGTGATTCCTCTTAGGAAATCAGTGGTTTCTTTAAGGAAGTAACGTTACATTTTGCGCATCGCGCGACGCGATTGCCTTGGAACCGGGACGAAGGAACGCGATAGATCCGCAAGACGAAGGAAAAGACGTAGGTGGGTGCGGACGATAAATATTAATCGAGAGAATATCGAGGGAATGACGGCAAAATTCATTATTACCCAAAATTAGTATCAAGGCTAGAGTATCACACCCGACTCGATGAATTATGCCTTATGATTTATGGATCTATTGTTGCGCGGTGTTGCGCGCTATGAATAGAAGCCGCATCAAGAAAGCTACATTGCGCTTACGCTTGAACAGAGTTTCCTGCTTCTGAGGATATATTGCAAGACTTGAATACAATGCGATGTTCGGTAAGGACTAGCGCCCATTTTGAAAAAAGTTCTCATTCTGTAATAGATCATTGATAACGAGAGTAGCGTCGCTTTAATAGCAATAATATAGTAATAGGGTGATTAATTGTTTAGTAGTAGCATTTGTACAACAGCCACCGTTTATTGTCCTCGCGTGAGGAGCACAATTAGCGCTGATTATCGTTGATCCGATTAAGATGTAATTTTCGTACGCGACGTAATAAAAATTCCCCGTGGAAATACTCGGCCGTATCGCGGCATCATTTCAATTAACGTATGGAAGATATTTCCTAGGAAATCTCACGATCATTACGGCGCATACCGTTCGCTAATAAAATGGCAACGATTTTTCGCGCCTACTGGCGTGCATCGTTACCGGTGTAACATTGTATAGGAAATGAACGGGTGGGAGATTGCGAGGATCGATAATACCCTGTTTTCCGTGTGACGTCTATCTCACGATGGCACGCAAAGGTGGGAAATCATCCATTGAGATTCTTATCCCGCTGACTATCTCGATCTTATTACCAGTAACGCGCTTCGCAAGCGTAACGTGAAGACTATATTGTTGCTAATCGATAGATTAATATATCAGATGGACCGATAATTTAATAATTGAAAATTTTCGCGATTGAAGAAATAATCGTTAACAAGAAAAGTATATTCAGTGAGACAATAATTATTATATGTTACTACATTATGATTTTTTGGTGTCACCTGGTAATAATTATTATTGATCTTTTTATTTATGAAAGTTATTTAAGTGCAAAAAATATTTATTTGTATTCTTATGTATGTTACATGACAAATAAGCAATTCATAAAATTATAGTGATTTTGAAAATGTATAAGAATCTTTTACATGTTACTTAATTTTATTGCAAATATATATAACAATTTATATATACAAAGTTAATGTACTCTTCTTTTTACCTTTGCTAAGTCAATTTAAAATATTTTAAAGAAATTTGTAATCTTGCAAGTTCTTGTTGTATTTAAAATAATTTTTATTATTGAATCGTAAATATATCAAATAAAAAACAATAATACTCTACAATGTAGAGTCTAAATTATCGACAAATTTTACGTATTAAAATATGTGCTATCTATACAAACATGAAATTTTTACAACTATCTATATATAAAACTAAAAGTAACTGACATTTAATATAATTTATATATGAAAAATCAAAACTGCAGTAATATTTTATTTCATAATTTATAATATGCACACTCAGAAAAAAGTAACTAATTTGATTAAATTTTTTAACTTGATTAAATTTTGTTAGTTCAAATATTTATGTATTTCAGTTAAATTACACTTAAATTAAGGTTCAAGTATTTTAGTTAAATACTCAAATTTAATCAAATAAATTACTTTTTTCTCAGTGTAATTATATGGTTACAGTAGGAACAAAAGAGTTAATTTTGTTTATTATTTATCGATGCATTTATCGTATATTATTTCATACTCGATACAACTACAGCAGTTCACAAACGTTCACGATCGCGCGATCGACTAATACAATTATCGATGCTCTCTTATAGTGCAATGATCAAAGCGTTAATTAACGATCACTTTTTTTTGCGAACAAACACGAGAATCGCGAGTTGGACTTTGAGATTCTCAACGCGGCAACAAAAGTGATTGGCGATAATAGGCGCTGGCTGGCTCGAGAGGAGAGGAATTCCCTGCTCGTTCTCGCGCGCGGATATCGAGACGAGCGACTCTAATTGCTGGATCCTCAGTGGGCGGTCCTGATAGGCATGACCGCGGGAACAAGTAACGACATATGTCGGTGGGCGCAAATGCGCTGCGATGTATCGCGCCGTGCGATATGGAGAAAGAAGAAAATCCGCGATGGCCGATGCGCGGTGCGATCGACTCGAGAAAAACGGGTAGATTATCCTAAGCGAGCTGAACCCGTTGAGTAACCCTATCTCGTACTCGAGGGGCTATTTATCGTCGTGAGCAGAGACTTATGAGCCTTTATCGGGACCTACGAACGTGATCGTTTGCATCTCATTCTTTTTATCACTTGACTATAATGGCGTTACATTCTCACCTTAATATCGCGAATGAGTTTAAGCAAATCACATGAGAATTATTAAAAGCGCTGAATTTATGATAAATAATCACTCGTGTGTTTCTAATAATAAATTTTCTACGAACACTATAATGATCCAATAATAAATTAATAAATTGTTCCGCGAGGAACAATAATTTTTCATAAATCCTTTACAGCATGATGAATATACTTTACACCACCTGAACAAATTGAATAAAAAAGAAATTAGTTTTTTACTTCCGATTTCTTTGAAACTTTATATCCTAAGGTTTTTGATATCGCTGATTCCTTGATGAAAAATATAATATTGGAATTTTAAAATTTCTGATAATTTCTGATAATCAATATGACGGTTCCAAATCCGAGAAAATCACATATGACGTAAAATCCATTGTAAGAAAAAATGCACCCAAAAGATATATTCCAACTCCGTGTATAACGATTTCTGAGAATGCTGATTACAAATCTGGACTCAAAATTTAAAAATTTTCAAAATTCAAGATGACAGATTTAATATGGCAGACTAAATTTATAAATAATAGACCAATTTATTTTAATTTGAATATCTGAGGAGCTTTGAAATCGCTGATTATGATCTCTAAAATAGAAATTAGAAAATGGAAAATGGCAAACTCAATATAACGGACAAAGTTTTTGAAAAATGATTAAATTTAATTATATTTGGGTTTTTTTGAGTCATTGATAGGTACAGACGTTGCATTTTGTACAATAAAAAATGAAAAGCGGTACTAATAAAGTAGATTTGCAAAATCTGCAAAGTTTCTTTGTGTTCTTTGTGTATTCAGAAAAGAAATTGTTTTTTTTCCTTTTGTACAAACAACATTGTAAAACAATAACTGCAATGTTACAGTATTGATTGTTCGATCTACAATTTGTAATTTCGGATTCATAATAGCAACCATTAAAGTACCAAAATTCAAATGATTCAGCCGTCTTTTTTGAAAACTTTGGCCGCCCTATGGATCCATTATTCTGAATTTTTTGATTTCAAGTTTAGATTTATAATTAGCGATCCCAAAAATCCTTAGATACCCAAATTGAAATAAATTGGCTCATTATTCATTAATCGTCCGCTGTATTGAATCCGCCATCTTGAATTTTAAAAATATTCAAATTCTGACTCCAGACTTGGATTCAGCGACCTCAAAAATCCCTGTATACAAAATTCCATGAAAAACGCATGTAAGAAAAAATGTATGCTTCAAAGGATTAATTTATATTTAATTCTACGCTCTTGGCTGTAGTACGCTTCAATTTTTCAAATTTGTTCAAATAAATTTTTTCCTATTAATTAATCGCGTTTTTCACAAAGAAAAATTAATTGATATTTGAATTAATATAAGTACATAATCATCTTTTTTTAGAATTTTTGCGTATAGTTTACAAATAAAATTTGATCAATAAAAATTAAGAAAATAAAGCTGGATTAAAATATTGGCATGTGCAAAATCCCAGAGTGTTGCTTCGTACAGATAGTGTGAGATCATGGAGTTAATTTACGAGCAAATACTCTCTGATATGATTATGCTAACATATAGTCCTGTCCTCAATGTAAATTTGTGTGAAAACTGCATATATATTTAGACCTACTTATACGAATCAATTACAATTTCGAATCAATTTAATTTTTAAATCACAAAAGCAAAAATAAAATCCGAACTTCTTTCTCTCTCTCTCTCTTTCTTGATGTAAAAGTAATTTCGAAATTTCATTCGTTAATAGATAGCTCATTTCATAATGGCGAACGGGATAGAGTTGAAGGATTCTCAAAGGCAGATCGCGAGAGATCTGGGCGAAATCCTTCAAATGGAAAGGAGAAGGGTCTGTAAAGTGGTAATTGAAGATCATATCGAGGGCAGATTATATTGATGGGTCTTTCTTTAGCGGCAGGCGCGAATTTACGCCATTATCAAATCGCGCGTTATTACCTGATTATATTTCATTACGTATTATAAATACTGGATGTCACGACTGCAACGGCGGTCTCACGTCCGAGTCGGAAGAGAGATCGATTTTGCGTAATATATGATTGAACAGGTATTACGTATTACCTTTAGACACTGATTTTCAATCATTATCTATTACAAACTTTTCATCATTTTCATTTAAGAATTTAATATTAATTTAAAATACTTTTATTTGAGTAAAGAATAATTTTTCTTACTCAATTTTTAAATAATATAAACGAATTTTTTGTAATAAGTAATAAAATTTCATTTTAAGTATTTTTAACGTTTGTAACGTGAAAAACAAATCGAAGTTTTTGCTGAGAAAAACATTTATTATGTAATTAAACAAAATTCTTTTTTTAGCATTCAGTTCATCGTGTTTATTCATTTTTAAGATCCTTGCATAATACCAGGCAACAGGCAATAGGAACAGAACATAAAGAAAGAGAAAAAGAGAGAAAGAAGGAAGAAGATTTTTCTCTTTCTCTCTTTCATAATTTCTGTTCGTAATGTCTGTTGCCTAGCATCGTGCAAGAGACTTTAATCGTTAACATTAGATCAAATGTGATTAAGATGCGCCTGAAATAGTGATTACTGTACGCGGCTCTTGTTACTAGAATTATTAGGTACATGAGCGGCGTGGATAGATTTCTGCAATTGGGAGAAATTATAACAGAGAAATTTTAAGCCAGTACGTCGAACGAACAAGTCTAGTTCAGAGGGCGGATTACTACGCTCTCCTTGAGTAATCCAGCGCAACTAGCGAATTACGTTCTACTTCCTTGTCTCGTTAGATTAAGTCTACATCACATGCTCTTACATTCGTTCCTAAATTTGATTGCAAAACTGCTGTGAAATTTTTCGACGGAGATCAAGAAGAAATTGATCTTCAATTTTCTTCCAATCCACTCTAAAATTCCCACATACTATTGTAATATTATTGATATGTGACGTTTATATAATTATAAAGTATTACAGTAATATTACCAATATATTATAGTGTATATAATAATGTAGATGTAACATTTTAATATTACTAAGATATTATTGCGGTACATCAATATCTTGGGATTTAATTAAATTATTTCCAAATATATGAAAATCCGCGACCGTTCTGTAGCTTATAAAATTTCGAAAATTTAAATTCCAAGAAGGCTGTATGGCAGAAACTTAACTGGACAGATTTGGGTGAGATTGCGAAGTGGAACCATGGAGAGGAGAGGAACGAGTGGTGGCGCAACGGGTTTAAGATTTCGTGCCTGATATAGAAGCAAGATTCTGCGCGCGCGCGCGCGCGCGGAGATGCTTCGACCTCGGTGAGGAACGCGTCCCTTTCAGGAATTGGAGATGTAAATCCGCGGGCGGGTTGTACCTCCTCTTGGGTAACCCCCGCAACGGCATAACTGGCAGGTTATTCTCTTCTGGCTCTCGTTCTGGCGCTCTCCATCGTTCGCGTCCGCGGTCGCACAATAAAACCAGCGTTTCTCGCGGGAAGAGCAGTTTTTAATGTCAAGGCGCCGCCTTTTGTTGAGGCTCTCTCTGGTAACACCTTTCTGCGCTCTCTCGGACCAGAGTTAGACGAGGAAGAGGCGCGTCGTATACCGCGAGTACGAGCGCGTTGTCGAAATGTCCCGATTGGTACCCACCTAATGTTCTACTCGATAAATGTCAGACACAGAGATTTTGCAAAAGTATCGTTTTGATGAAATTGTCATTGGAAACAGAGTAAAAGTTAGCTACGTAGCGACTATTAGACACCCAAAAAATTTTTTTGTTGATATAGACAGATTTCTTGATATCACAACCAAGATGTGTCGCTAATTTTTTGTATCTGCTAGAATTTTGATTGTCACGTATGGAATTTGAAAATTCTGTTTCTATCAGCTAGATTGATTAGGTATACAATACATATACATATCATAGTATTTGTTAATTATTTATCTGTCTCAGCTAGATTTTACACACGTATAATTTTTGTTGAAGTTGCAAGATCACTTTTTTAAGTGTAGAATTTTCAAAAAGAACCAACTAATAATTTATACGTGAATAATGATTAAAATTACAATTCTTTACATTTTGAGTTATATATGTACGTGCGCGTAAGGTGCACGTATAACTTATAACATGGCGATCGTAGGCGAGGAGTCCACGATGCGTACCTCATTTTCCATAGAGTTACAAATTGTTTTGTTGAGAAGCGCGAGGCCGATGCCGTAATTCACGGAGTTTATTGCGAGCGTAATCCTCTTCGTGGTACACCAAACAATGCAACAATTCTCGCTCGCAGAATGCTAAGCACTGAGACAAAAGAAAGGGTGGGTTCGCTCAGCGACAGTGTAAGATAGGATTCATCCTAGATGTGCCTGAGCTTGTAGATAATAAAAAGGCCGTCATTGTTTGATCGGGTTTGCCCTAGAATGCGGTACAGGTCCGCATTTTATTGCACCGTGAGTTAGCAGATAATAATATAATTGACGATAAGAGATATTGCGTAAACGCGCGTGAAAATATACGTTTAAAATATCACACGGGGAGTGTTGAGCACGAATATTAATGTCATACGGAATTAATAATGTAAAGGCACTAGTTTTAGAAGTAAAAGCTTTAGGAGTAAATTAACAATCCATTTAGATCAAAACGTTTAAGGCTTACAAATATTTCTAATTAAAACTATTAGTTTTGTTAATTAATTCCGTCATATCTATTTGATGCCACATACATACTTTGAGATATTCAAATCTGAAACAAAGGAGAGGATGTAATAACCTTGCTATTTACTTTCTGTCATTGCAATTATTCGTGCTAGGATTTACACAATTGTAAAGGATGATTATAGTGTTTCACGAATTTCGCGGAAAATATCGACGAAGGGTGTTCGCAATTCCGCTCGCCTACGTTTCTGCATGCATTTATTGTCTCTGCCGATGTCCCGCGGGTAATTAGAGATATCGCTGATAAAAGCCGAGTTAACACAAATCCCGCGGAATTAACTTGTACGTACCGTTGTCTCCGTTACACCTACGCGCGCGTGTATTGCAAGTCCAACACGCTGGTGAGATTTAATGGCGAAACAGCAAATATCATCGTTACCAACGTGCTCGGGAAATACGTGAACGTGTGCGCGATTCCTCTTCTCCTATTCTAGTTTAAATACCACCTGTCAAACGTGCAGCACCGGCTCAGTTCTAATCGCCGCTCGTCATGTCTTTGTTCAACTCGGTTTGATTCTTACATCAAACCGCATCCTTACAAGCCCCCTCGTCCTTTTTCCTTGATTAAAGAGATAATCTCGGTTCTTCTCTTCACAGATGGGGGAGGGGGGGGAGAGAGAGAGGGAGATCCTAAATCAAGGGATGAAGACACGCTAATACACGGTTTTGTCCGAGAACTGTCACAAAGATTATAACGTCTCGATACATCCTGCTTTCGAAATGTAAGTGAGTTTACTAATGAAATGTGAGGAAAATTATATAAAAGGATTATGTAAAACATATTATAAAATACAGAAATAATCAAAGTTATAATGTTTTACTTATATTGTTAAACAACTTAACGTTTTTCGAATAACAAAATAAAATCGATATTTACCTCTTAAAAAGATTGTTGAATGTTATAACGTCTTTTTAATTAATCAAATATAAAAGGAAACAGAAATAAATCTCTTAGGATAATAACAATATCTTTAATTTATCGATGGCGCATTGCAGAAAATACGTATAAAATATTTATAAGCGATTATTTTCTTATAATTATTTATTAGTTATGCGTCGCAAACTACTTAGTTATACTCAGTCACAAGGTACCCACGCGTAACTTATCCGTGAGATCTTCAAAGAATGCAGAACAAACACGTAATTATATGGTTATACATTTTTTGTTTCATTTTAAAATCTTTTATCTTTTATAAGCTGAAGTAGGATGCAACCAGGTTTTGATAGCTATTATTTTGATGAATCAAGTAAAACCAATTCTAATCTTTGATCAATAAATTTTTTGAAGGAAAAATATAAAAAGTATTGTAATTAAAAAGAAAAATAAAAATAAAGAAAAATAAAGGAAAACATTGTACACAATACTAGCCATGATCTTGCGTACATAAAAGTTATATTATTAATTATGTGTATACATAATATGTTATTATAAAAAATGTCTGATTATATGAGCGCCATATCATTTCGTTGTTTCACCTTTATTGTTATTAAATCTTATTTATAAGCACTTCTTTGTGGTCTTAGTCTAAATCTGTGCGACATTTTGCACAATTGCACAGAGGAACCAGGAATCTTGAAGAAGTCGCGCAGGCAATCCTGATTGTTCAAAGGATTAAAGGATGCGTATGGTTCAAGATGTTCCGCCCGGGATATGTCGCAAGGATTGGCGATGCGCGGCGCGGCGAATCGCGTTGCATCGTCTCGTAGCGGTGAAAGGAATACGCCCTGCGATGATCCGCGGCGAATCCGGCGGTGGCGATCTCGAATCCCGCGCGCGTTACATGAGACGTTACAAGACGCGAGATGATGACGGTTCTCCCGCGCGGCGACGAGCAATGTATCCTCGTTAAGCTCGATCTCATCGCGTGGATTCGTAGCGTGCACGTGGGCGTGTATATGCGCGCATACACATACGTGCATGCGGTTCCATCCCAGTGAACAAGGATAAGTCTGCAAGCGCGAAATTAGTCCAATTCGCGTTAGATACGATGCGGATGTACAAGTTGCAAGGAGCACGTTGTAATCAGACGTGGCAGAAATCGCGTAATAGGTACTGAGTTTGGAAGTACCTGGGTTTTGCGCTAAAATTTTATTTTTGAATAAATTTTATTGTACAAAAATGTTATCAGATTTTAATTGATGCGTTATCTTTGTTTGTGATATCGCTTAACTATTAAATATTTATACAAGCAAGCTAATAATGAGCAACTGAAATGTAAATGTTCGTTATATACACAAGGAAAAACATTTCTTTATATTTAGTAAACAGTTTTGTTCGGCAATTCCAAAGTATATATTTCTTTGTTTTAAATAAATTTTATACACATTGCTTTAGATTTAATAAAATTTATTAAAAATAACAAACATGTTTTAGAATAGAAATAAAATAGAAATTGAAAACTATTTATTAAATTTAAAGAATTAAAAAATTTTTCTTTTTGTGCACCGAAAGAAAAAGATAGTGTAACAATAACTATAATATTATTATAATTTATAATTATTTTTGCTAACTATATTTTTATAATTATTCAACAATTTGAATTATAGTTTGTTTAAATTGATTATGTAGTTCTCATAATCATAATATTGGTTTATGCAATTTATAATATGATCGCCCCATAACCAAAATGGAAATTTTTAGATAGTAAATTGTACCACAAAACAATCATTATAAGCTACTAGCATATAATTATTATTACCAATATTATACTAATAATTACTATAAAAATAATGTTCCTGACTTATTGAATTATTTTATTATGCAATCATAGTTGCAAATATTATACATGTTTTTCAGTGTGAGCATGGAAAAAATTTTATCTTAGAATTTACTCTTAAAATCATGGTAAATCGTGGGACATGGATTGCTAATTTTATTAAAATTATAATAAAATCCTTGGATGTCTATGTTGTTTTTTAATCGCTCCAATTTTAAAGGTAAATTTTGAGAGGAAAATCTTTAAGTAAACTTGTGTGTTATGCATATATAATTATTTTGTGTAAATATGTGTATGTGTATATATAAAAATAAATGCAAATATAAATATAAAATATTAGGTTATTATTTATATTATAAAACAAAAGTTTCGAAATAGTCCTTTATGTAAAAATGTAACTTGTCGTCGTGATACATTATTTCCTCAATGTTTTTTATTATTGTCTATTGCGGGAAGAATAAATAGTGCAGACGTATATTTCATGCGCAGTGACACTAGTAATACATATGTGCATACATCACACGTATAAGCAGCTCTTGCACGAGGGAAAGAAGCTATGCTAATATACGCACGCAACGAATTCAATTCATAGAGAAATGGCATGCATTTAAGCGTTCCGACCTCCAAGCCACGTGAATGATATAGATACTCGTGAGGTGCATGAGAATCGCGAGAAAAAGCGTAACTCTAAGTTCCGAGATGTATGTAACAGTTGACAGATGCGACACGTATTACGTATACATGTTTAATACATGTTTAATTATACATCCTGAACTGGGTGACGTTGCGAACGTCTGTAGCCAACGCGAATATCCGAGGATGAACAAGTACCATCTCGTTCTGTTTTTCAAGGATGCGAGTAGGACAATTATTTTGCGCTAAGAATCGCAACCTTAAGATTCTTATACTTGTGAAAATGTTGCGAAAATTTGGAGTACTTGTCGATTTTCTAATGTCTCTCTGTGCGGCAGAAACCATGCTTTTCAGGATAGTCCGTGATATTGGATTTCGCGTTTGACGTTCGTACGTCCTTTTGCGGCGCCTCCTAGTTTCCGTCTGCTTCGTTGTCTGAATCTGTTCCGCGAGTGCAACATGCGCTAGCATGTGTGTGTAATCTAATAAGCTTGAGCCGTACACACACCTGCGGAGAATCGCGATACGTGGGCGCACGGGAGACACGAGGCGCGAGTGCACGCGAGGGGGACCATCGGTTACCACCTACCTATCGTCTAACCAGAAAGCCCCGACCACCATCCACCACCCTCTGCTTAGTTAGCGGATTACGCGAGTAACGTCAAAGATTTATTCTCCCCTTCAGCCTCCGGAAAACGGCCGATGGCGGGGCGAAAAGGGGGCACAAGCAGAGCGCCTCGGCGACTATAAAGCCTCATCGTGACTACCTAAGCTCGTGTCTTTAACTGCAGTTAGCCCGAGAGTTTCGTACGTGGCTTTTCGGAGGGTCCGAGTGTGTCCAGCACGCAGTGTGATTTATTCGTTGCCACGCAAGTGCGCATCGATTCGCCGAAAAGTCGTCGTTTGGTTTCCGAAAGTCATCATGAACACCCTCGTGAGTGTAATCCCTTAATTTTCTGCACGCTTTCGCGATTAATCAGTCACCTTCCGAGCAATTGCTAAAAATTGGTGGAACTTAACTAAGAAAAGAAGATTAATGACTTCGATTGTATCTCACTTTTAATTGGATAATAATTGTGTTTATCGGACTCAAATAGCATTTGTAATCGAAACTCTACTGAGAGATAAGAAGATTTTGTTCAAATAATCAAAGTTTTGTTGTTACAAAATTTGATCGAATCTCTAATTAATATGCATGTTAATTCCAAGTTTTTTTTTCATTTAATATCCAAGAAAATTTTTTGCTGATATAAACAGATTTCTTTATGTCACAACTAAAATGTATCGCTAATTTTTGTATCTGCTAGAATTTTGGCTGTCACGTATAGAATTTATAAATTTTGCTTCTCTTTCAATCTAACTTTCAGTTAGATTGATTAAATGCAATACATATATATATATATATATATATATATATATACATATCATAGTATTGTATTTGCTAATTACTTATCTACCTTAGTTAATTTTTACCTACATATAATTTTTGTTGAAGTTGCGAGATTATTTTTTTCAGTAAACATTTAATTAAAAGTTTAATATAAATAATTAAAAGATTTTATTTGGTATTATGTTATCACTTATCATGTTACTTATTTGCATCCATGAATAAATTCGGAGAAGTGTGTTTGCCACAAGTTTCTTAGCTAGAATAAATAAATAATGAATATAATGACAGTTGTGATCAACACCGAGAGAAATGTTTTGTATTAACAAAGCTTTGATTGATATGTAAGTAATGAAATAACGTCATGTTAATTACAAAATTTTGCAATTTTAACAAAATATTTTGATTGAGACAGTTAAACTTTTTAAATTTATGCAACGATTTTATATTATTATTTATATGTCAACTAAATTTGTTCAATATTTCCCTTTGTAAAATAGTACTAAGTTTTATCAATTTTTAAAATATAAATTGTTTTTTTGCTAAATTGCTGGATGTATCTAAGATTTGTGATATCGATAAGTTGAATGTACACGAACTTGCGGCAACCGGATGCGGAGAGATTTCACGATCGGCTACCTCGGCGGCCTCGAGCGTCGCGAAAGATTTGGCACGGTGGGCGGACGATGGGATTATTCACAAGCGCTCATGCGAATTTATAAAAATTCATATTTTATTCGCGCGCCGAAGAGATTTCTACGAACGTATCGGTTGCGAAGACGATTTTATCGGAGTTGGTTTCGTCACTTCCGTTTGGCGCGCGCGAACGGCGAGTATCGTAGTATAATAATTCTCGGAAAAATGACGGCGACTGCGATTGTTCGTTACAATTGTGCGACGCGATGCCGCGCAAATCCGACGTTCGTAACGCGTAATAAATATTATTATTATTATTATCCGCTCGGAATAACAATTATACACGACCGAGCAATAATGAGATGTGCCGATGCGCCCTTACACGCGCACCACCATACAAATTAATTCCAACGCCCGTTATGCTTATTGTAATCGTCACTTTTTCCCGCTTGGCCCGCGCGAAAAATATTACGCGCGGTGTCGCAAATCACTTAACTCTCCTCGGCTTTCAGAACACAATGGAGGAAGTCTCGGACGGAGCGTGAGACGGAGGGGGATTATGACGCGTGGAATAACGTGTAATTATTCATAACCGCGCCGGCTCTCGCAGCGTGACTCGAAATTTTCCTGCGTGCCGAACTGCCTACCCATCTCAACTGCCTACCTACCTATCTATCTATCTATCGGGCCCTTTTGCATGAGTAAAACGTGAAGTTATATAATTTCGCGCGAGATACTTGCCGCAGTGTTCGCCGTGCTAATCAAATAACGCTAAATAGCAATTGAATGTTTCAGGTGCAGGTGCGCAATAACAAGTATTTTAAAGTTCCTAAGTATTATTAATCAGTTGCTGTCAAGTAACTCAATTAGAAGTAATTGTGGAGTAAGTTCCCGAAAAAGATTTTTTTTAAATATAAAAACATGTATAAAATATATAAAAAATATGTACATATATATTTATACTAGTTTCTTTGTTTTGTTTAAAATTTCTGTATGATATAAAATAAATAATAGTTATAGTAAAAAGACAGGAACTAATTAAAAAGATAATTTTTGCATTGTTTCTTCTACAAAAGTTAAGTTTGAAGAAATGAGAAAAAATTGCTTATATATATAATTATATATTTTTTTTATTTATACAATATACATGATTATATATGGATAATTTTTTTGTATTTTTTTTTTATAAAAGAAGCAATGCGAAAATGATGTTTTTTAAATAATTTTTGTTTTTTCAATATAACCATTATTTTTTTATACCAAATAAAAATTTTACAAAAGAAAAGAAACTAGTATAAACGTATATGGACACATTTATACATATTTATATATGTTTTTATATGAATAATTTTTTTCCGAGTTACTATTATTAGTTAGTGTAATTATATGACTATTTCAATACTTAGGATGTATTTCTTGATTGAATAAAATTTCTGTACCAAACTTATTCAAGGGACGCCAGATAAATATTGCTCGAAATATTAACGTCAAACATTGTCCTGATATTACATAAACGATTATTTTCGCAGATATTGCTGCTTGGTCTGACGACGATGGCGTACGCACAGTTCAGCAGGTTCACGACTCCATATCCACAACCGACGCAATATTACAATCCCAATTACTACGGCCGGCCTTTCTACGCCATACTGCGACAAACGCAAGACGTCTCACCGGACGGATCGTATTCTTACAGGTGAGGTCGTCCCGGCGCCGAGGCGTATGTACGTACGTTTCGTCGAGAGAACGATCTCGACACGCTCGAAGAATCGCGGATGCCCTCGAACGTATGAAAACACGCTCGCGCCATTCGGTCGATGCAATCGCGAAGTTAACACGCTCAGCGTGACCGTCCGTTTCTTTTTTCTTTGCCTTCTACTTTGCGTCGCGTCTTCATCGAGGAGTGATTAATAGGAAGGAAGTGTAATTAATGCACCGGAAACGTACGAAAGTGATGACGCGTCTTGGCGATTAGAACTCGTATACTGTTTCTCAATATAAAATGTTTATACGTCGTCCCAACTTCCTTGCATTTATTTTTTCATAGATGATAAAATTAGGAAAATAATATTTATGTATATAATTATAAAATATTATTTTTAAACAGAAAAAGTATAAAAAATTTCTGTTTCGTACAAAGTTTAGAAATAATTGCATAGTAATTCTCTAGTTATCAATAAAGTGATATGAGTTAAGCTTCTTTAAAACAAAAATTTTAAAATAAATACATGTATGTACATGTAAGAATTGCCAATGTTGGTTTTGCAATAGTGACCGTGGCAGATCTTGGTGCTTAATAATATTTTCGGAATTTTACAATCTCCACAACCCACATAAACTGTGCGCCGCATTTTTATCGGTCTTGAAACGCAATCAGTATGTAGCCAGAATGCTTAATTTTACAAATTAAACTGAGAAACAATTTAATATATTTGATACTAACTAGCATCTATAAAATTCCCTCTCCCCGGAAAACTTTAAAAAATTTATTGCAAGAAGTAATATCTCAATTAGAATTTTTTGATACTGAAAACCTCGTTTTTAGAAGTATGTTATAAATACTACGTTAAAAATAACGCAATTGATCGAGAAGGATCGATATGATTGTCTGAAAAGATGTGGGATGGATCGAGTCGTTTCTCGGTAGTACGTATTATATCTATATATTATAGTCATTGTTTAGCTACTATAATATTTTTCAATCTTAATGACGACATCCTTTTACCGTCCAAAAAAGGAGTTTGAACGTTGTAATTATGTCGTTCGTGCTCGCGCAACATATGTTAGTCAGCTTTGCGATTATTTTTATTACTCGCCCACCCAAGCAATTCTCGAATCTTGCGACTTATACGGTGAAAATAGCGCTCGAACAAGAAGAAAATTTAAATCGTGCGAAGGCCAATAGTCTCACATAGTCGCTTGGGAGTGTTTCTAAATACGGTTTGCTCCATTAACCATAATTAAACACACGAAAAAATGTGCAGATCTGACCCGGTGAAATAATCACAGTGAAATAATCATTTGTGCATTGCGATTGCATTGCGTTCTTATGTAAAGTTAATATAAACCAATAAGAGAAAGACATGTTTGGCTAATTCAATTCTTTTATAATGCAAGAATGTGATAAAATTTGCCTATAAATATTTTATATTATTTCATCACAATTAATTTTTTTTATAGACGCGCCTGTCACGTGTACATTTTTAATTTGCGAAACTATAATAGAGATCGAAAAATTTCAAGATTAGTACATTGTGTGAGAACTTTTTTTTTTAATTTGTATATTCTTGTTTGATAAAAAAATCTTTGATTCTCAATTATAACAAGAAAAATATCTCGTTTTTTAGAATAAAAACACGATATTATGAAGTTGATATAATGCAAATATGATAACATTAAGATTGAGAAAAACTGATTAAAATTAACATCACGATTTGTTTCTCAACGTTATAGATTAAATATTTACTTATTCAGATATTTAAAAAGGTAATGTAAATGGAGTTGTACGTAAAACGATTAATCATAACTTTAATGACAATTATTACAGGTTTACATATTCAGGCTTACAGAATTCTGCACGAAATGCATCAATAATTATTACGTTAGTTCCGCTCTTTCTCTTATCAACTAAAGTATTATCTTGAATTATCGGATAATTATCGATAAACGATACCAATAATTATGCAAAATTTTACAAAAGAGTCGTTAGAAAAGTCGACCATCGCGGAGAGGTGTCGAAATATTTTTGCCCCGCTCTGACTTTCTAACATAGATCCGCACGATTCGCTATAATTAGTCAAACACAACGAGATAGCAGGTCGGTGATTATCGAATTATCTGTTAGGTGATGCGATCATCTCCCGCAACGTGATATTTACATCGCGCTAAATCTACACGATGCATCTCGCACGCAATTTAACGATCGTAACAATCGACTTCGGGATTGAAAACTTGTACATACCATTGCGCAATCCATTTTGCACTACCGACAATCGTGTCTGCTGGATGACCTAATATTTTATTCAGCTCAATGGTCCACACAAATACAAGCTTCCCGACGAGTCAACATATCATACATCCGTAATAATCAATTATCTCCCGACGCTTTCTAAGTCCGGGACTTCGTACGACTCTATCATTCAAGATAATCGTTCGGGCGTGCCGAGGTCGCGGACCATTTTGCGTGCAGATCATGCTGCCAGATGGTTCTCCCAGGATACGCTACTCGAGACGATCGGCCAGTCGCCTTAATCGAAATCGCAGAAACCGTGAACCCGTGTCTCGGCCGAAGGAAGGATACATAATTGGCTTTGATGTTAATCGTACGCGCGCCACTCGGCTGCACAGCTCGCAATAATTACGCAATTGAACAATTACAATCGACCTACCTGCCTACCTCTGCCTGCCTGCCTGGCTGCCTGCCTACGCGTTCACCTTCCTCACCCATCCTCGATGTTCTGGAGTTTGTACCTAACTCGAGCCCCTCCCGTTGACACCTGTCTCTGGGAGACCGAGACTCGGCTAGACTCCACCTAACATCTCGGAGATGGTAGAGCTCTTCTCTGACTGGTTTTCCCAATGGCAGTTCAGTGGGAAAGCGGATACGAAAAGAGTTAGCCGACGATAAAACAATCGTCGCCTCGAAATTTGACGATGAGTCTTATAATTGCACTTGTTTAGATTCTGTATGGAAAAATGTATTCTCATGTGAAATTACCACGCTGAATTTTTTTTGATAATAAAAAAAAAATCGCTCTAACAATTCACGATTCAGAAAAGAAACCATCTCAGGCAAATCTTGTTTACCGATCTACAGATTATAAAAAGGAGTTTAAAAAATTTAGAAATTGTTATTAATTTTATTAATTTTTTAAAATTGAACCGCAATTTTTTTTTCTTCTTGCAACGTGCGTCTAAATCATCTGCTTCTCTTGCAGTTACGACACTGAAAATGGCATCTCCGTAGCGGAGACGGGACAACCGAAGAACATTGGGCCGAACCAGATCGAGGCGGTCAGAGGTCAATACAGTTACACGGCCCCGGACGGTACTCCAATCCTGGTCACTTATACAGCCGACGAGAACGGTTTCGTGGCGAGTGGCGCCCATCTGCCGACACCGCCGCCGATTCCGATAGAGATACAACGCGCCCTGGCGCACAATGCGGCTCATCCCGAAGAGGAGGAGCCCTACAGGAGATATAAGAAATAACTGCACTAGGACTGCTCCTGCATCGATATATCGACGTGGAACATTGTTTTTAGATATCGACGATAATCTTTTGTTATATTGTTTGTATCATTTTTTGTGGAAAACTTTTTTGAAACGGTAGTTCGATTTTTGACTATTGACTTCGGGATAAACGTAAAAGTAAAAAAAAAAAAGTTTTTATTTAAAAAAATCAGGATACATTTGTCATAATTTCTAAATAGAAATTAATGTATTATTCACTGAGTCGCAGTGCTATACTTATAACTAGAATAATCAGTGAGTATTCACTGTCTTTCAGTGATTTTGACTGTCAGAATTAGTGTATTATCGCTGCAACTAGCACTGCAAGTGTATTTATTTCGCTGATTAATAAAATATAGGTATAGCGCCTAAAACTCAGTGTATTTTCACTGATTCCCGTTGTCAGGGAATACGGTTGTTCCATGATCGTTATGTCGATGATCAACTTGTCGAGCAGGTGCTAGTGTCGATTTTGTGCGTTTGTAAGACGAGGCATGATTAGGCGAGACGACGGAACATGAGAGCGATGAGTACATACAAGCGAAGTGAGAATAAGGGAAACAAAAGGAACAAATTCTTCAGTTGACGTGAAAGAATCTTTGGTAAACAAGCTTTACGCTTTATACTAAATGATTACGAAACTTCGACCGATGGTGGCTGTAAATGAAAAAATTTTTACGCGGCTCTGGAATGTTTCGTTATTTTTTAAAAACTTTTTTTCTTCTCTCGATTTGAAATATACGTCGATGCATACCGGCCGGGATTGCTATTAAAGTGCAACTTGCTCTGCGTTAATGTCTCGAGAAACCGGGATGGACACGAGAAGCAATAAAATCGTTCTGCAATTTATATATACGTACGGCCGATAATGCGGCTGCCGTCAAAGTTCAAGAAAAAAAAAGTAAAATGTTGGACGGAATTATTGCGGCGCGCTATGTTCAGCATTATTATATAAAACGACACGATAGTATCTTAAATATGAATTACGCAAGACCGTCTTGCCTTACTCGGGAAATAAAGATCAATATATTACGGGAGTTTATGTTGAGCGGCGCAATTTGCAGATCGAATCATCTCCGTAATGATGAGATCTCATCTGAAAACTCAAGTTTTTATAATAGACCCGTAAAAATAATAATATTATGGGGTATAATTAATGAACGCCGCAATTAACAGAAATTCGTACTCGTCCTCGAGGATTTCGCTCGTCGTCTGAACGTGCCTTGAAACCCTAAACAGTATAAACTCATGCGAAGATGCGAAACTAAAGGGGCTCTCTGTGTGTACCTCAGAGCAACAAGCGTGTATATCGTGGAGCTCGAATTAATTAATTTCGCCAGGTTGTACAATAACTTCTCGGTAGTGAATGAATTTAATTAAGAAGAAGCGATCGAAATTCCGCGGGAAATTCTGTTATACTGTTCAGGGTCAAGCCGATGACTATAATCAACGATAATTCCGTGCCTCTGGAAGACTTGCCGAATACGAAGTGTACCGCTTCGCTTTACTTTGATCCTAACACGAAGAGATTACGTCCAACTGACGCGATCGAGGTGTCCTGCGTGTCCTGCGTGAGCAACGATCCCTCGCGAGGACGCGGGGGATGCCCGATGCGACATTATGTCATATCATAATTGTGCTGTAATGTATCATGCTATGGCTATTAAATCGTTTAACTGCGCATGCTTCTCCACGTATTCTGAGTGTCATCGTAATCACGTGCCCCATAATTACAACGCGATTTGAATCGTGATATTCGAGGGGCCGATTCTTTGCCTTTAACGACGTTTAACAAACCGCGCGCAATGAATACCGTATCCGTATACAATAATAAATTATTTTAATACGCAAGAGACAGGCTGTCCTTTTGTTCAGCGATAATAATGTTAATTTATAACGACGATCAAGTTAGCCGTTCCGCGCGCATATGATAAATGCCGAGCTCGCGGCATCGTATTTCAGAAATAGCGGTACTTATAACAACCATAAGAGAGAAAATGGATTCGAGGACTATGTTGCGACGTTGGGACAAATTGCGTGCGACCGCCATGTGCGCGACAGATCGCGTGGCGATTTTTCAGGATTACGCGCGAAGACGCCTCGCATTGATTTGTTTACATAAGGATGCTTTACGCGACTCGGCCGCGTTACGTCGTAAAACATTCGCGGATTGCCTAACGGCCACGCGTTACGTCAGAAGCCACGTAGGGAGGAGAAAGGACGGCGCCTCTCAGGCCCGGTTTTGGATTTTCGGATGGCTTCGAGACGAGAGTACGTGCCTTTCTCAATTCTTTCCAGTCGACGAAAACTTCTTCGGGAGAAAGAAAAAAAAAAAAGTCTCCTCACCGCTCCTCAACGTCCGTACCTTCCCGTTTCGACGATAACCGTTTTTGGTTAGCGGTCACAAGCGGCGACACGCGATGTCCATGTTGTGGGACTCAGTGTGAAACAACACGTACGCGTCGAAATAATGGCAATTAAGCGAATGAGCCCGTACTGCTTTCTCGTGCGCCGTCATGATCGCTTATCTTCAACGAAGATCGAATGAGTGCATATTAATTTTCCGCCTAGAGGAACGTATTAAAACATCGTAAATTCGAATGCATCTTTAGATTACATTCCACGAATGAGAGATCGAACTTACGCAATTATCTGATTACGCGTCGGCAAACGTAAAGCACCTTCTTGGAGATCTTCTCTCAGAAGTTGCGTCCACCCTATTCATAGTATCATATTACGTACTTTATTGTTAGACACGGTAATAATCTTATATTACTCGTGCACGCATCGCGGATTCATTTATTGGCTGTCGAGAGCCTCTCCGGCGATCGCCTACATACGCCGGCGTCTGCCCCGCGAAAGGACGCTGGGCTCTAACAGCGATTAATTAACATCGATTCTCGCGTCGCTCCGGCGACGCTCGCGACCGATAAATCGGCCGTTTAACGCGATTTACAATGATTATATTGCCGCAGCGTGGGTTTTAATCGCCGTCGCGCGAGCACGAGCGCGAAATTTTAGGCGGACCGACCGGCCGCGTGGAAATGCCATTTGGATTAATGTTAATGGTAATCGTAATATCATGTTAAAGGTGAGTCAGTGAAAGCAAATCATCGGTCTCCCGTCCGTTGCACAACATGCGAACGAGCGAGCGGGCGCATCTCTCGCCCGGGACTTGTCGGTTTATTCGCGAGATGGAGATGACGGGGTATCGAATTTAGTGATTCCCCGAGACTTTCTATGGCCACGTTAGAGAGCTTTGTGGATACGAAACAGGTCGGTTATAAATCGATCCCGTGGCCGCGAAGGGGATGTGAAGGAGCGTAGGGTCTTTGACAGGTTTCAAATTTTATTGCTCGCGCGATAATTGCCGATAATTAGCTCGCGCTCGGTTGCACGACGTGCATATTTTAACTACGGGGCATACTCTCGCATTCACAATACCGACGACTTATCGGGACGCAAATTGCACTTGCAAATCGAACGGTGCAGATCGTTACTCTGAAAGGTCAACTCGATTTCGTTTCTGAAATTAATTGACGTTAATTGAAATACCAGTTGAGTGCAGGACGAGCACCGCGGGATATTCCTGTTGATCGCTGGACATGAATGATCCATGAATTTGGCAACCCGGTTGTGATTTACGAAGCCGATGTCAAATTATGTGAAATCGCGGGTATAAATTGTGGCTCGCGCGTCGCGCAAGCGATGCAATCTCAAAGGTCATTTAGACTATTATATATTTCATATGTGGACTGGCGTGGTGTGAAGTACTGTTGAAAATTATAATCGGCAATCGACAGTTAGTCATTACCAGCTGACAGTTATTAATGATAGTTAACTATCGAACAGCTAAAACAATCGAACAATTGTCTCGCGCGTACTTGCGAAAAAAGCGCATTATAAGTGTGAACATTTTGTATTCTCTCTCATTCTCGAAGATATTGAAAAAAAGTAAAATAATTATATCTGATATCAGTCTGATAAATTAAAAAAAAACACATTTTCTAATAATTTTAGTATTATTTTCATATTTTTTATAGCCGTTAAATAAAATTATAACAGTTACAAATAACGAGTTAAACAAACACATACGTGCGTGATTTTTAATGTGCAATTTAAATTTTATATTTAGGTATTTTATATCTTTCAAGATACAATGTAAATATAAACTTTAAATCGCAATGCACAATAATAAAATGTTATGTGTAATAAAACGTTAAACAATTATTATGTCTGGCATGAGATTAACTTAAATATTTCCAAATAATTTTAGGATTATAATAAGATTATAATTACAAATTAATAACGAGTTAAAAATCACGCACATGCGTATACTTGTCGTGCATGCTTATTTGTAAATATCAGGGTTAAAAGGTTCTCCGCGTGATGCAATTCTCAGATGCTCTGCAAGCCGACTTAAAAGCAATAGATAGATAAATGTTGATTATCTTATAATTATATAGTTACAGTCGTATCTACAGTTTATTCGAACATAAACGTTGTCATCGATAAAGTACGTGAATCTTTGAAAAGCTAAATATTTTAATAAGGCTTTTAATAAATATTGATATATGTTAATAAATTTAAATGTATATACAATTTTAAGTAAAATTTATATTTTTAACAATTATTACTATGTATTATTATTGCTTTTAACGTTTTCATTTATTTTTAGCAAAATTATATATTTTAAAATTTTGATAATTTTGAAAATCACGGTATCACATATAACATTATATTTATTTGTACTATAGATTATCTTAAGAATTTTCATAAATCTTCTAAAAATTTAGATGTATGTTCACGCACGCGTGTGCGTACATAGCTATAAATTTGAAATAATTTTATTAAATTAAAGGAGGAGAAAATACTAAAATAAAGTAAACATTAAAAATAAAGTAATTTTTTAAACAATTTTTAATTAAAAAATTAAACAGCAAATTTTTATAAAACTTTTAGCATATATTTATCAACAATTTAAGAAATAATTTTTTTTTGTAATAAAATAGCTGCTTATTCTTAAGTAATGAGCAGATATTGTCGCGAGCATACCGCCGGAATATTGAGAAAACGGTGATACCTTAATAACTTTGATCAATCAAATTATACAGTTGATAATATAGTTGATAATTCCTCCTTATCAATAAAAACCTTTATAATAATTAAAAAAAATTATTGAACTATTTTTTTCAACAAATAAAGGGGAAATTGCCTAAAAATCATTTTCTCTGTTAAAAAACTCGTTATTTTCTTAATTCTTTATTTTTCTTTGTTTTTTTGATTTATCGACAACGTATCTCAATGTATCTAGATTAAGAAACGTTTTAATTTTTTATTGTTTAGATTGAATACAACAAACATTATATATATATAAAGGGCATACCGATTTCTAATTTTGACAGCAGGGTCACGGCAGAATCTGCTCATTATTTAACAATAAGTTTTTATTTTACTACAAAATATTTCTGTTACTTTTTGAAATATTCATAAATATATGCTAAAAGTTTTATCCACTGCATAGTTTTTTTAATAAGAAATTGTCAAAAAACCGCTTTATTTTTTGCGTTCAAATAGCTGCTCTTCTTTAAATGGAAACATAATTATGTAGAACATTTAAGTTGTATATGTTAGAATATAAAATCTTTTGGCAACATTGCGTACATTCTGCTTAAATACCCTTCATAATTATTTTAATAGTCCAACAGAATTATTTTTACGTCTGTATTTAGTTAAATTTTTAGATACTCCAGCAAAATTGTTCTATTCCCGCGTACAAATTGAATGGTCTGCATCGAATTACAATACAGGTCGTCATCGTTCTCACAGTTATCACAACGGCAAAACTCATACGCGTTCGCCCGTCAAGCGAGGTGCGAACCGCTCGCTCGCTAACGAGGTTGTCGGGGGCGCTCGCGCGACCGAAAGGTGCCGCGGTAACAAGTGGACCCTGTTAACTATCGCAAGAACACACGATACACGAAATCGATATTTTGCATACAATCGTGAAGAGTTTCGGCTCGAGTCTCGCACGAACGATATCGGTCAAGGAGTCTCGGACACTTCTGCACCGGATGTGCCCTGTCGCAAAAATCACAATCTCACGCAGGCTGGGTGACGCCGATCCCCGCGTAGATCATCGCGCTTTTGCGCAAGAAAACTCGGCGATAGACCGCTATTGTTCTGACAGCGGCTTTGACAGGTCGTCCTCGCACGCAAGAATGCGTACTCGCGAATAGGAAAATGGAAAATCTCGTAGGAAGGTCGGGATAACGACGTAATATACGCGAACTAAATTTAGATTTGCACACTGACAAACCTAATTGTATGGTATTCAATAACAGAATCGTCCTCAACATTTACATTATTCGATTTACGTAACGCATTTCAATTTTTTATTTCTTTTACCCGTCAGTTACTAAAGTTATAAATGTTTCGCTACATTCCGCATTACATTTTGCTTCAAAAAAATTTTACTTGCAATTAAAATTTCGTACTTTATTCTGCTAGAGGTTTTTCTTACAATTAAGAAATTTTGAATTTTTAATTCAATAACTTCTAAACTAATAGAAGATATAAACAAAATGAAGAGAGAGATAGTTTATACAGAGCACTCTGCGTGCTAGTGACACATTAGTAAACATTTAAAAGAGATGATGCGGAAACAAGCGTCAGAGAATTAATGGCAAACAGAGAATTAATCGCAAGGGAAAATAAAAACGTTTCCTCAGTCGTGGTCGTGGGATCCCTCGCGGTGGCTGGATCTCCACGACGACAGTTAGAATCCTCCCGGCATGAATTCCTTTCTCCGCTCGTCATCTATAACGGAAAGAAAGGAAGGGCATGGCACGGCGAAGAAAGGAGACGCTTCGAATGCCAGCGACGACAACGACTTCGCAATTCGTTCGTGCTCGCGGACGATTGATCCTGGTATACATATAGTCGCGGTAGGAACGATCCCTAATAAGCACCTCGTCCATGTGCCTACGATGGTAACTACATCCTCGCAGTCATGTTGTGACATCATCGACATAATGTATTGCGCTCGCCGACAAATCGGTGCGAGAAACATGCGACTTCACCCTTCGTGCTAATCGTCGCCGGAGACCTTGAAAGGCTTTCGTGATGGTGAAAGACAAGGGGGAGGCGCAGCAGACAAGAAGGATTTAAATGTGTCAAACACAACGAGAAATGATGAAAGAAAAATTAGGACTTGTAGAAGATCCTGGTGTACACGAGAATATCAAAAATTCACAAATAAAGATTACTTGTTATATCCCGTGGTGATTACAATGTGCTAAAATTTCAGCAATAAAAGAAACGTAAAAGGCTTAAGAAGTTTCCGAAGAAATTAAGAAATTTAGATGCCAATATCGCCAGTCTCAAATTATACAATTTCCAGTAATTAATGGTGTGGGATTAACGAAATCCTGGAGAAGAGAAAGTCTATTAAGGGGGAGGAAGTACTCGTCAATCAACTGACCTTTCAGTGTAACAAACTCGTCTCTGTCTCTTTCTCCCTCTCTGTCTCGTAAATTCGATTCGCTCGCAAGAGTCGCGGATTGCGAAGTACACGACAAGCGCGGCAGGCGAGTGGAATCACGAGGCGGAATCGGATCGAAGCCGAAGGCGGCGAAACACCGAAGCACGGCGAATTTTGGGCGTCGCCCCCGGAATCGATCGGGATCGAGGTTCGAATGTCCCGATGAGAAGAGGCAATCTCTCTCTCTCTCTTTCTCTCTCCCGTCGATCACGAATCTCATCCAGGATGGCTCCAGATCCGAGGCTTGCTTGCCTCGGGGTGTACAAGACCCACTTGAACCCCGGTTTGACCTTTCTGGTTTTATTAGCCGCGCGTCGACTTAGGTATGCCTCGTCATCACACAAAGACGTTCGTGCGCGTGTTCGAGAAGGCGCATACCTCCGGGGTCCTCCCAGGCGAGTACATCCTCCTATCCGAGAATTGTGCAAACCGATACGCGCCTTTTGCGATTCTTCGCCGACTGTTGAAATTGCCCTGCTGCGCACCGCCTTCGCGGTCAAGATGGATCATCGATAAGCTACTCGTCGGCTACTGCCGCACGATTTATAATGCATCAAGAAAAATCAACTTTATTTCGAAATTTCGCTTTACGCTGCTCTTGCATCTAACCGTTTAATTTATTAATTTTTGTCCCGGAGTAGCAAAATTAATTTAGCTGCTTTTATAGTTCGCACACGCGGAAAGAATAGTTTTAAAGTATCTAAAAATTTTAAGATATTATCTAGACAAATTTAGATAATTATACTAGACGTTGGTTGCTATCGAACTTAATGTCAAAACATTTTACAGCGACTTTGCATGATTATTCACGCTTGAGTCCAATATAATTATTCAGATAGTTTATCATAATTATTTTCAAATCTATATCTAATTTAATTTTTATAGACTTTAGGAAAAAATGTGCATACCTTAGAAAAATGCTATAGTGATTTGGAATGTGTTTTCTTGTTGTATACAATAACAAAGAAATTCAAATATTCGTCTAAAAATATAGATTCCCTAATAAAAATAGAAAAGAGTTTCTTATTTCGAAATTGTGGGGAAACTGTGAAACAGTTTCATTATTTGTCTAGCGTTTATTCGTAAAAATAATTTTGAAAAATATTTGTAAGAAATTAGACATAACGGCAGGTATCGCCGAGAAAGATAAGAATAAATAGGAAACAGTGCACCCGGAGCCAAATGATGTAACTCGAGTGGCATATGCACGATTCATTACATCTTCGACGTTGCCATTTTACTCTCGGTGTAGAATAATTCATGTGCAACGCACCGTGCAATAAACTCGCGTAGCTGTTATTCTGAAGTGTTAGATGGAATAGATACGTAGAGATAACGTCCAAAGGGAATAATGTTCCTGCTGCGTAACAGTGACAAATGACGGATACGAGAGACTTTAACGCCCGATAAATCAGTATTCGCGATTAATTGTAAGTGCCGACTATGTCTCGGCTTAATCGCCGCATGCTCTCGCATGCGGCGGGTACGTGCGAATTTATGATTTCGCCGAGTACACCGCGCTCACAGTCAGATGTATATATATTTACGACGAAAGGGAGCTGGAGAAACGCTACTTCGCCCCCACCCCCCTCCTTTCTCCTTCCAACAACGCGAGTGGTTAATGAAAATTGTGACTACCACTTTACACGACTGCATTTTGCAGGTTTCGACGCGTTATTCATTACAATGTGTGCATTCACGCGTATTACCGTACGGTACTCGGTCAGAAAAATCGCTTGGCAAGCGTCTAGTTTACCCAATGTGCATTAACCCTTTCGTGCCTGACTTTTTTCTGGGAATAATCAGCTAATTCGTGTTTTATTAAAGGTTTTTAGGCTCACTGATTATGAATTTGAAAACAAAACTTCAAAATTCAAGATGGCGGATCAAAAAAATTTCACAGTCAATTCAAAATTTTCAAAAATGTACTAAAGCTACTAAAATTTTGTAATGTATTTTTTGTGAAGAATCTTAATATCCTTTACCTGTAAAATAAATCCGGAAAGAAGTAGCAATATTGTTGCAAAAGTTATAAATTTTGGATGAATTGGGATATACATATATGTCTCATTAGGTACAAAAGGAAATTTATTAAGGAAATTCATATTAAAATCATTGGGTACGGAGGGTTAAAGTTAGAAAAGTTGAGTTTACTCTCTGCGTACGCATATTACCTTGCAACTCACACACAGCACTTGGTATTCCTTTTTAGACTCTTGGGCTCTAAGGACTGGGTAGTAGAACTGCCGACTGTGTAATCTCAGATTCATAGATTACACCGTCCCTTTCTTGCCTAGTGAATACTACGGATTGCGGAAAAGTCGAACGTTAGAATGCAGCTTTGTACGCACGTATTTTGCACATACGATGATAAAGTGAGCTAGATAATTTGACGTTGATGCACATTATTTATGAGGATTCGTAATTATTTGAAAAACACAACCGGGAAAGTAAGTGTATGCCTGCATAAAAATAAATTGCGTCAATTAAGATGTACAAAAAAATTGACAAACTTTAATAATAATTATATTTATTTAAAGTTTGTCTGAATTAGATATTTTCAAGAAAAAAAAATTTATAAGTGTTTACTGCGTAACAGACCATAGATAAAAAGTCTTTTAGAGAGAGAAAAAGAATATATTTTATTAAATATATTAGAATATGGTAAAATATGTGGTAGACATATTGGATTATTATTACTATAAATTTCTCGTAGAGTCTCATAGAGTCAGTATTTACATTATATTTCTCTTTCCTCAATTGCAAGAAGTCTTAGCGATGATAAGTTGATATTTACTTCTCATTTAGATGGCGTCGATAGGACAAATAGGTAGGTAACGAGCACAATTTTCATTGATTGGCTAAACGATAACCGTCTATACAAAATAATGAATAGTCGCTTTTTACATCAACAGTACATTGTACATTACATTGCTACAAATAAACGTAGCTTCATATCATGTACGTATCGCATTAATTTTTGCACAACAATTTGCACGACTTACGTTTGCATCGACTAACGAATCACATATACATCGATGTTCTAGAAGAAAATTCATATCTCCCAAGAAATTACTTGTTGGAATTTCAATGGAAGAAGATGTAAAAAAAAAAAGATGGGATACTCGTATGAAAAGCGAACCATTTGCGATAACGGTGAGAGAGGCTCATATGAATATAAGTAAAACGAAAGGGATTGTTTTCTGCATGTTACGTGTAACAAAAATTCACCAATTGACTATTTTCAATTCATCGATGTGTACAATGTAATATTCAATGTATGATATTTTTAAAAATCAATTTTTTTATATATAAAAATATTTATGATCTCTATATAAGGATGTCTTAATGAAGTTATTACCGTACTATCCTGACTTGGTTCATACCAAGTGCTATTATTTCTTCTTCTTGGATCAAGGAATTCGCGTTACATGTAAAGAAGAGATGTGAATTCTCAAGGTTGCGAGGGGGAATCTAAGCGCGTCGATTTCTCGCGAGGCATATATCGGTGTGTAACCGTCATTACGTAACGCTCCCGATACACGTGACGAAATCAGGTGCATGAATGGGTAGCCTATAGTAGTATAGTGCATTGTTTTTGATTTGTCCGTTTTGTAGTCGCGTTGCCACACGCAGGAGTGTAGACATAGATATGCCGACCGTAAACGCGTGCACGGATCGACAGGTGGATGCGTTTATTAATCGTTTCGAAAGCACCGTCAGAGGACAATGCGACTACATGCTCAGGATCTTGCCGTGAGGGACGAAAACCACGTGACAAATATGAGAAAAATGAAATCATCGCTGCGTGCCGATTACGTCGCGCTCGGTCTCTGCGGTCATCCCGATCTCGGATCGTCGCATCTGTCAGCCGGCGTTGTCCGCGACTGCGTGGGATTTGCATACACACACCGAGCGCCCATGTGTCCCGCATTTCTTTAATGCAAATGCGCACAATACTGACTGTCATGAGCGGCATAACATTTAAATTTATTGGAAGTTGCCGATACGATCGGGAGAAAACGCTACTCCCGCTTATGTTCCTTTTACATTTACAAAGGCGAATGCTTTGTACAATGTACATTATTTATAGACCTTGCGTGATATTTTCGCACGGTTGGTAAATTAAATTCGAAATGAATTCGATAATCCGTGTCTAGTCTCCTTCTCAATAAAAATAGACGAACGCTACAGTAAGCCTGAATCTTTTCTTAAAGTTACAGACTTGTTCGTTTTCGTTATAGGAAAAAGAACGCTGGGAGATTCTTCTCAAAGAGTCGACTATAAAAAAAAACTACTCGTTTAACAAACTATTTAAACAGCCGTTAACAAGCGAGAAGTAACCTTCATCGACACGCAAAGAATGCGCAAAGCACGAAGCTACATATTTATCACCCAATATCATCGCGTTACATACAATGACACCCACAGTGTCGTCTCTCGCAGCGGCAGCGAATACGTTAACGAATGACTTTATTAAGCTGAAACAGTAGCCGGCGTAGGCAATCGCGAATATGTGCGTGCGTGCGTGCGTGCGTGTGTGTGTGTGTGTGGCAGCGATTAATTGGCTTGGTGAATTGAATTCGCGCGAGTGATCCGGCGCGGTGGCTGCTAGATGGCTCGGACGCCGTGCATGCACTCGTTTGGGGTTGCGAGGTGGGGCGGGGATGTGAGGGCGACGAGGGATCCTCGACGGAAGAGAATGCTCCTCTCGCGACAACGGGCGAGCGAGCGAGCGAGCGAGCGAGCGAGCGATTCCACGCAGAAATCGGGAGAATGGGAAGGGAAGATCCTCTTGGGCGTCTTCATATAAATGACGGCGGTGCTCGCGGCACGGGATCACAGATTCGATCTCGTTCAAATCGACAAAGCCGTACACAACCGCCGACAATCGTCGTTGTCGTCGTCATGCAGTATCTAGTGAGTGATCTGTCTTTTCGAGACCGTCGGCGATTTTCTGGATATCGATTGTTCTCCTTCCGCGATCGCGCCCGCTTTTTTGTGTTCGCCTCTTCTTTTTGTTTCCTTCTTTTTTTTTTTACATTCGTCGGTGAACGTGGCCGATGATCGGTGAACTTCTCGGTGGACAAAAAAAAGAAACGTCTTTCTATATACTGAATCGCCATTTCGATAGCGATAAATTTCGCAGTTTGTGGTAATTTACGTGGGATGATGACGCAGACCGCGATGGGACAAGCATTACAATTGATAAGTCTTTAAATAATGGGTTTCTTTGGACAAATGTTGAAAAATGTGAAAAACGAATCGCAAGTTTTTGAAGTTGTAAAGTTCAAAAATTAGAATCATATCTATCACCTCAATATACTTCAATCTTTAGTTTACTAATATACAAATATATTAGTGAGACGTGTAAAAATTATTTTTATATTTATAAAATAAATATTGTAAATAATTTATATGTAAATATAAAATGTTAAGTTTATAAATAAAAATGTAAAGTAAATATTAAATATAAATCTATTTTCTCAAATATTCTTGCGTGTTGGTTCGTTGGGTAAAAATATCAGTATATGATTACAGATCTTGGCTTTTGCCGTCTTCGGCTGCGTCTTTGGACAATTCGGGTCGTATCGTGGTTTTCCCAGCCAAAATGCATACAGACCAACCCCGAGGCCTTATCAGCCGCAACCACAGCCGCAGCCACAACCGCAATATAATCAATACACGTATGAAATCTATTTACGATAAAAACTAAAGATTTAATCCCTTAACAATAACTTTACTGAAACATTGATTGACATATATTATTATATATAAGTATTCACTACGGATTTACAGTAAATTAAATAACATCAAAAATAATATATTTATATATAAAAGTACTTTTAAAATTAAATTTATAGGATAAAACATAAATGTCTTGTTGTATAACCGTAAAAGGATTGAGTTTAAAATAAATAACTATATAGATGGTAAATTTTAGAACGATATATATTTTTTTCAAAAATATTGTGAAAATTACAATTGTGTATAAATCTGTTTTTTAATATTATTTTTTTTACTATTACTTTTGTTTTTTAGTTAATTTAACATTGGAATAAGCGTAATTAGAAACACAAGTCTATAACATCTTTTGTGTTATGTAAATGAATCGTTTAGAATTCAAAGTTGCATAAAATGATTTCGATTGTCGTAGATCTCCCGCAAAGCCGTTCATAGGTATTCGAAGCCAACACAAGGATACATCACCAGACGGATCTTACGAATTCGGCTATGAAACCGAGAACGGAATTTCAGTTTCTGAAAGAGGATATCCTCAAGTTGGACCTCAGGGTCAAACAGAGGTAAAACAATTTGTTTGTATTCAAAAAGCTACATATGAGAAGAAATTTATTTCTTCAATTTTACGAAGTCAAGTTTATTAAAAATTAAAATAATGATGTAATTAAAATTTTTCACATACTCACAAATTATTTTTTAATTTTAATTAATTATTAATATGTCATCATTAATTACTGAACATATTTATATTACGTGCTACACTTTTACAATATAAAATAACGTTAAAAAGTAATATAAAATAACATTTAATTAAATTTAGTGTTATTAGTACTCTGTAAAGACTTCAAATTTATATTTATATAAAAAACTTATATGAAAATTTATAATCTCAGAAAAACTGACTTTTTGAAGAAATTGTAAATTTAATAAAAATTTTTCCGTTAAATTTCTATGATTTGTATATCGCAGATGTGACGGATGTTACCTCATCTAATAGACGTAATAGAAAAATTACGAATGCGTATTATGTAACATATGCAAATATCATTTCTTCATACTATAATTTCAATCAAATCTCATTTCCTTTCCTCTTCAATGGTTAATTGCCTTTGTTTATTACTTATTCTAAATAATTATTTAGTGTGTTATCAGTAATTTTATTTTTTATTTTTATTTTTTTTACTTCTTATTTTTAATTAAAGAATTTTTTTATTAATGCAGCGTTCGAATCCAGTTTTTCGAGAATTTGAGGAAATTAAACAATTTTCTCAAGTTTATAGAAAATTTCAGTCAAAATACCAACTCGTCAAAATCCATTTTGTCAATTATATTTAATCAGAACGTAAAAAAATTTTTCTCAAATTTAATTATCGCATCTATTTCTTAATCTCAATTCCTACAGGTGGTCCAGGGCAGTTTTTCGTATCATGCACCCGACGGAACCCCCATCACCATCCAATATACGGCCGATGAGAATGGTTTTCGTGCTGAGGGTGCCCATATTCCCACGCCGCCCCCCATTCCGGAAGCCATCAGAAGAGCGCTTGCGGCGAATCCGCCCGGGCCCGATGACGAGAAGTACGATCGGCAACCCTTCCAGCAGAGATTCGGCGGATCGACGTACAGTCCATTTCAGACCAGGAGATTCTAGTTTCACCATATGATTCGTAAAATCCTCCGCGATGCACCGATGACCAGCAGCACAATCCAGCGAATCCGCTGGAGGGAGGCTCGGCTAGATATCGATCCATGTGACGGCTTTGAGTCATTTTTTTCCCTCCTCAGCCTCTAATGCGAAGTGATACGTGTACATAGAACACAGTATGGTGAATAACAAAACAATATCGATCCCTACATAAGATCCCTGTATAACTTGCCGTTACGCAATAAATCAATATATATTGTTTCTACTTATTCTCGAATTAATTTCTCGCCCTTCCTCTCCGTTAAATTCGTGTTGACATTGAAAAGAATGTTGATTTATTGTTGTTTAGTTGCACGCCTGTCTTTATTTTTCTACTGAATGTGTGAATCCTTATGATAGGTTTTATGTGCAATCTGTGAAAAGTTGCTCGTCATTAGATTAGATCGCGCGCTTAACTGTTATTTAAATATTTCGTGAGAAGAGTGGCACCGCGAATGCTTTGCATTTCTAACGGATTTTCTTATGGCGAGTTGCATGCATCCATTCGTACCGCGTTCCCACGAAAAATGGCGGATGACGTGGAATAATAATGAGATTGTGGTTCCAGCGAAGGGAAGATACGTTTAATGTCAATCTCCACCCACGTTGGCCAGTGATGACATATTGCGCAAATTTTCGCGTTCACGGATTAAAGCGAGGTCACGTTGCAGGGTGACTCGGAATTCACCGGGTCGTGGTTCAATTTAAAGGATTGACAGTTTCAAAGTCGCTTTTCGTCTGCCTGACCTGACACAGTGACATACATCGACGGCGAGAAAATGCCAGTTTTGCAGACACGTAACGCCGCTGTAACGTTGTTGCATCATCTTGCGCGAGGAACGTGCGAGCATTTATTCGTACTCGCGCGGCTGCTCGTCTATCATTTGCCGCAAAACTTGTGGGATCTAATAAACGTAATAAGCCGTAACGTGCGATTACTTTTAAAGAAAATGCTACCGCTTAATTTATTTATATATACTTTACAAAGTCGCGCGCTGTAGAAAAGAAGCGCATAATCGCGTTTTATTAATAAACGCGAAAATATTTCGCTGAAAAGATCACTCTATCTCGACTGCTCCTCTGCGAGATCGCGATAACGCTTATCGTAATTAAATATAATTATAGTGTTGCGATGAGCGGCGAGACGTCGTAAAATTTACCGTTAACTTGTATCTCGAGGAATGGAATGATGCACGAGAAGCGTAAATTTTCGCGATTACCTTTATGATCGCGAGTGAAGGTAGTGTGTGAAGTTCAACTTTGCCGGCTATTTAAAAATCCGCAGCGAAATCAGCTGAAACGTTTGAACCTTTCACGACGCGCATACAGTCTTCATACTCATGTTCTTAAGTATTTAAGGCGATGCTGCCTCTCAAACTTGATCGGGGTCGATAATGTAGAATCATTCGTGCACATCATTAATGAGATTTCGTATATATTTCTTTTATAGATTTGAAAATTCTTTTCCTGAATTAAAGTACACATATTAATATCCTTCTGTGAATTGGACTTTATATCAAAAACAAAAAAAAATGTTTTTTTTTATTGCTCTACTTATCGACTTTTTACGCGTATATAACCTAAATTTTCGTTTTGCAATTTCATCTCAATTAGGCACTAAAATCTAATTTTCGAAACTCGATACTGTTTGTTCTTATCGTCTACTAGTTTCTAAATACGAATTTCATAAGTACAAACTGTAGATCTTTTATATTAAGCAAACATTGTTACGATGTGACAGCAAATTAACAATTTTTTCCTATTTTTGGTAGAAACTCCACTCCACAGACTGGTAGCAATGTGTATTCTTTTATTCTGGAGAAGGATTTCCAAATCTATAAAAGAAATAAAAAGATATTGCGAAACAAAAATTACTATCTTTTTGTCGGTAAAACAGACAACTCCAGCATCCCTTTAATATTCTCGTTTTCTAGTTTCAAATTTGTGACCCGAAAATTAATATCGTTTACAGAAAATAACATATATATGCTAATAAGGGAACCTTGCAAACCCGAAGATTCCAATTTTAATAAAACTGGGCATAAATGTAGAGGGGGTAAATACATGAATTTAGAAATTTTCCGTTTAGGTTCAAAAACAGTTTGAAGGGGTGAAACAACTCTCTATCAAAGGTTGAAACATTTTTGCCTTTTTTCGATACATCTTGTAAAATATCAAAATATCAAAAAATGTTTTATACAAAAGTTCTACCGCTAATCAATACCTCTATTTAATTAATGCTATTCATTTATTTTCAGAAATTGTTTAAATAGTTTGAAGGGATAAAACCACCCCTTCCAAAGTAAAGACATTCTTTTCTTGATATCTCGTAAACTAAATAAAATATTAAAAAATGTGTTACACAAGTTATACAGTATAAATACCTTTATTTAACTATGCTATTAATTAAAAAAAAATTTTTTTTAAATTTTGTCTCCACTACAATCATTCTCTCTAAGTTTCCCAATGCTAACAAGTCGTAATCAAAAATAGAAAAGTAAATGTTACTCTAGGATGCTTGCCAGAAGCATTTTACATGCATCCTACAGGATTTTATTATATGTTATTATTATATGTTAAACTTTTTATTAATAACAAATTAACGTGTTATAAATTTTTTTGCAATATGTTGCAAAGGTATGATTTAGAAAACCGGTCATCTAAATTGTATTTCCTTTGAAAGTATTGAATTTATGAATAAAAATAATTAAAAATATAATATTAACGAAAGAATTATTCAATTAATTCCTATTTTTATCATTTACTTCAACATAAGTTTCAAATATTTAACAACGGTAACAAATTTTAACAGTCCTTTTGTCAAGAGACTTGAGTTTTGATCGTATAAATTGAAAATAAAAACCACTATAGTACTGGTTATGTCACGTAGACTAAAAAATGAGAGTGTGTGAATATATAAACTTGTGTTTCTAAATCACACTGGTACGACAGGAATGCTTGTAGTAGTACGATTGGATAATTAGAAGAAAACTTAATAGATTTTATAAAAATATCCATGTAATGGATTTTACTCTTTATAATAATTGTAAATGAGCACATATATGCTATAAATATAAATTATTTTACAATAAAAATTCTGTTTTTGGAAGCATACACAAAACAAGATATAACTTGTTAAGTTTTTGTCTGTTACTTATTTCTCACTTACTTTATATTTTATTAAATATTAAAAATGTTGGTTACATTAAATAAAATTATAAAATATGGAAAAGGTACGATTTAGGTGACCGATATGGATTCAGCAGCTCTTTTATACAATATGTTTTAATATATCTATTTTATATATGTATTTTCATTTTTCTGTAAAACAGATAAAGAGATATGAAACTGAAGATATTGTATATTTATATTTATTTATATATTCTGTGCCATAAAAAATGTTTTTAATAAGAAAAATTAGAATTTAATCCATATTCCGTCAATTTTTCAAAGAAAAGATTCGCATATTAATTTTTGCTCCTCAATAAAAAAACCTGGTAAAAATTGAATTCATCAAAAATAATTCATAGCGTAAAAGACTCGCGATAACGAGGCTACAGGTACCCTGACCTCTCTAATATGCAACGAAAGGATAAGAGCGCATACGATTGAAGTTCGCGTGCACCACGCCTGCAGAGTGCAGCCAGCACTTATGCGAAGTTGCGAAGGTGCATTCATTGCATAGTGAACATATGGATTCGTCACGATGATAAATTCACAAAAATTAAAATTTTTGTAAATAAATATGCTCAAATAAGGTTTATATTTCTTTATCATGCGTTATTGCTTCACCACCGAAAACTTTCCTCTTTTAAATTTCTACTTCTTCTGTGCTCTACTTTTTAAAGACTATAAAAACTAACGTTTTCTAAATTTTTATTCAATTTTTTAAACGCTAACAAAAAATTTTTTTAGTGGTACAAAGTATATAAAAAAAAGGAAGAAAGAAGAGAAAAAAAGAAGACGTTGCGCGTCGAAATGTGCAAATGCACCTCAAATGAATCATAGCGAGCGATCAGGGTGGGGCACAGCGTACAGGTGAAAGTGTTGTACGCACATCTCGGCTTCTCTTTCGTTACTTTGCATTCTTCCACGCATCATCCCGGTCAAGGACCGTCCGCCCGGCGCATACGGCGCGACTTGGGCGGTACGTTCTGCACTTCCTTCGAAAGGTTCGATCGGTCTGATCGTCGCGCGAGACACAGAAGTGCGCGCGCGCGCGCGCGCGCGTGTGTGTGTGTGTGTGTGTGTGTGTGTGTGAGAGAGAGACAGAAAGAGAAAGGAACGGAAAAAGCAAATAAATGAGTAAAAAGTGAGAAAATCACACTCCGAGTTTATAAATATGTATGATGAACTGTATAATCCTCGTTAACAACTAATTTAACTTTTTTAATGTGTTTGACAGCAATTATATTACGAAACGCGAATTTCAGACCACAAATCTTATCAGGTAATTTTTATAAACTTTTTTGTCATTGAAATCGAATCCCCACCAGTGAAATTATTCTATTATATTATACTTCTAAAAAAAATGAACTTAAAAATGCAGCAAATGACATTTTTGATACTTTTGAAATAATTTAAAAATATAACATAATAAAGCAATTAATTTTTTTAATAATAAAAAATCTATATAAAATAAATTACTCGATTTGGTTGATTTAAAAAAAGTTTAAATTTATTGAACAGTAAAACATTGATTTAAGTAGTTGCATATCATTATTATTTATCATTTGGAATAATTTTTATATTATTAGTTGTCTTTATCTCAAATTATAAATTATCTTAATAACATTTTTTCTTAGAATTTACTTACATAAATTTTTAGAATTTCTATGTAAATAGAATTTTTCACAATTCCTACATAATTCATAACTTTTTAAAAAGTCAAATTTTCTTATATAAATTAGGACACTTTCCTTAGAAATATTAAGAGAAAAATATACATTATTTCAAAAATTCTTCATGTACGTGTATTTTAGTTCCAAATATTCCAATATATTCCATAATTTTCCATTTTTTTATAATTAAAAAAAACTTAAAAATTGAAGATATTTGTCAAAATATCTATAAATTTTGTTTACTGAATTTTAATATTGGCAGTATTAAATTTATTAGCCAGTGAATATAATATTATTTATTTTAAATATTTAATTAATAATAGTATTTTCAACAATAAAAAATAATTAATTAAACATCAGCCAATTTAATGCTACCAGTAATAAATTTCTGTAAAGATTAAAATATGAAAAAATTTGTTTAATATTATAAGAAATGGAATTTCTTATTTATCAATTTTTTTAATTTCTGAAATTTGAAGAATTGATAAATTAGTTAATAATAAATTAAACAAAACGCGTGTATACATCGTCAAAAATAGTATATCTATGAAAAATTAAATTATCTTGAGAAACAGTTCATAAAGAAAAACAGAATTCTACATACCTCTACGATCTCGCGAAGTCACGAAACACACCGCGGAGAATTTAACGTTCTTTTCAGCAGCAATAATATCACTCAGGCAGCAGTATATTAAAATAATATCATTTGATATGCATGCAGATTTGAAAAAAATCTTAAAATGACATGTTAACCATGTACGTACAAAATGGCACGCTCATTTTGTTTTATTTTCTTCTTTTTTATGTTTCGAGCGTCATCTTTGGAACATAGAGATAATTATGAATCAGCAATTTTTTTATCGTTTTACCGTTTGTTGAAAAAATAGATCTTAATCTCATTCCATTTTTAATAGATGTCGCTTCGATCGTCCATTGCTAATTTCGCTTGTAATCAGGAGAGACGTAACCTCGAAGTTTGTCCGAAGATCAGGACATTTAACTTCGTAAATAACGAACTTAAAAGGCGTGTATAATAAACAGGACGATTTAATAAAGATTGAAAATGCCGGATCATTTAGGAGAAGATATGCGAAAGGTAAAGAACGAAGAGGAAAAGGAAGAAAAGGAGATAAAATGTGAGTACTATTTGCGATTCTCTTTGTTGTCGGTTTTGTCACAATTCCTATTTTCTAAAAGTTATTTTCTGAATTTTTAGCACTGGATGAAGGCGACATCGCTTTGCTGAAGACTTACGTGAGTCAATTACTGTCACATTGTTGTTGAAATAGAAATTTGAGATTTAGATACAGGGATGATGTTTATTTGCCATAATAACTGTCTTGAATTCGTATAAATTTTTGTTTTAATTAGGGCCAAGGGCAATATACGAAGAGCATTAAAACTGTTGAGGAGGATATCCAAACGATTATTAAGCGTGTGAACGAGTTAACTGGCATTAAAGAGTCTGATACTGGCCTGGCACCACCGGCATTATGGGACTTGGCGGCCGACAAACAGACTCTGCAAAACGAACAACCTCTGCAAGTAGCACGCTGCACCAAAATTATAAACGCGGACTCCGATGATCCTAAGTACATAATAAACGTGAAGCAGTTTGCGAAGTTTGTAGTTGACCTGGCAGATTCCGTAGCGCCAACAGACATAGAGGAAGGTATGAGGGTAGGAGTGGATCGTAACAAATATCAAATTCATATTCCACTGCCATCCAAAATTGATCCTACTGTAACAATGATGCAAGTGGAAGAGAAGCCTGATGTTACTTACAGTGATGTAGGTGGCTGCAAGGAGCAAATCGAGAAATTGAGAGAAGTTGTCGAGACGCCACTGTTACATGTTTGTTCACAGTTGTATTATATTATAGCGATGTTAGCAAAGTGCAGAAAAATATAGCATAGAATTAATTACAGCCGGAGAAGTTTGTCAATCTGGGTATTGAGCCACCAAAAGGTGTTTTGTTATTTGGACCTCCAGGTACAGGAAAGACTTTGTGTGCCAGAGCAGTAGCAAACAGGACAGACGCCTGTTTCATTCGTGTAATTGGTTCAGAATTAGTCCAGAAGTATGTTGGAGAGGTACGTTAGGTATTATATAAAAGAGTTATATATCACGAAATTACAGGATAACATTTATATTGATAACATGTACAATTCCATTCACTAGGGCGCTAGAATGGTAAGAGAATTATTCGAGATGGCGCGAAGTAAAAAAGCTTGTTTAATCTTTTTCGACGAAATTGACGCTATTGGTGGTGCCCGTTTTGACGACGGCGCCGGCGGCGATAATGAAGTACAGCGTACCATGCTGGAATTAATAAATCAACTAGACGGGTAAGTTGACTGTTCTTAAATAGTCTAATTATTTTAGAACTTATCCGCAAACTTCAACTTTATTAGATTCGACCCGCGAGGTAATATAAAGGTTCTAATGGCGACAAATAGACCAGATACGTTAGATCCTGCGCTGATGCGACCTGGTCGTCTGGACAGAAAAATAGAATTTGGGTTGCCGGATCTCGAGGGACGCACGCATATTTTTAAAATTCACGCGCGGTCGATGAGTGTCGAGAGGGACATCAGATTTGAGTTGCTTGCTCGTCTGTGTCCTAACAGCACAGGTGCTGAAATACGATCTGTTTGCACTGAAGCGGGCATGTTCGCGATCCGTGCGCGGCGCAAGGTTGCCACGGAAAAAGACTTCCTCGAAGCGGTTAATAAGGTTATCAAGTCGTATGCCAAGTTCTCAGCAACGCCAAAATACATGACTTACAATTAGAACGCATCTGCATTTAATTTTTGTGTTCGATGAGTTATCAGCACGATACATTAATCTTATAATTATTTTTATTACCGTATCTATTGAATCGATCACAAGATACAATTTTGTCCTCAAGTAGAATATATAATAAACGTTGTTTTCTCAACTTTTTTGAAAGTTCTTTGTTCTTGTAATTCCAATCACTCGGTTTTTCTATGTATGCAGTTTTTCGAATTTTAATTTAATAGGCGCATCAGGTTTGTTGATGAGTAATGAAATTGAATCAAGAGACTCTCCACACCATGTAAATTGCAAATTTCTGCAGAGCTGTAAAGAATTAAAACATTATGCGACCGTACATTAGGATATATTTTTAATAATATATAGTATTTAAAGTTTAAAATACGTACTCGTAATAAGACAACTTGCATATTTTGTTCTGCGAATCGTCTTGCAATGCATGATCGCGGGCCATGGCCAAAAGGCAATACAGTATATGGATTAAGAGAATTTTTTCTCCGGTTGTCATTACTATCGCGTAACCATCTCTCCGGTTTAAATAAATTTGGTTCGTCGAAATATTCAGGGAGTCGACAGATCACTTGATTTTGTGTGACAACCACAGTCTGAAATATTTCAAGAGAAATGTAAAAACAAATTTTTTTTTAACACGCTTCTTATAGCACTTCATTTTAAATTATTTATTTATCAATAAAAATATATATAAATTACTCCTTCGGGAACGCGATATCCGTTTAGAACTATGTCAGTTTGTAGGATACGACCTATTCCTATGGAAATAGGATTTAGTCTAAAACTTTCTTTTATTACAGCCTTGGTGTAAGTCGCATTTTTTAAAGTCTCGGGCGTTATCGGGGACATAGAATCCGTTAACAAAGCCATAGCCTCTGATCTTAGTTTTTCTTGAATAGTTGTATTTTGTGCAAGATGATACAAGGCGAATGACGTGCTGTATGTCGTCTAAAATAATATGAAATTTGTATTTTTCTCTCATTGATTTTCTTGTTTGGTTGTGATAGGTATGTTTAATCGCAAACTAATTAACTCAATTTTGTGTAAAATGTAAAATTAATACTTTAAATCCACTAAGAACTTACAGTATCTATTCCAGCAAGCAGCATATCACACGCCATACCTACAATATCTTTAATATCTAAAGCCTCATTTTTTAAATATTCCCCAAGAAGGGATTGTTTCCGACGTATCAATGCATCTTGATTTTGCTGAGTAACCATTTCCAGGGCTACTCTGAGATATTAAAAAAGATAAATTACAGAATTATGTAAATTATAAAGAAAAACCGAGATTTATGATGATTTTTTAAATGAAAAATTTTTGTGATGTAAAAAAGGCCATAATTTAAAAGAATGTAAATTTAAACAAATGTATAATTTTTAGTTTCTTTACTTATTAACTAATTTTTAAATCTTATTCTAATAGAACTCTATCAATTCTCTAATACAGAATTGATATGTAAAAAAATGATTTAAATGAACAATTATTATATATAAATAAATAGTGGTGATATTTTCTTCATGTATTTTATTTATCACACAAAAGCAATTTCAATTTGTTGTCTTTTTATACAAAAAATGTTCAATATATGTATAGGTTTGTATAGATATCTATATATATTTCATTTTTTTAATATTATAAAACTTACTAAGTCGTGAATTTTATAAAAATAAAATTTGAACGTTATTTGTAATATGTAAAAATTGATTATTTTATTAAAATAATCTCTTTTTCCTTTTGTTTTATAATTCATTACTTTCTACGCCACAAAAATTTAACTGAATATTTATTAATGTTTGTGTACAATATGGTATCATTGATAAAATTTCCACTTTAAATGATATTCGTTATATAATTATTATGTGCTAATCACTTGCTTAACTATTGATGTTAAGACAAAAAGTATTGTAAACTTTGTTAATATTGTAAATTTTGCTTATTTGAAATGATCATATTGTTTATTCAATTATTTAAGGTCACAATTAATGTTTGTCTTTATTAATGAATAATTCATAATTGCGTACTCACTCTTCCATGTAATTCTGCGCTTTGCGTAATTTTCGATATAACGGTGTTTCGAAAAATTGCCAAAACATCGGGCCATTGTCTAATTTCAAAATCACACTGTTTGTCATAAGTGCTGCCTTGATTAGCCTTGAACTTCGAGAATGCGGATGTTTTTCTTCCTCCGATAGACTTCGCATCTTTACATCGAAAGCCACGAGACAAGTCACTGAAAATTTATGGATTCAACAACACTTTATCAAAGTTATGAATATCTTTCACTAAAACTGGTAATGCTAATTAGTAGAACATTTTGTCCGGACGTTATTACATTCAAGGAAGAGACGTGACAATAAAGGTAGGAAATCGCCAGGTTTCTCGCGTGAGCAGATTTGCACGAACTCCTGGACAACTACGTCGGTATCCTCGAGGTAATCAATAATGTTGCGAGGTTTGCTAAGGACCTTTTGGAATTCACGGCGTAGTCTCCACCACTCGGTGCCATTTCTAAATAAAAAATATATTAATGTCCTTCCATTAATCTTTGTTCTTAAATTCTACTTTATTCTAATCCTGTCACTGGAATGCGAGGCGATTTTATTGATTATATCATAATTTATCTATATGAAATGTTGTGAGAACGATTCTTACGTGGGTAAAAGACCTCCGGTATTGTAGACGTTACTTCTGTCTTTTCGATACTTGAGGAGAGCCAAGTGTGATCTTCTCTTAGGATGCAGACCTGCCTCAGCTTTAAAAATTTCCGCGATATCTTCTGGTCGGAATATCCACACCACTGATTGACCTGGTACTATTTCCTCACGTACTAGTGGTCCATAACGCTTTAGTTTTAATAAACCGTTTGTGTGCAGCTTCGTGAATTTGTATTCACCTATATAATCAACATATATTTGATTAATCTATTTACGAAAAACAAAGATATTTTATATATATAATAACTTGATTTAAAAAAAATTGAAATATGCAAAACATAGAAGGAGAATGTAGATCGTAGAGATATAAGAATAGAGCGTGTGAGTTGTATATTAATTAGCATATAAGTGGCTGCGATAAAGAGATAGAAAGAGAAAGCTAGACTTTAAAGGCTCCTCTCTGTCTTTGTCTTTAAAAGTATTCTTACATATGCGCGATTGAACAAAGATGGAGATCTTTAATCGGCTCTCTTTTCTATTCCTCTTTCTCGCTTTTCCGGCTCTCTTACACACTCTATTCTTGTATCTTTATGATTCGGATTCTATTCCTAATTCAATGAAAAAAGAACACGAAGAAAACATTTAAAAATAAATATTAAGTTTATAATAATAAGAAATATAATAATAAACCTTTTTAATTAATTTGTTGAAATATATGTATTATACTTACCAATGAAAGGTAGATATTTATACAATGTTCCAATAATGGGTAAGGACCTTGGTCCTGGAATGTTTTCGAAAGGCTTGGGTTCAATATCAACAACGTGACACGGATTAATCGAGCACGATCGAGCACATATTTTCAGTATTATTTCTTTTTTTCCACATAATTTCACTCGTGAGTACATGATGATATTTATACTGTGTTTTACATGTATTATATATTTTTTGTATTACAGTTTTATCATTGAATTATAGTTTTTACAGAAGAGCACCGTAAATACTGCAGCAGAGAAACAGGTTTTCGGATCAGTGCAGCCTGTTTGAGATCTCGATCGATATTAAACCTGAACCGCGTTCTCTCTGTTCGCCGTCTTCTTACACCTAGTCGTTTGATATTCTCGTTCTGAATCATTGGCATAAATTTGATGCTAGGCAGATAACGTTCAGACATCGCTTCATAATATTGTCTTTAAGGAAACATGAGCATGAGCTGACGAATGTCATTGACTGTTGTTTCTTTGACCTCATATTTCAGCGTTTAATACAAATTATTTGCTCTATATAATTTAAAATGTCGCTAATGTAAAGAACTACACGAATAACTTCGTAAGAGATGATGAAAGAAGATATAAATTATGAAATATACTTACACGTAGAATTAAATGCAGAATAATATATATTTTTAAACTCTGTTTTATATATTGCATAAAAATATTTTAAATCTTAAAAATAAATATATTTTAAATCTTAAAAAAGTGATAAAACTCTGAAAATTTAGAATTTTATTTCTATTTTGATAGTTTAAAAAATGTTTAAAAATATTTTAATTTAATTTAAAAATTTTATGTTCAACTATTACAATTATATTATATATAATAACAATAGATCGGGAGGTAGTCCTCAAACAAAGTCTCCTTTAACACTCAGACCGAATCTATTGTGCCTATCATATTGTATATAAGTTACGTGAAATTTTACTAAATTAAAGAATACATTTTGCTCGTTTTTTTAAACAAGGGAACCTCGCAAACCCGAAAATTCTGATTTTAATGAAACTTGGCATAAATGTAGAAGGGGTAAATACATGAATTTAGAAATTTTTAATTGCTTATAAACGGTTTAAAGGATTGAAACCATCCTTAAAAAATTGAGAGTTTTTACCTTTTCTCGATATATCTCATAAACTAAACAAAATATCAAAAAATGTTTTATACAAAAGTTTTACAGCATAAATACTTCTATTTATCTTTAATTATGCTGTTTATTTTTTGAAAATAAAATTTTTTTTTAAATTTACTCTTTATTACCTTCCCTATGTTGAATATTTATTGCATCAAAATTTCAATTTCAGTGAAATTCGGCACAAATGTAGAGGGGGGCAATACACGAATTTAGACAATTTTTAATGGTGCTCAAAAATGGTTTAAAGGGTTAAAATCACCCTTCAAAGGTTGAGACAGTTTTGTCTTTTTTCGATATATCTCGTAAACTTAACAAATCATAAAAAAATGTTTTATACAAAGTTGTACAGTATAAATACCTCCATTTAATTACACTGTTTATTAATCTTTAGAGGGCCAAAAAAGCCAATGTATTGGCTCTAACTAAAAATCATTTTCTCATAGATATAAGACATATACAAGCACTCTAGCATACATGAACACACATTTATACACGCAGCACACTCTTATACACACACATACGTGCAAATACATACACGCATATGCACATTCATAGGCAGAAATTATAGAAGAGTTTGTACAGATCGATTATGCTCGTTCGATAATGTGCGCTGTTTTAAGCTCTATCGTACAAAGGATACATTACCATAAAAAATGCATGCTTTATAAATATATAAAATAAATTAAAAATAATTATCCAAAAAAACTTGAAAAATTTTTAGTAACAAAAAAATTTTACAAAATTTAGAAAATTAAAAAAAATTTTTAAACAAAAACAGAAACCTACAAAAAAAGAAAAAAAAGTTACATGAACTCTCTACGTCCACGTCATTAGCTCCGGGTAATGCTAAAGGAGAGTTGTGATATTTGAATTTTTTACTTTTTTGGGGACAATAATAAAGTTAGAAATGAAAATTTTCGAAAATTGACTTTACCGTTGTATTCAGCGATCCAAAAAACCCTTATATAAGCCTTATTTGCAAAATTTAAAATTTAAAATTTCTTCCTTACCTTAGCGGGCCGGAAAGCCACTATAGTGGTTCAATCCATGATCGGAACTTTGTATATAATAAACTCATGATATAAGAAAAATTTGGGTCATTTTTAAAGGGAGTTTTAAGATTTCAAATCCCGGCCCTCTAAGGGTTAAAAAAATTTTTTTAAATAAAATTTTTCTAATTAAAAAATTTTCAATAAAATTGATTTTTATGTATCTAGCATTTATAAAGTAATATCTTATACTACGTATCGGCCTTTTTTCCCACTTTTCCAATATTTCAGGGTTTTTCTTTTCTTATAGTTACTATTTAAAATTTTATTTTCTGGTTCACAATTATTCTCATTATCAGGTTCATAATTATTATTATTATTTTCTACAAATTCTTCTTCTTTATCTGTTACAAATTCTATGTCAGGTAAATCCACTTCCCAATAATTTTGAAATTCCAAAGCAGTAGCAGTTTGTATAACAAATGCTACATTATTTGTTATAATATTCTGTATCACTTTATATAATTGTATTTCTCTTCCATTTATAGGCGTTGGGAAAATATGTGTAATTTGAAATAAAACAATTAAACATATTAAGAACATTTGCAATATTTATGTGTAACATTATGCTTTGTTTGATTAAAAATTTACACAATTTAACAGAATAATCAATCATGTTAGACGTCACTTGATACTGATGTGAAAATGACGCGTATCATCATTAATAAAGATATAAAACTTTTATTAATACGTGATTTCTATTTCATGTATGATGCATACCATGACACGACGAATATAAAACATGAATGTGAAATGTGACATAAGACAGAATGAACATTGTGTGAAAACAACGTTACTAATATTACGCAACTGTCACATAAAAAATAATACATATAGGAATAAGGAATGCAGTTAATATAATAGTATTATAACATAGAATAGATAATATACACATAGATGATATAAATAATAGTATACGATAATATAATTACTTTATAAATGCTAGATACATAAAAGTCAATTTTATTAAATATTTTTTTAATAAAAAAATGTTTTTAATTAAATTTTTTTTTCGAAAAATGAACGGCGTAGTTAAACGAAGGTATTTATACTGAAATATTTTGTATACAACATTTTTTGATGTTTTGTTAAGTTTACGAGATATATTGAAAAAAGGCAAAAATGTGTCTCAACTTTTGAAGGGTGGTTTTAACCCTCTAAACCATTTTTGAGTATTATTTAAAATTTTCTAAATTTGTGTATTGTCCCCCTTTATATTTATGTTGAATTTCACTGAAATTGAAATTTTGATGCAATAAATATTCAACATAGGGAAGATATAAAGGTTAAATTTGTTAAAGGTAAAAAAAAAATTTTTTCAAAAAATAAACAGCATATATGCATAAAAATTATGGTTTTTTCCATTTATTTTTGTAAATAATGGGAATTCTAGGAAATTTGTGATAAAAATTGTAGATCTCATCAAAATACACATTTTATGTCCCATTAGTTTTTGCCATAAAGATAATAGTTTTTGAGAAAAATAACGTTAAATGTTCAAAACTTCATAAATGCTTACTCAAACTACCCCAAAAAATAAAATATTGAAGAGGGTAATAAAGATGGTGAATGGACCCCACTACTTGTGGAAAGTTGCAAACTCATGTAATACAGTACAAGCGCAGACATCGTTTCGCTCTGTAAGCAGGAGGGAGGTGAGGATGCACCTCGCTACGCGTGAAAAGTCGCAAACCTATGTGGTATAGTACACGGAAAAAAATTTGGAACTAAAAAAGTCAAAAATTTTGTGTTTTCTGAATTTCAAACATGGTTGAACTTTTTTGCATTAAAAATTGGGTTTGTTTTATTGAAAATTTGGTGCTATAGCTACTCAAGGTACTCAAGTAATCTCGAAACCGAGAAATTACTAAAGACTAAAGACCGAGCTCCGGCGCTTCCAAGTTTATACTAGGGCTGCGTTCCGATATTCAGTACTGAAAATCTATAGTTTATGTCACATACACTGTAGAATTTCAGTACTATTAGTGAATATCGCAACGTAGCCTAGTACTGTCCATCGATGCTTGGAATACTGGGGAATCGTCGCTGCAGTGCGATTTGTCTCAAACTTGAAACTCATGAGTTCCAAGCTTCTACGCGTTGTAGTTCACAGATACCTTATTTTATTTAAGTAAATGTTTCTTTAAATTTAATAAATAATTTTGAGGAATTATTTATTTTTTATAAGTAATCTATTTATTATTTGTATAATTTTAGAAAAGTAAATTTAAACAAATATTTTCTAAAACATAAATAAATAATATAGAAAACCGTTATAAGAGCCGAAGCTGGTTGGTTTTGCTTATAAAATCTTTTTAATAATTAATTAATATTACAAATTGTATCACAGACGTTCGGCCATTGGTTTTGGCCATCTTCAGTGTGGCATTATGTGATGTAAAGTTACAACGTAGTTTAATTCAATGAGTACAAAAGTCCGGTAACATTGTGCTTATTCATTCTCTCTAGAATTAGATGTACGGTTGTTTTTTATTACACGCAGATTATTAAACGGAAACTAGTTTCAATACATTAAAAAATAATCGGAAAGATTGCTTACTTTTTAGACTAAATTTAATATTTTTGTCGTCAAAGTTTACCTTGGTAACAGTTATCCCGATCAAAAATTTTTCATGTAAAAATATATAAAAATCTGTAGAATTATGTATCAAAAATGTCCATGCAAAATTTTATATTGTATATTTTTATATAATTTTACATAATTTTATATACTTTTATATAATTCTGATATAATTCTATAAATTTATACATACTTTTACATGAAACATTTTTTATTGAGAAAGAATTATTCATATGTAATTATATATAATTAAATATAATTATGTATAATTATATGTAATTATCTATAATTGTAAATAAGCAATTTTTTCCCGGCAAAAATTTTTTTATACAAGAGTATGTATAAATCTATAAAATTATATCAAAATTATATAAAATTACATAAAAATATGTAAAATTAAATAAAAATGTACAATGTAAAATTTTGCATGGACATTTTTGATACATAATTCTACAGATTTTTACATACTTTTACATGAAAAATTTTTGATCGGGATAACTGTTACCAAGGTAAACTTTGACGACAAAAACATGAAATTTAGTCTAAAAAGCAACCTTTCCGATTATTTTTCAATGTATTGAAACTGGTTTCCGTTTAATAATCTGCGTGTAATAAAAAACAACCTTTGTACATCTAATTCTAGAGAGAATGAATAAGCACATTGTTACCGGACTTTTGTACATATTGAATTAAACTACGTTGTAACTTTACATCACATAATGCCACACTAAAGATGGCCAAAACCAATGGCCGAAACGTCTGTGATACAATTTGTAATATTAATTATTAAAAAGATTTTATAAGCAAAACCAACCAGCTTCGGTTTTTATAGCGGTTTTCTATATTATTTATTTTTTAAAAAAGAAAGAGCCAATTATATATTCATCTAAAATTTAATTAATTTTCTAAAACGGTTTTTTTTAATTAAGAGATTTAGATTCTATATTTTAAAAAGTTATTTATTACATTTCAAGAAGTATTGTACTGTAATATAATAAACCAAAATTAGATTTAAACAAATTTTGTAACAAGAAATTATTTCTTAATTTTAATGCTCCAGTTTATTATAATAAAAAACAAAAAATTTTATCTTAAACATTATTTATTTAACTTAAGTAAATTCAATTTTAATAAATACATTTATTAAAATTAAGAAATTTTTTTTTAGTGTATGTATATATATATATATATATACACACACAATATATTACTTATAGCAATTTAACATTTATTAAATAAACAATAAAGAATCTCTCATAAATTTTAATGTAATTTCTTAATAATGTTATGTAACATTGACAATCAATTTTAGGCGTTTCCAAATATTACAACCTTGACATTTCTGTATATTATTAATTTAATACATATTAATTATAAATTATAAAACAAACTTAAAATATTATCTAATATAAAATTATTTAGAATTATTTAGAAAGTTGATGTTAATAAGTCTGTATTTTGTTAATAATGAAATAACAAACAAAAACAGAAATAATTACAATTTGAAAAGAAAATATTCTTGAATCCATACGAATATATTACTTGATTTCATATAAAAATTTTTTAAATGCCTAATATATTTCCAACATAAGTAATATTATTTACTATTATCATAATTATAGTTATATACTGCGTATTTATTTATTTATATTATTTATTTGTACTATATAATTTACATTATACATATATATTATATCATTACGTAAATTTATTTAATTTTAATGTTTTTGTTAAAATAATTTTAAACTTATAAATATATATAATATACATATTATAAATATACATACATAATAAAGAATATTTAATGATTTGTTTTTTGTAAAAACTTATATTTCTTACTTCTATCTTTCTTTACAGTTAAGAAAACTTGTGTTAAAAACATATTTCGTATGTCTTATACAGGCTACTCAAATTTTTTCATTAATTTAACACAGAATAAATATGTTAGAAAAGAAATATAAGAATAAATATAAAATATATAAAAAAATGGCACAAAAATTTTAATTTTTTGCAATTTAAAAACATTTTTCAAAAGTAAAATTAACACTTGTAATATGTTGATACGTATATTTTATTCATTAATCTTAGAATTTATGTTTTAAAATTATATTATTTTTATTTTATTTATTTATTTACCCATAAATTGAGTTATTATAACACTAACAAATAAATTTATTATCAAATTAACACAATATTCAAATAACTTAATTACATTATGTTAAATTGACACTTGGATATGTTAAAAATTCAATACAAACGATTTAACAAAGATCAATTTTAACACAAATACAAAATGACTGCGTTTAGAAAAAAAGCAGCTTTGTAACAGTTGTAAAATTCTTCAACATAATTGGTTTTTTCTCTTAGTTCTTGTATCTAATTACATAAATCAATTATTTAAAAGAATTTTATAACAGTTGCAAAGCTGCTTTTTCTACTGAAAAGCCGCCAGTGTTTTTTATTGTGTGCGTATATGAACATACCCAGATAGCCAAATGTTGCAGTTATGTTGCCAATAATCGTGCAGTAACTAATTTATACAAACTCGGAACAAGGTGAGATAGCATTATGTCTGTTAGATTGAACTCATATAAATTCTATTTTTATCAATGGCAAATTGATAGCAACATGTCAGCATTAATTTATCAATCATTTGTTGTTGCCATATTGCTGTTATATTGCAAATAATATAATGTATCATTATTGCTGACCGTTTCCTTTTTTAAATGTTCTCAACTGATTGTACGTATAAGTAATCATGTTGCTGAATTCGTAATGTGTTTTATTTCGATGTCAACAAATGTATAGCAAATCTATAACAACACATGCAATACATTAATTTGCTTAAAATGCTACAACACGCTTGGTTATCTGGGTATATGCTTTTTTTTTAAACCCCTTCTTGACCTTCTTCCCGCTTCTTCTTCTCTCCCACTCGTCTGTCTTTCTTCATAACTTTATATAGATACAGCAGCACGAAAATTGTCCGCAGAATTCATCAGATGGTTCTCTGCTTTATAGTTAACGTGTTCTATACTCATGTACTATACTCGTGAAAGGTTTTAATCAACATAAGAACGGAACTTGTACTACTTCAGTGACGATCTTGGCATGCGAACATAACGGGTTAGTTGCCGTAAACAGTTACTGTAGAGTTGTGGACGGTACCTGAAGTGCGCATCGTGAAGCCGTGCAAGAGAAACATCGTAAAAATGTGGCCATTTCATTGTCAGTGTACCAGTAAAGTAAGACTTGTCGGCAAAACCGTAGTTATAACTGGCGCGAATACTGGAATCGGCAAGGAGACCGCTAGAGATTTCTATAGAAGAGGTAACTTTGCATTAGTTACCAAAATATTTTAAAGCAGTGCTCGAGCGCAGCATACGCCTTCTCTAATCTCTATTCCCCCACTACCGCTCGCGGCTCGACGATGATTGCACGCATTATTACACAATATTATTATAGAACATAATTTATAATACATTAATAATAGAAAATTAAGTGTAGCATTATTTATAAAAACAAAAATTATTTAATAAGAATAATTTTAATAAGAACTTTTGTGGCGCAGGGTACTCTCTTCTGTTGTATGCAGGGACGCTCGACACTCCTAAACACAGCGTCGCGTGCGCGATCGTCGCGCGTTGCCTCGGCTAGTGGGAGTAGCCGGTAGAGAAGGCGTTGCATTGGGAATTGTCTCAAAAAGAGTAACTAAACTTGAGCACAGTTTTACAAAAATTGTTTTTTTTTGAAATGACAATTTATTAGATTGGATTTGTTGATTTGATTTAACTTTATTGCATGAGAATTATAAATTTTTAATATATGCATTTAATATTAAATTATATATGATTGACAGTAACTACAAAATTTATACTTTTTGTTGCCTGAAATTTTATCAATATTTAAAAAATTGTTTACAAATATTTATCACACATGTTAGTAACACATGTATTTGTGTGTGCGCACGCGCGTATGTGTGTGATTATATCTTAGCATAACTTGGTATGAAAAAAAAGTTCATATATTTAACTACATGAAAAATGATTAAATATTTATATTTAGGAGCAAGGGTAATTTTGGCTTGTCGAGATCTTCAAAGAGCAAGTGATGCAGTTGATGATTTAAAAAAAAATCCTCCTTCAAAGTAAGTAAAATTATATACGTATATGCATTATTGTTAAAAAAGGGGGGGGGGGCGTTTTTGGGGCCTGATTTTTAATTTTTTTCTAAACTGTAAATGACTTCTTATACTTATACATATTTGAGGAGTTTTTAGGTGAAAAGAACATGTAATTAAGATTAAATAATTTAGAAATCGCATAATAGTTTCATTGTGACGATTTTGAATTTACGTTTCCTGAGATACTAATTTTAGAATTTTTACCTATATCGTAAGTTAATTAATATTTTTTTACAGCATTATGTTATAAAGTTAAGTGAGTTTTTTTAGCTATGAGATAATGGAGTTACGAGGTATAAATATATACATACATACAATAAACACCGGACTCCATAACTCCATTATATTATCTGTAGCCAAAAAAGTAACTCCATAATTGACATAATGCCTGTAAAAAGAGATACATATATTAAATAACTTATTACAGAGAATCTATCAATTGATGACAATTAATCTCTAAAGAATAAATCCATATTTTATGACCTAGTAACCGTACTATTTTGAAACCGTCATAACGTCAATATCATATGTATATAGCTCTGTATGCTCGTAACTTGGTATCTTCATAGTATCGCTTGAGCTACCCGAAATAATGATTTATCTAACAACAATTATCTAACATTTATTATCTACTTATAATCACTTTATTGTTTTATAGGTTTATGAATACTTTTATCTTGTTGAAAAATAGATAAAAATTCTCAAATTAGGAAACGTAAATTTAAAATTGTTACAATAAAACTATTATGTAATTTCTAAATTATTTTATTTTAAACTTTAATTATATGTTTGTTTTACTATCTTCAACAAGTCGTAAAAAAACGTTTACAATAGTTTAGAAAGAAATTTAAAGTGAGCCAAAATCGGGCCTTATTGATAATCTCTTTTTGTTACATTTTAGGGATCAAAAAAATTGCAATTATCTCTAACATGTAGACATTGATAATAAGTTTGTAGATAATTAAAATTAGTATTAATAAGAAATTAATAGTTATTATACAATCAAAATTAAAACTGTTAATTATGTCCAATACAATTATTATATTTATTATATTATATGATTACAATATTACATTAAATATTTCATAAAATTTTATAAATATACTTGAATAACATTATTGACATTTGTTCTCATTATTTAATATTACAAGTGATAAACAAATGTTGTGATTTGTAAGAAATATTTATAAGTTTCTACAACGTCTTATGAAAACTTTTATAACCAATGCAGTAATTTGTAGACGGTGTAGATTTTTGTAAAAATTGCAACTTTATACAATATTTCGCAAATATTTCTACGATCGAATGTAGTTGTAGATTATTGTAAAAATTATAACAATTTACAACTGTCTGCAACATTCTACGAATATTTATTATTTCGAAATTTACACAAGAAATACATATAAAATTGCGTTATAAATTTTTTTTTACACCATTTAGTATGTGTTTTTTTATATTTGGAAATTTTTTCTAGAATTAAAGTATACGTACATATTGCTATCAGTCTGGAAATTGAGTTTTATACCAAGAACAAAAAAATCCCCAAATTTATAAAACAAATACATACAAAATCTCGTTATTGTTTAATAAGTAAGACAGATTGTCTCCAGCGTCCCCCTTTAAACACTAATAGATGAATAATAAGTTATGTTATATCTTGTACGACGCATTTATGTTTTATATTTTATTCGTACTCATTCTGCGTTATATTAATGTTTATTAAGGAAAATAACTTTAAAGTTTAATTCCTATTTTTAATATCTAATATTCTTCTATTATGCGTAGGGCCTCACATGTATTAAAAATGTAATAAAAATACATTATTTAGGAAATATTTAAATCTACAACGAAAAGCGGTAAAAAATAGGATTCTACACGCGTTTTCATGTAACTGGTGTCAAATGTAACTGCTCAAAAAAGTAGTCATTTTCAGGAATTTTTTTAATCTAAAAGAATTTTTCCGTATTGTTATGATTACTTATTCGCTTTCTATTTATCTGACGCTATTTACAATTATGATTTTGTTTGTCGAGCCAACGACATCGACATTATTATCTTTCGAAATCGAATTCGGTTTACTTCGAAGATTCCCGAAGATTTCCGAAATCTTACCCATTGCTTCGCAAATCGCTCGACTATGAGTTTTTGAAGAAGAATGAAGATGAAACTCACTTCGGTCAGTGCTATCGTCTCGAGCACTTGACAATACGGAGTGCCAAGTCATAATAAACTCAAGTTATTATATAAGAATTGTATTAATTATACATATATATAAATAAATTATATATATATATATATATATATATATATATATGTGTGTGTGTGTATATACATTTTATATGTATAATGTAATAATTTTTAGGGCAGACAGAGAACAATTTCAAGGCAATCCAGGTGAGCTTGTGATCTATCAATTGGATCTCTGTAGTTTGAGAAGCGTAAAAGAATGTGCGAAAAACTTGTTGAAAAAAGAACCAGCCATTCATTTGTTAATAAATAATGCTGGCGTGATGATGTGTCCACAAGAGAAAACTGAGGATGGAATCGACTTGCAGCTGCAAACGAATCATATTGGTCACTTCCTTCTAACACTTTTGCTATTACCAAAAATGATGTCCTCTGGTCCTGGTTGTAGAATACTGAATGTTTCATCGTGTTTACACGTGTGTGCGTAAATTTAATAACTTTGTAGATAAGTTTAGATTTAATTACTATTATGGAAGAGAACACTATATTAGATTCGTCAAAAAATTATTGGAAGTTATGAAAAATTTACTTTATTTTTTTTTTCAATCCAATTCACTATACACTATGTTTTAATAGTATTTTATGAGTATAATATTTAATATCTAATATCTAATATCTAATATCTAGTAGTAGATATTTTTCTACAAGGTTATACATAAGTCTATAAATTGTTAAAAGTACGTGGGTCATTTGAAAAGTTTCCGGCCTCATCGACATAAAGTAATTGTAAAAAAAAAATTTCTTTCGCCGTCCGATAGATAGCCTTGACATATGTAAACCGTAAAAATTTCAAGTCATTCTGATCATTACTTTGTCTATGGCACTCTTCCAAAGTTGTCTGTTGTCAGCTGACATTGTCTGTCAACAATGGAGAAAACTGAGTATCGCGCAGTGATAAAATTTCTTCATTTGAAAGGGAAAAAGACTCGGGAAATAAAAAATGAGTTAGTCTCTGTATACGGTGAAGTCTCCCCTTCATTTACAACGGTCAAACATTGGGTGGCCGAGTACAAACGTGGTCGTACGAGCATTTTAGACGAGAAACGTTCCGGGCGCCCGAAAACCCCTACAACTGACAAAATGGTCGATTTAGTGCATTAAACTGTGATGGAAGATCGTCGATTGATTGTTAAGGATGTTGCTGAGGCTTGTGGGATATCGTCTGAACGGGTGCACAAGATTTTACATCAAGTTACATCAAGGTTGATAATCGACCAAAAGCGCGAACGGGCGGACATGTGGCGCGAGTGTCTTATTAAATGAATTGAAGTTTGAATTGCTTCCGCACCCACCCTATTCGCCAGATCTAGCTCCCAGCGACTTTTTCCTATTTCCTAATTTGAAAAAATTTCTTGGAGAAAAAAAAATGGGTCAAATGCTAAGGTGAAAGATGTTGTAAACCAGTATTTTTCGAGTTTAGACAATCAATTTTTTTCTGACGGTCTAAAAGGATGGGAAAAACGTTGGACCAAATTGAGTTGCAAGGAAACTACGTCGAGAAATAAATTTTGTTTTGTTTCGAAATATGTGTTTTTCTTAAAAAGGCCGGAAACTTTTCAAATAGCCCACGTATTTTATGTATAGATCTTAACGTAACGTTATTATGGGAGAAAAAATTTCCTACCGCAGCAAATCTATTGCCATATATATAAAGGAGTAAACAAATTTTGCTATAATAATAAATAGTTTGCCATTCACTAAGATTTATTTTGTTAAAAAATACCAATTTACTAAACATATTTGTTTATAGAAATGTGTCAATTTGCTATTAACAAGAAGGAATAAGAAATTTGTTATGATCAAATTGAAGACAAAATTGCAAATTTATTTAAGGAAACAAATAAATAAACATTGTTCTTCATTTATATAATATTTACAAATTTTTTGTCTGTTCTTAAGACAGTCTTACACAAAATTAAAAAAAATGAAATAAAATAAAATAAATTTGTTAGAATTAAAATAATTTGCAAATCTAAAATTGTTTTTAAAATAACAGTTAAATAATTTGGTGCGTTAATAAATTTTTTCTCCGTGACATATAACAATAAAAAAGCTAATAGTAATGATTATTATTGTAATACAGTTGGCGTTATACATAATGATCTAAATTTAGAGAGAACATACACTCCCTTTAAAGCATATGCACAAAGTAAATTAGCAAACGTATTGTTCACCAAGGAACTCGCTCGTCGATTAACAGGTACATAAAAATAAATAATAGAAGATGTTATAGAAGATCTGAAAATTATATACTTATAGACGTTTGTTAAGATAATACATTAACAATTATAAAGAACCAGACTGTAAATCTTTTGTTAGTTTTAGCTAATATCTTATAATTAGATGTTAATTTATGTTCCATTGTGGCAGTTTTTAAACATTTCTTTTCATTCTATTTCGATTCTTTCTATTATGAAAATAATTTCCTTTCTATCAAGAATATTGCAACAATTTTTTAATAAGAAATTTCTTTATAAGAAAATGAGAAAAAGGCTAATTTTTGGACTGAACATGTCGCACTTTCTTTATTTATATTTTGATATATTTGTGCAGTTGGGTTTGAGAGCTTTCAGAAACATTTTTGCAAAACCATTTTATGTTGTAGTCAATTTAATGTTATGATAATGTTATTTCAAAGTTAATATAACGTGGGCATTAGCAATAGCTAAAGTGTTTTGACTTATATAGTATACATGTGTATGTGCGTGTGTATCTGTACATATGTGTACAAAAAGTCAAAAAATTTAGTGGTTAAATATCTCGTACATACATTAAAAACATACGTTTAAAAAATGGGTAATTATATAGTTTAGGAGACACCGCGCCGATAACCTTGACCTTGGTATAACGTAAAACGATTTTACAAAAGGGTGTTCTAGAAAACTTTCAACTTCAATATAAAAAAATACAACTCAGTTCAAAAATAAATCTTACTGAGCTTTTTCTTTTAAAATATAAAAAAAGTTAATAAATTATAAAAATTTTTTAACTAATTATTCATAAGGTTTGCTTTAAGTACACATAACACAAATTTCTTTAATTTAAAATTTAACTACAAATATATACATTTATACATTTAAATAGGTTGCAATAGGTGACTTTCATTATTTTTGCCAAAAACTCCAAATCTGCTGCTAAAAATAATGTGCAAAGTAATAAAATATTCTGTTGAAATAGATAAAGATATAAATATTTTTAACATACTTTAAAAATTTTTTTTTATACATATATTATTGCTATTATACGATTGCTATCAATTTATAAATTATAATAAAACGTATTTTTTTCAGAAGCAAATATTAATGGAGTAAACATATATTCTTTGCATCCTGGCATTATTACGACAGAATTAGGCCGACATTTTAGTACAACAGTGTGTCCAGGTGCAAGCACAATTTTTCGAAGTTTTTTGCGACCATTTTTAAAAAATCCTGAACAAGGTGCACAAACGACTATATATTGTTCAGTGGACGAGAAGGCGGGTAATGAAACTGGTCTCTATTACAGGTAAGAAAAAATTATATGTATATAAAATTATTATCATAAGATATATAATGTACAATAATATAGTCCTAGTTATATTTGAGAACAATGTTTTATAGTATATAATTTCTACACAAGATAAATGTGTGTTGTTTATATTATTGTTTATCACTTTAATTGCGCCATATCCTTTACGTTTGCATAATAAATACTTTTTAAAATCTTACTGCCATACACATTTTAATTATACTTGTCATAAATTATAAAAAAAGAGAAAAGATTTTAATATGTATTTTTCCTTTTACTTTAATATATTTTACAAAAACAATTTTTTATAAATTTTGTGTTTTTTTGTATTTGTAAAGCGAATGCAGTGTTGCAACTCCACAGAGACAAGTACGAAATAGACAAATTGCCGAAAATTTGTGGAATCAAACCTGTCAGCTTCTGAATTTAGAACCTGATAAAGACTTCTTCAAATTTTTAGAAAACGTTTCACATCAAATTGCTGAAATATAATTTCTAATATAATTATATTTAATTGTATTCAACATATTTTAATTTTAAAATAATATATTATTAAATAAAAAATATTATGTATTAGAAGAGAGCAAGAAAAAATACAAAATATATTTCTTTAACAAAACTAGTTTTAAAAAAATTAATAAACTTAAAAAATTCAAAATTAAAATATTATAGTATTTAAATATTTATTGTTACCTTATAGTATTTAAATAATATTAATATAAATTTAATTTTTAGTTATTAAAAATATTTTATTGGTAAAATTTTCATGCTGTCACCAAATTTTTGTCTTGCATGTTTAGTTTATAGAAATTAAATAAATTATATTCTAATATAATTGAAATCACGAAATAAAATTTTGAGTTTTGACATACTACTTACGCTGGTATTTATAGTGGAATCTTATGTTTAAGATTGTTTTACACTGTCTTAAGATATGTTAAATTAATATACTATATAAATATAATGTAAGTGTATAGTATATTTTTCTACCTCTTTTTCGTTGTATTTACTTTTAACAAAATATCAGAGAACTGTAATATGTTGCTATTATTTATTGCAATACAAAAATCTAATAATAATAAAATTAATATTATTTAAAACTTTTTGAATACTGTTATTTTTCCTCACGCTGATAGTATTCTGATTATTATTCTGAGTATTATTATGACTTATAGTACTTATACTTTGAAATATTTGTTGAGTATTATTGCTTTCAGTACTGTCACTACTGCATTCATTGATACTCACAGTCCTGACCATATTGTAATACTCATGAGCAGTGTTGTAATAGATCATTAAATAAATAATCTAGATCAGATCAAGATCTTTATCAAAATATTAAATCTAGATCAGATCACAGATCATTTTTCATACAATTGATCTAGACCGAAGATAGATTACATTAATTTTGATTTAGATCGAAGATCGTTTCTTTTTTTACTTGACAATTTGGTAAAAGTAGGAATCGAAATTTTTTAAGCTTTTCTTTAATTGGCTTTTAGGAATGTCCCAGAAATCTCCAAAGGAAAAAATCTTCGATAATTTCATCTTATTACCCCCACCCCACGCCTTTAAAAGGAGGTTCTTGCTGTCGGAGATTTTTTCTTTCGAAGATTTAGCGGTACGCATGCGCAGTAGAAAATCGCACAATTCATGCATTCCAAAACAAAAATTTGAATTAAACAATTATTTGTGACATTAACTTTAATAATATAATTATTTATAAGTATACATATGTAATTATACATAAGTAAATTAAAATCTGTAAGTTGATTGGCTACACATTTCCCTGACCGCGAACTTGGACCAAGTTCTAGCATCGCGGATACAAGGCTTTAATCTCAGAAACTATTGACCTAGAGTAGAGGCTACAGTATAGATAGAGACCCTCTAAAGTCATTCGAGTCAAGTAATAAAAAGATCTAATTTTTTATAGATCAAGATCATAATTTAAAAAATCTAGATCAGATCAAAGATTATCGCAAAAAAAAAGATCTTTACCAGATCAATAGATCATAGAAATTGATCTAGATTAATGATCTATGTTTACAACACTGCTCATGAACATTAACATTCTATTACTTCCTGTATTGATCATTGCAGATTTGAGTACTAGTTCCCAGTACTACCTTTCTTGGGTTACTTGGCGCACACATATACATAGACATATGTCTGTGACATGCCTACATTTGCTGTGTATATCGCCGGTAATACGGATTATGTAGCACTAATTAAGCGAATACTTCTATCTTTTATGTCACATATACGCAACCCTTATGACATATTATGCCATACATGTGTGTATTAAGGTTGTACTCGGTAATTCATTTGCCATGGCAACAAAGAGTTGGCAACAGCTATTAAGATTCACCCTGTATTAAATTGGTGCAAAAGTTCTTGCCGATATAAATAAATGTTTGTATACATGTGTTAGTATGGTTTTATAAACAGAAATGTTTATAATTTTTATAAGTTGGCATCTCTGCTTTTATGCATGGCACTCCAGATAGATGCCAGTATTACTTCATATTTAATACAATTAAAAACGGAGTCAAGCAAACAACATATTTGTTTTTTGTTTTGTTTTTATAAAAAAAAGTGTTGCTGATGTACACAGAATGATCTGTGAGATAATTCTGTATGGTGAAAATGTTATATATCATTAAAACGTGTACATTGTAGCAACATTGCAGCAATTTTGTAATATTACTATAATATCGCTACAATGTTATAACATTGCCGCAATGTTGCTGCTGTATGTTTTGTGTTTGCTGGAAGAAGTATGAGTTTTATGTGTGCGGTACAAGCAATATAAGTATCAGTAATGATACTTTTTCTTCAAAGTGTCCTAATCTATGTATAAGATGGTGGGCGACACTATGTAAATTAGTGTACAATTCAGTGCTTTCCAATTTTGACACAAAATGTGTTATACTGTGTCAACTGTGTCGCTTACTAGGAAGCTAAGATTGCTTTATCTCAACTTTTTACGTGACGTCAATGACTCTCGAAAGAGAAATTTATTTCACTACTTAATTGCTTTAAAAATATGTGTATATTTACGAACTAAATAGACTAAAATTGAACCTATTTCAATCATTAAAGAAATTTAAAAAAGATAAGTGTAGGTGAAGTGTTTGTTTTTACTGCAATTTGAAATTAATTTGTTAGCAATTTATTAATTACACAAAATATATTAATAAATTAATATCTGCGCAGTAATATTACAATAACAGAACTTTAAGATTATTAAGAGTTAGAGAATAATTCTATTAATTTGTCAGTATATTTTGTGCAAATAAATTGCTAACAAATTAACTTTAATTTGCATTAAAAACAAACACTTTATCTATCTATTTTAAAAAATATTTTAAATAATCAAATGGGTCCAAATTTTGGTCCGTTTAGTACTTAAAATGAACATTTTTTCAAATGTCCAGAAAAGTAACACGAAACGTCTTTAAAATGTTCTAAAGATGTTTAAAGATCTGATTTAGATGTTTTAAATATGTACCGAACATCCACTACATATATTGTTAATATGTTTTAAAACATCTGTGTGTTATCTGCATAATTCGAATCGGATATGTTTATAGATAGAATTTTATTGATGATAAAATAAATAATTGGATATACTATTTAATCGATAATATTCGATAAATCCATTGGAAATTTTTCTTAGTGTGTAGAATATTTATTTTTTCATGAATTATAAACGATCAAAGTCAAAGTAATCACTTTTTATCTAAACTCGATAACTCGGTCAAAGAAATTGTACAACGCTCTACAAACGCTTAATCTCTACAGGACCGGCATTTTTTGGATGATTTTTTTAGTTTTAGTACTAGAATATTTTTCTCATCTGTAAGTTGAAGTACAAAAAAGATGACGCCGTTCTAGTGCCTAATATTAAGCTTTCGGCCCCACGCGGAGAAATTAAATTAAAGGTTCCTGCTACAGAATGCAAGTAATATAAAATCTTCTCGATTTTTTCTATGGCAGGTGTAATACAGTAAAGTTGCATTAAATATTTCTATTTTGATTAAGCTTTATCACTATGTTGTTTCATAAAACAAGATAATTAAAATCGACAAAAAACAAAGAAGTTTCATGCTTAAAAATGTTTTTTGAAAAATTATAATGCTTGTAATGATTCTTTGCGATGTTATGCTTATTTAAAATTATTAACCAAAATGTTGACATACATTTATCTATGCGATAATTCTGTTATATATAAAATTACAATAAAACGTTCCGAGTTTTAACTGTTATTTGAACAAAAATTCTCTTGATTGTTGAAAAATATTGTTACGTTAACGTATTTTGCGATCTGTCTATTTTGCTTATAAGTCAAACACACTTCTGCTTTTCTGTCGTTTCGATAGAATGAGTAAAAGAACTAGAGAAAAAAAGAAAAACAGACGCTCTAGTAACAAAAGGATGAGCATTTTAATGTCGAAGAGATAGAAGCGCATTTGACTTGCGACTCTTGCGAACTATTTGGACAAGTCTAGTTTAAGAAATATTATTAATACAAAAACGATAAAATGGTATGCCGATGTACATTGATAATCTTTTCTAATATATTTTTATAATATGATATAAGTAAAAAATTATATTTTAATCAAATCTATATGTAATCATCGGATTTCAGTTCATGCGCTAAAATAAATTCCTAAAATGTTGTGAAAAGAAAAGTTTATTATCGTTAAATACCAAAGCAATTGATTTAATTAGCATAAAGTGAAAAGAAAAATAGAAAGCGTTAAAAAGTTAAAGGTCTGCTCATTCCTGGTAGAAGAAAAGATAACAAGAATAACGGTGATGAGGCAGGGTCTTCTTCTTCTTCAGATCTAAGGGGGGGAGGGGAGTTGATCTACACAGGATGCGCAATTGTGTCGTCACTTATTCCGGGATCATTTCCAGACCCTCATACAACTGCGTTGTTCGGCGGCTGCACTTCTCGTCCAGGGAGAGGGGGGGGGGGAGATTCCATCCTAGTAGCTAGAAAGCGAGAGTGTCGAACGAGGACTCTATCCAATAGTCACAGGTGAAAGCGAGAGAGTCGAACGAGGACTCTCTCTTCTTCTTGCCAGAGAGTGAGAAAGAAAACGTATGCGTGCTAGCATACGCTCCCCTTGTCCCGAGAGAGATAGCCATAGCACGTGTGTGGCCACACACGTGTACCTGATGCCGCAAGTCCCCAGTCGGACTGTCTTAGCGATAAAATGCCGTGGATCGTCTCCAAGTAGACGCCACTAACCCGTCACTATCGAGTAAGTCACGTAAACCACACTTATAATAAACAGGCACAGCGCGATGCATGAATGAAGCTAATCATACACCAAGCGAGACTCCGAAAAACAAAACAAAACAAACTATGTTACTCCATGCTACTCGTCGTCAATTGCGTCATCGAGCGTCTGTCGCGAAAAGTCGACGCGCCGCCGTGCGTAATTTTTTTTTAAATCTTGAGTCGATAACATAGGATTTCCTATACACTATATAAAATAAATTGAAATTTAAGAAAGGTAATTATTTATATTAGCGATTCTTCACCGATTTTAATGATCTTTAAATATGTTGTCAGAGTTATTATTTTGAACAACTTTTCACTGTGCATGTTACCGCTGCTCGGCCTTAGTTCCCTTTGACGTTTACAGCCTTTGTAAGCATCATTCATCTTTGTTTAATCATGATGAACGACAAGGATGCTCACAACACTGTAAGCGCCAAACGGAACGCAGCCAATGATTCTTAGGCATTTCTCGCAAGGTAAGTAGGTCATAGAAAGTAATCATCGGTATGCGCTAACGGTCGGCTAACTGGACATATTTATCAATTTAATTATCGATTATTGCAAAATAGTCGATAGATAGATAAAATTGTTGCTAGATAGATAGATAGTTTACAATCCCCTTACCCCGTGAGGGGTACCAAGAAACGAATTATTGTTGGGCAGTGTATGTATGTATGTATGTACGAGTGAGTCCCAGATACGTACCGATCGAAACGGACACCACAAATCAAATTCTATAAATTTATCCTAACTCTAACTAATTCAGCAATCTGATTGGTGATATCCGTTTTGATCTGTGCGTATTTGGGATGCTCCCGTATGTACATACATACATACATATAACCATAAAACAAAAGAAAATGTTATTTGATATGTCATTTTTGCTTAGGTTAAATTAGTAGTACAGCGGTTTCAATGTGCATTGGTACACTAGTACAGTTTAATCAAATTCGCTATTATTAAATAAATAGTCATTTATTAGTGGAGTTAATTCAGCGACAGCTGTCGCTGCAGTCGGTGTAGTCGTTTCACGTGACCTGTTTGAGTTGAATCACGTGACTTTTGTATGTCAAATACAGTTTCACCAAGACAAAGACACTGGCTCTGTTTATGATTTAGTTTAGTGGCAGCCACGGAAAAGAAAGATGCCGATCTTCAGTGCATGGTGCACCAGCAAAACGCGTTTGGATGGCAAAATTGCTGTGATAACAGGTGCGAATACTGGAATAGGCAAGGAAACTGCAAGAGATTTTTACAGAAGAGGTAAATAATAATTAATTAGCAAATTGAATGAAAACAATTTTATTGTTTATGCATTACTTATCTAAGAGCTGAATATAAATGGACAAATATGTATATACCAAATACATAATAATTAATGTCTGCTAACTACATGTTATTCTTTAATTAAAATCGAGAAAGAGGCAATAACGGTCACAATGGATCTTACAAGGGAACGGACAGAACTGTCCCTCACCAATTTTAATGAGCTTTAAATATGTTGTAGAACATGAAAAAATATTACACCCATATTTTTTTTTAGTGGCGTATCTCGACGTTTAGGGGTTGAAACCACCCCTCGAAAATAACGCATTTTTTTGTTTTTGATGAATATCTTTAAAAATATAAGGTTTATGAAAAAATGATTTATACAAAAGTTTTATGGTATTTTATACTCTTTAAAGTAGTATATTTAGATTTTCCAAAAATTTTAAACTTTTTAATTTACCCGACTCCCACCCCCTTTTTTTTAAATTTTGAAAATTTTGTAAAGACAAAAATTAAAGAGCATTAAAAGCCAAATCCATCCAAATATAATAATATATGGGTTTCATTATTCTCAATTATTGACAAAACGAGATAATAATCTAGTACTATAGGCGCCGCGCTAGAAGTTGCGTTATTTCTTTAATCGCGTCACATTCAATAAGTGCCTCTCTTGCGTATATTTTTATATTAGAATACAAAAACGGATTAATCTTAATTACATAATACTTAATGTATTACACGGTATAAAGCATAAATGCATATATGCATTTATGCTTTATACCGCAAAATGCAAACAAAAGTAGCATCCCGCACGGCATGTAACATTGATGAAATATTGTAACGATCGGAAATAGTATAGAAATATGTCATTAACATTTTAATTATAACTTTTCATCCTAAATATTTCAGAAATGTATTTGCTTCATGTTTTTATAAAATGGCAAATGCAATATTTCTGAAATCCTTTAGAAACATAAAAAAGTTTGCTTTCATATTTGACTGTTTCTTAATATTACAAAAAAAGTGGCAAATATAATACATATATATATACATATACGTTAATGCGTACGTACATTTTCATTAAAAGGAAAATTTTTTCAATAGGAAGGAGATCTTTAGTCCCTATACAATTTTTTTGTAAATTTATAAAAACGTTAACACCTTTTATATATTAAACATGCATGTATATCTTCTCGTATTAAATAAAATAATTTATAAATATCGTATTTGATAAATACTAATTTTTTGGCGGTTTTCTCTTAGCCTTATGACCAATGTCGGTATTCTGTATGAGTTCCGCCAAATAAAATATTTTACTTCAATTTAAATATATGTTTTATTCAAAAAATTTACCTTTTTTTTCGTTTTTAAGTTGATTTTTATTATTAAATGCAAATTATTTTTAATTCCTTAATTTATGTTAAATATATACACAGAAAAAAATGTAACATAGTCAATAACATTTGTGATTGCGGGCTGCTAACTATATAAAATATTCAATACAATAATATTTGCTATTAATGCAAGTACAATGTTAATACTGCATATATTATTGTATTGAGTATATCTATAATTGACATACCCCGCAAACATACCTTATTGAATATATTACATTTTTTTTCAGTGTATACACAAATATACATGCAAACGATATGCAAATATATGCGTGCGTGTTAAATACATAAAAAGTGTTAACGTTTTTATAAATTTGCAAAAAAATTGTATGAGGACCAAAGATCGCCTTTCTATTACTAATGGATATTTTACTGAAGCTTCATATGATGCGCTGCGCGAGAAAAACCGGCCCGTCTATCAACACTGATATTAAACTTATTCGCCCCTATCGTCTGCAAAATGTATATATATATATCCGTATAAATGTATTTTCAAACTTATTAAATTAAATTATATATTAAGTAAACATTAAATGTTCTATCTTGTAATCTGAAAAAAGGCAATTTTTGGCAAATTTTTTGAAAAAACTAAAAAAGATAGACACTTCTCTGTTTTTATATTTTATTTATTACACTTTAATATATATAAAAAATGTTTAAGTTAATTTTGTATATTGATTGTGGAGAAAAGTCAGTCAGATGGTCGAAACCTCTGCATGAAGAACATGATCTTTTGATGGAAATTCTAGAGATCGTAAGTTATCTAAAACAATCGAACAAAACATTGTTTTTAACAATATTAGTGTTTTTCTGGAATAGACTACAGAAAGTTAATTCGGTTACAAATTGACAAAAGCTTTTATATAAGAAAAAAAGTCAATTATATTTACCTTTTTTTACAATAATTTTTGTTGCAAAAAAAAATAACAATTATAGATATCAACGTGATTGTACTCTATTTTATGGAGAAAACATTGCTTTACATTTAAAAAAAAGATTGGAGGTGATTTGTTGAATATTGTGTACTCTATTACTTTCACTAGCTCAAAAAATATTGTTTTGAAAAAAAAAAACGCGTTTAAAGTTTTAAGTTTGGTTTTTATTGATATAAACTTTTATATTTTGGTATTTACAACTAATCAGCTATATTTTACACACTTAGAGCTATCAAATTTTGCAAAAAAAATTGAAAATTTTAACCTGACAAGATAGAATAGACCTTTAAACTTGATTTTTGTTTTTATTTTTTTTTAGAGATGTGTAATGAAGAAAAAAGTATAGCCAACTTAAGAAAAATTACATTTAATGATATTGCTAACTTAATTCATATACAAGAATTGAAATTTTTTAGAGAAATATCTCAGAAATATTTTGAAAGTAAAACATAAAAGTTGTGCAATATGTATGTTTGCAACATTTCTAAAACAACTCTGGAATAGTAAAATATCCGTGATTTATACACACATAAAAATTTTATAGGTAAGTTATTGAAAAGGATAAAAAAATCTACAACTTGTCTGAAATATATCAAAATTTTACTAAAATAATTAAAATTTTTTTTTTAAATAAAAAAGCTGCATTTAACAGTATAAGATGTGTGTGATGGAATAATTGTACCGGAGAGAGTGTTGTACAAACTGAAACATGTCTATAGCATGTCTATTATAGGTCAGTAAGCTATCTTTGAGGATCTTGTGTATGTAATTCGCTAGTGGCAGTGTTTACTGAAGACACGATAATTCTTAATGGAGTATTAAGTTTGTGGTTTTGCCATAGTATTATGTTAGGAAGGCCATAGGCTTTAAGTAAATTAGAATTATTTGAATGAAGCGCCTAATAAGTTTCTTTTGGAATGAATTCTTTATGTAACTAATCCTTTAACAATTTTTTTAAATTTGTTTCCAAATTATAAATTGGGTTCTTGTTAACTAACGTATATATATTTTTAACGTGCAAAATTTCTTCTATCTTTTTAAAATATTGTTTGTCAAGGACAACAGTGACATTACCTTTGTCGACTTTAATGAAAATAACATTAGAATTTATTTTATAGAATTCTAAAGTTTTCTTGTGTAAATTTATAAGCTCTTTATCAAGCTCGTTATTATATATATAGAAGCATTTGTTAGAAACCAATGAAGTTGGGGAATGATTGCATTCTTGAGTTTTGTTATTGTCTCCATGTTTGTTATAATTTTTCTCTTTTATGTATAAGCTCATGAATAGTACTTTTTTATTAAATTGAGACAGATTGTGGGATGTCACTATTGGAAAAATTTACAATTTGTTATTTGTCTCTAATATGAGGTCTTTGCCATATCCTTAAAGTCAATCGGGTCGAAGAAAATCTCACAAGAGTCGTTTTTCAAAGACTTTATAGATTGGTAGCTAATTGGTTTAATTTTGTTAAACTTATGTAGTTTACTTATCCAAATTAGCCAAATGAGTTTATTGTGGTATATATTAAATTCTGCATTCTTAATTTGAAACTGTTAAAGGACCTGTCAACACCTGGGTCACAGTGACTTAAGTATTCTTCCAACAGCTGCCAAACACATTGATGCTTTCTTTTTTTGGGCAAGCGTCTTTATCTATAGTAGATACCTGAAATTAATTAATTTGAGATAAATTTATATTTCCAAGAGTGCCCAAAGATATCTTATTATTAAAGTCATCAATCCGGGTTATGGTAATTTGATGACAGCCTAGGATTAAAAAAAATTTACGTCAATTATATAAAAAAAGTGGCACATGTATATTCTAAATTAAAAGTACTTTTGTAATAAAAAATTTTAATCCAAAATAGTTTTGAAAAATAAGTAGTTTAAGTATAACTTGTATAATATGTAAGTATAATTTACTCGGTTATCACACTGGGCACAGTGTACCCATGCGTGAACTTTAAAATTAAATAAGTCATTACATAAATTTTTGACTTAAAATATTTAAAATAAAAAAAATATGTTTTTGTAAAAACTAATTTTTACCGGAAATTATAGATTTTTTTTTAACATAAAGTTTTTCAAATTTTACATTGTAATAATCAAATAATATTCAAAAAGGTTTGAAGATAATCCCTAATTTGTTTGGTTACCATATCTCTGATAGTTTTAAAATAGCGACTGTTTGAAAATCGATATGAATACACTGTACCCAATATGTGACAACGTGCAACAATATGACTGGAGATAAGCGTGACAACCGAGGGTTATTAACTCTAAAAAAAATCTTCTAAACGTAAATAACGTGTATTTTAAAATTATTAAAAAACAAATATTAAATTATACAATTAGTTAAATATGTAATTATATGTAAAATATAAAAGTGTTTTAACTTAAAAAATTTGTTAAATAAGCAATTTATATAAATATAACCTTAATTTTACAAAAACTTTTTTAAAAAAGATGTATTATGATTGTATAAAGATAAATTCACATCGTATTTTTTGTTATCTATGCTTCAAGTATGGCCTTAAATGTGAATTGATAAACTTATCTAACTAGCCAAGATTAGGTTTGCAAAAACAAAGTGTCGGTAATGTTGCGAGAGTTTCTATATGCGTATTGTAAGGTGACGTGTTTGTGATATTATTTATTAGAGGACAGAGAAAAAAGGTTTCTTTCTGTAGAGAACAAAAACTGTGCATTATAGTTAAAGTGCTCAAATCAGCGACTTTACGCACAAAAAATGACATAAAGAGATCACTTACGACGCACATGTAACAAAAAATATTTTTTAGTTATTAAAATTTTTTTATTATTGACATAAAATTGCTTTTTTTTTTCCCCATTATTGTGCGTACTTTAATTGTGCAAAAGAATTTGGAATTTTGTAAACCCAATTTAAACATATTTTCTAATAAAAAATAGTGATTGGCTTTAGGATTTTTTTAACATTTCTAAAAATAAGTACACAACATTATTTTTAAATAAACTAATAAATAATAAATATAATGGTATTTAAATAATTATAAATAAATTTTGTCTTTAGGCGCAAGAGTAATTTTGGCTTGTCGGAATGTAGAAAAAGCAAAGGCCGCAATTGAGGATATAAAATGTAATCCGTTTCCAAGGTAATACATGAAATTATATCTAACGATAAAGCGCGTTTTACTTAAGCGCTAGCAACGTTTATGATTTGTCTCTAATTAATTTGAAAAACAAGTGTTGTGAGCGTACTTTAAAATGCGGTTTTAATTACTCGCATTATATTTATTATAAAATTTATTTTAATATATATAAAGTTTAAAATTATTATTTATTTTATTATTATTATTTAATTTTATTATTGTTATTTAATTTTATTATTGCATTTTTTCCCTAACATATGTTATACTTATTTTAATAAAAAATTTCAACATTTGAAAAAAAAAGGTTAGAAAGTTTAGAAATTATGTAATTAAATTTTGAATTTTCATTATGTTGAGATTATAGTTATTTTAGTAACAGCAGAAAAATGCAAACAGCAGACAAAAATGGATTAGGTGACCTCGAGGTTTATTCACTGGATCTCTGTAACTTTAAAAGTGTAAAGGAATGTGCTAAAAAATTGATGAAAGAACCAGCCATTCATATATTAGTAAATAATGCCGGTATAATGTTTACTCCATATCAAATAACTGAGGATGGATTCGAGATACAGCTACAGTCAAATTATCTTGGACATTTCCTCTTGACATTGTTATTATTGCCAAAAATGCAATCATCCACTCCTGGCTGTAGAATAATCAATGTATCATCGCGTGCTCATATATGTACGTAAAAATAAAATGAAGAAATTAAATATACAAAAAATTGAAAATATTATATAATATGTTATTTTATATTATTGTAATAATGTTGTATTTCTTGCGCGATTGAAATTAATTGTAAGGTATCTGTACTCAATATGGCTATGTACCCAATTTGGTTTACCCTTATTTTTACATAGTTACACAATGATTTTCACAGATAATGCTAATATATATTATTCAGAAAGTCGATATAACTGCTCAATATCTTCTTTCTAACGTTTGTAATCGCACTTTACTCAAATTGTGTTCTATTGAATCTAAAATTTTAGAAATAAGTTTTTGCTTTGTGTAAAAAGTATGTAAAAATTATAAATATCTACAATTTATATTGTTGTAACTCTTTATTTATGCTTTTCAACACTGTATTTATTTTAGATTTTTATTAAAATATCTGGTTTATAATTAAAGAAAGAAAAATCTTTGTATTGTAAAATCATTATGACCAGAAACTACTACTAAAAACACAATCTACCTTATTAATATACAAGAAAGTTAAGATTCTGTTTCTTTATTTGAAGTTTAATTTTTGATTAGTATTTCTTATTTTTTTATAGTTAGTTGAAGCTTTTTGATAGGTAAAAGTTAAGATAACGCCCCTTGTAATAAATAAACACAGTTTTATTATTTAATAAATAGCTGTATGTGTAATTTTTTCCATAAGTATATTAATAAATGTTTAATTAAACATATCGATTTTGTTATTTCGCATTTTTTTCAAAAATATTTACGAAAGAGAAGAAAATACATAGCTAGGCCACATTAGGTATATATGTAATCCAACATGGCCTAAGTGTTATCTTTTTTTAAAATCTTTATTATATTTATAAATAATTAAAAATATTTTATATATTTTTTTAGTTTCAGAAATGTATTTTCTATTTTAAATTTAACTCTTATTTTTCAATTTCACATTTACCAAAAAATTACAAAAATCTCCGAAGTTTAGAGAAGACATATTGGGTACAGGTACCTTATTCGCAATACTTGTAAAATATAATAAAATATCTTATAAGCAAGAAACATTAAATCACCGAGTTAACATCCTTTTTAAACGGCTTCTGAGTTAACGTTTTCTTATTCGAAGGCGACGATATTACATTCATGCAGAAAATTAATATTTTAAAATATTGATTAATTTATTAATATTTTAAAATATTAATTTTCTGCATGAATGTGTAATATCGCCACCTCCAAATAAAAAAACGTTAACTCAGAAGCTGTTTGAAAAGGATGTTAACTCGAAAGCCGATTGAAAACGGTGTTAACTCAGAAGCCGGTTGAAAAAGGCATTAACTCGGAAGTTGATTAAAAAAGGCATTAATTCAGAAATCGATTAAAAAGGGAGTTAACTCGGAAGCCGATTAAACAAGGCGTTAACTTAAAATCCGATTGGAAAAGGCGTTAACTGGAAAGCCGATTGAAAAGACATTAACTCGTGCCCTCAAATTTTTTGCTTCAATTTAAGTTTTGATAGCATTGCCGAAATAATTTTGATGTTCTACCTATATGTGCATATTCATTTTTGTTTTAATATGTTTACGTTTTAAATCAATCACCAAAATTGTTTCAGCAGTGCTACAAAACTGAAATAAAGCAAAAAATGTTCTTTTTAATCGGCCTTCGTGTTAACGCCCTTTTCAATCGGCTTCCGAGTTAACGCCCTTTTTAAACGGCTTCTGAGTTAACGCCCTTTTATTCCGAAGCGACGATACGTATGAAATATTTAGAAAACATTTCGTTAAAATAACATTAAAAAATTATTGAAAGTGTTTTAAAAATGTTTTTGTGACATTTGTAAATACCACATTATAAAATAATGTCTATAAAATATTTAGAAAACATTATGACAAAATGTTACGTAAAATTAATATTATATTTTAAAATGTTGATTTAATGTTTCTTTCTTATCGGGAATGTTGTTTACTAATATATAATATTATACTTACCACACACACACACACACACACACACACACACACACACACACACACACACACACACACGCGCGCGCGCGCGCGCGCGCGCGCGCGCGCACACGCACACACAATGTGTATTAGATTATTAGTATATTATTTGTAAGCACATAAATAATAATTAATTATTTAACAATATATATTGCAGTTGGCAAAATACACTTTAGTGACATAAATCTGAAAAAATCGTGGTGGTATATTCGTCCTTGGAAGGCATATTTTCAAAGTAAACTTGCGAATATACTGTTTACGAAAGAACTTGCACGTCGATTAAAAGGTAATGGAAATTAAATGTTATAGAAGAATTAAAACTAATTAAAACCGTAATTAGTTAGACAAACAATTTTAAAAATTAACAATTGTATTCTTATAAAATTATTTTATTTAAAATTATGGTTAAAAAATATTATATTTATTACATAAGATTTATTTGTGATTGTCATTTATTAAAAATGTAATTCACATATTAATAGCTAGATAATTAGCTAATAAATTCGCGAATTCTTTGAGAAACTTTTCTTTAATAGTTAAACATATAAATTTCCGGCAATAAAGAGTTGGCGTTACACTTGATACGCAATTATAAAAAACACTTTAACTAAATATAATTATATAATAATTGAATAGCTTTAACAAACAGAGAATTACGTACTATAACTAACAAACGTTTCGGCTTATTTTAATTATGTATAGCATTTCGGAAATAAGTCTTTTGTTTGAAATTTTTTCTGCATCTTCTGGAAGAAAATTAGATAGTATATTTAATTAAAGAATATTATTTTTTAATTTCTAAAAAAATGTAAGTAAAAAAATATCAATTAATAAAAATAGGAAGTTTGCATATGACTTTATGCACTTAAAAAACATTGCATTTTATAATTTATATATACTTTTTATTGTAATTTTTTTTTCATAACTTTTTAATACAATTAAACAAAAAAGTTAATAAAATATTGCATTATTTGAAATCGCCAAATACGATCCGGAAATGACCGACTCCTCTCAAACGCTCTGTGACATTACATTATATGTATATAACAATTATTAAGAAAAATTTTGTAATTTAATGAAAAATACGGCCCAGTATATTCGTCATACACGCCGTGTATTACACGGACGCTCCTGGGGCTCGATTCTTGAATTCATTCGCAAGAAAACGTATGCGCAAATACCCGCTCTAACAGAAAAGTTGCAAGTTTATTGGTTAAAAGTCATACGATAGCCAATAAATTTCCAACTTTTCTGTAAGAACAGAATTTGCGAATACGTTTCTCTTGCGAATGAATTCAAGAATCGAGCCCCTGAGGCACGCGCGCGATCGGCAGTTCGACCGCCGAGTCTCGAGTAGTAGTGGGGAAGAGTAGGCGTCGCCTCAAAGATTTGATTGAAAAGGGCAACTAACTCCGAGTATTAAAAGATAAAATCTGTAATATTAAGTTGCTTGTATAAGAGTTTATTTATTTATTATAAGAAGGCCTGCTTATTTACATAATATGAAACATAATTAAACAAAACATTTATAAATTACAATTACAACTGCTCATATTGTTCAACAAATTTAACTTTGGAAAGCTGAATCCGTATCTTTTAAATGGTTAACGATCTATTTGTTAAATCTCCCTTTTTATCAGTAAATAGTCCTACTTCTTTAAAATATGGTTAAAACAAAACATTTATAAATTGCAATTACGCAACTACAACTGCTTATAGTATTTAACAAACTAAATTTGGAAAAGTTAAATCCGTGTCCTTTAAATTGTCGGTAATCCATTTATCAAATCTGTCCTCGATTTCTGGTGTAAATATTTCTTTCCAACTACCCGTCTTTCCTTGCCGAATAAACATATTTGGTTTCATTTGGTCCGGACTTTGATTATTCACCATAGGATTCTTGCGGAAATTCTCTATTTTCAAATGCTCCACTAACTTATTGATTTGTTCATCACTGTAAGTTTTACCAAAGAATGCAGCAATTTCTTTTATGTTCCTCGGTAAATCCTGCAAAATAGATAAAAATTTTAATTATAAAACCGCATTATCTTTAATTTTCATAGTAGTCACCTTTTGCAATTTAGCATTTAAAGATAAAAAAATGATTTTTTTATTCTAAATTATTTGATAAACGGAAGAAATTGGCAAAAAGTATTGTGTGCCACACGGACGGATTGGCTTTTAGCATTCGTGCGAGTGAACGCATTCGTGCTAAAAAAACCGACTTTCTACTTTTGTTACACAAAGTACAATATTTCTTAAATAAACTCTTTATTTTTAATTTCTCATTTTTAAATTGTTTTTATTTTTAAATTGTTTAATTTTAGCATTTTAATTTTATAAATTTTGTTGTTTAATGTTGAGAATAATTGTTTAAGATATTTTTATTTTGTATTTGGCGTCAGTAGTGCGCTATGTGCGTGCAACAATTAAACCGCGCTGTGATCGATACGCGTGCGTAATGCGTTTTGTTTAGTTTTTTTTTACGCCCCTTTTCTTCCCTCTGAGTTGTGAGTCGCCATACAGAACTTTCTTGTATCTAAGATTTATTTGCATTATTATCTCTGTAATAAACAGTTTATTTTCTGCTTTGTACCGTACTGTGTTACATAAACCTCTGACAGTTCTTGTAAAAGTAAGAAGCCAACATTTAATATATAAGAACTAACATATATATAAATATTTTATCATTTAGATTTTTAATTTATTTTATAATTATATAACTCTTTTTATTATATATTATTATTTTATTATATAGGGTTGTGCCTGAATTAACGGAACCATGAATTCTGTTATTATCATCTAGCTTATTTATACATATAATCATATATATGTAATACTTATATATTGCTAGCGTCGAGCTTATCACATAGGAGGAGTGGGAAATCAAAGAGAAACAAACGTAGTGAAAATCATGTGCCTGCGTTGTTGTACGCAAGCGTGGTATAACATGGTTATTTGTCACGAGCAGGGCGCGCGGTAGCGGGAGCGACTTTTGCGCGTGTTCAAAACTGCCCACACAGAACATAATATGTATTACATATCTAATGGATATCCTCGACAGATATTAGGGATATCCATGAATATATAGAAAATATCCATTAGACATGCTATAAATATTCAGATGTCCGCAATATGCAATCTAATAAATATTTATAGGATATGTAGATCAATATCCAGTCGACATCTATAGAATATCCAGTGGATATCTACATAAATATCCACTAGATACTGTTATGGATGTCAATTGGATATTGATCTATATATCCCATGGATATTTACTAGATCTTATACTGCGGACATTTGGATATTTATAGCATGTCTAATGGATATTTTCTATATATTCATGAATATCCCTAATATCTGTCAAGGCGGCGACGCCGCGCACTACTCGGCTGGCGAGTGCGCGGCGACCGAATATCTAATGGATATCTTTAGTAGCTGTTTAGTGGACGTGGATATGTGCTCACACAGAACAAAATATCTAATAGATATCTAATAAATATCTACATATCTATATAATGTCCATATCTATTATGGATAACTAGTAGACATCTAATAGATGTCTTAAATATCTATATCTTCTGAATAACTAGCAGGGATATCTAATGGATATGCACACATTATCTACATATCTATGTCCACCAAACAGCTATCCATTAGATATCCATGCGTTGTCCACATATCCACGTCCACCAAATAGCTACCAAGGATATCTATTAGATATCCACGCGTTGTCCACATATCCACGTCCACTAAACAGCTACTAAAGATATCCATTAGATATTCGGTCGCTGCGCACTCGCCAGCCGAGTAGTGCGCGGCGTCGCCGATAGAGCGGCGTGCAACTCGGAAGTAAGATGCAACAATCACGCTATATAAGGATCACTCGCAGTGCAAGAAACAAGTCTAAAATTAGACTTCCCCAGCGACGAGAGTGTTTCTGTGGTAACTACAGGACCTCTCAGAGCATGCTCGACGGGCCTTCACCCACTTTTGATGATTTTTTATGACATCCTCCAACACATAACGTAATATGTATTACATATCTAATGGATATCCATGAATATATAGAAAATATCCATTAGACATGCTATAAATATCCAAATGTCCGCAATATAAGATCTAGTAAATATCCATGGGATATATAAATCAATATCCAATCGACATCCATAGCAGTATCTAGTGGATATTTATGTAGATATCCACTGGATATTCTATAGATGTCGACTGGATATCGATCTACATATCCTATGGATATTTATTAGATTGCACATTGCGGACATCTGGATATTTATAGCATGGATATTTCCTATATATTCATGGATATCCCCAATATCTGTCGAGGATATCCATTAGATATGTAATACATATTATGTTCTGTGTGGGTGGACAACACGTAAATATCTAATGGATATCCTTGGTAACTATTTGGTGGACGTGGATATGTGAACAACGCGTGGATATCTAATAGATATCCTTGGTAGCTATTTGGTGGACGTGGATATATGGACAACGCGTGGATATCCAATAGATATTTTTGGTAGCTATTTGGTGGACGTGGATACGTGAATAACGCATGAATATCTAATAGATATCTAATGGATAGCTGTTTGGTGGATATAGATATGTAGATAATGTATGCATATCCATTACATATCCCTGCTAGTTATTCAGAAGATATAGATATTTAAGACATCTATTAGATGTCTACTAGTTATCCATAGTAGATATGGACATCATATAGATATGTAGATATTTATTAAATATCTATTACATATTTTGTTCTGTGTGAGTGTCAAGGTACATCAAGTACCGTAATGTTTTCACCCCCTTCTGAGCCCAACTAGCAATATACATATGAGTATTACATATATGATTTATATAAGATTTAAAAAATGCAAAATAACAGATTCAATGTGGCTGTCACTTATAGAGATAAATTAATGTACGTCTTACACTAGTTTATTTAGTTTAAAATACTGTTAAAAATATTCCGAAATAATATATATATTATAGTTTGACGTGTAAAGAATATTCAGCCTTTAATCTTAAGTACTTTCCAAGAAATTACATTTTTTTTAAATTGCTTTTTTTTACTTTATTTGTTTATTAATAATTAATCCTCAGGCCTATACTGCGTAACTTAGAACGTTTTTATTTTCTCTTAAATATTTTTGAATTGAAACACTTATGGCACTCTTCCTAGGATATTTCCTTTTTTTTATGTATAAAATTAAAAAAAAGATTCAAATCCAAACTTTGATATCGCTAATTTAGCTGTGTGTAGAAATAGAGACAAAAGTAACTAAAATTAATATACTCATTACATTGTTTCCGTGATAAAAGGAATAGTTCTAGAGTTAATAATATTCGAAGACTAAAGTATCATCTAGAATTGGAAAATTATTTTTTTTTCTTTCGAGAAACAAAATAACTTATGTCGTAAATGAATAGAAAAGGATCTTTATCTTATATAGAGAATATTTTGTAGTAATTAAATTTTCTCACTTTTATTAGATCTTCGTAAAAGACAAACATCATATTTGCTCTGTGTCTCATCCTCCAAGCTTCCTTCACATGTTCCCAATATGGGGTCCGTAATACTGAAATTACAGACGATTAGAATCTTAAAGCGCCGAGATAAAGTTTATAATCAATATTACAAATATTTTGCACTTACTATGGTCATTTAGAAAATTATTACAAAATTGCTCGAAAGTTCCTTGAAAATCCAAAATATGTTTATGGAAAATGTAATACGAGACTGCTACATCCTTTGGATTTCTCGCAACATAGATAATCTATAACAACAATAGTGTTTAAGGGGATCCGGGAGTGACAGAATTACCGACATTTTTTTGGGAACTTGGATTTTCGAATTGGAGTAACAGAATGCAAAATCCTTTTACAGGATTAAAGTACGCACAAAAATGAAGGGGGCGACGTACGATTTGTTCTGATAAATAAAAAAAAATTGTTATTTATTAGTCACCTAACGAAAATATTTGCTTCATACAAAAAATCTATAGTTTATATGTATAAAATAATCACGTCGCCCCCTAGAAAAAACTCTCAGGAATAATATCGTGCAATTAGAAATAAGATTAGAATTCTAGAAAAAAAGATTCGCATTCCGCAAATTGGAAAATGAAAAAACGAAAATTTGGGTTATGTACACGTAAAAAGTCGATAAGTAGAGCAATATGAGAAAAATTTTTTTCGTTTTCAATATAAAATCCAATTTATAGATTAATATTAATATGTGTACTTTAATTCTGGAAAAGGATTTCTAAATCTATACAAGAAATACATATAAAATCTCATTAATGATGTGCACGAATGACTTTACCTTATCGACCTCGATCAAATTTCAAAGGCACTCCTGGATCCCCTTAAGAGGATGCTAAACTGCCCATCAAACTTGATTGAGGTCGATAATGCAGAGTCATTATTTATCCTTGTTCATGAACAAATTTGCTTTAAAATACAAGTTATATAGCTTATACTTACAAATAAATGGTGTCTTGCAGTTTGGAATAGAAGGAATAAGACTATATTTGTCAAATTACGTTTACAAGCCGTAAAAAAACATATTTATGTGATCAAAAATTTTATTCATTTAAGCGCTTTTATTTTTAAAATATCTTTTTTGTACGGCTTGTAATCGTAATTTGACGATTATAATCTTATTCCTCAATCTATTCCGAACCCGGGAACACCATTCATTTGTACGTATAAGCTACATAACTTGTATTTTGAAGCAAATATTTTTATGAACAAATAAACTTTAAAAAATTTTTTGCATTTTTGGTCTTTATCTAATCGTCCCCGGGTTCATTTGTGTACGTACTTTAAAAGTGTAAAAGGATTATCAATTCTGTAAATTCAATTCAAAATTAAGTGATAAATACAGAATGTCGGTAAAACACACGGCTAAATCAAAATCTCAAAAGTATTGTTAATTTTTTATTTTTTCCCTAAAGTTTATCATTTTTCCTTTTTTCTTAAATATAGCGTCTATATACATATATTTAGCGTATAATACACATTAAACTTATGAAATATTCAAAATATACCTTGCAAGTGCTATTTACAACTGTCGGTAACAACTCGAGAGGCAAGTGACTTTTTATGAAACGCGGCGAAGGCTGATCTTGCACAAATTTGACGCTATTTTTTGGTACGTTTCTTATTAATTTTAGTAACCTATGGTCATCAAACATTACTTCCATTCTAAACAAAGAAACATTTCTTTGATGTAGGAAAATGTTTTATGATAAAAAGATAACAATTTTATTCCATATTATTATATACTATGTATATCAGACAAGAGAAAATTAGAAATAAAATAAAGATAGAAGTAGAGATAAACTCAAATCTTTTATAATTTTTATTACATTTGAAACGGACTCTGATGTGACAAAATTCTTTAGGCAATTTAATTTTTAGTTCTAAAAGTATAAAACAGTATAAACTTTTATGGATTAATTGTTCCTTATTTTTTTAGGTATGCATAAAACAATGATATAAATCAATTTTTGTAAATAAAACAAATAGCTTTCCACAAATATGTGCATATTGCAAATTGCATAATATCTTTAAAAGCAGTTATGTGTTTTCTTTATATCAATTAATCTATTATTTACATAATATAATAAAAAATATCCTCAAAACTGTCTATTTTTTTATAATTTTACCTTAATATTTTTATATGCAGAATCATTACAGGATTTATTATATTATTTTAAAAAGCTTTATTTAAATTCTATATAAAAATTCCATATAACCCCATTTAAAATAAAATAATATATATATATTCAGATCAATTTTTTTATTTGTTGGTAAACTTTAACAAAGGAGTCTCAGCCTCAATGATCTTGACCTCAATGATCTTGACACATGTTGTCAAGGTCATCCTCTTGAATGATGTTCAAAAGATTTTAGCCGGTACTCGATCGTGATTTGTTAAAATGTTATTAACAAAAAAGTTTCATAAACACGATACTTGATATTTCTGTTTTATTTAAAGTTGCAAAGTTATGTGGTGCAGAGAACGCGTGGGCGGGGTACAAGGGGAAGGCTTCGCTTTTCCCTTATATCCCCGCATTAATTTTTATAAAGCACGCATTTTTGTATATTAGGGGAAAAGCCTCGATGGCATAAGAACCCGTTGTTTATTTAATATTATAATTATTTGCTTGTTGTCTTTCAAAAGATCCAATTAAATCATTCACAATATGTTTTTCACTTTCTATTTCTGTAGTCCTATTATTTTCTTCCATTCTAATTATATCTTGATTTACACTTTCAATTACATCTGATTCCTTTGCAAAATGACATTCAATATATGAAACTATCAACTTATATATTATAGTCATTTATTCATTTATTTACTTATTAATAATTTATTTCATAATTGAAACCAATATCACACAATTCAATTCTCTAATTTCCCCAAAACTACACTTAAAAATTGTGTGTATGTGTGTGTGTGTGTAATTTATAAAAATTATGCCTCTAATTTATAAAACACCCTGCATATTAAAAAAACCAGACTCATAGCAGCCGTCACCGTTAAATTTGGAAAATGAAGAGACCATTTGCAAGAGGATCTGACCACAAACGACGGAGTAGTTCGCGGAGATACAGACATCAGTCATTTATACGTATATTTTTGCCTATCATTTTTGAAATAACCTGTGTTTCAAAAATCAGACTCCATGGTAACCATCAGCGGAAAATTTGCTAAATTTTGACACCAGTGCCATTAAGATCAAACCACAAATGACGAAGTATTCCGCGGACATACAGACATACACACTTCGTGATTTATATATATACTAGCTTTTGAGCCCGCGCGAAGCGCACACATATATAAATACCGAGTTTGTTTGTTTGTCGCGTTCCGTTGCATAGCTTTGGCTGGTTGATATTTCTCAACATAATTATTGGCACTCCGATTTTCACTTGCAGTACGTGAGGGGGCATCCCTGGCAAATCCAGTGAATTTAAAAATTCAGTTGGATAATTTACCGCTTTTTCTGCTTCCACAACTGTGTCTACAGACTTGTATGTGACTATTTCGCTTTGTATTTTCGACTGAATAATATTATTCAGTTCGTTCACGTCTTTGTTCTTGGCCGCCATAATTGCTCGTTCACTCAGCCAATTGTGATTTTTAAAATTTATTTGAATATTCGGAAATACTTTTTCAATCAATTCCTCTCTTGTCGTCACTAAATTGTAAAAGTTTTTTGGCAATGTAATTCTTCCTGTTGTCTGATTCTCCGACACCTTTCCGTTCCCAATTTCTAGCAATTGTCGTGAGAATCTCTTTGCTGTTTCATCGTTTTGTAGTTGCACTCGCATATTTGTTTTTAGTTTCATTGTCTTAACGTGTTTCCACAAAGTTGAATTTTTCAGGCATGCATTTATTTCATCCGCCGGTGTCGATTTAGGAATTACAGGTAATGTTTGCCTGAAATCTCTTGCCAGCAATATTATTGCATTCCCAAATGGGCTAGTATTACCACGCAAATCCTGAAATGTTCTATCTAGAGCCTCTAGCGATTTTTTGTGCGCTATTGTGCATTCATCCCAAACAATTAGTTTGCATTTCTGCAATACTTTTCCCATGCTTGATGCTCTTGTAATGTTGCACGTTGGATATTCATTGAATTGCATGTTCAATGGCAATTTCAATGCGGAATGAGCTGTTCTTCCACCTGGTAGTAATGTCGCTGCTATTCCTGAAGATGCAAGAGCTATGGCTATATCATTTTGTGATCTTATTGCTGCCAATATCAATTTTAATAGGAATGTTTTTCCAGTTCCTCCCGGCGCATCTAAAAAAAGATTGCTTCTTCTTCGTTATTTACATTTTGTATTATTTTTTCGTAAATCTCTTTTTGTTCCTTTGTTAGTTTTTTGTAATTTATTTGCAAATACGACACAAGATCTTCCTTGTTATAATTTTGTTTACGATGCATTTTGACATCGATCATAGTCGCAACATTTCGATTTGGTGTTGGCATTTCCAATTGATTTAGTACTTTGTTCGCGATTTCTATACACAAATCCTCAATTATTATCATTGTTTTATTATATATTTCCTCTGTGTATTCCATGTTTATATTTGTATTTTTCTCTTGTATTCGTCTCAAAATATCTTCTGCCATGTATGATTTATATTTCTCCCATAACTCTGCCCAGACAGCACCAGATATCGTACGAATATTATACTCTCATACGTAATGTACTGTGATCATACCGAATATACGTAAAACATTCATATAACGTCTCAGTAGAATGTCATTTTGATATATCCTCAAGATAAACTTAGAATATAGCGACTGAACTTCGCAACTCCTACTGAATATACTGAGATTATATCTAATATACTCAAAACATCCGTAAAATATCCTATGATATATCTCATGTATATCTATCACATATTTCCAAAATATCCGCGTAATATCGAAAGTGAATCATGTCAACGCTATTTATGATCTGTAACGTTACGCATTTTCGCCTGCCGTGTGATGCAGACACGTGGTGAAGTGTAGGGTGTGAACGTGCGAACACGAACTCACGGACAACGTGATTTTCTCAGGAATTACGCCCAGATAATTCTGGTATGTACATAAGATATAATATAGTAACGTGAACTATAATAATATATATATATTGTATATATACATATATTATTTAGGTTATAACCTACAATTATCTGAGCATAATTTCCCAAAGCACCCCAGCGTATTCAACAGATATTACGCTTCATTTTTTGCGATAGCTTCCTGATGTGCGAAATGATTAATTCCTCTTCTTATTTCTTCTTGCTAATTCTGTATGTTTAATTCCTTGTTCCTTATTCCTCTCATTATGCATGAGCCCATATAATGTGAACATACTGTAGACATATTGTGAATATACTGAAGATATACTTTAGACATACGTATAACATTCTTAAGATATATTCGGTATATTCTCATAAACTGCCAGCGAAATTCTATGGGATAAGGCAACGCGGACATAGTACGTTATGAGTATATACTCGCCATATCACAGACGTATCTCTAATATTATACGAATATTGCAATATACTTTCGCAATATCCTATTATCGTTCTCATAATCTACATGTGCTGTCTGGGTGTTGGAGATGCTGGAAAACAGGCTGTTAATATTATTGCAAATAATGCGCGTATTTGATTTGGATGTGACGTTTGGCACGTATCATTTAAGCATAAATCCCAATGTTGGTCATTTTCTAATAAATTTAGTGCTTGACATGCACTGCGGTAAGTGGCATGTGTTACCCCATTTATAATTTTTAATTGCTGGAAAGACGTTGGACCAGGCACATTTATCAACAGCAGTCTTAGAAAAAAGCATTCATCTTGTTTTGGATGCACGGTGTACAGTCTGCCTATCGTATTTTCTTTGTATAAGCCAAGTTGTCCCTCAACTCGCTCTCCTCGTTTGCGTCGTTCAAATGTTTTTAATCTCGTATTCCATGTGTAATACGTAGGCACTTCTGAATACAGTAGTGTTTTTGCAAACTCGTCTTTTTGACATAACGTAAAGAATGCTGTTAACGTTGTTTGCGGGGATTCTGTGCTATTTGTTGGATATTTGTTTCTGTGAAATATACGCGTTGTCCATTTTCTAGATGTACTGCTAAATGTACCACAGCTGGACTTCGTTCATGAATTGGAAATGATAGAATACGCCATACAGCTTCATTGCTGTTTATATATCTTCCCGTCTGATACTGTGCTATTACATCGATACAACAACCATTGAAACAACCAGTATTTCCAAAATTTAAAATTCGAAATAAAAGCCTGGTAAATAAGGCTGCACTTTTTTCAGATTTCCCATAAACAGGCAGTTTCCTAATAGTAGTTATGATCCTCAAAAATGTCCAACACTTATGACCCACATAGCACACGTAGATTCTGAGAACGTTCCGCAGGATATCGGAACAGTAGATTGCGTAGATACTGGGAACAATCGAGATACGTACTGAGATATACTACAGTACAAACTAAGTATCTTCCTATGTCTCGCTTCTCCTACGGCATAGTACGTACCTGCGAATATCCCGCAGTATCTGTATAGTATGGGAATCGTCAGGGAACGGTCGATCATGTATATGCACGCATACATTTACACGCCTATGCGCGCGCGCTCACATCGGATCAGATTTATAGGTTAGGTAGGCGTATCCGTGGAATTTTATTAAAAAAGAATTTTTTTTATGCAACTTCGAAATAAATTTATTATTTCATTTTCTACAAAACAAAACAATATTGCAACCAATCATATTACAAAATATTACGTACAATCAACAACATTACAAACAACCAACCAACCAACCAAAACTTGTTCTTTTAAGTAATAAAATTATATCTAAATACTTATAGTGCGCGAGCGTAAAATGGAATCTTATGAAATACAAATCGGTAATAGTCTTACTTTATAACTAGATTAGGCTTCTTTTTATCCTATCTTTCCTCAATTTTTAATCAAGTTCTGTTATCCGCATAGTTAACAAAAAAATTTGATATATGCAATCGCCGTAACTCCGATTTTTGACTTTAAAGATCCATTAATAAAACGATAATGTTTAAGAAGACATAAATACTGTATCTCAGTAGCTATGATATATCTACGTACAATAGAAGCTCCATATTTGCGCGTATTTGTTATTTGCAGGTTTAAAATTAATCTGCTTATAACAATGAAAATAAAAAAATAACATTTTTTTGAAAAGTAATTCTTATTTTAAATTAAATCAAATTAAAAAATACATACATACAGATGTGTATGCGTGTGAAAAATTGTTTATGTAAATTATTTTACATTTGTAAAATTTAACAATTCAGTAAAAATGTAAGTCTCAGGAATATGAAGCTTTTACTGTATATCACAAAACGCGAATGCAATAAATCTATCTCTGTTCCACAGGCACGAAATTTGCAAAACGTTCGTACGAGATCCGTATACTAGCTGTTTAATTCTTAAACTAATCTGAGAAAGTACAAAAGTCTATTAAATGTCTAATATCACTGTCTAATCGAAAATTATAAATAATATATATATATATATATATATCACAATATATCACAATACAAAAATGCCTCAAGCTTCCTAGTTTGTCATAAGTCTATGCCGTCGGCACGTACAAAACACGTGTTCTTGACGTAAGTCTTTCGCTCTATATATGTATAAAAAAACTTCACTTAAAACGAAGCAACTGTGATAATTTTGATATTAATATACGAATAAAAAAGGTTTCTCTGATCTCGGAGAGAGATTGATAATTCGTTTAATTATACGAATGACGAGAAACCTAACAGCGGCGCTCTCGATCTGGCTATGTTATTCATGATGATCTGATCGCTGTTTAGACTGACTACTGCACTGCTTTCCAGTTCGAAGTCCGTGTAAGACGAGTAGTTCCGCACGGGTTTCTGCCGCTTCCATGACTGCCTTAACGAGTCATTCACGTTCGCGTAGTGATTCACAAAGGAATAGCATTATTTGATTTTTACAGTATTGATCAATTATATATTAATCTTGGTTTTCATCTTGGTGCTCATGATTATTGTGGTTTTGTCTTCCCATACGTTCTTTTGCATGGGCTAACCAAATTTTAATTGGTGCTGAAATTTCATCATCTGTTGCATCAGCATGCGACTTTCGTATAACATCTGGAAAAAAACATTTTAATTTTTTATTATTTTTAAATAAATTTTTATTTTTTATAAATGCATATAAACATTTTTTTATCACCGCATATATATATATATGTATATATATATATGTATCTATATATATATATGATTTGTTAGAAATATACACAAAAAAGTTGCAAATTATTTGTAAACATGTTTCATTTTATAAATACTAGACACCACAGACGTGCGCTTCAAATGCGCTATTTAAATTTTTATAAATTACATTAATAACCTTCTGCAACACATTGTCATTTGCTAACTCCGCAATGACAGCCGCTTACGAAGTTAGCGCAACGAGAAAACCAATCAGCATTACGGAAAAGTAACAACAATAATTTCAAGAAATGTGACATATCCTTTTTTAGAAAGATCCTTTTTTAGAAAGAAAGAAATGCAATGGATATTTATAATGCTACAAAAGTATTTTTCAAAATATATAACATTTAACATTTCTTAATAAAAAAATATTGCTTTTAAATATTTTACTTACTAATAATAACTTTACACAAATTCAACGTCGAAAAATTAAGTTTTTTCTTTGCTCCTACCCAACTATATTTTATAGCAATTTCATTTGAAAATATTAATCTCATTAGTCGTATACATGAAGTTCGCATACATCCACTTCTTACACGTGCCAATTGTTTAATCTAAAATGCATTTAAATTTGCATTATTAAAAATTATACAAATAATATATGTAACATAATTATAAAAATAAAATTGTTCAAATTTTTAAACAGCTAGTTTTGTATACACAATCTTAAAATTAAAACAGTATCAATTTTGCAAAATTTACTAGATTCTTTACATTTCATTATTAATATATTAGTTAATACACATTTGTAAAAAATTAATTCTTTTACAAAATTACTATTTAAAATTTTTAAGTACAACTGTTCGGAATTTAATTGTTTGTCAGATTCTAAACAATATTCTTTTTTTCTTAAAAAATACTTCTTTAAAATACAAACATTTAACATACCATTTCGTCTCGATAATCTGAATTATTTTGTAGTTTCAATTCTACAGTATCCAAGTCCTTTTGCTCTTTCAATGGAAAATCTTTTAAAGTATCAATATTTTCTTTTTCTTTAGTGACATCAAGTGACAATTTTTCTAAAATGAGCTTTACATTTCGTTTTACGTCATTCATTGCTATTTCCAAATTTATTATTTTTCCCACAACAAAACGTTGAAAATTTTCTATAAAACCAAAATTTATATTCATATTTATGTATGAAATATAAGTTAAAAAATATTATAAATACGTTAAAAATTAAAATAAAAAAGAAAAATATCGCTATATTGTTTTGAAGATTGTTATAAGTATTTAATACGTAACAAATAATTCTAAATAAATACAAAAAGTATTACTTGCATACTCACTCTGTTCATCATACGACTGTGATACTTTTGTATATGTCTTGTTTACAATAGACTCACGTTGACTATTCGTAATATCTGTATTATTCTCATTAAAGTTGGGTTGAAATCTAGAATGTAAACCTAAAAGTAAAAAAAATTTAGCATAATATTTTCTAATACAATATTACAAATAATAATAAATATTTTATAATTGACAACTTTGAAATGTTTATGTTAGAAATATGGAAATAAAATAATGCAACCAACTTTACAAAAATTAACATTAAACACCATATAACATTTCCATTTAGTAATTTACTTATTAAATAACCATAATCTAAAACGTAATTAAAATAATTTGCATACTAACTTTCATTATCAATCCAGTCATTGTTCGACGTTTCAATATTATCGTTGTTACCAACGTTAGAAAAATCATGGTATAAATTTGTATCATGTTGATCTGAAAGTATGACATGTTACCATTACTATTTCAATACCTTTGTAACAGTGATTTGGAATATATTCAACATTTATCAAAAAATATTTTCAAATAAAATAAAAATTATTTTTACAAAACTAACAAGTTAAAACTATTTTTTAAACATTAAAGATAAACATTACGTGCTTCAGAATACAAAAATTATAAGTGTACAACGTATAAAATAATGAATAATTATAAAATTGCAAGTAAAATAGATATTACTTGCATATTACCTTTTGAATCTCTACTATAATTATTTATACCGTGGGACTTCAAGTAATAAAACAATGTAATTAAAAAAAAATGATTGAACATATATGTATCTATTTATAGTCAATTCTTATATTTAAGACCGTCTTAAGTACTGTCTTAAAATGTCATCAACTAAGCACAGAGCGATATTAGCATCCTAATACATTATTTAAGACGATCTTGAAATAAGATCCGACTATGAATATTGGTCTTTCATTTGTATCTTATTTATGATTTTTATATTGAAAAAAAACGGAAAACAATTTGTTCAAAGTATATATACATACCTAAATTAGAATTGCAGTCAATCACAGCTGTCATACAATCTAAATAGCCATCAAAGACTTTCACATTTGTATGCTTTTGTAATGCTAAAACAAAAAAATTCAATGTGTTTTTCTATTTATTTATATTATTCATACATCTATATCAATAAATCTGTTATAAAATAAAACTTGACACTGTGTTAATATAATGAATTATTTGTGTTTATTGATTGCTTAATATAAAATAAGTCACAAATAATACGTTATATAACACTGTGTTATCTCTGATGCTAAATTTCAATATTTATATTTTATTTTAATTTTGAACCTTTTTTAAATATTATATATCTTTTCACATTATATTTTAGATTCTAATATCATGAAATTGTACTGAGAGATTAAGAATAAAATTTAATATATATTTACTTAGACTTAAATAGATTTACTTATAACTAATTTATTAACTTTTTTATTAACAAAATTTACTTAATTTGTGAGAACTTAATTTAAATTTTCCATAAATGTATGTGCAAAAAATTACTTATTTGTACAATACATAGGAAGCTGTACATATAAAAGAGGATGCATGTGTAAGTATGTGTGCGTATACAGGTATGATTGCAAGTATTACCTGAGAAATGTAATGTATATTTTGTTTATTTTGCTGTTGTGTGAATCTCTTAAACAAAATTTTCTTCCACAAAATATATACTTACAGCAATCATCTTGTTTCTTAATTTTTCCCAAGCACTTAGGTGCAGAATTTTGCTGAGCTGATGTAGAACTTGCTATTTTAATTTTTTTCGGCACATGTGTTGCGGTCGTCGGAATTGTTGGAATATCAGAAAGAAAACTTGCATCTGACTGATCATCGTTGCTACTTGATGAGTCTGCTACTTTTGCAGCTCGGAGTTTTCTTGACTTCTTCCTGTACTCCTCTCTCTCAGTGCCGGAATTTAAATCGGATGTTTCCTCTGCATCCTTCAATTTTTTCATCGCTACTGCATACTGAACTGCAACAAAGTTATATTATGAAATGTTTTGTTTTGATATTATTTAAAAACATACATTGATAACATCAACAAGTGCATGCACCAAAATAAAAGTACACACAACAATATAATATAACATTGCTTACAATATGTTCCATATATTTTTTTAATCAGATGCCTCGTCCAGGTTGGTTCCGGATCCTTCATTAATTTCACCGCTTTGTCATACATCTTATTATTGGTAAAATTTGGCCAAACGGCACTTTGCAGATCTATACTCAACCAATTATTAGGGACAACTTGAAGTCCATCCTCAAACTCTACGACCGCGTAATATGTCTTGTCAGTCATTCTGTTCCAATAAATATACAAATTATATAGCGGTATGCATTAATGGAAAAGCAGCAAATTTTTCATCTCCGCAAGGTAGTTTCACATATTTTCTAATGACATGTTGTAACGGCCACGATTTTAAAATCGAGCACGAGTGCACGACATAAATTCCAAGTAATGAAGATGGACAAGGAATATCATATGCTTCTTTTTTTTCCAAAAATTCGTGACCTATGATCACTGGAATATTTCGTTTTGTGCAATATGCAATATTTTGTATACATACAATAGCACCACATTTTAAGCCACAACAATTATCTGCCAGTGACCCAGCTTTTAACGTTATGCCGTTATATTTCACAATTTTATATTGCGGATTGCTAGTGTTGTCTATTAGTGGACCGTCAAAATGCAACTTTATTAACTTTGGATGTCTGAGAACAGATTCCGATGAAATGATCGATGACAGTGATAAATCTGAATTAATATCTTGTTCAATATATCTTCGTACTACTTGCTGTAAAGGTTTGTCTGACTTTCTAATATACTTCTTTAATATTTGCATATAGTTTTCAAATTTAAATGCACTGAAATTATCTATCGGTCCAAATTTTTTTACGTCATCTACAAGATGTACTAGACTGTGGACGTTATGTGACATGTTATAAATTCCATATAGTTTTTTATATGTTTGAATAAAAAAAAGAATCAATTCGTGTGCATAGGTTACATATTCGTTCAATTCTTGTGATGATAAAATTCTGACAATCACATGTAGTATTAGAAAATTAATATACACATTCTTCTTTAATACTGATTTAAAAGCTAATGGACCTGTATATAATAATATCAATCTATATTCCGTAGCCTTCCATAATTTGACACAATCGAGCTTTCGTGGTTTCCTTGCAAATTCTACAGGTATATAAGGTTTCAGTTGTGACACTAAATTTGTAGAAATTATCTCAACAGCTCTCGATTGCAGGCGGTATTTTAGGTCCCCTGCAAGCCATAAGTATATTAATTTGCGCATAATTCCCAAGCATATCAGATGCATATAATCTAAGGGAACATTCGTGACTGGCTTGAAATGAGGCACTTTGAGCAAACTACATGTCATATTTGGCTTGTGATAATTATCATCTGTTTTTTTAATAAAATCATCATCTGTTCGCAGTGGTGCATCGACTTGCGGGAAACATATTCGATTTCCTAAATATTCTCCTTCTGTTACACATTTTGTGCAACTTGAATATCCAGAATGTCCCTTTACACACAAGACAAATGATTTTGCTGGTGTGTCGCAAATTAGAGTCTCAAGTCTGCACGGTATGTTACGATTATTAAAATCAATGCCATTTTCACACATATCTGTAACCTCATCAACAAACTGCATCAAAAAATCATTGGCGTTCGCTGGCTTTTCATTTCCGTAATAAATCCCGATAACAAAAACGTTATTATATGGATTAATCGAACCTAATATAGGCCAAAATTGCTGTAGTGATGACTTCGATAGTGGTAATCCATCAATATTAACACTGATTTTTACACAATCGATGTTATCTTTTACAGATGCCAATATCTTCGATACGGAATTTAATACACCAAAATGATAGTAGCTTCCAGGTGGTACTATACGTAATTCTTGCTTTCTTGGTGTTTTTAAAAGTGTTCTTGCATCTAATGATAACGTTGAAAAGCAAGAATGCATTCTCAATCTTTGTAACAATGCTTTTAAAGCGGTGTGCGGAATTTGATATTTTACAGCCCACATTGCGAGATCATCCGTAAAACTATTATCTGTTGCATCACTATCATTAGATAGATTAAATCTCGATTTTTCAGAAAGAACCGACTCTTCTGATTCAAAAATATAGTTATTTGATTGTCTACATATCTCAATATTTATGTCTTCAACAGAAGCATTATTATTGTCATTCACGTTATCATTATTAATATTTTCATTCACGGTATCATTATTAGTATTTCCAATGTTCTCAATTTCAATATCACAATTCATTCTAAAAACATTTTCTGTACTTTTTGTAAATTTTTCATGAATATTAATATGTGAGTTTTCATGTGAAGTTGTATTGAAAAGAACATCACAAATTAAATCAGATTCTAGTTTAGTAATTCGGTTCAAGTGCCGTTTCGACATACATGAAATGTCTTTTCTTTGCCTTTTTCGATTCATTTTATTCTGTTAAAATACAATATGTACGTAAGATATCAATAATTTGTCTACACATAAATATTAACGATCAGTAATGTTATCAATGTCATCAGAACTATAACAACAGGATAAATTATCTTACTAATATAACTAAATAAGTTTTTCAATTGAAACATGGTCAGAATCTTAGATAAAGAACCTAATTATACCAAAAGATTAACATCTAAAATGTTGCATATAAAAAAAACAAAAGATAGGTCTCAACATACACAATGATACAGAACACTTAGAAAATGTTTATATGCCTATCTTTGACTCCTTCCCGAATATTTAAACAACCACACATCAGTTGACAGTTATTCGTAAAGACATAAACATGTGGAAAGTAGAAATACTGACAAGTCATAAAGTAAGAATTATTTCCTAGCAATTAATTTGTACAAAGTTTTTAATTATTGACAAATCTGGTCCTATTGTACTTATTTATTTCAATTTAGTACTCCACCTTTTAAACCTCTTAACGTATAAATTATTTTTTACTTACTTTTTCTTCATTAATACAATTTTAACAATTTGACGAAATTATCATATTTCTTTTACTTTTTATTTTTATATTTATTTGGTATTCCTTTAGTTTTTTATTTTTATTAATTTATTATTTTAACTATTGACCAATACAATTATACAATTTTACTTTTACTATTTATCATACAACTCTTAATCTGAATATACTCATGACAATATTAGAACAATGACATACATAAATAAAGAACCACGGGCTTCACAATACGATTTTGCTTAAATTTTATTCATATAAAATATAAAATAACAGTGGTATTAGACGTACCTTGAGATACAGAAGATTACGTTAAATCGGAGGAAAATTACGCTGAATAAATCAAATATTTCCTTAATATTTTTATCCAATTTTATATCATCCAGATACAAAACTAATTTAAGACCTCGGCAGTTCTTCGGCTGCTTCCTACAAATAATAGAACATAATTCTGATAACGTACAGTTAGAATACTTATAAAACTAAATTATGTAATAATTTTTTGATATATGTAATAATTTTTTATAAGTCTTGTTAATAAATTTGAGATTATCTTTGTTGCCGCTGAGATCTCAGAAAGAACTTATATGGTGAATAATATTGTCATGATTAACAAATATTGATAACATAAATCATAAGCGGTTAATGTTTGTGCATTAATAAACAACAGAGCTGATGGAGTGTGGCTCGCAACCTTTTCTCTCTCTCCTCCCTCACCTCATCTTCAATTAGAAGATATAAAAATAATTAATTTGCAAGACATGCTTCATCAGCCCTCTTGTTCATTAATGCACAAACATTAACCGCTTACGATTTATGTTATCAATATTTGTTAGTAGGTAATGACAATATTATTCATCGTATAAGTTCTTTCTGAGATCTCAGCAGCAACCAAGATAACCTCAAATTTATTAACAAGATTTTTATGAAAAATCATTACATATATAAAAAAATATTACATAATTTAGTTTTGTAAGTATTTGTAGTAACGTATTCAATATAAATATCAATATTGCGTGACATAAGGGAAAGATTACCTTGGATAAAGAATCTCTTGCGAAATCGTACGTGTAACCCAGCGCGAACATAAACTCGTCGGAAAGACAAAACAGGTGGGGACACTGTGGGGACCGCCGACACTGCCGTAGATAGCGCTTAAACTGAGTATGTTCTGCAGAATATACGTTGACAGTTTTACGCTCGGACTAATGTTTACAAGACTAATGTTACAAGGGAGAATAAGGTAATGATAGTGCTTTGGGTGTGAATCAGTGCGCGATCGATGTAAATTTTTATACATGAGATAACCGCAAGGTTCTTATTTATGTTCTCATATATTACGGATAATCACAGTATACGGATAATCAGTATAAGCATCGTAGTTTGTTCGTACATTCTGAGTATGAACTTAAGAACATATGAAAAATGATATACTGATCAAGATGTTATACGAATATACTCAGAATGTTAGGAATGGTACGTACGACTACAGTACTTTCAGTATGAGTATATAATATTCGTATAATATCATGTGCTATGTGGGGAAACAACATGTTTTTCTAAAAATCGAAAAAAAGGCTGCCAAAGAAAATAAGGCTGCTATTATTACGGCATTACCATATACGACTGTACCAAAGAAGAAAATATGATTCCCCAAAATCCATCACTTTTGAAACAACCAATATTTCCAAAATTTAACCATTACGTCCCTTACTTTTGAAACAACCAGTATTTCCATAATTTAAAATTTGAAATAAAAGCCTGGTAAATAAGGCTGCACTTTTTTCAGATTTCCCATAAACAGGCAGTTTCCTAATAGTAGGTATGATCCTCAAAAATGTCCATCACTTATGGAACAACCTGTTTTTCTAAAAATAAAAAAAAAGCCGCCAAAGAAATAAGACTGCCATTATTACGGCATTACCATATACAGGCTGTACCAAAGAAGGAGATATGATTCCTCAAAACGTCCCTTACTTTTGAAACAACCAATATTTCCAAATTTTAAAATTTAAAATAAAAGCTGCTAGATATATATATAATTATCCTCCAATGACATTTACAAAAAAGGTCGTAAGATTCACCAAAATTACGGCCCGCATTTTTGAAACAACCAGTATATCTAAAATCAGACCCCATAAGAACACAACAGAAGTCGAACGCAACGTTGTGTCAAAATTACAAAGCAATCGGTAAATAACTTTCGGAGATCTTAGCTAACTAACAAACATACATTTACATTTTTATTTATATAGATAATAGAATTTTTAATCTTTCAAAATAACATGCAATGAATCTTTCAACTTATATTTTAACTGATTTATTCATTTATTCATGTATTTATTACTCATTTCATTTTTCTAATCATTGTCTCAGATTTCGATTGTTTAAAGTTTAGACTCCCTCTGATGATTTAAGGGGATCCTAAAGTCGTCTGTTTTACCGACAGAATTATACAATTTGTTCCAATGTCCAACTTTTTATTGCATTTACAAAATTAAAAATCCTTTTCCACCATTAAAGTATAGACGATAAGTGTGCGGACGTAACGATTTTATATAAAAAATAAAAAAAAAAATTTCTTAATTGCCGGCGTCTGGCGTGGACTCGTAACAAAATGTGTTTGATATAAAAGTTGTGCATCTTGTACGTATAAATCAAGTCAGATCCGCACACAAATGAACATTAAGGAACAATACTATGCTTTTAGATTAAGCGTAGGCGTCTTAATAAAAAAGATACACATTGGTAAACATTTCGTGTCTCAAAAGAGCAATCTGAAAAATTTTTTTTTATTCTTGGTATGAAATTCAATTCATAAGCTGATATTAATACATAAACTTTAATTCTGGAAAAGGATTTCCAAATCTATAAAAGAAATATATACAAAATTTTGTTAATGACGTGCACAAATGACTCTACATTATCGACCTCGATCAAGTTTGACGAGCAGTTTAGCATCCCCTTAAGGATGTATCGGACATACAATCTCAGACAAAAATACATGCAATTTGAAATACTTAAATATTTACGCCTATCGCATAGTAAATCTAGATGTAAGAAACTTGAACGATAGTTGGAATCTTATTTTTACTTTTACAAAGGTATTTTTCACATATTTGCGATTTTTTTCACTTATGAGTTTAAACTTTTGACAGTGAAAATGCACAAGTGTCTCAATCATTATATTTTATTTCTTTAAAACGGTGTAGTGAAGACAATTGAAACTTGGCAAATATTTTCATCTATTCATATATTAAATGTATCAAAAAGTTCAAAACACTCGTACTATTTCTTCTATATTTTTTTAGCTGCTTTATCCGTCAAGATCGTCTTTTTCCATAAGATGGAAAAGGATATCATGTAAAATTAGTGAAAATTAACATATTTATAACTCAGCAACCGTTTAGTGGATACGTTTTCAATTTTTTGCAGTACATTAAGGAAACTATAAAAACAATTTCACAATTTTTTAGCAACTTTGTATTATTTTGAACTTTGGTCCAATACATCCTTAACCCTCTGCCTACACATGGGATTACGGTTACCCCAGTCGATTTTGAAATGCCCGCTACTTTAAAGTATTTAGCAAGGAGACGCTGAGACTGGGGTGGGAGGGAAAGTTTGAACTGTGCTCTACTTATTCCTCTTTGGGCGTTGTCAATATTCTGAAAACAACAAAAGTAGGAGCATTGAAAGTGTGTGTTGAGGTTACAGTTACCCCGTGTGTAGGGAATGTAACAAAAAACTTCAAAATTTCCAAATTTGAAGGGTAAATAAAAGTAATTTTTTTGTTCATTACGTATCATTTTTACGCATACAGTTTATATATATTACCAATGTCGCAATCACTTTGTGAAAATATATTGCAATTGTAGCATTTCAAATTAAAAATTTTTTCTATAACAAATAAAATCTTTTGTATTAATAATTATGTTTTTGTGTATTAATAATTTTGGTTTTTAAATAAATATTACTATTTTCTTTTATTATTGTGTTTGAACTGCATTCATTTTTTACTAAATTCACATTACGAAATAAATATATTTTTTGAACAGAATCATAAAAATTACGATAGATTCTTAAAATACAACTCTTCCCCTTTCCATTGATCACCATTTTAATTACTTTATCTATTTTTTTTAATAAATACGGGCGTTTAAAAGAAAGGCAAATTTTTTTCTAAAATTTTTTGTTTCTTTCTCATTCTTTAAAAAAAAATCTCTTTTCTTTTTATATCTTCGACTTTTCAGCCAAGACCATCATAATTCTGAGATTTTTTTTTTCGATTAAAACAAAAAAGTTAAAATTGATTAAATAAATTTGGAGATATAAGTTAACGAAATTTTGGGGTTTGCGTAACCCCTTTTTGTAGGAATCGGGAGAAAAATAAGGTGTGTAGGCAGAGGGTTAAAGAGCGTCCGCATTAATCGCCTGTTTCGTGGACATCGAATTTTGATACGATTTTGGTGGTAAATGATTGTATATTATCAAACATTCATCACCTAAAAATTTCAAATTGAGCATACCTTTTTTTTCTGAAATATGAAGGATTATAGTTGATATTATTCATGAACTTGTTAAAAATACGTTTTATCCAAAAAAATCACATAATACTTCTTTTGTTAACAATTTTTTGTTGCTCAATTACAATTATGTAATTTGTAATATATCTCGGTAAAAAAGCTACCTCCCTTTTCTTAAACTTTCAGAAAAATCATAGTAAATACTGCAGTTTTTCAGAATTCGGTGGTACCTATATTTGAAATATTGTTATAATATTATTGGATTTATAAAATATAAGACCCGATTAATCCATGTTGACATAAAATAACGTTAATAAAACATTCCCGTTTTTTACATGTACTCTTTCTGTGCTCACTGAGATAAATTAAAAACATTTTTCTAAAAATTGTTAGTCGACCTCTTAATGACATTCTGACTTAAACGTCATTTCGAAATTTTTCTTTATATAGATTAGTAACAGATATGCGTTTATCTGTATGACCGCGAACTACACCGTCATTTGTGGCCCAAACCACTTGCAAATGGTCTTATTTTATTCCAAATTTTTTGGCAGCCATGGGTTTGGGTTTTCCGTATACTGGAGGGTGTTTAATAAATAAATGGCGTAACTTTAAGAAATGTAAGTCTTTAAATGAAACACCTTGTATGTGGAAAATCCAATCCCATGGCAGCCTTACTCGTTAAATTTGGAATAAAATGAGACCATTTGTTAGAGATTCGAGCTACAAATGACAATGTTGTTCGCGGTTATACAGACAAACGCTTATTCGTTACTAATTAATATATAGATAATTTTTGAAAAACCCTGTATTTCGAAGAACCAAACCCATAGCAGCAATCCTCGTAAAATTTGGAATAAAATAAGATCTCTTGCATTAGAATCGGACTACAAATGACGGAGTGGTTCGCGGGCATACAGACTTCAATCATTCATACGTATATTTTGGGCTATCATTTTTGAAACACCCAGTTTTTGAAAAATTTGAGCCCATAAAAGCCTTCCCAGAAAAATGACGGAGTAGTTCGCGGGCATACAGACTTCAATTATTTATACATATATTTTGGCTAATCATTTTTTAAACACTTTTTTTTTTAATCGGAGTCTATAGTAGTCATCCCCGGAAAAAATGCTAAATTTTGAGACAATTTGCATTAAGATTGGTCCACAAATGTCGGAGTAGTTCGCGGGCATACAGACTTCAGTCATAAATATGTTTATTTTTGCCAATCATTTTTGAAACAATCTGTTTTTGAAAAATTCGAGCCCATGGTAGTAGTCTCCGGAAAATTTGCTAAATTTTGACACCAGTGACGTTAAGATCGGACCACAAATGACGAAGCAGTCCGAGGAGTTACGGACGTACATACATCGCGACTTATATATATGTAGGAATTTATGATTTTAAATAAAATATAATGGGTCTCGGTATGAAGGGAGATTCTTTATTATTCTAAAAACAACGGATTTCTTGTTGGTCCAGCTACGTTCGAGGCGCAAGGACGACTGACTTGCTTTTCGCAGTCATCCTCCTTCGATCTACAAGAGTCAATAATAACAATATTTGTGTATAAGTTGAGCCAGCAGGCTTTCGTCTAACGACTCGAACATTCTCGAATTTACAAAAATTTAATTCCCTACACACATATATATATATATATATATATTTTATATTAATATATTTTATAATGACCCTATTTTTCTAAATATAAAATGTATATAATATATAATATTATACTTTACTCTATAAAGGGAAATCTCCTCATTAAATATCTTTGATGTGCTTCATTAAAATTCATATCATTCGCCACTAACCATATAAGTTCCTGTGTCATCGTTGTACCTAATTAATGTAGTACATAAATTCGATTACTGTTTTTATTAATAATATAAAATTGCAAAATTTCTGATTCTTAATTAAATTACTTTTAACAATTTTATACAATTTTTTAATAACAATTTGCAAAATATTAAATACTTTCCCAATTTTCAGGACACAATAGTATTCAAACCTTTAAAAAAAAATTATTTCAAATACTGAATATATTTTTATTCTGTTTTATGTATTTTATGATTTTGCATTTTGTTTGTTGTATTTATATCACGCAGACTTTCACGCAGATTTTTTACTCATACTTTTCTGTTGCAAAAAAGATCGTGTACGTGATTTCATACATATGTCATTTAATACAAAGAAAATTTTTCTCACTTCAAATTTCAATGTAAACTCGATAATAACAAACAGTTTATTTAATGACAATGTCTTTGCTACAGTTCTTTATTTCTGGAACGTTCTTTTAACATATATTTTGAACGTTAAAAAAAACATCACTTTTGCGCGTGAATAAAAGTTTTAAATTTATCATTTATATTTGACAAATATATGTTATATTTTTCTTACCCTTTTTTAAAAATACAAGAAGTAAAGAGCATTGCAAGACATGATAATACCTGAATGTTTAATTTAATAAAGAATTTACCTGATCTAGGATAGGTAATAATCCATGTATCATCTGCACGAACTTCGAAATTATATATCTTATCGCCAACTTCAAGATATCTGTACGGTAAGAACCATTTTTTCTGACCAACTTTAATAAAACCACGTTTGTCAAGTGGATAATATTTTAATAATGCAGGCGCTTGCTCACCCTCGACACGTTTTATTATTAAATCCTTAAAAGACATGCTTAAATAACAGCCTTCTTGCCCACAAAGTCGACTGCAATGTTTAGAGTCTCACTCGACACTGCCTTTATGACCAATAGTCACAAAAAAACTGTTTCGGAGATGTATATCTAAACTTGTCCACTTTGTGACACATTGATGAATGTGTTTACATAAGTATGAGAACATAAATGATACATTTAATTTTATATTCGTATTTAAATATTATTTCTTGACTATAGTAAATCGATAAATATTTCGGTGAAATATAAAATAAATCAAGACTTTGTAAAATAAAATTTAATTTTACATTTCGTATGCTTCATATTTTTAACTTATATTTTACTTTATAACCCGACGTTTCGCACATGCATATAGCAGAGGTTGCATCATCACGATATTCATCCAGAAGCTTTTTATGATAACGGAATTAAATTTATGTAAATAAAATATTTTTTCTTTTTGGAAACGTAAAAAATTTTGAAAACATTAAAGTTAAAAAAAAATCTTTAAAGAATATTTCTTAATTTTATCGTGCCATTCTTTATTAGATAATTCTATTTATAAAATTTAGACTTTATTTTTAATAGATCTATATCTCTTGATAAATTAAACAAATACTTTATCTTATTAAAGTAAAAGATAGTTTTAAGCATACATTATTTTCCCAAATGTATTTGTTAAGAAAACCAGTCCATCTCCGGAAATCACATCATGTCTCGAAGTCAATTCCGCACACTGAATGATTTATGAGCGACCATTTACACAGATTCAACATTCGAGGATTTCAAAGATCCCTGTGATAATTGCTTACAGGTTTCGACATGCACGGAGACCGGCAAAAAGATATTGTTTAAATCAATAAAACAGGACAGCTTTAGCTCCTTAAGGGGATCCGGGAGTGACAGAGTTACCGACATTTTTTTGGGAACTTGGATTTTCGAATTGGAGTAACAGAATGCAAAATTCTTTTACAGGATTAAAGTACGCACAAAAATGAAGGGGGCGATGTACAATTTGTTCTGATAAATAAAAAAAAATTGTTATTTATTAGTCACTTAACGACAATATTTGCTTCATACAAAAAATCTATAGTTTATATGTATAAAATAATCACGTCGCCCCCTAGAAAAAACTCTCAGGAATAATATCGTGCAATTAGAAATAAGATTAGAATCCTAGAAAAAAAGATTCGCATTCCGCAAATTGGAAAATGAAAAAACGAAAATTTGGGTTATGTACACGTAAAAAGTCGATAAGTAGAGCAATATAAGAAACAATTTTTTCGTTTTCAATATAAAATCCAATTTATATATTAATATTAATATGTGTACTTTAATTCTGGAAAAGGATTTCTAAATCTATACAAGAATTACATATGAAATCTCATAATGATGTGCACGAATGACTCTACATTATCGACCTCGATCAAATTTCAAAGGCACTCCTGGATCCCCTTAAGGATTAAAACCACTTCTCGGAAATAACGCATTTTTTCATTTTTGACATCTTTTTGAAAATATAAGGGTTATAAAAAAATGTTCTATATGAAAGTTTTATGGCACTTTATACTCTTTATAATGGTATATATACTTATATTTTTCAAAAAATTAAAAAGTTTTAATTTACTTCTACCCCACCCTTTTTTTGCAAAATTTAAAAAATTTTGTAAAAACAAAAATTAAAGAGCATTAAAAACCGAATCTATTTATATATAATAATATAAAGAGATGGTAATTCTTGTAGGCGTTGCGTTAAAAGTAGTGTTGCGTTGTTTCTTTTAGTCGCGTTACATTCAATAATTTAAGTGCCTCTTCTGAGTATAATTTTATATTAGAACATAAAAAACGGATTAATCTGTATTACATAATATCAACGTATTACAATGTAAAGCATAAATGCATATATATACAATGTAAAGCATAATGCATATACATCCCAGACAGCACATGTAGATTATGAGAACGATAGTAGTATCTCCAATATTATACGAATATTGCAATATACTTTCGCAATATCCTACTATCGTTTTCATAATCTACATGTGCTGTCTGGGTTAATACATGCATATTAATATATATAATCTACATGTTAAATTTATTCGCCTGTGTTGTGTGCAAAATGTAAACATCCGCATAAATGTATATAAATGTTTCACGTGATATGCACGCAAAGACACCGTGCAAAGCACCAGGAAAGCACGTGTTTTGTCGTGGGCGCACGACGGTGGACACGGTCCGGCGCGGAGTAGTGGCTTAATATTTTAGTTATATTGCTATTAATTGTACTAAAGTTTCTTTTTTAGTTTAAATGTTTGGTAATTACACAATGTTATGCAAAAAAATATAAAACGTTCTTTGCAATAAGAATAATAAAAAAATTAAATTATATTAACTTAGAGCATATGCACATGCCGCATAGGTAAATAAATTATTCGTACATATTTAACGCGTCAAATAAATAATTTAAAAAAGGAAAAAATTAATTATTACGTTTATTTAAGGAGATATAAGAAAATAGTTTAGCTCATTAATCTTGTCTCGTCAAGATAGCCCAGTTAAAAAAAATCGTCTTTTTAGGACGCTTATTTGCCGAGATATTGACAATTGAAATAATTTAAACGTGCCCGATCCATTTTGTATGCGAGCGCCTGGCCGCCCGCTAGCGGACAACGCGGGCGCGCGCGGCGTCGCCGGCTGCCGTTCTCGTGTTGATACTGCTTTTGTTAACACGACAGTGGTCAATATTCATGAATCGAACTTTTGAAAAAGGCTACTTTAACTATTTAATAAAACTGTCAAAAATTCTCGGCTTCTAAGCAAGCTAGCACAATGTTTTTTTTTATTTTAAAAAAATCGCACCTTTCAAATGCATTTTACCCCATTTTGATAGCGTTAATATTTTAAAAGTTATTTAATTGTTAATTAGGCTTATTTTTTACACGTTTATTTGAGGCACTTAATTGCATTGTAGACATTTCGCAATACCAATATGTAATACTGCAACTTTTTCAGAAGAGAAAAAACTTTGATTCGGGTGAGTGCATAATCTCAAAAATGTAAAAATTAAATTTTAGTGGAGCGCGTTTTGGATAAACAATTGATATAACTCGAAAAGTTATTAATATTTTTTGATAACATTTGGTACACATTTTTATCATAATAAAAGCTATATTTTTCTATAATTTTAAATGTTTGAATTAATTTTAAAAAAAGTTATAAACAATTTAAGAAATGGCCATTTTTCATGGTTTTTTAATTTTACAACCAAACTAATTGACCGATCTTAACGAACCAAATTTATTATTGTTGATTTATTTAATACCTGCAACTTTTATTTAAAACTTTTTTGGATTTCGTCCTTAGTTTATGAGTCGCAACCAAAAAACTACTTTTTCCTCATTTCAACTCGTAATCTGCAACTTTATGCGAGTCGCAAACGTACCTATCTTAATCTATGCACATTAATCGTGCTTTACACGTGAACCCAGACAGCACAGGATATCCTATGGATATCCGTTTTATATCCATTTCTTGTCCTGATGTCCATGGACCTTATAAGGATATCCATAGGATATACATTTGTGGACATTGAAGGGATATCCTAAAATGGACCACTTTGTATGTCCATATGCTATCCTTATTTGTACTCGCTCCGCCAACACCATCTGCATGCACAAGTGAACTAAAAAGCAATATGGCCGTCGTAGTGGTTAGGTTTTCGTTGGTTATCAGCATGTTTTACACAGTCAGGTAAGAATCCTAAAAATTTTCAGAAATTATAAGTTACAAGAGCAGCAAAGAATCTCATTGTGTGCCGTTAGCTTTGCCTCTGCCTGATTGATCAATTCGCTAATATATTCCACCACAAATTCTTCTTTAACGAGAATGATGATAGATGCTCGGCCGACGCTCGCTTGCTCGTAGGCTCTGACCTACGTACGTAAACAGAACGGTTACGTGTACACGGTAGCAGCGACGAATTCTAGACGTATAATTACAGATGGTAATAGACGACGGCGAAGTGTACGCGGATTACGACGATGGTCTCGATAAAGAACAGCAACGAGATTAGAGATTGCAGCAACGAGAACAATCAGAGCCTACGAGCAAGCAAGCGTCGGCCGAGCACCATCATTTTCGTTAAAGACGAGTTTGTGGAATATATTGGCGAATTGATCAACCAGGTAGAGGCAAAGCCAATGGCACACAATAAGATTTTATACAGTCTACTCTGTAGCCTATGTATATATGTATATATATATGTGTGTGTGTATGTGTGTGTATAAACATAAAATTTAATTTCTGTTATAGTTGACGAGTCACAATCATTTGTTGCCTAGACGAGATCACTTGCATGCTGCAGTCATTGTCTGCAATATAAAGAATATTTGTTCCACTGTAATCGTTAAACAATGGATACACACTATATATATATATATATATATATATGTGTGTGATAATTACAAAATATTTTAAGCTGAATGTTTAATTAATATTATACGTATGATACTTATTTAATTAAAATTGTTTAATGTATAATCTATCGAAAAAATAATATAATTTCTAAAATAAATATTTATATTTATATATTTTATTCTGTTTTTACCCTTTTATTTAATGTAAAATTTAATTTTAAATACCGCTTTTTATCACGTCCATAGGACGTCCATAGAACGTCCATAGGACGTTTATCGGACATATTTTACGGATATAGCATGTCCACCAGTTTCATAAACCAATATCCCATGGACGTCCATAGAATGTCCAAAGGACGTAAAACGGATGTCCCGTGGATATCCTCAATATCCGTTAAGGACGTCTTATGGATGTCGTATGGATATCCGTGTGCTGTCTGGGAAGTTAAATCTGAGTTATCAATTTTTTTACAAAACAGCTCTTTTTGAGTCTAATTCTACTGGACTATAAGGCAAGTTGGGTTTTTTGCAAGTTTTTTCCCTTATTTCGTATTTTGGATACAATTTATTTGTCCAATTCCAATACCTTTCTCTGAGGATTATCAACACTATCTTTACATGTTTTAATACAGGTTAAGGGTAGAAATTCCAGTATTGTGATCATCAATTGACGGGATAAAAAAATTTGATTAAGGCAAGCAATAATTATCTTTCTTCACTACAAGATCGAAAACGATGTGGTAACTAACCTAACCTAAACTAACTGATACTACTCTAACTAATAAATGTGGAAATTGATTTATTAATCTGAAACAAAAACTCAACAGCTAAAAATCTCATAAAAACGTTTTCTGCTTATATACCCATACAGCACGAGGAGCTCCCGGGGAGCTCCCGAGGAGCTCACAAAATTTTTCATAAGCTTCATTTAAGCTTCCAAAAGATTCGCACGCAGCTGCTATGTCCGCTTTTGAGAGCTCCTTGAGAGCTTCACTTGAGCTCGCAGGGAGTTTATAAATCATGTTTTAAGAGTTCCCTGCGAGCTTCAAAGTAATTCCCGGGAAATTTCTATATAAGCTTTCCGGAAGCTCTTATGTCCGCTTTTGGGAGCTCCCTGAGAGCTTAGATTAAATTATCAGGGAGCTTATATAAAAGCTTCACGGGAATTATTTTGAAGCTCGCAGGGAGTTCTTAAAACATTATTTCTGAACTCCCTGCGAGCTTAAATAAAGCTCTCAGGGAGTTCTTAAAAGCGGACATTGGAGCTGCCGGAAAAAATTTCATTTTTATATTTTCTCAATTTTCGGAAGCTCTCTCTGAGTTGCGAAGGCCCACGAACTCTCTTCGTGTAACAAAAACAATATATATTACACTTTGCTGCTAGTGAAGTACTAACTGCTAGGTAAGCCGTGAGTGATGGTTTTCTTTTATAAGCCTTTTAGAGTAAATTTTCTCACGAGAAGGAAGAGCGCCGTGCCATCGCCTAGTGGCGATCTTGCGAACTACTCGCGGCTTATGACTATACATGCAGTACATTAATTTACCCGATATGTTCAATCTCTGGGAGTTTGTTTTGTCAAATTTTGTAAACTTCTTGAAAACTCAGCAAAACAAACTCCCTGGGAGCTTGTTTTGTCAAATTTTGTAAGGTTCTCGGAAACTCAGCAAAACAAACTCCCTGGGAGCTTGTTTTGTCGAATTTTGTAAGCTTCTCGGAAACTCAGGAAAACGAACTCCCTGGGAGCTTGTTCTGTCAAATTTTGTAAGCTTCTCGGGAGCTCAGCAAAATGAACTCCTTGGGAGCTTGTTTTGTCGAATTTTGTAAGCTTCTCGGGAGCTCAGCAAAATGAACTCCCTGGGAGCTTGTTTTGTCGAATTTTGTAAGCTTCTCGAGAGCTCAGCAAAATGAACTCCCTGGGAGCTTAATCGGAGCTTTGTGCTGTATGGGTAGCATAATCACTAATCTGGAGATTTCTGTCACGATGGAGACGTCTACTTTACTTTTAACTATTTTGACAGCAAGTATTTGCAAGTGTTTATATTAGTTTATATTTGGCAAATTAATTTATTTCGAATAGCTGAAGATTCCGCATGTGAAACTTATTCCATCGTTGGGCAACATGGCACCTTTTATTTTTCGCCGTATAAACCATCCCAATCTTCTACTAAAATTATGTAATCTCTTCCCAAACGTAAATATTTTGGCCTCTATGATGTTTCAGAAACCAATCTTTGTTATCTATGATCCAAAACTAATTTCTACGATCGCTATTAAACAATTCGATAATTTTGCGATCATAATAATATCGTGAATGAAACTCTCGATCCGATAGCCAGCAGAAATCTGTTTAGTCTGCGGACTCATTTAATTTAACGGAAAATTAATTTTTTTAATTAAACACATTAGGCGAGTCAAAAATTTATTTATTTGTACGTAAACATATTATGCGAGAGTTACTGTGAAATAACAAACATGCCAATATGATAATAAAAATAAAAGGATAAAAAATGATTAAAAAAAACATGTAAAAACATTTTCCTGCATGATTTAAGCCATCTAGAAGATAGCCATTAGAGAATAAAAACGGTAATAATAAGTTGTTTGTGCAAGAGTTTATTTATTATAAGTAGGCCTGCTTATTTAAAATATAATTAAACAAAACATTTATAAATTACAATTACAACTGCTCATATTGTTCAACAAATTTAACTTTGGAAAGCTGAATCCGTATCTTTTAAATGGTTAACGATCTATTTGTTAAATCTCCCTTTTTAACAGTAAATAGTCCTACTTCTTTAAAATATGGTTAAAACAAAACATTTATAAATTGCAATTACGCAACTACAACTGCTTATAGTATTTAACAAACTGAATTTGGAAAAGTTAAATCCGTGTCCTTTAAATTGGCGGTAATCCATTTATCAAATCTGTCCTCGATTTCTGGTGTAAATACTTCTTTCCAACTACCCGTCTTTCCTTGCCGAATATACATATTCGGTTTCATCGTTTGGTCCGGATTTTGATAATTCACCATAGGATTCTTGCGGAAATTTTCTATTTTCAAATGCTCCACTAACTTATTGATTTGTTCATCACTGTAAGTTTTACCAAAGAATGCAGCAATTTCTTTTATGTTCCTCGGTAAATCCTATGCAAAATAGATAAAAATTTTAATTATAAAACCGTATTATCTTTAATTTTCATAGTAGTCACCTTTTGCAATTTAGCATTTAAAGATAAAAAAATGATTTTTTTAATCTAAATTATTTGATAAACGGAAGAAATTGGCAAAAAGTATTGTGTGCCACATGAACGGATTGGCTTTTAGCATTCGTGCGAGTGAACGCATTTGTGCTAAAAAAACCGACTTTCTACTTTTGTTACACAAAGTACAATATTTCTTAAATAAACTCTTTATTTTTAATTTCTCATTTTTAAATTGTTTTTATTTTTAAAATGTTCAATTTTAGCATTTTAATTTTATAAATTTTGTTGTTTAATGTTGAAAATAATTGTTTAAGATATTTTTATTTTGTATTTTGCGCCAGTAGTGCGCTATGTGCGTGCAACAATTAAACCGCGCTGTGATCGATACGCGTGCGTAATGCATTTTGTTTAGTTTTTTTTTACGCCCTTTCTCTTCCCTCTGAGTTGTGAGTCGTCGTATCGCCATACAGAACTTTCTTGTATCTAAGATTTATTTGCATTATTATCTCTGTAATAAACAGTTTATTTTCTGCTTTGTACTGTGTGTGTTACATAAACCTCTGACAGTTCTTGTAAAAGTAAGAAGACAACATTTAATATATAAGAACTAATATATATAAGTATTTTATTATTTTGATTTTTAATTTATTTTATAATTATATAACTCTTTTTATTATGGGGTTGTGCCTGAATTAACGAAGCCGTGAATTCTGTTATTATCATCTAGCTTATTTATATAATTATATATATATATATACACTGGCGCAAAAAAAAACGAAATAAAATTTTTGACCGATTTTTAAGCAATCTTCGAAGTGATGCAACTTTGCGAAAAATCATCCAAATAACATGTACTTTTTTTTAAATTAAAGGGCAAAGACTCTACTTTGAGAATCCCTACGCAAAAATTTGATTTGTTAAGTGCGAACTTTTTGTATCGCATGAAAACCAAACATGTGTTTTTTAATTGAAAAAAGTAAAAGTTTGTTATCATTTTGCACAAGTTTCTCGTTAATCCTATCCTAGGATATTTCTTTTGTTTTATGTCTAAAATTAAAAAAAAGATTCAAATCCCAACTTTGATATCGCTAATTTAGATGTGTGTAGAAATAGAGACAAAAGTAATCAAAGTTAATATACTCATTACATTGTTTCCGTGATAAAAGAAATAGTTCTAGAGTTAACAATATTCGAAGACTAAAGTATTATCTAAAATTGGAAAATTATTTTTTTTTCCTTTCAAGAAACAAAATAACTTATGTCGTAAATGAATAAAAAAGGATTTTTTATCTTATATAGAGAATATTTTGTAGTAATTAAAATTTTTCACCTTTATTAGATCTTCGTAAAAGACAAACATCATATTTGCTCTGTGTCTCATCCTCCAAGCTTCCTTCACATGTTCCCAATATGGGGTCCGTAATACTGAAATTACAGACGATTAGAATCTTAAAGTGCTGAGAAAGAGTTTATAATCAATATTACAAATATTTTGCACTTACTATGGTCATTTAGAAAATTATTACAAAATTGCTCGAAAGTTCCTTGAAAATCCAAAATATGTTTATGGAAAATGTAATACGAGACTGCTACATCCTTTGGATTTCTCGCAACATAGATAATCTATAACAACAATAGCGTTTAAAGGATGTCTTTGTTTTCTATAATGTATTTTTTTGATACATAAATAAAGATAAAAAATAATTTGTTTCCACACATTATTTATATCAACTGAATGCAAGAACTCTACTACTATATGTATATACATGATAAATCTTTTAACAATTAAGTTTAAAATCAAAATCTCAAGTGTTGTTAATTTTTTATTTTTTTCCTAAAGTTTATCATTTTTTCTTTTTTTTAAATATAGCGTCTATATACATATATTTAGCGTATAATACACATTCAATTTATGAAATATTTAAAATATACCTTGCAAGTGCTATTTACAACTGTCGGTAACAACTCGAGAGGTAAGTGACTTTTAATGAAACGCGGCGAAGGTTGATCTTGCACAAATTTGACGCTATCTTTTGTTGTGTCACTCATTAATTTTAGTAACCCATGGTCATCAAATATTGCTCCTATTCTAAACAAAGAAACATTTCTTTGATATAGGAAAGTGTTTTATGATAAAAAGATAACAATTTTATTCCATATTATTATATACTATGTATATCAGGCAAGAGAAAATTAGAAATAAAATAAAGATAGAAGTAGAGATAAACTCGAATCTTTTATAATTTTTATTACATTTGAAACGGACTCTGATGTGACAAAATTCTGTAGGCAATTTAATTTTTAGTTCTAAAAGTATAAAACAGTATAAACTATTATAGATTAATTCTTCCTTATTTTTTTAGGTATACATAAAACAATGACATAAATCAATTTTTGTAAATAAAACAAATAGCTTTCCACAAATATGTGCATATTGCAAATTGCATAATATCTTTAAAAGCAGTTATGTGTTTCCTTTATATCAATTATTTACATAATATAATAAAAAAAAAATACCCAAAAAACTGTCTATTTTTTTATAATTTTAATTTTAATATTTCTATATGTAGAATCACCACAGAATTTATTGTATATTAGAAGTTTTATTTAAATTCCATATAAAAATTCCAAAAGGAAACCCTGCCTTAATGACTTTGACCTGGCCACTTTTGCTTCACACACACACAAAAGTATGTGTGTCTGTATGTCTGTATCTCCGCGGAAGTTGTTGTATCGAAACAGGTGTTTTTATTCACATTTAATGAAAATTAAACAGAAATAACCTTAAATCTAAAGAACCTTATTCATATAAAAAATTAAAAAAAAAATTAATAGCTTTAACTTAAGCTTTTAGTCGATTTATCGAGGAATTTTGTCGATATGGAGATCTCGAAAGTAACCATATTACAAACACACTTAGATGGCTGTATTAACAACATCCTATATCACCGTTTAATTTTGTATAACTCAAAATATATACAGCAGAATAAAAAGTTAAATAATAAGAAAGTACTCAAGTGTACATACATTTGGGTGATAAGTTTAGTTGGGCGGTTAAGTTTAAAAAAAATGAGGAAGTATGTGTAATTAAATGTTAAAATGTACCTTAAAAAATTTTCGAAATTCTTAAAAGTAAAAATGCCTTATAACAAATGTTGACTACTCTGTTTCGTCATATTAGTATTATTATATAACAATAGGCTACTAAACAAATAATATTGTTGCGAACGTGAGCTTCGCGCGTGTGTGAGCGCAAGCTTTACGCGAAAAAATCAATATATCGATTGCTTCAGTCAGCTGAGTCTATCGGCCCCGGCGTTGCTTAGTTATGTATAAACAAATGGTTTTGTTTAGAACTTCCTGAGACGTCAACTCGTGCGGACGTGCTCGGAATTGTTATAAACGTATTCGCAGCTTTGAATAAAGTTTCTTGTTCGTCAAAAGTGTATTCTTATTCCGCCGCGCTCGCGAGCGGAAGAGTGAGTGTGTGGAAGTGCAAGAGTGCTTCGAGAAGCGCAACAATATCATAAATAATTACTAGAATTCGTCAGCTAATAACAGAGATAATATGGGTGGCCATATTATCCGCTGGCCATATTACCACTTATTACCTTCTCCTCTGTATATTTGCCCATCATTTTTGAAACACCCTTGAAAAATTCGAGCCTATAGTAGCCATCCCGTTAAAATTGCTAAATTTTGACACCAATTGCAAGAAGGTGCACCACAAATGACGAAGTAGTCCGCAGACATATGGACATACAGACATCGTGGTTTATGTATGTACTAGCTTTTTCGCTCGCGCTTCGCGCGGGCTCAAAAGCTCTTGCTTCTCTCGTTGGCCTCCTTTTTTTGCGAGGGTAGGGAGAAATGCATTTACGCACACCCATTTCGTTTACCTTAGGTCCTGTCGTGTGGGATTCCCAAGGTTCTTTACTTCGCTGCTGATTCCCAGTTTTCCTTTTTTTTTTGAGAATTCAGCTTTGACCTTGGACTACTCACTAAAACCCCCTCCCTGTTTCTTATCTCTTTCTCTTTCTTCTTTTCTTTTTTCCTCTAAGTTGTACTTCTTCTCTTCCCTCATTAGCTCTTTCATAACTTCTTTTTTATTGTCTCTTTTTTTTACATTTGATCCTTTCTTTATTTCCCTTTTTTATTTTCTTCTTTTTGTTCCCTTTTTTTCTTTTTTTTCTTAAAAAAATTTTTTTAATTTTTTTTTTAACTTTTTTCACTGTTTTCCTTTTTTTCCCCCTGAATCCCCTTTTACCCCATACTTTATTATTACATTTTCCTTTATAATTGCTCTTGTTCTTTTTTCTTTTATTTTTCCCGCAAACACTCTCTTTGTTCCTTTTTTTACTTTCTACTGCTTTTCTTTTTTTTATTTTTTTGCTTATTTTCCATTTATAGACCGTTCTTTATTTATCTTAATATTTTCCTTTTTTCTTTTATTCAAACATTTTCTTTTTTTTTTCTTTATAAAACCTCTCTATAAATTACATTTTTTGTATAACATTTTTTACATTTTTTCTTTAGATGTCCTTGTTTGTTGGTTTCTTTAATCTTTATTTTTATATTTTCTCTTTTTGTTGCTCTTGAAAATTCTACATAAAGTCGCCTATGTGCAAATACTGGTTGTGACAAATATATTCCAAACTTTTCTAATGTTTGTTTTTAAGATTTATTTATTGTCATAGCAAATGACACTTTTTTTAATGAGTTTTCCTTGATTCTTTTTTTCCCTCAAACTTAATTTTTAAATTTTTCCTTTTGGTTGCTTTTTTGTTTTTTTTTCTCTTTTATTTTTCCCGCACATACTCTCTTTATTCTTTTTTCTTTCCTTCTGTTGCTTTTTTTAAAATTTTTTGCTTTTTTTCCATGTAGATTGTACGTTAATTATTTTAATATTTTACATTCTTTCTTTCATTCAAACTTTTTCTCTTTTTTTTCTTTATAAAACTTCTCCATATGTTACATTTTTTGTATAATATTTTTTACATTTTTTTTTAGATGCCTTTGTTTGGGAGGGCCTTTAACTGCCTACAAATTAATTACCAACAGCACCAATTGCCAACTAACCGTTTGCCAACAAATCTTTTGCGCATAGAACCGTTTGCCTACAAATCGATTGCCTACAAACTCTTTTGCGCACAAACTCAATTGCACACATGGCATTATTGCCTATAGCTCGAACACTCTCCGCGACTATGTGCGCATGCTCTACAGTCATATGTACATGCTTCGTGGTCATATACGCATGCTCGGTGGTTACGTATGCACGAAATAAAGGCGCGAATTTAAAATGTATGTGCACTTGTAATGATTCCCTTGTATTCTAATGGTATATTAAGTGCCCAAATTCAAGCAGTTCCTACATGTGATTTCTAGTAACAATATAATAATACAAATGCATATGAAAGTGCGTGGAAGTATAAGGATCTTGCTAATTTTTTGCATGGAAAGTTGCAAACCCATGTGGTGCAGAAAATGTTTTGCACACACACGGGGGGGGGGTGCAAGGGGGGCCTTCGGCCCTCACTCCCGCACCCACCCCGTGTGTGTGTGTGTGTGTGTGTGTGTGTGTGTGTGTGTGTGTGTGTGTGTGTGTGTGTGTGTGTGCGCGGGCGCGCGCGCGCCCGCGCATTCTGCACCACATTTGAGTTTGCGATTTCCCACGTAAAACGAGATGCTCGTAAAAATATGTATATAGACATTTGAATTTTGCGCATTTTTGGCATGGCTTGTGCTAGACAGAGCATGCGCTTATGGCCAAGAAGTATGAGGATATGATCGTAGAGCATGCGCATATGGCTGCGAAGAGTGTCGGGTCGCAACATTTCGTCGGTATGACAGATCTCTTAACCTGAATATTCGTCAACTTTAATGATTAATATCTCGCTTCCCGGGGCATAGCGACGCTTTTTTCTGCCAGATTCGTTTGTTTGATACAAAACCGTGTCGAATAAGCACAATTACATCGATATTTGAATACCAGTGCCTAAACTGAATAATTACCGATGTGTGCAATTGAGCTCGTGCGCAACAGAGTTTGTAGGCAATCGATTTGTAGGCAAACGGTTCTGTGCGCAAAAGATTTGTTGGCAAACGGTCTGTTGGCAATCGATGCTGTTGGCAATTAATTTGTAGGCAGTTGGGGCCCTCCCCTTTGTTTGTTGGTTTCATTAATCTTTATTTTTACATTTTCTCTTTTCGTTGCTCTTGAGAATACACATAAAGTTGCCCATGTGCAAATACTGGTTGTGTTTTTCTCTCTTCCATTCTAAATATTTTTAAAAATTTACTTTCTTAAATCAAATTTAATTTCCAAAATAACATTAAACATATGAAACTATATACTAATATACTTAATTTATTTTTCTTTTATTTTTGTATATTAATAACTATATTCAATAATTAAGTTCTTTTCTCACACATCTAATTCTCAAAATTATAAATTCAATAAAACTTTTTCTATGTGTGTTTGTTTGTGTTATATAAATAATTACTATATATTTAATAATTAAGCCTTTCTTTCACACATCTAATTCCTAAAGTGCTAAATTCAATTAAACTATGTCTATGTGTGTTTGTTTGTGTGTTTGTGTTTGTGTGTGCGTATACTTTTTCTTGTATGCATTCGTCCTCCTAAAACAACACTCCCTAAAAACTATGTTGGTGTATGAGTTAAATCCTAATTTGTAACACCTTTTTTGGAAAAATTTGTACCCATAGTAGCCTTCTCTGAAAAAAATGTTAAATTTTGACATTAGTTGCAAGAGGATCGGACCACAAATGACGGAGTAGTTCGCGGGTATACAGACTTCAGTCATTTATACGTATTTTTGCCCATCATTTTTGAAATAACTTGTTTTTGAAAAATCAGACTCCATGGTAACCATCAGCGGAAAATTGGCTAAATTTTGACACCAGTGGCATTAAGATTAAACCACAAATGACGAAGTAGTCCGCGGACATACACACTTCGTGACTTATATATAAATATTAATTTTATATTAATATATTTTATAATAACCCTATTTTTCTAAATATAAAATGTATATAATATATAATATTATACTTTACTCTATCAAAGGAAATCTCTCCGATAAATGTCTCTGATGTGCTTCATTAAAATTCATATCATTCGCCACTAGCCATATCAGTTCCTGTGTCATCGTTGTACCTAATTAATGTAGTACATAAATTTGATTACTATTTTTAATAATAATATAAAATTGCAAAATTTCTGATTCTTAATTAAATAACTTTTAACAATTTTATACAATTTTTTAATAACAATTTTTAAAATATTAAATACTTTCCCAATTTTCAGAACACAATAGTATTCAAACCTTAAAAAAAAAAATTATTTCAAATACTGAATATATTTTTATTCTGTTTTATGATTTATGTATTTTATAATTTTACATTTTGTTTGTTGTATTTATATCACGCAGACTTTCACGCAGACTTTTTACTTATACTTTTCTGTTGCAAAAAAGATCATGTACGTGATTTCATACATATGTCATTTAATACAAAGAAAATTTTTCTTACTTCAAATTTCAATGTAAACTCGACAATAGCAAATAGTTTATTTAATGACAATGTCTTTGTTACAGTTCTTTATTTCTGGAACGTTCTTTTAACATATATTTTGAACGTTAGAAAGAACATCACTTTTGCGCGTAAATAAAAGTTTTAAATTTATTATTTATATTTGACAAATATATGTCATATTTTTCTTACCCTTTTTTAAAAATACAAGAAGTAAAGAGCATTGCAAGACATGATAATACCTGAATGTTTCATTTATTAAAGAAATAATCTACCTGATCTAGCATAGGCAATAATCCATGTATCATCTGCACGAACTTCGAAATTATATATCTTATCGCCATCTTCAAGATATCTATACGGTAGGAACCATTTTTTCTGACCGACTTTAATAAAACCACGTTTGTCAAGTGGATAATATTTTAATAATGCAGTCGCTTGCTCACCCTCGACACGTTTTATTATTAAATCCTTAAAAGACATGCTTTAATAACAGCCTTCTTGCCCACAAAGTCGACTGCAATGTTTAGAGTCTTACTCGACACTGCCTTTATGACCAATAGTCACAAAAAAACTGTTTCGGAGATTTATATCTAAACTTGTCCACTTTGTGACATACTGATGAATGTGTTTACATAAGTATGAGAACATAAATAATACATTTAATTTTATATTCGTATTTAAATATTATTTCTTGAATATAGTAAGTCGATAAATATTTCGGTGAAATATAAAATAAATCAAGACTTTGTAAAATAAAATTTAATTTTACATTTCGTATGCTTCATATTTTTAACTTATATTGTACTTTATAACCCGATGTTTTGCACATACATATGGCAGAGATTACATCATTACGATATTCATCCAGAAGCTTTTTATGTTAACGTAATTAAATTTATGTAAATAAAATATTTTTTCTTTTTGGAAACGTAAAAAATTTTGGAAACATAAAGTTAAAAAAAAATCTTTAAAGAATATTTCTCAATTTTATCGTGCCATTCTTCATTAGATAATTCTATTTATAAAATTTAGACTTTATTTTTAATAGGTCTATATCTCTTGATCAATTAAACAAATAGTTTATCTTATTAAAGTAAAGATAGTTTTAAGCATACATTATTTTCCCAAATGTATTTGTTAAGAAAACTAGTCCATCTCGGGAAATCACATCATGTCTCGAAGTCGATTCCGCACATTGAATGATTTATGAGCGACTATTTATACAGATTCAACATTCGAGGATTTCAATCCCTGTGATAATTGCTTACAGGTTTCGACATGCACGGAAACCGGCAAAAAGATATTGTTTAAATCGATAAAACAGGACAGCTTTAGCCGGGAGTGACAGAGTTACGACATTTTTGGGGGAACTTAAAAACCACTCCTCGGAAATAACGCATTTTTTCATTTTTGACGAATCTTTTTGAAAATATAAGGGTTATGAAAGAATGTTCTATATGAAAGTTTTAATGCATTTTATACTCTTTATAATGGTATATATATTTATATTTTTCAAAAAATTAAAAATTTTTAATTTACTTTTATCCCTTTTTTTGCAAAATTTAAAAAATTTTGTGAAGACGAAAATTAAAGAGCATTAAAAATCGAATTTATTTATAAATAATAATATAAAGAGATGGTAATTCTTGTAGGCGCCGCGTTAAAAGTAGTGTTGCGTTATTTCTTTTAGTCGCGTTACATTCAATAATTTAAGTGCGTCTTCTGCGTATAATTTTATATTAAAACATAAAAAACGGATTAATTTGTATTACATAATATCAACGTATTGCAATGTAAAGCATAAATGCATATATACGTATGTGTACGGTATTACAAGAATTAAAATAGTACAGTAATGTGTAATATTAGAATAAAGATTATTTTACGTCTGCGGGCACAATTATATTTAAAAAAATATTATGTTCAAGATGACGTTTGCACAAAGATTAATCAGTTCAATCAGTGTCAAAAATAGTATAACAAAGGAAATAGTTCTGACTTAATACATGCATATTAATACATATAATCTACATGTTAAATTTATTCCCCTGTGTCGTGTGTACAATGTAAACATCCGTATAAATGTATATAAAAGTTTCACGTGATATGCACGCAAAAACACCATGCAAAGCACCAGGAAAGCACGTGTTTTGTCATGGACGCACGACGGTGGACACGGCCTGGCGCGGAGTAGTGGCTTAATGTTTTAGTTGTATTGCTATTAATTGTACTAAAGTTCTTTTTTTAATTTAAATGTTCGGTAATTGCACTAAATTATGCAAAAAAATATAAAACATTCTTTGCAATAAAAGTAATAAAGAAATTAAATTATATTAACTTAGAGCATATGCACACGCCGCATAGGTAAATAAATTATTCATACATATTTAACGCGTCTAATAAATAATTTAAATAAGGAAAAAATTAATTATTACGTTTAATTAAGGAGATATAAAAAAATAGTTTAGTTCATTAATTTTATCTCGTCGAGATAGCCCAGTTAAAAAAAATCGTCTTTCTAGAACGCTTAGTTCCCGAGATATTGACGATTGAAGTAATTTGAACGCGCCTGATCCATTTTGTAGCGATGTGGAAGTAGAAAGTAACGACGATATAGATACCCAGACAGCACAGTGACGTTTTAAAAACGTATATACTGCACGTTGCGGACGTATTTAAAACATCCGAATTAGAGCTGTGGACATTTTAAAGACATTTTAAAAATGTACCGTGTTACCGTCTTGGACGTTCGAAAAACGTCCATTTTAAAGAAAAACAGACCAAAATTGGACCCTGTTTTGAACATTCAAAGAACTTATTAACTCTTTATTCGGTAGGAAGGATATTTCAGGGAGAACAAGTAAGGCAGGGAAGAACGTAACAAAACGTACAGAATTCCCGCAGGCACACAGTTTAAGAGAGGGTATGTGCCTCGGGTCGAACGCACTTTTTATGACTCAAAAATATAGGTCAACGTGCCGATAGGCCAGCTATAACCCGTTTCGAGTAGTACGTCCGTCGGTCCAAGTTTTGAGTCAACGAATTGAATCGCTTTAACTCGGGATCGGACCAGGTGCAGTCTTTGTTCGGGATAGGCGAAGTCGTTATTAATTAAAATAAATGATAAAGTTTCACATAAAATTAACAAAAGTATTTATTCTAATAACAAATAAAAATGAAAATAAAAAGAAATACAAATAAGCGCTGAAGTCGTGATTTGACAATTTTGTAATAACGGTATAATTAAATTTTAGACGCATAGTAAGTATGAATATAGTTGTACAAATATTAAAGTATAAATATTATAAGTATATAGTGGGCGGAGAAAGGGAAACAAAGAGATTTTTGTTTTTTAATTCTACAGTATTAACGGTAAACGCGGAGCAAAGAAATAGACGAAGGGTTTATTAAATGGTTAGATGGGGAAAACAGAGATGCTTGGAGTCATAAGAGGATCAAGCATAGCGAGAGAGAGTGGGGGTCGAATGTCTTCGGATTCAGGGGAACTTATGGGAGAGTAACTTGAAGAAAAAGGAGGTGAACTAGAAAAAGAATATGTTGGGAATATCTGAGGAACGTGTTTATGTTCTTCAGTAATTGAAGGCAAAGAGAAAGGTCGAGGAACACTAAGTTCTTTGAAGGGGGTAGGAGCGTAGGAGGAGAGGAAGGTCGAGGAACACTAAGTTCTTCGAAGGTGATAGCTGGAAAGAAGAGTCGAGGAACACTAAGTTCTTCGAAGGTGGTAGCTAGAGAGGAGGATCGAGGAACACTAAGTTCTTCGAAGGTGGTAGCTGGAGAGAAGGGTCGAAAAACACTAAGGGGAAAATTATTTATAAAATGATAGGAACGTCTCTTAAAAATTTAAAACGGAAGGGAGTAGATGAGTAACGTAAAAACAAAGAAAGAAATTGTGATTGTAGGACTTACTCATTATCTGGTTCTCAAATAAATCCATTGGAATTGAAGAGATTTCTTGACCGGATGGAACGGCACTAAGTTTACTTGCGCACGCAAAATTTCCAACGACCTTTTTTTTAGGCTAGAAAGATAAAAGTTAAAAACACTTTCACATATTACATTATATCATTTCTTATCGAAAATTGGAAAGTTCCCTAGCATTTTAACAAACAGCCCGCAAGAACGATGCCGCAGGTTCTAAAATAGCTTCAAATATAAGTATGCTTCATATATAAGTATGCGAGCTTTAATATCTTATACACTTACATATATTTTTATTTACATTGCACAAAATTGAGAAAGTTTATTTCAAATATTCGAGAAAGGAAGCTTATTTTCCTTATTTTTAGTCTGATACGACCTTAAGCTGTGCGCGCGGTTTCTTAAAAAAAAACTTTTTCAAAAAGATAAAAATTATTGGGGGGGGGGGGGCCAAAAGTGCTCTGCCTCTCCCTAAGTCGGCGCTAGTGTGCATGATCATATATGATCATGTGTGGACACTTCATACATGATTATGTATGAGTTTGACCTGACATGATCATGTATGATCGTATATGACCATACATACATAAGCATATATGGTTAGATACGATTATGCATGATCATGTCAGATCAAAACTCATACATGAGCATGTATAGAGTTCGCACATGATTATATATGATCATGCATGTGCATTTTTTCCCGGGTAGGTATTAATATATATAATCTATATGCTAAATTTATTCGCCTGTGTCGTGTGCAAAATGTAAACATCCGCATAAATGTTTATAAACGTTTCACGTGATATGCACGCAAAAACACAGTGCAAAGCACCAGGAAAGCACGGCAATATTTTGTCGTGGGCCGAGGTTCCAACAAAAGTGCATTTCATGGAATTTTGAACTGTTTTTAAGATTAATTACCTTAAACATGATAAACTAATTCTGAACTCAAACTCAGCGTGCCAAAATACATAAAAAAATACATCCTAAATTTCTGTTATGTAGGCTAAGAGTACACCAGCGAAAGTGTCCGTTTCGTAGATTTTTGAGCTTTTTTGAGGTTTTCTCGAAACAGCGAACCAATCTACCAATTCTGACATCAGATTTGGATTCAGCAGGTCAAAATCCATAGGAATACATTGGTCTGGTATACAGGTCAGACCACTTTTTTTGTGTGGCTGTGTAATTTTCAAATAATAGAAAAAAAGGCAAATGAGTCACAAGATATTTTTATAATAAATACCCCAATAAAACAGTAACGTGACATTCACGTGGAATTAACGTGATTTACATAGATTACATGGATGCAGCTTTTTCCACAAGTTATTCGCGTGGATGCAATGTTCTTCTTCCATTATTACATCGAATTCTTTTATCTTCGAAATATTTAATAGATTTTTTGTGGATATATTTGTTAAGAAATATTTATAGGGATTTTACAAGGATATTTTCAGGATAAAAAACTTTAATGTAGTGATGTAAAATGAATATTGTGTTTACAAAAATAATTTGTGTATAAATCTGCATAAATTATTTATATTAAAAATTAAGATTGATCAAAATATTATACTGCATTTATCGTAATAACGTACATGGTTTTTAACGGATATTCAATTTATGGGTATTATGATTTTTATTATAATGCAGGCAAAATAAGCTTGTATTAAATAAAATTTTATGTTTAATAATATTACTGTGCAAGTGTGCAGAAACGGTCTCTCACAATTTTTTAGAGTGAAAATATCACTCAAAATATAATATGGAGTGACGCACCGAGTTAATCGAATTGGAGTTAGGTACTTCTCACTTTTACAGAGTGAATTTCCTTCACTCTTTATCACTTTATGAAAATTTTCACTTTTTATTTTAGAGATAATGTTTTCTTGGAGTGAATATTTCACTCGTAATTAAAGAGTCACTTTACTGTGGCGCCGCGCGCTCGTCCGCTCTGGTTAGTGCGCCGATAAGCAGTAGACGACTTCACTCTCTCGGGAGTAAAGCCTTCGGCACACGATATGATTTTTTTATGTTAGATCACATGCGAGCCATCTTACGTGTTCTAGCTCAAATGATTATATTACCAATCGTAACCCAATTGTAAGACGCCTCATATGCGTGCTAGCATGGAAAAATCGTATCGTGTGCTGAAGGCTTTAGATGCAGCCGACGCGCTACATAAAAACTACCCGTAGCACGATTAAGGCAAGTTGGGTTTTTTGCAAGTTTTTTCTCTTATCTCGTATTTTAGATATAATTGGTTTTTCCAATACCTTTCTCTGAGGATTATCAACACTATCTTTACATGTTTTAATACAGGTTAAGGGTAGAAATTCCGGTACTGTGATCATCAACTGACTTGATAAAAAAAATCTGATTAAGGCAAGCAATAATTAACTTTTTTTGTTACAAGATCAAGAACAATGTGGAAACTAACCTAACTGATACTACTCTGACAAATGTGGAAATTCATTTATCAATCTGAAACAAAAACTCAACAGCTAAAAATCTAATAAAAACGTTTTCTGCTTATATAGCATAATCACTAATCTGGAGATTTCTGTCACGATGGAAACGTACTCTACTTTACTTTTAACTATTTTGCCAGCAAATATTTGTTTATATTATTTTGTGCTCGGCAAATTAATTTACTTCGAACGGCTGAATATTCCGCATGTGAAACCTATTCCATTGTCGGGCAACATGGCACCTTTTATTTTTTGCCGTATAAGCCCATCCCAATCTTCTACTAAAATTATGTAATCTCTTTCCAAACGTAAAATATTTTGGCCTCTATGACGTTTCAAAACCAATCTTTGTTATCCGTAATCCGGAACTAATTTCTACAATCGCTATTAAATAATTCGATAACTTTTGCGATCATAATGATTTCAATGAATGAAATTCTCGATCTGATAGCCAGCAGAAATCTGTTTAGTCTGCGAGGGGATTATTGGTGCGAAATGCGAAAACTTCTGAGTCCTAGTTTTACATCCAGTAAAATAAAAATGATGTTTGAATTCATGAGTCAATGCGCGGAGAATTTTATTAATTTTGTGACAACGCAATCTGGAAAAATTGGCAAAACGTATAATATGAAAAACATACTTAGCAAATATGCTAACGACATTATAGCCTCGTGTGTCTTTAGCATCAATGTGGATTTTTTTGAACATCCGAACAATGAATTCTTCACGATTATCACTTAAAATTAGTTAGCTTTTGCATTTTTCATACATAACAATTTTTCACTTCTGGCAAAACTCTTCAAGTTACGAATGTTTGGTCCAAAAACAGAAAAGTTTTTTGAAGATATCGTTGCCAACACAGTTAAAACCAGGGACGAACAAAAAATTATTCGTCCAGACATGATTTAGCTAATGATGAAAACAAGGATACCGGACCCAAGTTCGACATCGACGAGATGACTGCCTAAGCGTTTGTTTTCTTTCTTGCCGGATTTGATTCCGTATCAACAACTGTGTTTCACAACGAACAAAATTGATGTAATCTTGATGTTCAGCGCAAATTGAGAAAAGAAATTGACGACGTTCTTAGACAGACGAATGGCAATTGCAAAAAAAAATCTCCACAGTAAAAATCCATAGTAAATCCACAGTAAAAATCTCCATAGTATTACTATAAATAATAGTGAATAATGTGACATTAGAATATCTCCCTAGTATTCATATATACAAAAAAGAAAATAAATGTGTTATAAGGTAATCTAATCAGTATTTTAAGTCTGAAAAGAGGTTAAAGATCTCGCCCGTTACTAAAAGATGTGCTGAAAATAGTGACTTTCGCTTCATTTTCTCTTGAGTTTCTCTAGTCACGGGTAAATCTTAGTGCTCCCTAGTATTGAATTCATGTACTGGACAAAAACGGCGATGACGCACTTAAATGAAAAATTTACAATTCAGACTTTGTGTCGTACGTATCTCCATTTGTAAAGCACGTAAAGTAAAAATAAAAACAATTTTGCTGTACAAATCAAACTCAAACTTTTGATTGAGCCTAGTTAGAACTTGATTGGTTAAGTTGTTATTGAGATCTGATAATCTCAGGTGCTCGCAAATCGCACACTCGCATAATTATATATATATACGGCGGTTTCGCGCTGCGTGTTTATACTTGGCGCGAGACACTACCGTGTTTCTTGATCTCAATCATAAAAATATTTTTATCGACTACCGTAGAGATTTATCATATAAATCAAATTAATGTAATGACAATTAATCTTCTAGAAAAATATTATTAATTATGTGAAAAAAACGTTAAAACTGATTGTGTATAATATTAAATTCAAATAAATTTTTTAACTTTTAATAGTTTTTTGCATGTTTAATAATATTTTTTATAAGAAAAAAATATTGATGTCGATACATAATACATATTATAGATATTAAAGTTTTAATGAAAATATTTTGAATTGTTTTTGTAACAAATTTATTATAAATGAACAGAATTGTGAAATGAACAGATTTCACTTAATGAAACTCTTATGGCATATTTTTGTTCAGTAATTTATTGAACAAAGAATGTTATTGTCAAAGATGCATTTGACAATAGAAATGAATTGACAATCTTCATCACTACCATCTCTGAACGCGCGAAATTCTAGCCTTGTTATTCGTTATCTTTAAACTCTTCTTATTTGTAAATTATTATAGCCTCAATTTTTGTATTAGAACTTTCTTCTCAAAATGTTACAAAGAAATTGTTATTAAAAAATCTCGCGCCAGTTTAGATACACTCTGTATATAATAAATTTAATTTTTAGAGGCAAAAATTAACGGAATAAATGTATATTCTTTACATCCTGGAGTTATAAAGACTGAATTGTCTCGAGAATTTGATAGCACGGTAATGCCAGGTGCAACGTTTATCATTAATTATATTATATGGCCATTCATTAAAAATGCGGAACAAGGAGCACAAACAACGATATACTGTGCAATTGATGAGAAGACGGCTAATGAAACTGGTCTCCATTATTCGTAAGGGCAAGCTATATGTAATAGTATAAATCATTTTTTGTAAATTATATTAATAAACACAACATAATAAACTTTAAATATAAGTACAAACCTTAAGGTGTAAATATACGGCCATTACGATTTGTTTTTTCTTTTCACTTAGGTGTAATTCAATTATTTATACGCGGAGTAAACTTTATCTGGCGTCCTCAGTTTTTTTAATTAGTTGACAGTTGTGATTAAACTTTCAATTTGGACTGCAGTCCATTTAATGCTACAAACACTTTGAAGCATTTTGTTGATCAATTGGAACAAAAAATTTTCCGAATTGACAAAGAAATTCAAAGCGTTTATAAAATCAAGTGGACTTAACTTAAATTAAAACTTTAAAATTTGATTTAGACTATTGATTAAGAAAAATATTTATATTTATATTAAAATATAAATCAAAACATTGAAACTGGTTTATAATGATGATGTGTATTTAAAATTATCTTAAGGGTCGACAAGAGTGAAGGACAACCTCGAAATTATTAAGTATTGAAAAACTTAAGTGGAACAATGCAAAATTTTGGTTTTAAATTTGAACGCTAAGAAACAAGTTCTTATTTTCGACGTATAAGTGTATGCTGTACATATAGTAACATGCAATTTAGTCACATCCTGTATACGTATATTAATATTTGTATGTGACAAATCTGACACATAAGATATTTACAAGACAGGTAAAAATAAAACAATAAATCAAGTTATTATATAGTGTTTTGACTCTTGTTATGTTTAATCTCAAAAAAGTTATATGTATTTCTTTATTGATATTTTTTATAAAATAAATATTTTTTATAAAATGTAATGCTGGATTTTACATGTTAACTCTTAAAAAATGTATAATAAATATATTATACGAATTTGTGACCAGCTGCACTTACATTTGCTACTAACTGAGTTTTACACGTTTAATAAAAGTTTTATATTTATCATCTATTTTGTAAAAAATTGCTCTGTATCGTCCTACGGACAAACTTCATTAATTACATGAATAAGTATCGTTTATTTATTAAAATTTTCTTTGTATTTTGGTTGTAACATGAAAATGACAAATCTTTAGTTTGTGAACAATCAAATATAACACAGTCTTTTCTGTCGACACTTAAGTGTAATTGACAAGACATTTTATAGTGATTGCTGTAATTGTTAAGTGAAATTTTAAAATTTTATATTTAAGTCCAGTTCATAACTGGACTTAAATATAAAATGTATAAAATTAAAAATACCTAGATAATTAATTTATTGTATATACAAATTCTTTTTTTGCTACATATAAGTAAGAAATAGAAACATCGAATTTTTAATTGTATATTCGCTCCTTAGGTTTATATTGATTTAGTAGAAAAATGATAATATATCTTTTAATAGATAAAGTAATATTAATTTTATTTAATTTATAATGTAATAAATTTTTCACTTTTTATAAAAATGTAATACTAAATATTATTAAATTGCTTATTATTTATTATCTATTTATTTTGAGTACTTACATTGCAATAGTTTTTAATACTTAATTTTTATATTTTTCCATAATTTGAAAATGTTTATATTTTTGTTTTTTTCAACATTTATTATATTTGTTATATGTATCATGTTTTTAATAGAGAATGCTGTGTTACCAGCTCGAAAGATGTTAATGATCAAGAAGCTGAAGACCTGTGGAATTATACTTGCTTTCTTCTGCGTTTAGAAATTAATAAAAACTTTTCTACGTTTTTGGAAACTGTATCACGCCAATTTGATAAGTAATATTTCTTTGAATAGATTTTCTTGATGCAACAAATACGATTTCTTATTTAGCAAATTTTCGTCTAGAATGTAATATATTGAAATGTATACCTAAAAAAACGTTTTATTGATGTAGATTTCTTAGTGTTACGATCAAAATGTGTTGTTAATTTTTGTATTTTCTAGAATTTTAGTTGTCACGTACGCTGAAAAAGAATTTTATTAAATTAATTGGAAATCGGATAAGTTGCATTTTATTATTATAACTATAAAAATAGAATTTCTCAACTTTCATACACTAAATCAGATTCTGGTTGAACTTATCAGATTTCCAATTAATTCAAAAAGACCATTTTCTTTAGTGAATAAAATTTAAAAGTTCTGCTTCTATTAGGTTAAAGGGTCATTTCAGTTTGACGGCTTTAAGAAAAGGATTTTTAGGAGTTTTTTTCTTAAACACTATTAAAGATATTTAAATAAATTTTTTTGTTTCTTTTTTTAAATTAATCCTTTGACTTTATAATAAAATTTTTTTCTAATAAAAAATTATTTTTATGCATTTATATACAGAGTGAAATTAGAACAGTGTAAACATCATAGAAAGATAGACGAAATCAAGTTGAACATAAAAGTTCGTTGCTCGTGCTTCGTCAGGAGATTTTGGGTGTTATCTCTAAGCAACCGGGTGCATTGCCCGGTGCGATGTCCGGTATGTAGGCCGGGCGATGTCCGCGCGCAAGGTGTTATTTGACACCTTATATCGCTTGCGACATTTCTTGTGTGAGTGCATCATACTCACAACACTCTTTTTTTTATGTTTTTCTTTATGTAAGATATTAGGTTTTAGCCAGTCAAATTCGTTGCTCATCGTTAATCGATGATTAGTGATAACAGTGTGGTTCACTGACGAGCTTTTCATATTGCGTTGGTATTCTTTCATTCTAGTCTCTAAATGTCGTTTTGTCTGTCCAATGTAAACCGAATCGCAGTCGCAACAATTAGTTTTACAGACAAGTTTAGTCATCCTACAATCGTTTATTTTGTCTTTTCCCCATTTTATTAAGATATTTAATTTTTTAGGTACCATGTACCATACATATATGAATTTATTGAGTATACGTCTCACATCTTCGCTGAAATTCTTCTGTTCGATGCTTGACGCTTGAAGTTGGTATGATCCAACTTCTTCCTCTTGACGCTAGCGTCAAAGTGATGACGTCATGTGACGACGCTCAACGCTGGCTTTCAGTGTCCCATGAATTTGCACCTTAACTCATGCGTCTTATGTAATCTTGTACAACATACATAGATACACTTGATAAGGGCCAGAAATGTCTGGCCGAAACGTCGTGCAACTTTCAACATTTAAATAAAAATTGCCAGAATAGTCAATAAATTGCCGGATGAATAGTTTTCAAGAAATCTCCTACGCCCATGCCGCATTGAAACAACTCGGAGTGCACCTGCTTTAATGCGCTTAAAAGTACACAAACATTTTGAGTTTGTTCATGTAACTTTGGGATTATATTTTCAATAATATATTATACTTTCAAAGTATGCAATAAAAACGAAATCGATTTTTGAAGTTGACAAACTGGAATGACCTCTTAATAAAGTGCAATACGTGTGCACATCAGTAATTGTTTATTCTTTATTTATGTTAGTTAGTTTTTACACACATATAATTTTTCCTGTAGTTGCAAGATTATTTTTTGTATTGTAAAGAATAGTAATAGAATATAAATAATACTTATGTATACAAATAATGAATAAAAATTTAATAAATATGCACTTAATTTTCTTACAATATTTTTATTATAATAACATTGTATACAAAATTTAATAATTTTAACGGGGTGGTCCCGTTTGCCTACGTTCCCGATTGCCTACTGTTTTGTTTACACACACAAAAATAATCAAGGTGCAAAAATACGATTGCACACGTTATATTATTACGCTTATACACATTGCACACGTGACGCTATTGCACACGTGCACATTGCACATGTTATATTATTACGCTCATACACATTGCACACGTGATATCATTGCGCTCATACACTCTAAAGGCACGATTCCAATAACTTAGGCGCCTTGATTTGACAATGGTTTTTATGCTCGAGTTGTATAAATCTTAGCAGCAATGTGTATTTTGCACCTTGATTATTTTTGTGTGTACAAATGAAGCAGTAGGCAATCGGGACGTGGGCAATCGGGAATGTCGGCAATCGGAAATTTCTGCAAAATTTGTGTGCAAACGAAGCAGTAGGCAATCGGAAACGTAGGCAAACGGAACCCACTCAATTTTAACATGCAAATTTTTTTCTATAAAAAATTGTAACTAACTAAGAAAACTAACAGTCTATAATACAAATACTTTCTTGATGTTAAAGTAAATATAAAAGTCTTTAAAAATTTGCTTTATCGTTGTAAATAAACACAAAAGCGTCATAAACATGTGTAAAAAAGTGTTTTGTGCCCAGAAACAATAAAATTATATAAAAATAATTTTAATAAAAATAATTGTCAAATTAATGTAACATGTTATGTTTATTTTTTTAAAATATTATTTTAATAGAGAAAATCCTTTCTTTAAAGAAAAAATTAATGTACGAGCAGGATTTTTGGCGAGAAATTTCTTTTATATGTCGATTAGTAGGAAATCTATAATTTCTAAATCTTTATTATTGATGTAGAAGAAATTAAATTACACGATCATTATTTTCTATCTTAATTTCCAAAATACACATTCCAATTCTATCTTAATTTCCAAAATATACACATTTTATATCACTTAATAATACATGAAATACATTTAATAATGCATCTCTTTCTATTTTTTTCACTCCATACTGCCACAAATATTTACACATATGATCGAGAAGTACATTTAACCGACATACTTCTTTGCACACACACACACACACGCACGCACGCATACACACACACACACACACACACACACACACACACACACAAGTGCGCACGCGCGCAGGTGCAAGGGGATTTCGGCCTTTCTCCCGCACCTATCCCGCTGGCAGAGAGTGCCCTGGGCAGAAATGCACAAAAGTACAATGTGCACTTTGTTGATGATAAATTGCGACTTAATTGACATAGTTATTTCTCAATGTACTTTTGGTTAAAGCAGGTAATTCTACCTCCGTGACGCAGAACAATGTGGAAACAAACAGCATGAATCTTGTTTGGCGTGGAAAGCGTGGAAGTCCATCCTCTTGCATCTTGCACACGTGTTCTCTGCACCACATGAATTTACGACTTCAATGTATTGTATATTGTTTAACCTTTAAAAAAAAAGGTATAAAAAAGCGCCAAGTATACGCGCGCAAGAAACGCCATCAAAAACCTATTTTTGTACAAAATAATTTTAATTTAGCACTACAAATGCATGAAATTTTAATAAAATTATCCTTTCCCAAAAAGAACAAAAAAAAAAATATTTTCTCTACAAAAGTAATGATATAAAGAAAATGCGCTAATTCTGAAAATGGATGTTCATACGAACTAGAACATCTATATTTACAAATACTTAATTGTACAAATATTACAAATAAATATTTTATTACAAATAAATATTTTACTATAAAAACTTGGAGCTGCTAAACTGAATAATTTATTAGCTCTTTTTTTTTCTTTTGTGCATGCATCTGAATGTGTGTGTGTGTGTGTGTGTGTGTGTGTGTGTGTTTTCCAGTAAGGTAATTGTAAGGTAATTTTGAAAACTTTAACCTCATTTAAAGTAAATTTTTCTAAGGGCATACACGAATACATACAGATCAGTTGTTTCTCTGCTCTCCTCTGACGAGGTTGGATCTCACCTTTTAGTGAAGTTATACCCTTATAAAAGTCTTTCGCTCGAAGTCGTATCTAAAAAATTAGTAACGCTTTTGGCTCTTACTACCGCGCAGAGGTTTTAGACTTTTGCATCCATGCAGCTTTCTAATGTCTCTATTTCGAATTCGTTAATTATTAAAGTTCCAGCGAAACTTCCGGGATCAGAAAATCTCAGCCGTTACTTATTTTTAAGCCATTTGTTGCTAAGCCAGAACTATGCGTTTTTACCTTATCGAAATATTACCTCGAGCTCACTCGAGAGCTTCGACAAGATAGTTGTGACTCATTTTTTATTTCTTTTTGTTCCCCCTATAACGCAGTTTCTGCTCAAACTTTAGGTCGTTGGGTTAAAGCTGAGCTCAATGCGGCTAGCATTAACACCTCTATTTTTTCAGCTCATTCTACCTGACACGCCTCGATATTTCTCGCGGCTAGTAGGGGTGTTAGTTTAGATGAAATTCGGCGTACGGTTGGAGTAGGTCTTCTGAAGTTCTCGCGCGATTCTATAATCGGCCAATAGTCGAAGCCTCTTCTTTTCAATCTACAATTCTCAATATAGTTTATGTTGTTTAACACAATTTGCTATTGTCGATTATCGGAGATACTCTCAAACCTATAAATTGTTTTTAATATTGGATTTAAAAGTTTAGTTTATTAACTTTTTATTAAACAAATCTGTGCTATATCTACAATACATCCATCCGGACGAAACGTAGCATAATTGAGAAAGTGAACAAACTTACCGTGAAGTTCGATTACAATTATGCTGTCTCGTCCGGATGGACAAACCCTCCCACCTGCTTCCTAGGAACAGATTTGTTGGCTTTGAATTAATGAAAGACCCTGGATACGTAAGCGCGAGCGCGACATACGCGTGTGCGCCATACACGCCACCTTCAGTTTTTTATTAATAATATTATAATGTTTTTATAATATCTTTAAATATACCTGTTGAAGATAGTGCAGCGGAACGCTACTACAATACATCCATCCGGATGAGACAGCATATTCAATTGTAATCGAACTTCACGGTAAGTTTGTTCAATTTCTCAATTATGGAGCTATCAGCCAGCAGCAGCTAACTAGACATACCGACTTATCAATCATTGCAAAATAGTTATAAAGTTATTTTATTGTCCAGAGGTTGGCAAGAAATACACTTCTCAACCGATTTCAGCAAGCGTCGTCTCCCACTATTCCTCTTGCCCCGCGTGCCGTTGACGCGGCCTACGAACCGTGCAATTCGTAGGCAGCGCGCGCGGCACGCAAGGCAAGAGAAGTAGTGGGAGACGGGTGGCAGACGGCGCTTGCTGAAGTCGGCTGAGAAGTGCATTTCTTGCCGACCTCTGATTATATATAGTATAGTTCAGCGACTGGATTGTCATTTCTGTTTGAGTTGAATCACAAAGTTTCACAAAGAGATTAGTTTTATTATATAACTTAGGGTGCGGTCGAGTGTTACTGCTACTTAAAGAATACTTCGAAGTATTCTTTAATTGGTTAATTTATAAAATTCATTCTTTTGATTGATTAATCAAACGTTTCGAAGCATTTGTAGCGGCAACTCGACCGCAACCTTAGTTTAGTGGTAGCTACAGAAAAGGAAGATGAAGATCCTCAATGCAAGGTGCACCAGCAAAGCGCGTTTGGATGGCAAAATTGCTGTGATAACAGGTGCGAATACTGGAATAGGCAAGGAGACTGCAAGAGATTTTTACAGAAGAGGTAGATAATAATTAATTAGCAAATTGACTGAAAATAGTTTTTATACTGTTTATGCATTATTTATTTAAGTGTTCAAAACAAGAGTACAAATATGTATATACCAAACACATCATTGCTGCTTTCCTTTTATATCAAAAGGAGTTTTCTTGAATTATTCGTAAGCTTATACTATAAGTCTTATAGTGACATATAAGTAAAGATCTCACCTCAATAAGACAGTACGTGATATCCACGTTAATGCATGTTATGTAAATTGGCATCGTGAAATCTACGTGAATATTTGAGTAAACATCCGCTCAAAAATAATACTAGAATCTATGTGGATACGCGATCATAGACTCGACGTAGAAACCACAAAAATTTTACAAATTTTAGAAACCTTCTCGTAATATACATGTACTTTCTAAATTTCTTGGAGTAAAACGTTCAAGAGAATGAAATTTCACTTTAAGCAATAGTGAAAATACGGCCACTCAAAATGGATTGACATCTCACTTCTTATACTCCGATAACCAAATATTAGCATCATAGTTGCACTATGCATGCACGCGTGCAATGACATGCTGTCATATGATGTCCAGATGCAGCCGCATATGATGACACATCGTCATTAACAGATAATGCAGGCAGTATGCCACCATCTTGCATGTCAAAATGTCAGCATTATGCGTGCGTATGTATTTTTTTAAAAAAATTATGCTTTACAGAATCTTTGCAAACAATATTGTTAATAAAATTACACTAATTTAATTTTAAAATATTTTTATTTATTAATAATAAATTTCATAATATTGTATTATAGATATTTTTTTAATTTATATTAAAATTTAGTATAAATTTTTGTATATGTTCAACAAAATTATATTTTAATACGGATAAGCTTTATAAATATTAAAGTGTGTATGTGTGGATGTGTATACATATGTATATATATGTATATATTAATACTGATAAAAATAAAAAATATTTTATTTAGATCAAATAGTTATGAATAATGCATATTTAATATAGATAAAATATGGATTACAGACTACAAGTGTAAGAATATGTATAATAAGTTTTATCAAAGTAAAGATAATATAAAGTATTTAATACAATTGAGATTCTTTATCATTATAAATTGTTGGATTATAATCCAGTGACTATATTTAGACATCAGACTGTTCAGTTATATCATCGGTCGAGCATGCTGTCGAGCATCATTGGAATTAATAGACTGATCATTTCTTGTATTTCCTGTTTGTTTTCTATTTCGAATTCTTGCTCTTCTTAAAATAGATTCTTTGGATTCATTATGTTCTAAACTTGATTGTTTTTGTTGACGGCGGAAACGTTCCTTTGTACTTTTTAAAACTTTTATTATTGCATTCTCAAATTCATCACGTCGTGGTTTAGGAAACTTTAAATTATTACTAATGGCGTCTAAAGATAATATATTTGTTTGTTGTTAATATTATAAAATGTTAATTATATATAAATTATATAAAATATTATTTATTTACCTTCACAAGCATGTGCGAGTAGTTTTTAAAGCTTATAAATCTTTTGTACCATGTTAAGTCACTTTTAATGTAGTCTTTTCAATTTTTTCACATTTAAAATATATTGCAGCACAATCTACAGGATCAAGAGACACGGTAGTGTCTCGCGCCAAGTGAACGCGCAGCGCGAGACCACCGTACATTTACGCGAGTACGCGACTTGCGAACACCTGAGATTATCAGATCTCAATAACGATTTAACCGATCGAGTTCTAACTAGGTTCAATCGAAAGCTTGGGTTTGATTTATAAAATAAAATGTTTTCATTTTTCTTCTGCGTGCTCTACGAGCAGAGATATAGCGACGCAAAGTCCTAAATGTAAATTTTTCATTTAAGATACGTCGTACATATAAGAATGTACGTACCTATGTGCGTGCGTGCGTGCGTGTGTGTGTGTGTGTGTGTGTGTGTGTGTGTGTGTTTTATCTCTCTTTTTTTTTATAAATAATGCTTTCTTTCTTTTTTTCTTTATGTTATCCATAGTTCTAATAATTATTCGTTATTACTCGTATACGATATTTATGTACTTGACGCAATTTACGCAAATGTAACTCAATTTAAGTCATATATAATAATTTTTTATTGCAAAAATATATATACTATAAATAAGATGCTTAATACTACAAAATGCGTGATATCCGAACAAAATTACCTTTTTTAAAAAAAGGTAAAAAAAGGCGCCAAGTGTGGGTCCCTAAGAAAAAAACTATTATATTAGGTAAATTGTCTTACTGTTTTATTGTCTTTTCTACACAAATAATGATGTAAAGTAAATGCGCCAATTATAAAAATATTTGTACAAAATTTATTTATTACAACTTTTTATTAAAATATTTAATAATAAACGGGCTTGATGATCAAATAATTAAATGATTAAAATCAACCAACGGGATTATAGTAAAGCAAAAACTTGGCGTGCCCGGCTCGTTGAAACGCAGTGACCCATCAATGTTATACAATATAAAAATTATTTATAAAAATAAAATAATAAAAACATAATAACCTATTAAAAACCTTACAAAGATAAAAAAGATATGTCAAATACATAAACGTATTCAAAAATAATACGAATTAGCCAAGTATATTTGAAAAAAGACTTAGGAAAATTCTATAAAATCTATTAAAAAATTATTTAAAAATAGAATAATAACAAATAATGAAGCAAAAACTAATAGATAGTAAAACAATACTTAAGCCACATTAATCTCATTCTTGTGTATATATTTATTGATATCAATAACATAGGGTCTTGGAAATATAGAAAAAATGCGAGCCGGGCACGCCAAGTTTTTGCTTTACTATAATCCCGTTGGTTGATTTTAATCATTTAATTATTTGATCATCAAGCCCGTTTATTATTAAATATTTTAATAAAAAGTTATAATAAATAAATTTTGTACAAATATTTTTATAATTGGCGCATTTACTTTATATCATTATTTGTGTAGAAAAGACAATAAAACAGTAAGACAATTTACCTAATATAATAGTTTTTTTCTTAGGGACCCACACTTGGCGCCTTTTTGTACCTTTTTTTAAAAAAGGTAATTTTGTTCGGATTAAATCTACCTAAATAAATGAAATAATAAACCTGAAATAAAATTTCTTTTAAATTAAAAACAAATAAAGAAATTTTTGGTTTAATAAGAAATATAATTTGGCATTAACAAACATAAAGCTTTAGAATATTTAAAAAAAAAAATTAATCTTAAGCCCTTAACACACACTAAAATAATAAATAATTTTATAAACAATAATTAAATAAAATTTCATAATATATTTAAAAAAATTATGCACAAGCTTTTGAAATAATATACTAAATATGTAGACACATACTAAATTAATAAATTTAATTAAAAAATTTTATCCATAATAAAACATGATTATCAGAATCGCATTTACACTTTCTGTTAAGAAAAATAAATAAATATAGTACAAATTTTAAATGTGTATTATAAATAAAAAGTGTATGATACATTTTTTTTATACATCCATGTTTTATATACCTTCATGTTCTTTCTAGACTATGTTGCAATAATAAATAATGTAACTTTATAAATCAGTAATAAAACAGTAATAAATTAAAATAAATTTTAAAAAAATTCAAGAAATTTACATTAAAAAATGTAACATTATATATATTGCAGTATATATATATATATATATATATATATATTGCAGCAATTGTAGTATACATCATTCCCAGTAAACAAGTACATGTAACGTGTTTGTTAGTTGTAATTTCCCACTCAGCAATATAATTGTGATTGTGGCAAAAGCCATTCTTTGTTTTAGATTATTTTAGAGATTTAAAGAAATTTTAACGATAAGACATGTAGTAATTTATAGTAGGCTAAAAAATTAATTAAGTTGATGAAATGTAGTGCAAAGTTATACAAATTAAACAATAAAATATTGATCAATATCTTACATTAACAAATTGGTGACTGCAACGTGAAATCTTACAAATATAAACGTCTTTTTATATCTCGACAACTTTTGTGATTATTAAATTTTCTGAAACATAGTCTGGTACATTAAAATAGGAATGAGCTCCAGATGCTCACAGTGTAAAACAAATACTACCAACCAGATTATATAATTTTTTTCTAATTCTACCTAACTAAGCAATCTGAAAATGATATCCGCTTTACATTTCGCGCCAATCCCTTTTTAAAATTATTTTTATAAAATTATTTTTATAAAGTTATATTAAAATAAAACAGTTTGCTGTTTTTTATAAAAATTAACACTTTAAAAATAAAATTAAAATTATTAACTATTATTAAAATATAATAGCTACAACTTCGTTATATACAGGATGATTCAAAATAACTATATGTCCTTGCATAGACGTATTTTTAGTAATATTCTGAGTCAACTTTTTCTTTCACAAAAAATTATCCAGAGCTTAGATTTCTAGATATAATAAGAAATAGTTTACGTATCCTGAATCGAATACAAGAGGTAAGCAGGGGTGGCACAACTCACCGCTGCTCGCAGGCACCACGAGCACCGCGAGGCATCTGCTGCGCTCAATAATCGATAATCATCTCAATTATCTTTAACGATGGTATTTAGTATTTTGAATCACCCAAATATTATGTAATAAAGGAAGAAATGAATAGGTGACAGAGAGAGAGAGAGAGAGAGAGAGAGAGAGAGAGAGAGAGAGAGAGAGAGAGGAGAGAGAGGAGGGGAGAGACTTGTTTGAACCTGTTTACGCACGTACCATCCTGCAATCAATTGATTGTTCTCACGATCCATCCTTTTTAGTTTATCGGATTAAAAGTCTTTTTTTCTTTCTTCTTACATTTTATTACTTCCCAGCAAACACAGAACATAGCAGCAACATTGCGGCAATGTTATAACATTGTAGCAACATCACAGCAATATCACAACATTGCCGCAATGTTGCTGCAATGTTCTGTGTTTGCTGGGTTCACTCATTTACACACACACACACATTCACACACACACACACACACACACACACACACACTCTGTTCACTCACTTGACCGAATTTATTTACACATCAAAAAAATAGTACGAAACATTTAACTATTAAACATTACTAATCACTCGGCGCGTCAAAATTATTCGAAGAAAGAAACGTGTATTTACTCGACGAACACACAACGCGTGTTTACTAGTTACTCGATGTCAGCTGACATCGAGCCCAGCTAAGCAAGCAGACAACTGACTTTATTGGTTATTGTGTGGTAACACTGTCAAATATGTGTCTGGAAACGCGGCAACTTAAAAATAAAAATATTGATTAATATGATTTACTATTATAATTTGTTGAAGAATATGTTGGAAATGCATACACGGAGACCCGGAGAGCAAAAAATTTGACATTCTAGCAATCAATTTGAATATTCTACGTAATTATTTAGATGATAGAAAATTAATTTTAAATCTGTATTAAAGATCTGTGTTAAAGATAATTGAGATGATTATCGATTATTGAGCGCAGCAGACGTCTCGCAGTGCTCGTGGTGCCCGCGAGCAGCGGTGAGTTGTGCCACCCCTGCTTACCTCTTGTATCCGATTCAGGATACGTAAACTATTTCTTATTATATCTAGAAATCTAAGCTCTGGATAATTTTTTGCGAAAAAAAAAAATTGACTCAGAATATTACTAAAAATACGTCTATGTAAAGACATATAGTTATTTTGAATCACCCTGTATATCATCACTTGTGTTGTCAAATAGTAGGTATTAAATTTTGTATTGATTTGAAAGGAAGACATTTTGGAATTGAACTCTTCGATTTTTTATTTTTGTTAGTCGCAACAGCATTGCTTTTTTGTGGTTTCAATATGTATTTATAAATAATATATATACATATATACAGGAAGTCCCAGAGCATACTGGTCACTGTTCATAAAAAGATAGATGGGATCGAAATGAACATAAAAGTTCAATATTGTTGTGGGTTTGGTCTGCTAATAATCGAGATATAAATTTTTTAAATTATGCGAATGAGAGCACGCCTTGCGCGCCGAAGGAAGGGCTCGAGCCGCTCGAGCCATAGCACGGCCTACACTGTTAAAAAAGATATGAAATTTACAATACATTTACGATACCACGGTAAATGAATTTTACAAACTGGGTATCTGAAATACAAATTCTTGCACTTATATAGCTAAATTCCTACACGATCATCAATTTTAATCACTAATATGAAATTTAATACACACATCATTGAATATTAAAAACCCGTTTAAGATTTTATGGAATACGCAAAGTAATAATACATATTTTCGATTGAAAATGAGAACATTTGTATATGAATTTATTTGTTGCAAACAAAACATTGAAAATACAATACAACTTTGGATTTTAATTGCGGCAAACTGAAAAATACGATACACTTGAAATTGAATATTATGATATGCATAATCTTTCTTTACAACTATTGTCTTTTAAAATTGCAAAGCGCGAATGAAATCAAGAATTCATATATATTTCATGGTAAAATTCATTATTATATATGAATCGTTATACCTACGTAGTATAAAATTTGTATAGACAATGCGCAAAATTTGGATCATATACCCTAAATATAATAAATAAATAAAAAACGAGAAAGTGCCAACGACGGTCATAGCAGATCTTAATGCTCAATATATTTTATACAATGACGCCACGTGAAAAGCGGAGATGTGACATACTTTGAGATTTGTATATTTTGAGACCAAAGATGATGCCAACTTTGATGAGACTTGATGGGCCTATGCACCCTGCTTGTCATGCATGCGCATGGGAAAAGCCATGTGTTCAGCTATGCACATGCGCAGAGCACGCGAACGCGTGCATACACGGCACTTCTCCACACGTGCCATGCAGACTGCAGAGGCCCAGATTTGACGAGACGCAATCAGCTCCCATAATTGTGCCTTCCTCAACCATTGAAATCGTGGTCATCTCCTGAGGGACAGCAAGTTAAGAAGTGAGATTTTGCGATAGCCGAACAAAGAAAACCAGACGAATACGTATAACTGCGCTCTAGAGTGTGCCGGCGAATCAGCCATTAACTCTCGATTCGCCAAAGCAGTGTTACAGTGCACAGTGAATAAATCGATTTAACTACGAGGAATAAAAATTGGTAAGTAACTAATAATTTATTTGGAATATTGAAAACCGATCACATTTCTTTGTGTTAATATAAATAAGCTAGCACGTGGAACGTAACCTTGCTGGCGATGTTACGTTTCACGTGCTAGCTTATTTAAATTAACACCAACGCACGATCGTTTTTTTGTAAATATTAATCCTTCTGTTATCTACAAGTGCCTCTTAGACGATTATTTACTATATTTTCGCATTAATTTCTATTTTGAGATATTTCGTTAATGACAAATGCTGGAACACGTAGGATTTTTACCAACACCATAGTCCTTTAAGACGAATATTTCAATGCACGAATGAAATATTCTTCTAAAAAAAATGTTTTATCGCTGGTATGAAATATAAATACCCCGTGATGAAACAAAACTCATAAAATTCCATCTAGATTGCAATTTTGTCACTATGTACAAGAGGTTATCGCTGAATTTTTCTGATTTCTTGTATCAATTGACACAAACTCCCTGCGGTGAGAAAAAAATTATAAACCTTAAATTGTGATTGCTATTTGGGTACATTTATATTTCATACTGGCGATAAAACATCCTTCTAAAATGTGTATAATTTCTAAATGTAATTTTTCTCGGTTTTTGCACGTATAACTCGCGTGCTCACAAAGCTTGTTGTACCGAACTTGCTAGTACATAGTATTGTAATAAACTTATATACAATAGCTATTAGGTATATATTTCGATGACATGAAATAGAGTAAGAAAAACTTTTTTGTGCTGGACGTCTTTTAAACGTCTTTTTTTAAAGTCTTATTTTTTATGTTTTCAGAGTATTACTTCAAATAAATCTCCAAACTGGACATAAGCGAAAGGACAAAAAAAGAAAGTCACTGTCTTATGATGGTTCCGTGATGAAGCTAGCTAATGCTTGGAGGCTTTAAAAGACGATTTCTAAAGTCGACTATCGTTGTATAACGATTTAGAATCGTATTAAAACGATCAGTATTATTACCAAACGCCAAAAAATGTACCAAATAATTTATTATTTTATAGTTATTACTAAATATAAGTAAATATTTAAAAAATTTAGTATACAATATAAGTCTGAAAAAATAAAAGGCTGCCTATAATAATATATTATGTGCAAATAATTACGCGGAGTTTATTTTTTATTGAATTGACACTTTTTGTTTATAAAAAGATTCAGAAGAGGTCGAATGGATAGGCAAGCAAATTTAAAATAGTCTCTTTATATATATATATATATATATATATAAATATTATATCTGATAATTGTTAAACGATAGGTGATTATTTTTTTATATGATAATTATATAAATTTTTAATGTTTCTAATGTAAAAGTGTGTGCAAAATAAATTTAGTATACTCAAGGATTCAATGTTTTTGTTAATTTTTATAATCAAAAAATAATGAATGTAATATTTATTAAATGTAATAATATATTGTTAAGGCTCCTAGGTAGTCACTAGAATTGTCTTTGTTTAATGGCGTCAAAAGCGAGAAATGGCGAGAAATGACACCTTATTTTATCTTACGTGCTATTTTCAAATAAAAATGTATTTGAATAAAAACTCACTGTAGATCGGTTCAGAACATTTCTAAATTATGCCAAAAATCAATTTCGTTTTTGACATATTTTAGAAGTGTTCTGAACCGATCTACAATGAGTTTTATCCAAATATATTTTTATTTGTAAATGGCACGTAAGATAAAATAGGGTGTTAACAATTTCTCGCTATTTCTTGCTTCTGACGTCACTAGGACAGCTCTATATATAGCGACTACCCAGGAGTCTTAAAAATATTAAATATTAAAAAAAATTGTATTAAAAATAATATAAAAGTGTAGGAAGTTTTTATGCAGATACCGTATATGAAATTTCAAATACAAAATTGAAAATTAAAGGAGTGGTATTTCGAAAACAAAAGTAACGAGTAGTAATATTACTATGCGCATTTGTTTGAAAAATCAGATACTTGTAAAGGAATTTTAATCTTTAAGTATTTAAATTAAAAGACAGGTCTCGGAATTCTCAGAATCAAGACCATACAATTTAATGCCATAATGTTCCATAATAACCACTATGTATATTAATAATAATATTCCAACATAGTAAACTTACAACACTTGTGTACTTGAAATTCATGTAGTCTTGAGATAATTTTCAGATCAATGTTTATGAAAATTAAAAAATTTGTTTCTTAATTTAAATATGCTTAAAGATCAAAATTCTTTTTCAGGTATATAAATTTTCAAACAGAAGAACACAGTAATATTACTGTTCAATACTTTTATTTTCGAAATACCACTTTTTAATTTTCAACTTTGTATTTGAAATTTCAAATACGGTATCTGCATAAAAACTTCCTACACTTTTATATTATTTTTAATACAGATTTTTTTTACAGTGTACTGTTTCAAGCATTGGCTGCCGGCGGCGGCGGGGGAAAGAAGGAGAAGCGTGGCGTCGTCGCCGTTCCCACGTCTCGCCGCACCGCGCCTAAGCTCGCGTCGATGGCTACTACGCACACTCGCGATTACATGACGAGATTATAAATTATTAATAAAAATAGGACAAATTTAAATCGTAATAAACTTTTGTAAATAAGAAAGTCAAAAGAGAGAAAGCGATGGAAACGTATGGAACCTGCAAATAATATAATATTTGCCGCAAATTCTCTCATCGTTTTTTATGGAATATTAAATTAGACCAAACCCACAACAATATTGAATATTTATGTTCATCTCGATCCCATCTACCTTTTTATGAACAGTGACCAGTATGCTCTGGGACTCCCTGTATACTATATGTATAGTATATATACAACATATAACACATATATAACACATGTGTATATATAACACATTTATTAGCTAATCACATCACTCGTTACAAATACAATTTAAATTAGCACGCATAAAGTATACGTTCAGTTGATCGAGACAAAGATAAGCAAAAGGAGGAAAGCAAAACAAGTTGACCAAAGATTAAACTGCGTTCAATTTTGACGTGCATTCAATATTGTGTGAACGTAGTTCATACAAACTCTGATCTGAACTACGTTGGTGAAAACGGACATAGTAGTTGACAATAAAAAACACTCAAATGTACTAAACGTAAATCAGAATTTATAATCTGTTGTTCCACTCTTTCGTTTAATTTGCGCGTTCATATATATAATTAAATATACCACTTTATAAGAAAATTATATCATGTAAGAGAAATAAGAAAAATTTAATTTTATATTTAAATAGAGGAGAAGGTGATAATATGGCCACCCATTTATATTTTATTTAATAACTTCGTTAATAATCAATGTTTTGAGTTAAAATTTTACAATTATATTCATCAAAGTGTTGCTCATTAGATTTTAAATTTAAAGTTATAAAATATTTATTATATTATATATTATTTATAAAAATGTAATAATGCTGCATAATGGGCCGAAAAGAAATAGGGAGGGTAATATAGGGCCATCACAAAAATAAATGTAAAAAAAAATTGATTTTGTTTAAAAAGGCCACAGTTTTTTGTTAGAATTATATATTTATATAAAATAAGTTACTATATCGAAACAGGTAATTTTTATTCACATTTAGTGGAGATTAACTAAAATAACCTTAAATCTAAAGAATCTTATTCATATAAAGGATTTAAAAAAATTAACAGCCTTAAATTAAGCCTTTCATCGATTTATTGAGGAATTTTGTCGATATGGAGATCTCGGAAAAAAAGTGACCATATTACTTTAGCACACTTAGATGGCCATATTGGGACAAAATCCTATATCATTGTTTAATTTTGTATAACTCGAAATATATACAGCCGAATAAAGAGCTAAATAATAAGAAAGTACTCAAGTGTACATACATTTGGGTGATAATGCAGTTAAGTTTAAAAAAAATGAGAAAGTATGTGTAATTAAATGTTAAAATGTACCTTAAAAAATTTTCGAAATTCTTAAAAGTGAAAATGCCTTATAACAAATGTTGACTGTTGTGTTTTGTCATATTAGTATTATTATATAATAGTAAACTATTAAACAAATGACATCATAAATAATTACTAGAATTCGTCAGCTAATAATGGAGATAATATGGGTGGCCGTATTATTCGCACTGGCCATATTACCACTTTCTCTATTAATAATGCAAGGCATTATTAAATATAACACTTTAATGAAAATTATATCATGTAAGAGAGATAAAAAAATTTAATTTTATATTTAAATATAAATATATCTATTATATGTATGCGCGTATGTTTAAATAAAAAGTACTTTTACTCTGTAGTATGTATAGTATCCATGGCAAATTATACATTTCTGTTTTGCTAAAGTTTAATTTCTTTATTTCACTTTTTTATGTTTATCAAATCTCTTATCTTAAAAAAGAAACATTAAATTAAATCTATTCTTTGACATTATAGCTGAGGTATTGTACAACTTTTGATATGTATCAGCTATAAGAATATCTTTAAGAGTGAGCACTTATAAAATTACAAACATATATGTAAAGTATATTATAAATACAGTTACTTCTGGCTTATATTAATTTTTCTTGATTTTTCACGTAATATATTTTCACGTTTTTCCGTAATAGCTGCAAACAATAAAAAACGTCTACATCTAATTACAGAAGTTTTTTAGACAAGTTTCCTAGTAAGCAAGGTCAGTATTAACATACACGTGCGTTATAAATAAATTCAAGATACATGCGTCAAAGCAGAGATGATCGATAATAAAAAGATAATAGTAAAAGATAACACATATATTCTAATTACTACACAGTAAAAACATTTTGTATTTATGTTAAAATTTTTTCTTGTAAAAAGTTGTATGTTAAATTTATAACACAGTTGTGTGTTAATTTAACATATTGCTGTTGTATTAATTTAAGTAAAGTGTTAAATTATTAGAATAACTGAAAAAGTGTAAAAATTACACAATGTGCACATACTTCTAATTTTACATAATAAATATGTTCCTTATTATCAGTGACAGCATTTATCTGTGAAAATTGACTGAAAAAAATGTTGAGTTTACTCTACAAGTCTCACCAGTTAGTGTGTGGCGCCACTGATAGGCGAGCAAGCGGCTTAATTCTCTCGAGAATAAAATACAACCGACGCGCTACATCATAAAGACTACTTGCAGCGCGATTAAAGCAAACCACAAATAGTTCACTCCAAAAAATTTAGAGAGCACATGTAAAGTTTTTATCGATGATCTTGAAACAATCTATATATGCAATTGCAAGAAATTTTTTTCAGCATTTCTAAAATAATTATTATTGAACATATATGATGTGTTAAATTAACATATATAACGTGTTAAAATAATATTATATAATGTTAAAATAACATATAATGTTATTGTAACATGATTATATATATTACATTAACATTATTATAATGTTATAGTAACATGTTACATGTGTTACTTTGATATAATTTTCTCATTAAGTTGTTAAAGTCAATGAAGCTGGGTAGAATTTTTAATGTAAATGTCACCCAGTGTGACATTTACATTAAAAAAATGTGATAGCGAAGGATTAAGATGGCTTTTTAAAGAAAACATTTGTTTAGTAACAATAATTTATTTATGCCCGTTTCCACCAACGTGGTTTAGATCAGAGTTTGTGTGAACTACGTTCAAAATTGAACGCAGTTTAATCTTTGGTCAACTTATTTTGCTTTCCTCCAATTTTATCTTTGTCTCGATCAACTGAACGCATACTTTATGCGTGCTAATTTCAATTGTATTTGTAACGAGTGATGTGATTGGTGCTAATGTGTTATATATATAACTATATATAAATATAAAATTAAATTTAACCTAGTTTATAATATTTGACACATCGATACATTCTATTACATTATTTATAAGAATAAATAATGAATATTGAACACTGAACACATTTGAACACTGTTTTTATTTAAACGAAATCTAATTTTGAATTCAATATCGTCCAAATTATCAAAGTAATTCATACGTAATTTAAATCTTCTAGGCCTTCTGTCAATATGTCTTCTTATCTTATAATATCTTCTTCATCATCGGATGATGACAAAATATCATAATAAGCCATAATAATTTAATCGTAATATGTATAATGCCAAGTATAGAAAATAATGCACCGCACATATAACCTTCAATAGTATACTGACGTTTCGCAAAATTCTTCTGCTTAAACGCTGTTCAAACTTATTAACCGACCAAAAATTGGCGTTTACAATAAACGCCGTTCAATCGATTAAACTTTTACTTAAAAAAATGATGGAACAATATTATTAATCGGAGTTTAAACTTGGTTCAAATTTTGAACCACGTTGGTGGAAACGGGCATTAGTAGTCTATTGTTATCTAATAGCACTAATATACTTCCCTATAGCATGAAATATTGCTGCAACGTTGCAGAAATATTATTTTGCAAGATTGGAATATTGCAGAAAATATTGGTGCAATATTGCGTTAATGCAATATAACGAAAATGATGCAGGTGGTTATTTATTTTCATATTTCATGATACTAATTCCTAGACAGCATAACATTTTAAAAACTACGTCGCAAATATGTCTAAACGTCTAAACGATTTAGAACATCGGTACATTTTTCGGACTTTTGTGCTATCTGAGAATAATCATTATTTGACAGGATATAGAGTTTATTTTGAAATATATATGTATCGGACACATACAAAATTCTGTTATATGGAATGTTTAAAAGAGCAAAAATATCATATAATTGTCAAAACATAAAAACATCATGTTATACACAGTATAACGCAAAAATCGCGACTCAAAATGTTATAGCGAGGAAATTCTTGAAAAATTAAATAAAAAGTTTATTTTTAAATTTTTATTTTAAGCAGTAGTTTTTGAGATATAAAGATTGCAAGATGGCCAATCATATACTACGTTTAGATGGACGTTTATCTATTAGTTGCAGTAATATTAGTGAGCACACAGATTACATGCACGTAACATTATCAGTAGTATATATGAAACGCCATGTTCTTCAGTAATACTGTCTATTTTTACAGTCATAGAAGACAATCAATTACTGTATTGTACCATTAATCAAATATATGTAAGATGTGTATTATACAAAAAACGGAAAATGAATTCATATTATCTTACCATTACAGCACAATAATTAAAAAGATGTAATTAATTAAATTAACATACACCCACGGATATCGAATCGTTCCATTCTAGATTTAAGCAAGCATTAAGATTAAGCAAGTCCAGAAAATGCCTATCCTGATCAATTTATATGCTAGAATTATACATGCATGTACAGTTTATACATGTTTAATTGATGTAGTATATAAGTCAGAGTGAGCATCTTCTGGACTTGCTTCACTCAGTCTAGTATGGGACACAATGCTATCCGTGATTACAGAATTTGTTGCACAATCTATGTATCTTTTAGCTCTAATCTTAACATAAAAATTTAAAATGAAAATATCTTGCTCTATTTTTCAATTGGTCCCTTAAGAGGATGCTAAACTGCTTGTCAAACTTGATCGAGGTCGATAATGTAGAGTCATTTGGGCACGTTATTAACAAAATTTTGTATGTATTTCTTTTATAGATTTAGAAATTCTTTTCCAGAATTAATTGTGGAGAATTTTTAATTCTGTAAATGCAATAAAAAGTTGTACATTGGAACAAATTGTACAATTCTGACGATAAAACAGATAGGATCCTTTTAAACACCGAAAACTTTTTTTCTAAGGTTCCTAGGCTCATTCTAAAAGCACAGTATTGTTCTTTGCTGAAATGCTAAGTGCGCTCCATGCTTATTTTATACGTACAAAGTCTAAAACTTTTATACGCAGCCAATGTTTTCACGAGTCGACTACAGAAGTCGATAACAAAACTATAATTTTCTAACTTTCTTTCGTTTTTCGTATGAAATTAATCGCAGCGCACCGCGTTATTATCTGTATTTTAATTTTGGAGAAGGATTTTCAATTCCATGCAATCAATAAAAAGATTTCGGTGTCCAAAAATTAATGATAAAACAGAGCAGTTTAGTATCCCCTTAAAACTATGTAAAATTTTACTTATTGTTAGCTCTAGATTAAGAAATACGGATTATACAGAAATAAATTTTGCAAGGTTGCAATATAATATTGCCACAATAGTGTGCAATATCTGCTAAGGAATATTACGTTTGTAATATTGCAATAATATTGTGCAACATTTGCTAGGGAATATTACATTTGTAATATTGCTACAATATTCCAACAATATTGGAATTTTATTGGTTATATTATGCACTATTGCAATATTTCTGCAACGTTGCAGCAATATTTTATGCTGTAGGGGTTAATACATAATAACCAATGTTTGTCATAAGGCATTTTTATTTTAGAGCAATTTGAAATTTTTTAAGGTACATTTTAACATTTAATTTCACATACTTTCTTATTCTTTGTAAATTTAAATGTATAAACACAGTCTTTACATGAAACCAAAATATATAGTATCATAAATTAAATTGACAAGTAATTTATTAATTTTGATGTTAACAAGCATTTATTGATATTCAGAAATACTTTACCAGGTACTTATCTATAGTCATTATAAAAATTATTAAATTGCTTGCCCAATTAATTTGTGATAAAAATTCTTTTCTTTTCAAATAATGATAATTAGAGTTACTAGATATATAAAGTAGCGCAATCGGTCCGCCATTTTGAGTCCATTATGCGGCAATTTCAAACCTGTCTTATACAAATAGTATTACGAACAAGGAAAAAACAATGAATACTAACAATTAAACATAAAATTTATTTGATTTTTTTTACCATAACATTCATAATTGATCATAGACTTTTATTGTTCGCCGAAGGCTCGTGTGTCCATTATTCCGCACTTACGGGCAATTAACCGATTCACCGCACTAGTTGCACAAATATCTATTTTTCTGTCCAGTATAGCTGGGTTTAGAAACATCATCCGGGGGTCTGCAGATGTCATTATTTATCATTCAATAAATTGTAAGGATAAAATGGCTGCATTCAGCAAACTCACATTAGTTAAGACATCTGCTTTCTATCGATCAAACTCCCAAACTCCATTATCAATTTTCCGCTGAATGATTTGCTCACGACATCGTTACTTGCTAAGATATTTGCCTTCAATGAAATATTGTAAATCAAAAGCGGATAAGATTAGTTAACGTACACTAAAAAAAAATAATCTTGCAACTTCAACAAAAATTAAGTTTATAAAATTTAGCTGAGACAGATAAATAATTAGCAAATACTATGATATGTATATGTATTACACTTAATTAATCTAACTTGCAGAAGCATAATTTATAAATTCTATACGTGACAGCCAAAATTTTAGCAAATATTACAAAAATTAGCGATACATTTTGATTGTGATATCAAGAAATCTGTCTATATTAACAAATTTTTTTTTGGTGTAGAATAGTTTAATCTTATAATATTTAATTGTGCAAGTCATGTAATATTTAATTATACAAGTTAACTAATTTTATTTAATACAAAATGAAATTAATGGCATTATTTGTGGTAAATAATGGAATATACTTATACATAATTTTGGTACTATTGATGATTGTTGCCACTTTACAATAATATTTACAATTCAAAGATATTTTTTAATAAAAAATGATGATTAGTTTTAGGATCCTTTTTACATTTTTAAAAATAAGTACACAATATTATTTATAAATAAATAAATAATAATTAAATAAGTAATATAATAATATTTAAATATTTATATATAAATTAATTTTGTGTTTAGGCGCAAGAGTAATTTTGGCTTGTCGGAATATAGAGAAAGCAACGGCCGCAATTGAAGATATAAAATGTAATCCGTTTCCGAGGTAATATATATGAAATTATATCTAACAATAAGGCACATTTTACTTACGCGCTTGCAACGCCTACAAGCATTATTTGTTTTTAATTAATCAAAAAAACAAACGTTGCAAGCGTTCTTTGCAGTTTTAATCACTTGCATTATGTTTATTACAAATTCATTTTAATATACATAAAGTTTGAGATTAATTTTATTATTGCCTCTTTTGAATAATGTAAAATTTGTTCTTAACATAAATTATATACTTATTTTAATAAAAAAATTTCAACATTGTAAAGTAAAAGATTAGAAAGTTTAGAAATTATATGTAACTAATTTCAAATTTTTATTATGTTGAGGTTAATGTTAATATTATTCCGTTTATATTCTACGCAGTATGTTACACAATTGTTATAGGCAATTGTTAGAATTAAATAAAAATTAATAATTTAATAAGTATTAAAATTTTTTATTGTGATTCTTTCATGACTTCTTAGTCAATGACGCAACGTATTGTACAAAACATCCCAAATATAAGAGAATCATGAATGAAAATTCAGTAAATGAATTTAGATAATATTTTCATTTTTCAGCGACCTTCTACGTTTATATTATAAATATAAAAAATATGTTTAAAATAATATTTCTAAAATCTGTAAGTAGTTTGTAGTACGACTGACATATTGCTGCCCGTCTGCAAGTCGTGTGCGCGTTGACAACAGTTGACAATTACCGTCAGCCAGCTAATGTCCGACGAGTACTCCGTCATTTATAGACACATTATTATCGTAACTGTGATAAAATGTAAAATGTCTGAATAGCTTGATTTACTTGATTTACCGGTTAATTTTATGTTATAATTTATATATATATGCATATAAAAAATGTAATTAATCAATTTTCTTTTATTTCCATTTACATTATTATATATTCGAATCATTTGAATTTCACAATGTTTTACACCAACATTGTAATATATAGAAATTTCATTAAAAAAAATTTTTTTATTTGTCTCAATAAGCAGGATTATACAGCGGCCCAACTGGCAGGATAATTTATTAAAAAATTATTAACTAAACGTTTCGATTAGTTTGCGGTCCTTCTCAAGCACATAGATCCCTGAACATACATAACATCAAAACTGCGAAAACAGAGAACGCGTAAGCGGGAAAGGGGCTCCGCTCCTCCTCCTGCACCCCCTCATCATTTTTTCCTAACTCTAACCCAATCAATTTTAGTCACTATTTAGCCACAATTTCAAATCTGATGTCGCAAACCCAAGTGGTATACATACAAGCGTGGACGTCGTTTAGCTCTGAAAATCAAATTGCCCCTCCTTAAAAACATTTCTACATTTTATTTCTATAGTAGTTTTGTTGATTGGTATTGAAAAAAATTGATTTTTCGTATCGGTATCTATTCTAGACATTTACCTTATTTTATTATAAATATATATTTTCTATATAATTTTTGTGTATTTTTATTAATACATTTTATTATTACAATACTTATTGCAATATACTTTTTTCTAATATTGCAATAATCTGTAAATTATATCTATTATAATTTTATTAAAGAAAGAATCAATCAACAATTATTTCATTAACATTTATTAATAGAGTTATTTTATTAACAGCAGAAGAATGCAAAAAATAGAAGACAAAAACGGATTAGGTGACCTCGAGGTTTGTTCATTGGATCTCTGTAGCTTTAAAAGCGTAAAGGAATGTGCTAAAAAATTGATGAAAGAACCAGCCATTCATATATTAGTAAATAATGCCGGTATAATGTTTGCTCCGTATCAAATAACTGAAGATGGATTCGAGATACAGCTACAGTCAAATTATCTTGGACATTTCCTCTTGACATTGTTATTATTGCCAAAAATGCAATCGTCTACTCCTGGCTGTAGGATAATTAATGTATCATCGTTGGCTCATATATGTACGTAAAAATAAAACCAAGAGATTAAATAGAGAAATAGCAGAATGGCAGCTTCACTATAATGGGATAGCGGGATAAAATAAGACAATACTATTATTTTTATTGCATGATGCCGTAATCGTGAAAATTCGTAAATTCCTACAACTTCTCAACAGGTCGTGATAAGACTGAAGCAACTTTGTTGATTGTAACAAATTTTCCACACGGTTGCGGCATCATGCAATGAAAATAATAATACTATCACATTACTCCCATTCTACTCCGCTATCCCATTTAGCCCCGAGTTCTCTTATAAAAAAAAATAACAAAAATTAAATATTATGTTACTTTATATTTGTGACGTGATAATTTATTATATATATATTATTATATGTTATTTTATATTAGTGTTGTTGATTATTGTAATTCCTGTTCAATTAAAAGCAATAGTATTTGCAATACTTGTAAAATATAATAAAATATCTAGTAAGTAAGAAACATTAAGTCAACGTTTTAAAATATTAATTTTATGAATATAATATGTATGAAATATTTAGAAAACATTATCAAAATAACATTAAAATATTATTAGAAATAATATTTAAAAAATTTTTCTGTGACATTTATGTATAAATACGACATAAAATAATGTGTATAAAATATTTAGAAAATATGTCAAAATGTTACATAAAATTAATTTTTTTTTAATTAAATGTTCATTTAATGTGTTTGGTTACTATTATAGGAATGTTATTTATTAATATATGTATATAACCATCAAAAAACCTTAAAAAGGTAAAAAGGTACGTCAAATACATATAAGACGTGCTTTCCAAAATAAATTTGAGATCAATACAGTTAGCCAAGTATAATATTTTAAAAAAGACTTAAAGAAGTTTAATAAACATCTATTTAAAAATTGCTTAAACGGGCTTGATTATTAAATAATTAAATGATTAAAATTAATCAACGGGATTATAGTGAAGCAAAAACTTGGCGTGTCCGGCTCGTTTTTTTTTAATTTTCAAGGCTCTATGTTATTGATATTGATAAATGTATATACAAGAATGCAATTAATGTGACTCGGATGTTGTTTTGTTATTTGTCAGTTTTTGCTTCATTATATGTTATTATTGATATTCTCATTTTTCAAATAATTTTTGAATAGAATCATTTTTTAATGCGTTTATATACTTGACATATTTTTTTTAACTTTGTGAAGTTTTTCATAGGTTATTATTTTTTTATTATTTTATTTGTGCAAATAATTTTTATTTTGTATAACATTGATGGGTCATTGCGTTTTAACGAGCCGGGCACGCCAAGTTTTTGCTTCACTATAATTCCGTTGATTGATTTTAATCATTTAATCATTTAATCATTAAGCACGTTTAAGCAATTAAGTAATAATTAATTATTATTAAACCGTATGTATTACAGATGGCAAAATACATTTAAGTGATATAAATCTGGAAAGATCATGGTGGTATTTTCGTCCTTGGAAGGCATATTTTCAAAGTAAACTTGCGAATATATTATTTACAAAGGAACTAGCACGTCAATTAAAAGGTAAAGAAAATGAAATGTTACAGAAGAATTAAAATTAATTAAAATTGTTATTTGTCAACAATTTTAAAAATTAATACTATACTTTTATAAAATTAATTTATTTAAAATAATGTTTATAAAAGATATTATATTTATTACATAAAATTTATTTATGATTATCATTTATTTAAAAAATGGCTTATATTAATAGCTAGATAAAATTTACAAATTCTTTAAGAATTCTTTAAAAAATAAGCATCTAAATTACCGGCAAAGTCGGCGCTGTATTTGATATGCAATTATAAAAAATAGTTCAATTAAGTATATTTATATAATAATTTAATAGCTTTAGCAAACAGAGAATTACATACTCTAAATAACAAATTTCGGCTTATTTAATTATGCATAACATTTTAAAAATAAGTCTCTTGTTTGAATTCTTTTCTGTATCTTCCGGAAAATAATTAAATAGTATATTTAATTAAAGAATATTATTTTTTAATGTCTGAAAAAATCTAAATAAAAAATATCAATTATAAATTAATAAAAATTTTAATTTAATTACTTATTATATGATTGTTTATTAAACAGAGCTTTTATATTTTGTATATAAATTTAATTTCTAGAGGCAAAAATTAGCGGGATAAACGTATATTCTTTACATCCTGGAGTTATAAAGACTGAATTGTCTCGAGAATTTCATAGTACGATAGTGCCAGGTGCAACATTTTTCTTTAATTATATTATGCGGCCATTCATTAAAAATGCGGAACAAGGAGCACAAACAACGATATACTGTGCAATTGATGAAAAGACGGCTAATGAGACTGGTCTCTATTACTCGTAAGGAAATGCTATATGTGATAATATAAATCTTTTTTTACAAATTATAATAAAAAACACAATATAATAAATTCTAAATTTATTATAAATCCAAAGTATAAGCTTAAACTTAAAGTATTAAACTTTAAATTTGATTTTGTATAATTAACTTCTAATTTAAGCTGCAGTTTACTTGACGTTACAAGCGTTTCAAAGCATTTTATTGATCAATCGGAACAAAAAATTTTATGATTTGACTAAAAAATGTTTTAAAGCGTTTATAATTTGAAAATTTATTTGAGAATTTAATTATGACTATTGATTAAACTAAGAAAAATCTTTACACCCCCCCCTCTCACACACTTATACATGTACAATTTGGAGTTCGCCCGTCACTCTCTATGGGTCAAGAGTGACGGGCAATATCCAAATTGATAAGTACTGGAAAACTCGGGTGGAACAATGCAGAATTTTGGTTTTAAGTTTGAACACTGAAGAACAAATCCTCAGTTTCTCATAAAAGCGTATGTACAATAAACATGCGATTTATTCATATTCGGATACGTATTATGTTAGTGTTTGTATTTACATGGACATGACAAATCTGATACGTAAGATAATTACGTACAAGGCAAAAAATAAAGCAATAAGTCAAGTCATTAGTGTATCTAGTCTTGTTGTATTTAACCTTGAAGAAGTTATATTTTTTTATGAATCTTTTTTAAATATGTTTTTTATAAAATATAATGCAACTTGTTGGATTTTACATTTTGATTTTTAGAAAATTTATAACAAATATAATACGTTTTGTGACCACTATATCTATCCACTATTTCCTGCTAGCTGCGCGTTATGCACGTTTAATAAAAATGTTATATTCATCTATTTTGTAAAAAGTCCCTCTGTATTGTCCTACACTTAAACTTATTTAATTACACGAATATTATTTATTTATTAATATTTTCTGTGTATTTCGATTATAACATGAAAACGACAAATCTGCATGTAGTTTACGACCGATCAACAAAGTTAACATAGTCTTTCCTGTTAACATTTAAGTGTGATTGACAAGACATTTCATAGTGATTGCAATGGTTTGGTGAAATCTTAAAACGGTTTATGGCTAGACTTAATTGTAAAATATCGAATTAAAGTATCACCCTAGATAAATAAATTTATTGCATGTATAAATACAATTAATTTGATATAAATAAGAAATAGAAAAAGACATTGAATTTTTAATCGTATACATTCGCGTTCTTAGGTTTATTGGTATTAGGTTATATTGGTTTAATAGAAAATTTATAATAAACAAAGTAATATTTATAATAAACAAATAATAAAATTTATAATAAGCAAATAATATTTTATAATAAACAAAGTAAAATTAATTTTATTTAATTTACAATGTAATAAATTTTCTATTTCTTATAAAAATGTAATACTGGACAGTATTAAATGTATTTATTATTTATTTTGAATACTAACAATATTTCTTTTAATACTTAAAATAAGTATTAATTACGGACTCTTCGCAGTGAGGGTTCCGTTTGCCTACGTTCCCGATTGCCTATTGCTTCGTTTGCACACGAATTATGCAGAAATTTCCGATTGCCGACATTCCCGATTGCCCACGTCCCGATTGCTTACTGCTTCGTTTGCACACACAAAAATAATCAAGGTACAAAATACACATTGCACACGTTATATTATTACGCTCATACACATTGCACACGTGACGCTATTGCACACGTGCAAATTGCATACGTTATTTTTTACGCTCATACACATTGCACACGTGACGCTATTGCACACGTGCACATTGCACACGTTATATTATTACACTCATACACATTGCACACGTGACGCTATTGCACACTGCGCACGTTATATAATTACGCGCAAACACATTGCACACATGACGCTATTGCACAAACCATGTGGAACAGTACGAAGCGTGGACGCACACACACACACACACACACACACACACACACACACACACACACACACACACACACACACACACACACACACACACACACACACACACACACACACACACACACGGGGGTGCAAGGAGGGGCTTCGCCTCCCCTCCCGCACCCACCCCGTCGGTAGGGGTGCATGGAAGTCGCAAACCCATGTAGTAATTGTCATGTGTGCAATGTGTATGTGTGCAATAACGTCACGTGTGCAATGTGTATGCGCGTAATTATATCACGTGTGCAATGTGCACGTGTGCAATAGCGTCACGTGTGCAATGTGTATAAACGTAATAATATAACGTGTGCAATGTGCACGTGTGCAATAGCGTCACGTGTGCAATGTGTATGAGCGTAATAATATCACGTGTGCAATGTGCATGTGTACAATATCGTTACGTGTGCAATGTGTATGAGCGTAATAATGTAACGTGTGCAATATGCACTTGTGCGATAGCGTCACGTGTGCAATGTGTATGAGCGTAATAATATAACGTGTGCAATGTGCACGTGTGCAATAGCGTCACGTGTGCAATGTGTATGAGCGTAATAATATAACGTGTGCAATGTGCACGTGTGCAATAGCGTCACGTGTGCAATGTGTACTTTGTACCTTGATTATTTTTGTGTGTGCAAACGAAGCAGTAGGTAATCGGGAACGTAGGCAAACGGGACCCCCCCCCCTCTTCGCATACACACTAATTTTTCCGACCTTCGCTTACACGCTGGATAGTTGCCACTTATGGCAATTTCCAAACAGTGTCTTTTAAAATATTTATGCTAAAATTCTGAGAAATTTATGAATTAACTCTAACGTTTATAGAAAATATTACATACTTTTGGTGGTAACTACTCATTGTATATGCGAAGGGTTAATACTGTCCAGTATTACATTTTTATGTGAAATATTTTTCTAAAATTAAAAAATTTTATATTTTTGCTTCTTTAACATTTATGATTTTTGTTATAAGTATTATATCTTTAATAGAGAATGCTGCGTTACCAACCCGAAAGGAGTTAATGATCAAAAAGCTCAAGATTTGTGGAATTACACTTGCTTTCTTCTCCGTTTGGAAACTAACGAAAACTTTTCTACACTTTTGGAAACTGTAACACGCCAACTTGATAAGTAATATTTCTTTGAATAGAGGACTTGGTTAGGTGGTGTGAGAGTGAACCCAGGTAGCAAGCCCACGTCATTTTGACGTCCCAAAATGGTCATATCTGGTCATATGTCGTCAAAATGACCATTTTTGTACATGACCTAAAATTGACGTCATGATGACGTCATTTCGAAGTCATATTTCAGTCATGATCTGACGATTATTTTCCCAGACAGCACACATCCAAAATCGGGACATAAAGACGTCATTAAGACGTATTTTAGACACGGTCTAAAGCGGTGTCTATACAATGAGATTTAAGGCGTAAGGCATAAGCATTATATAAGCATATTTTATTCAACTTTAAGAGAACTTTTTTAAGAAAACATTTAGATATCTTGGAAATAATTTCAAAATGGTCAAATTAACCATTTGAACGCTTTAAAGTCTTAATACTAAATAGATCGCAATTTCCATCAAATTATAAAGGTTATGGAAAAAGTTAAATTTAACAATGAAATTAATAAGTAAATAAGTTAATGCTATTTATTTTTAATATGTTTTGCAAAATTTAATTGCTTTTATAAAAAATAATATAATTGCGACAGTTTATAACATATAGGTATATGTAGACAATAACAAGTACCCATATCGATGATTCAAACTGGCGTAGCAGATAGAGTACAAGGTTTGTAATCCTAAGGTCCCGGGTTCAAAACCTATACCAGCGGCAAGTAAGAGTAAAATAAAATGATATAATTTAAATTTAATTAATTAATAAAAATTTGTCCCAAATTTAGTATGTAGTGTTGATAAGAATAATAAAAAAAAAATGAAATTTTTATTTTATTTTTTTATTTCTAGTTGCAGTTTAAAGATATCCGATTTAAGAAATCTTTTAGATATTAGTTTCATGATATCTTTCTGTTCTCAAAAAACGACGCATTGGTTAACATTCTGACTTATATTATATGTTATTTTTTAGAAGTCTCTTTATGTTATCATTTTCAGAAACAGGATATCTTTTAGAGATCTTTTTGACAACATATTGTTCACGTCATTCTATAACGTCAAAATACGGTACATTTGATGACGTCAGAAATTTGTGACATTCGACCGTCATTTTAACGTCATAAGGGCGTCATTTCGTGACGTCAAGAATAATCAGTAAATGACCATTTTGGGACGTCAAAATGACGTGAGCTTGCTACCTGGGAATAGTCGTGTGGCGATAGCGGTGTGAGAATAGGGATAGGAACAATCGGAATAATGAGATTTAGGTTGTGAAAATTGTTGTAAGAGGGAAGAGAGGAGAGTAAAGTTGTAGGATAATTGAAAGGAACGCGGTAGAAATAGGAGACAAGGTCAGAATTTGGATAAAAGATTATAGAAATGGAGGTTAGAATACGTAGTCGTGCGCGGGAAAAGATATAGAGAGGAGAGTGGAAAAAGAGGTAAAGAATGTTAGAAGAGGACTAGAGAAATCGAATAAGTAAGATATAAGGTAGGTACGTATGTCATAGTCAAGTGATAGAAGATTATGGAAAAAATGAGTATAGAAATGAGCAAGAGAAAGTTAGGTTAAATTAATGTTTGAAGGTTCTAAAGAGATGACCAAACAAAAATAAGAGGTAAAGTGTATATGTTAATGAAAGCGATAATATAGTTATAGAATATGTAGGATAGGAAGAATAGATACCCACACAGCACGGGGAGCTCCCGGGGAGCTCCCGAGGAGCTCACAAAATTTTTTATAAGCTTTATTTAAGCTTCCAAAAAATTCGCACGGAGCTCCCTGGGAGCTGCTATGTCCGCTTTTGAGAGCTCCTTGAAAGCTTCATTTGAGCTCGCAGAGAGTTTATAAATCATGTTTTAAGAGCTCCCTGCGAGCTTCAAAGTAATTCCCGGGAAGCTTTTATACAAGCTTCCTGAGAGTTTCATTTAAGCTCGCAAGGAATTCAGAAATTATGTTTTAAGAGCTCCTTGCGAGCTTCAAAATAATTCTCGGGAAATTTCTATACAAGCTTCCCGGGAGCTTTTATGTCCGTTTTTGGGAGCTACCTGAGAGCTTAGATGAAGCTATCAGGGAGCTTATATAGAAGCCTCACGGGAATTATTTTGAAGCTCGCAGGGAGTTCTTAAAACATTATTTCTGAATTCCTGCCAGCTTAAATAAAGCTCTCAGGGAGCTCTTAAAAGCGGACATATGAGCTGCCGTAAAAAATTTTATTTTTATAATTTCCCCCTTTTGCTCTCTCTGAGTTCCGAAGGCCCACGAACTCTCTTTGTGTAACAAAAACAATATATACTACACTTTGCTGCTAGTGAAGTACTAACTGCTAGGTAAGCCGTGAGTGATGGTTTTCTTTTATAAGTCTTTTGGAGTAAATTTTCTCACGAGAAGAAGCGCCGTGCCTTCGCCTAGTGGCAATCTTGCGAACTACTCGCGGCTATATGATTATACATGCAGTACATTAATTTACCCGATATGTTCAATCTTTGGGAGTTTGTTTTGTCGAATTTTGTAAACTTCTTGAAAACTCAGCAAAACGAACTCCCTGGGAGCTAGTTTTGTCGAATTTTGTAAGCTCCCCGGGAGCTCAGCAAAATGAACTCCCTGGGAGCTTGTTTTGTCGAAATTTGTAAGTTTCTCGGAAACTCAATAAAACGAACTCTCTGGGAACTTGTTTTGTCGAATTTTGTAAGCTTCTCGGGAGCTCAGCAAAATGAACTCCCTGGGAGCTTGTTTTGTCGAATTTTGTAAGCTCTCCAGAAGCTCAGCAAAATGAACTCTTTGGGAGGTTGTTTTGTCGAATTTTGTAAGCTTCTCGGAAACTCAATAAAACGAACTCCCTGGGAGCTTGTTTTGTCGAATTTTGTAAGGTTCTCGGAAACTCAGCAAAACGAACTCCCTGGGAGCTTGTTTTGTCAAATTTTGTAAGCTCCTCGGGAGCTCAGTAAAATGAACTCCCTGGGAGCTTAATCGGAGCTTTGTGCTGTATGGGTAATAATATTGTCTTGGTAAGAATAGGAAATTTAGAACAGAGGAGGAAGTGAACTCAGAACACATGTCCTGGATGATGAAAATGACAAGGATAAAGAAGAGGAGGAGGAAAGGGAATGCAGAAAGGACAAGAATAAGAGAGGACAATTCACCTACAGAACAGTCACGCTAGGAAAGAGTGGAAAAGGCAAACGGATGAAGACTCTGGTTCTGGTAGGTTAACGGCTGTACACTAGAGAAGAGGAAAGCAAGGTTCTATGAAGAGGCAAACAAAATGTAGGAGAGATGAATAAATTGAAAAAAGAAAATTAAAGGGTTTTCTAGTCCAAAAACAAGAAAAGGATAGATCAGAGATGCAATAGAGAGAAGAAATAACGGGCCTAGGATAATGACTGTATACATTAAAGAAGAGAAAAGATATATGTTATGAAGAGGTGAAAGAAAGGTAGGAGAGAGGAGTAAATGAGAAGAATAATTTGAAGGACTTTCTGGACCGGAAACAAGAAAAGATTAGATCAGAGATGCAAGAGAGAGATAAGACAAGAGGAAATATTAAGATAAAAGATTAAAAGAAAAGGAGCAAAGAATATAGTTTTAATGGTGAACCATATGAGTGAGTCCCAGATGCGCACAGTAATAAACGGACACAGCAAGCTGAGTGAAACGGACACAGTAACAAACAGACACAGTGCGAAACGGACACAGTAACAAACGGACACAGATCAAATGCGCACAGAGCGAAACGGACACAGACCAAATGCGCACACTGCACATGCGCACGGACCAAATGCATGCACGGAAAGTCGCAAACCCATGCAGTGATGCAGTGAATGCTTTGCACGCACACACACACACACACACACACACACACACACACACACACACACACACACACACACACACACACACACACGGGGGGGGATGCAAGGGAGGCCTTCGGCCCCCCTCCCGCACCCACCCCATCCAAGTCGCTAACCTATGTGGACTTTACTCTGTTTGCAATGTATGTACATGGATTGCATTTGGTCCGTGCGCACGTGCAGTGTGCGCATTTGGTCCGTGCGCATTTGGTCTGTGTCCGTTTGTTACTGTGTCCGTTTCGCTCTGTGCGCATTTGGTCTGTGTCCGTTTGTTACTGTGTCCGTTTGTTACTGTGTCCGTTTATTACTGTGTCCGTTTGGTCTGTGTCCGTTTGTTACTGTGTCCGTTTCACTCAGCCTGCTGTGTCCGTTTATTACTGTGCGCATCTGGGACGCTCCCAACCATATTATATAGTACGGACTGCGTGAAAAAAAGTAAAGAAAAAAGGGTTGCGGTCTCCTTTGGATTATGGATCAGGACTTGAAAGTAGCTCACAATAGTACAAGAGAAAATTTAGGAGGTACACGAGAAGAATGTAAGATATAGGAAGAAGTGAAGATGGAAAGAAGATTCGAGGACACAAGGGTGACACGAGGGATAGAAGAATAAGGAGTAACAAGTACAACGAATTTAATATGACGAAGAGAGCAAGACTAGGAAGAGGCTGTGCGATGGGTTCATTGTCTTTCCGAGAGTACATAGTAGATAGTGGAACAGGTTAGGTGCACGTGGAGTAGAGGGATAGGAATTATAAGTAGAGTAAGAGAGGATAGAATTATCAATGTATGTAGGGAATGGAAGAGGTAAAGCAGTTTAATTATCTTATCATTATGTCATTGGTATATTAGAATATTGGAAGTGTGTAGCGAGAAAAATGATTTAAATAAATTTATATTGTATTTTGTATAGGATTCTTTTCTTGGCAATGGATGCTGAAGAGAAAAAAGATTTGTTGTATAAAAAGGATTCTTGCGATTATAGGGTAAGATAAGATAAGATACATTACATTAGGTTTATAGGTATATAGGTTTATTTGATAGTGAGAAGCCATGCGACTGGAGATTAGGATAGAAGGATAGTTAAATGATTGAAGGAATACATGTAAAAATGTAGAAGGTATATATACATATAAGATATAGTATAAGATATAGAAAAAGGTAAGGTGTCTGGAAAATAGAGAAACTGAATGTAAATAAACAGGTAAATGTCAAGAAAAATAATGATTAAGAAATTAGGAGATTAGATTAAACCAGTATAAGATAAGGTATGGATGAATGCAAGGTTAAGATTTCGAATGTAAACCAAGTCTCTTCTTGACATTGTATATGCTTGAAGTAATAAAGATTCATTCATATTTCTTTGAATAGATTTTCCTGAGCAACAAATCTAATTTCTCATTTAACAAATTTTTAGAATGTAATGTATTGAAATGTATACTTAAAAAATGTTTTGTTGGTGTAGATTTCTTGATGTTACAATCAAAATGTGTTTTTGCTGAAATTTTAGTTGTCACGTATGGAGTTTGAAAATACTGCTTTTATTAGTTAGATTAAGGTAAACCTTAATAAAAGGAACCCAGTCTCAATGATCTTGACCTTGACACATGTTGTCAAAGTCACTCTCCTGAGTGATGTTCAAAAGATTTTAGCCAGCGCTCGTGATTCATTAAAAAGTTATTAACAAAAAAATTTTTATAAATATGATACATGATATCTCTGCTTTACTTAAAGTCGTAAATTCAGAGAATCATGTGATGCAGAGAACGCGTGAGCGGGTTACAAGGGGAGGGCTTCGCCTTCCCCCTTTCTCGCATTAATTTTTATAAAGCACGCATTTTTGCATGCTTTAAAATAAGAAAATCTATTAATTTATTATTATCCTAATCTAAATTCTATAAAGAAATATGGATAAATCTTAACAAAAGGGGATCCAGCCACAATAAATAAAAAATTTATTATTAAAATAAAACACATTTATGCGTGCTTTAAAATAAGAAAGTATATTAATTTATTATTATCTTAATCTTTTATGCAAAGTCGTAAACTCATATGGTGCAGAAAACGCAAGGGCAGATCTTCGCTCTTCCCCTTACATTAATTTTTATAAAGCACGCATAAATTAATAAATTTTCATATTTTAAAGCACGCAAAAATGCGTGCTTTATAAAAATTAATACGGGAATGTAGAAGAAAGGCGAAGCCTTCTCTTTGCACCTCGCTCACGCGTTCTTTGCACCACATGGGTTTGCGACTTTAAGTAAAGCAAAGATATCATGTATCGTATTTATGACACTTTTTTTGTTAATAACTTTAATAACGTTAATAACTCAGGAGGACAACATATATCAACATATGTCAAGATCAAGTCACTGGGGCTGGATCCCCTTTTGTTAAGATTTCGTCATATTTTTTTTACTTATACATGGTATCAGAAAATTACAGCAAATTATGAAACTTTTTTTGTTTATAACTCTTTAACGAACAACGAGCGCAGGCTAAAGTCTCTTAAACATTACTCAAGAAGGTAACCTTGACAACATATGTCAAGATCATTAGAGCTGGATCCTTTTATTAAGATTTACCTAGATTAATAAAGTTAAATACGTATGCACATCATGGTAATTGGTTATCCTTTATCTTACTTCAGTTAATTTTTACACATAGTTGCAAGATTATTTTTATGAGTTTAAAGAACAGTAATAGAATATAAATAATATACTTATGTATACAAATTATAAGTAAAAATCCAAAAAATATCCATTTATTTTTTTTATAATATTCGTATTATAATATATATTATTGTATACACAATTCAATAATTTTAATAGACACAATTCAATAATAAATTAGTATTATTAATAAATGACTAAATACTTTTTTTTTATATTTTGAATATACCATATCTCAAAACTATTGCACGCATAATAATAATAATAATAATAATAATAATAATAATAATTACCATATCATGTAAACAACTGCGCTTATCGGTTCGAATTTCGTATTCAAAAATGTGTATCTTGAATAATAAATATGGTAGTTAATTTAAAAATCTGTACCTATGGTACAGTACATATTTAAAATAAGAAATCATGTTGAAGCTGTCATAATTTTCATAACTATTACATTTGCAATGATAGTATGACATACTTTCTTTATTATGCGGTTTTATTTTTGTTGCACTCGTTTTCGAAATGCGGGCGTTATAAGATATGCAATAAAAATGAATGTTGCCTGTATTGTACGTTAGTCAACCGAACAAAGCAAGTTGAAATAGAGACAGAATTTGGATGTACATTGGTATTATTGTGAGTGAAAGAAAATATCATAAAATGTGGCTTTTTAATAGAATGTGCATGAGTAAAGTACGTCTTGATGGTAAAACTGCTGTAATAACAGGAGCAAATAGTGGCATTGGCAAAGAAACTGCCAGGGATTTTTACAGAAGAGGTAATATTGCGTTAAGTAATGATTTAAATTATCCAGTATTTTAATTTCTAATAAAATTAAATTTTAATATATTTTACAACGTGAATATTGTACGTGAATATCTCGCGTACACTAATAGAAAAATGTGTTGTATTTGTAACTATAATTATATAGTAAAATAATTACCTATAGTCAGGAATACTATTTATATAATAATTATTACTGTAATATTGGTAATAATAATTATATTCTTAATAGGTAAATAAGTAAATAAGTAATATAAGTAAATGCTTATAATAATTGTTTTATGCAATCATATTATAAGTTGCATAGACTAATATTATGATTATGACTTTAATATAGTTTTTACAATTTAAACAAACTATAATTTATGTTGTTGAATAACTATAAAAATATGGTTGAATCCAGGAATGACTATAAATTATAGTGATATTATGGTTACCGTAACTATTTTTTTTCTCAATATAAATTATTATTTTTTAATAAATACCTTAATACTTTTATGCAGAGATTAATGAGATAATTAATGGTAAATAGTTATTAAAGGTTGAATTACTTAAATTTATTTTCCCAGAAAATTATGCAAAATAAAAGTATATATCGCTTTTTAAAAAGTAATTTTTTTTTTCTTTGTATCTTGATTTATTTTATTACTATAAATTTATTTGCTACTAACTGTAATTATTAATACTATAATAATTTTACATAATGTGTAATATGTACATTTAATGTTATTAATTAAATTTTTTTACTTTTTTTGCAAATATACTTAAGATTTAAATTAATTGATAAGTAGAATGTATATTAATTTTTAACAAGAAATATATTACATGTAAAAAATTATTTGTGTTTAGGTGCTAGGGTAATTCTTGCCTGCCGTAATATAGAAGTTGCAGAAAAAGCAGTTGAAGATATAAAAAATAATCCACCTTCAGGGTATAATCTAAATTTATCTAAACTTATGTGTTTTTTTTTTTTTTAAGCAAATTAATTATTAGCACCAAACCGCATTTGTGTTGGACTTTTAGTATTGATGAGAGCGAGTACCGAAATGGTGCAGGCGAGCTCGCGATTTATTCTCTGGATCTCTCTAGTTTAAAGAGCGTGAGGAATTGCGCTAAAAATTTGTTGCAAAATGAAGCAACTATTCATATACTTATAAACAATGCCGGTGTAGTGTTGCTTCCATTCCAAAAAACTGAAGATGGATTTGAAATGGTATTTCAGATAAATTATCTCAGTCATTTTCTCCTAACGCTCTTACTGCTGCCGAAAATGCAATTATCTGCTCCTGGATGTAGGATAGTTAACGTGTCTTCTGTACTTCATTTTCGTATGTAAAACTGTTAATGATTTTGAAAAGAAGGAATCTGTTTTTTAACTTACATTTAAGCAGTTTTTTATTATTTAATTTCAACCATACTGTAAGAAAAAGATATGTACGAAACAATTCTATTATAGTAGGTGATATAGAATTTGATGATATCAACTTGGAAAGGTCTTATAAGGTCTGGCCTGCTTACAATCAAAGTAAACTGGCAACTATCTTATTCACTAAAGAATTTGCACATCGATTACAAGGTAAGTAAATAAAAAATATATTCTGAAAAGAGTAATAGGTAAATTCCCATTTGTGTCGTATAATAAATCATTCGTTATCGTAACAAATACTAACTAATAATTTATTGTTAATTTATTGTTAATAATTTATTACAAAATAAGCTTTATCACAAAAGAATAGTTTTGTTAGAGTGTCTAAAAATTTAGTTAAATACTTAGAGGTCTAAAAATAATTTTGACAGTGCAATAAAAAATTTTTTTTAGATCTATAACAAAAATTTACTTAAATTCAGCTAAAATTTTAGATATTTTAGTAAAATGTTTTTTTTTATTATTATTTTATTAGAAATACAAAATATTGCAACATTATCATACAATGTGACCATTTTCTACATGTCATGAAATATATGAAGTAAAACATCAATAAACTAATAAAAAGGAAGGTCTTGTTTTTATCAACATATGATATTATTTCGATTTTAGAAGCAAACATTCATGGAATAAACATTTATTCCTTGCATCCTGGTTTTATACCGACGAAAATATTCCGGCACGGCGATAATTCACTATTTCCGGGAGCATACTATTATTTTAATTTATTTACAAAAATATTTTGTAAGAATATTGTGCAAGGAGCGCAAACAACAATATATTGTTCAATAGATGAAAAAGCAGCCAATGAGACTGGGCTTTATTATTCGTAAGAAACATTGTGCACAAATTTGTATTACTATATTATTGTTATAATATAGTTTACAGAACAATAATCAAGAAAATTTTAATTATATATTTTATTTTTATTTCTCCTATTTTGACAGAAATTGTAACGTCAGCACTCCGCAATGGAGAGCGAGAGATGATCAATATGCCAAGAAATTATGGAATTTATCTTGCCGACTTTTACATTTGGATCCTGAAGAAGATCTTAACACACTTTTGAAAACTGTTTCGCGTCAACTCGTGGAATAAAAACATATATGTATATACAAAGTATATATTAATTTATGTAATGGTGTTTTACTTTTAACATAATTATTAATAGACAAATAATGCTTGTTGTAAATTGTTAATTAAATATAATTAAATATAATACCCTTATAAAAATATATAATATTGGACATTAATAACAGTACTTTTAATACTAAAAATTACTATTCAATTTAATACTGCCCAGTATTACATTTTTATAAGAATAGTTTGTATCACATTTATTTGTATTGACATTGTTGCTTTATATAATATATGCATGTGTATTCTAAGAATTATTATTTTAAATAATTAAAAATAAAACATTGCAACAGTGATAGTAAAAAAAATAAACGTAATATTTTAAAACGTGTAATACTGGGCAGTGTTAAATTGAATAGTAATTATTTTTAGTATTAAAAGTACTGTTATTAACAATCATTCTGTTACTGTTACAATTAAGTTATGGAAAAGCTTATGGAAATTATGGAAAAAATTATAATAAAAAATAATAAAAAATTAAATTAATTTGTTTTTATTTTACCATATTTTATTTTAATTGTATATGGGGGAGGAGAGGGAAAAAAGAGTGCAGATGTAGGATAAATACTAATAAAATTTTATAACTTATGTTACATTTATATGTGTTACGTATACATTTTTTAGTTATATAAAAATATACAAATTTAATCCCAAAAAGTTGCTTGCAATATCATATTATTATACATATATCATATAACATAATAATTTTATGAAATAGATGGCTATAAAACAGATGGTTTTCATACAAACTAATTAACTATTATTTTTGTGCTAATTGTAATAAATACAATTGTTTTGTAATATTCAGAATTGTTTGAAAACACTACAAGTCCTCAGTTCAATGACTCTTGCTAGTTTTAGACTTGTTCAAATCGTATATTGCTGTCAGAATTAGGCCACGATTTTCATGACAATATAAATCTGGTGACATGTCATCGTTTTTAATACAACACTATGATTAATGTTCGTGGGAGACCATGCACAGAATAATCGTGATTTTATACTTTCTCCTAAAAGAGGTCGGTGACGGGCAGAAACATCCACCTTCCGAGGTTCAAACGTATCGACTGTCGACGGAAGAATTGGTAGCATACACCACTAGTTGCAGCGGCTACATCGCCGCGAAATCGAGTAACATTGACACTCGAATGCCTTGCGGTGATGCAACACATCATGAACCATCTAGTAATATAATATAGGCGTGATGCGTCGCACGTTATTTAAGATACGCATGTTCTAAAGTAGCTTGCGTCGGACATGTGTACTAATCATTAAGTTATTTTTGTACGTGACGAAAGCTGGCTACCATTAGACTAGTAACTCACACATCAATCGATAAAAGTAACATTAACAGTCGAATCAGAATTAAGATTCCATTGATGCGGAAAGTACGTTATTGATTGATTATATATTAGACTAATAAAAATATATGTGATATTTGCGACTATAATTGCATATTATATAGTAAAATAATTATATTCAGAAATATTATTTTTATATAGTAATACAATAATATTAATAATAATAAATATACTTATAGAAATGCGCGCAATTATTAAAAAATTGCATTATAAATTATACAGCTGTAAAATATAACATATAGTTATTATCACTAATATTATATATAGTAATAATTACTGTATAAATAATATTCCTGAGGATAATTATCTTACTATGTAATTATAGTCGCAAATATTATACATTTTTTTCTCAGAATATACTCTTTTAAAAAAGAAAAAAAATATTATTTTTTTATCATGTTTATGTATGCCTATCGTATAAAAATCTGTCATACTACGCATTTCGTTAATTATGTCGCATCGTTAGAAACGAAGGGCAACAAGTCACATAAACACACAATTGCCTTGATTACAAATTAGTTCTTGATACACAAATCAAAAATGTCGATGAGATAGTTTTGTTAACCGTGAGCCTAAGTAATAATGACTAAAAAGTTACGTGGGTACGCGTATAATTACGAGGTCTGCTTCTTACTTCAATGAGACCCGGGTCTAGGTAAACGCGAAAAGCGAGCAAGGCCAAAGTGAAGGCAACATTAAGTCCGGCATTGAGTCCCGACGCGCGATGCTTGAAAGAAGAGTATGAAACGATGATGCAATCAACGGCTTTACTGAAGCCCGCCTTTACGCTAACAGGAGCAATGAAAGTATTAAAGGCCTTAATATGTGAGATATAATGCTTTATCATATAACATTATATAACATATAATAATAAAGTAATTATGATAACTGTATCCTAATTATATTACCGCTTTAACATTTTTTATCATTAATCAAAGGTAAAAACTTTAAATTTGAAGAAATTTTATTTTCAAATTAATTAATGTTATTTTATATTTTTGCAACAACCGATAAGACAGACTATTACATTTATATAACTTTATTTTAACTGCTTGACTGTGTTTTTACTAATTTAATTATTTATTTCTCTCTTATCTATTGACTATTTTTATTTATTATTTTGTAATTATTATCGAAACTGTTTAATATGTTGGGAATAATAACAAAATTGTAGAATTTATGCGGAGCCCCATGGAAACACAAGCCAGTTAAAACTCATTAATTTATGAACCGTGTGAATTTTCTCTTGGAAGAATGTGTTAACGCTTTGCCATGGAACAGATTTGAAAAATAAAGAAAAAGTTTTTGTAATTTCCGTAGTTTGTAATTTCTATATAATTTAAATTTGGATTGTGTTTAATATTAAAGAGAACTGAAAATGAACAAAGTTTTGAGCCAAAGCGTTTGGCACATATTATTTATAATTTGATATCTTTATAAACTAAATACAATTATTAGATATAAAAGAATATTTTGCACACAATTTACAGCGCTGACTTCTAACCGTCCTGTACATTTCTTTTATAATGATTAAGAAAATTTTAAAACTGGAGGCCAAACTTGATCGAGATCAATAATGTACAGTCATTTGTGCACATCATTAACAAGATTTCGTATGTATTTTTTAAATAGATTTAGAAATCTTTTTCTAGAATTAAAGTATACGTATTAATATCAGTCTTGTATAAATTGAATCTCATTCACTAAAAAAAAATTTTTTTTTTCAGATTACTCTTTTTATCATCCTGTATCTGAATTTGCTAATAAAATTTGATTAGTCAAAGAACTTTTTTTTCGGATTTTAATCGTAATTTGACGAATATAGTCTTATTCCTCAATCTATTCCGAAGAGTGAAATACTATTCATTTGTTATACGTATAAGCTATATGATTTGTATATGCGAATATTGATATGAGCAGATAAATTAAAATTTTTTTTTGCATTTTGGTTTTGAATTAATTATTCCACTTTTTATTTGTGCATGTATTTTAAACGTGGAAACTAGGAAACTCAATTCGAAGTTGTTTGATTCAACGCTGTCGGTAAAACAGACGGCTTTAGAGTTTCTAAGCATACGTTTAATCTCATTATGTAATTAAATAATTTGTTTTAATGAATTCCACTATGCAGTAACAACAATATGTAGCTTGTTCTCTCTCTCTCTCTCTCTCTCTCTCTCTCTCTCTCTCTCTCTCTCTCTCTCTCTCTTTCTCTCTCTCTCTCTCTTTCTCAAGATAATGCACTGAGAAAAAAAGTAATTGATTCAACAAAACGTTTAGTTGCGAGCTGCCAACAAAAAATATACTTAACACAATAATATTTGCTGTTAATGCAAGTGCAATAACGTGACTAGACTATGTATTTATATTGCAATACCATATATTGTTGTATTAAATATATCTTTTGTTGGCAGCCCGCAACTAAAAAATTTTGTTGAATCAATTACTTTTTTTCTCAGTGTGTTTAATTTTTATTTTAAAAACATTAATACGCACACATATAAAATAAAAGCAACAAGTCCAAAAAAATTGATTATTTAAATGTAGTAAAAGAAATAAGATATACTATATTAAATTTATTACTGCCAGTCAATGCTATGAATATTACTTTTGTTTCTTTCTTTTCGATTATTGCCGCTTAAAAGATGTATTTAATACAACAATTACTGATAAGTATTTAATATATATTGCATCTCTATTTATATTGCCACCAATTTATTTACACGATAGTTTTAGTTTAATTTTAGAGTGTTATTTATATTTTTTTTGTTAACACTATTCTGATAAAATTTAATATTCACATAATTTAACATTCTTTTACATTTTAAACAATTTTTTTTAGATTCTTTTTCTGCTTATTTATCATATATTATCATATATTACTTTATAGTATTAAATTTTTAATAACACAAAAAATGTATTAAATTTGAATTAGCATCTGGAAACTACACTCAAAGCAGTAGAGTTAACATTAAAATATATTAAATAAAATTTTTAATACATAACTTTGTCACATTTTTTATTCTAATACAACAATTAGAAAAAACTGCAATAATTAAAAAAACTTGCGGTAATTTGAACAGTTAATTTATAAAAATATAAAAATAATTGGATATTATTTATAGTTTCCGATTTTGAAAGATTTATCAAAAGATCAAGTTACTTTATTATTAATTGAATCTGTACTGCTTTTTTAAAATCGTATTAATCATTTTTTCATTGTTTTTTTTTCTCTTTTTTCCTCTCTCTTATGTGTATCTATATTCTCTGTATATATCTATATTTTAATTATTTATTTTTAAAGCTCTTTTTCTAACAAGATGATGCACGTTAAATCGAACAATGCGTTTTTCTATTAGGCGATATTTTCGACGCAAAACTCTTCGTTTTGAATGACAGTTTTGTCTGCGAAGAGGTTGTATCGCGTTTGTGTTCAGTCGAGCGAAATAGCTTTTTGTAGCATAGATGTTGTAATGATTGGTTTATTGAATGAGGATATCTTAAACGGATCTTTTTGTGCAAGATTGAAATGACAGCTGATGGTCTTTCATACTGTATTTATATAGCGTTTCCCCTCTTCTTCCTGAATCAAGCAGTAGGTTTTAGATATCATAGATATAGGTATAGATATAAAAAGTGGTTTCTAGCAAGAGAATTTAATTGACTTTACTTAAAAAAATGTATTAAGGCATTTATCATGTTATTGCTATAACGACGTTTTAAGAAAAAAGTAAATAAATATGCATAGAGTTTATCGATACTCAAGCATTTTATATATTTAGCTATGTTTAGCTATGTAAATCTCGTAAGAATTGTCTCCAAATTTGTACTATAAATGTCATTCATAAAAAAAAAACATGGAAAAAGATTTTCTGACTTTAATTGCAATTGCAAATCTTCTTAAATTTTCGATGATTTTGTTTCTGGTCAACGATCCCAGGTGAATGTCCGGTGACAAGGATATGCAGGCGTCTTCGAGGACGACAAAAAATTGACGCCCCCACATCACCTTACGTATCATTTGTATTTTGTGCGGTAACGGTACGAAATTTTAAATCCAGCAATTACGTCATGCGTCGCATGAACGTTTGTCATGGAAGGCAGGCCAGATCTAGTTCCATCCGACAAGTAGGTGGTTTGCCATGGAACATTATTCAGCCGCAGCACGAGTCCATATGCATAAATTATAGTTGAAATTACTGAATTCCCACAGTTAGCGGCAATTTAGCAACATTCTCACGCGTGAAAAAAGAAGATAAGGGAATGTCTCTACATTGTTCGCATAACGCCATTCTTTTTAGGTTCGCAATGCGTCAGATAACAGCACAATATTTTCAGATTAATTTTTACCAGCAAATTTCGCTGTACTTTTTTGCTTCATCGACTGGTCTAACAATCTGCGTCACACAGTGAGAAATTGTAGAAAAATATAGCCTTGATTCTTGAAAATATTCCAGATATGATCATCGATTGGCGCTTATAGACACATATGTTTAGTAATGTTCGCCGCCTCGCGTTCACGTAGAACGATCACGAAGGTAGTCATTATGCTACATTTTCCCGTTCTGCAATTTCGTTGACATGCGTGTGCAAGAAATATTTCCGGCGTTTCGTAAAACTTTACGCTGTCGTTACCATTCAGACGATGAGAATGCATTTCTGAGTTCTTGTTAATGACCGCTAATTGAATGCAATTTTAAGTTTTCACACTCTGCAGCCGATGACAAGACAAAGAATTGCGTTTAGGCGTATCGCGGAAATCGCATTCGTTGTGCGGCACGATGTTGAAATTCAAAATTTGCTATGGGAAAATTCTCTACTAGCTTGCAACTTTCCGAGACATTTTGTGTAACGCTTTGTTATCATCGAACATATGAATAGGCATGTATTATATTTATAATTTTTGCTAACTCACAAGATTTACAATGTTGCTACTTTAATAAACAATAAGTAAAAACTAAGAAAATATATTAATATTATTATTCTTAAATAAAGAAAGAAAATTATATTCTTAAAAAAATAAATTATATTCTTAAATAAAGTATTAAAAAATTATATTAATATTTAATAATTTTGGCGATAATTTATGCAAATGCTGTATTACGGTTGAATTGTTTTATTTAATATGTCTGTTGATACTTTGAAAAACTATTTTAAGATATACTTAGGAAAGTAACAAAATGTGTCACTTCGCACATCGCGCGTATGAAACAATTTCTAATATGCTTCTTTTGAATTGCTGATTTCTCGCGTCATTGCTTGCATCAGCGCCATTACAAACTTATGTCTCAAATATAATGTTTTGCGGTTTTTAAGAGAACCCCGCGCAAAATTTGCATTCTAATGAAATTTCGTAATCGTCGCATATGCGTATTTAGAGAATAAATACAAGGCGCCCAATCAGCGTTCGACTGTTTATCTATCGAAATCGTCCGGCACACCGACGGCCGAACGGACAACCGTAAAGGAAAATCGCGTGGGTCTGCCCTGCCAACTACGGAGCCTTGGCTCGCTTTACGTGTAGGCCGCAAGTGCGATCCGGCTTCGGCTTGGTAGGCTTCGTTTCGATCAGTAATCAGACGCGATTAAACGCGGCAAGATCGCCCCGTTCTCGCGCGAAATTTGGAGCTCGACCGGTCGGTCCTCAGTTCGCTTCTCTTCCTCTGTCGTCGAGATCTCCCGGCTAGAATGCGGCGGGGACTCGTCTCCGTCCTGCCGCTTGTGGTGAGTTCTGCTTTTCTCGACAATGTGACTTTAATGTGTTTTTGAAAAATCTAACTAATATTATTTTGCATCTCATTGGCAACATGTCTCTCAGGTTTCTTAATACTTTTGCACTGATATCGCGTTAGTTCATGAGCGCAATACTTCTATTTTCAATTTGATTACATTTTCAACATTTGCCACTGCAACTCGCAATACTATTTTATAAAATTTAGCGTCTTATCCTGGAAAATGTGACCACTGTCTTTGAAATTTATTTTTATTTTAATATATTTAAAAAAAATCATTTCTTAATATTTTATGTTATTTTAGCAAAAGAGGCTTGCTACTTTTATTAGATATTTAATATTTATGAAATGTAAATTACATTATTGAAAATTAATTATTAGCAAGTAATAATAACTTAATGATACTTTTTAAAAATATATCGCAACGTATTAAAAAAAATAAATTGTAAAAAGTATATAATATATTATCTATTTAATCATTTCAACTTTAAGCTACATTTTCCTTCTTCATTTATAGCTATATAATAATTATTATTTAATAAGAAATAAACAGTACTCATTTATAAAAATTATGTACGCGATTACCTCGTTACGTTAACTCTTGACTATTAATGGAACGAATAAAAGTAATTTATCTAGATATTTTTATTATATTAGAATAGTTTTCGACAGCTTTTTATGTAATAGCGATATTCAGCACGATAATAAATGTAAATGAAACAAGAAACAAAACGAGGAAACAACGTCGACTTGGGGATTCGCGCAATGTCAGACAGTATCATTCATACGCATCGGGATTACGAGTACGTGATTTTATCAATTTCCCGGAGAGCAAGTCCGCATGTATGTACCAGCCGTGAGAACTTAATTTCGCGACGCTCCTTTGTGCGAATCATTGCATCGCGTGCGATACTGCAAAACTGTTCGTTTGTATGCGCTCCATCGCGCACTTCGCGTATGTATGTACACCGTAAATAGCGCGTGTGCGAGATGCGATCTTCTTAATTGTTAAACATGCAGCTCTCATTTACCAGTTGATCACATTAATATTATCAAATTTGATTGCTTTGCGTGTAGAAGAATACGATAGAAAATTTACTTTTTCGTGAAAAAAATCAATATTTTCTTATAGGTATTGCTTAACGTGATATTTCTCGAGAGTAGAATATGAAATAGAACAAAAGCAAACTGAACAAAGAGTTTAATAATAATAATCAAGCCTAGATGATAGTTATTAAGTTTTGATATAATAGTTTTAATTAAACTGTTCGATTAATATAGCTATTATTATATTTGGTAACCATTTAATAATTAATTGTTTATTATTATTATATTTGGTCACTATTAATATAATTATTAAATATTGCTAATTAATCAAACATTGAATGAAATTTAATAAAAATTATTTTATCAAAACTTGGAGAGATTATTACCAAACTTTTTTCAGTAAATATTTATCAAAATAATTTCAATCATTTAATCTGTAAGAAAATATTAATCACAGCACGTTTTTGGAGGCACAAGGCAGGATCTCGTTGTAATACTTAAAATCTTATTAAAAAGTGGAACTTTAATCTTTGTATGTAAAGTTCCTTTTTTATCTTTGCACACAACAGACGTATTTTCGCAACCCACGTACACGTACGTGTTACAGCACTGATTCGAACCACCAGAACAAGCTTCCGAAATTTCGCTATCAAGGATCGACCGTCGTACACGCACACGCTCACGCACGACGCACGGCGCCTATCCACTCGATACGTCGTCGCCGCCTCTGCTCTCCTCTCGTAAAAGTGAAAGCGCCGCGTCGTAAGCGCGGCAAGCGAAGGAGAAAATACGCGGTGAGGCTCGCTCGAGCGTCAGATGGAAGGCAGAACGCGGGACTTGAGTCGGGCACGTCCACCGTGTATTTCGCGAACATATATAGCAGATGATCTCGGGTAACTTCATCGATAAACTTTTTTTCCCGTTCAGTTTGAAATTTCTGCTTGTCAAACATTATAAATCACTTTGTTTATTATAAATTAGCTCGAAGTCATCGTTCTCAAAGTTTTCTTGCTTTTCGATGCACTGAGAAAAAAAATAGTTGCAGTAATATCAATATAATTTGTAGTCATTCTTAAATCCAACCATATTTTTATGATTATTCATCAATATAAATTACAGTTTGTTTAAACTATATTAAAGTTCTTATAATCATAATATTAGTCTATACAACTTATGATATGATTACCATAATCAAAATGAAAATCAGTAAGTTGTAAGTTGTAAGATAATTAGTAAGTTGTATCATAAAATAATTATTTTTAACGTCTATAAGCATTATATTGTTACCAATATTATAGTAATAATTACTATAAAAATAATATATAATTATTTTATTATGCAAATATCACACACTTTTTTCTCAGTGTGTTAACATCTTCTTGGTCGCTAAATGTAAAACATTCACAATTCTATCAAAGTCTGATTGAAATTATATATATAGAAGGAACAAAATTATTATTAGAAACGTCACGAAGCTGAGCTCTTCTTTTAATCTCAGCGATTTTTCTATGGAAATATATAAAAGCCGTCACATATATGTCTAAAAATGCTTTCATCATAATTCTTTTATTACCATCTTTAAAATAATCCAAAAAACGTTCACGTAAAACAATTTACTGTCTGACGAAAGGTTTGGTCAAAAGATCAGTCGCTCTCATCAAGTCTTTGTTCCGAAGGGACACGAACGAGGTACACTCCCACGCGTCTCGGACAATCGCGAGAGCGATCTTGTCGTCACTCTCAGTCGCGGCTCACTGTCCCGCCAGCACGATGTTTTTAAAAGTAGGAAGTAGAAGTAATAGGGGAGTATACAGAAGCGTATAGTTTTTCGATTCGCCGGTGATGAAAGAGAGAAACGTGCCCGATGACATTCCTTACTTAGCACTCATCATTCAATTCGCCATGAATTAAAAGTGGTTATCTTAAGTGTCTCCATTATAATCCCCTTTTATATTACGAGTGATTTCTTTTCACTATTTTGCAATATTATATAATGTAATGAACGAATAGAGTTACACGATTTATGATAAAACGATGTGAGATTTTTACTGACGTAATGATTATTTCTCTTGTGTGTTACATCCCACACACACACTTCTTGATACTTTAGAGCTTTCTCGACGCACGAGATATGCTTATCTCTGCACTTTCGATTTTGCGCGATATTTATGAAATTATAAATGTAACGGGTGTCAGAAGCGTCGCCCGTAGAGCGTTAGGATGCCGTTTATTTTTCTTTGTTCGCATCTCTGGAAACGTGATATCGTTTACTGTAACGCGGAGGAATAAACGGAGCCTCTGCAGCAAAACTGGATTTCACGCTGTGCTGGAAATTACTTATCCGGATCGCAGCGATACTCGAGAAGATGTTATATGTACTTGATAGAGATAGAATTTCATTTACTTCATTTACCTCTCTATCGCACGACTCCCTCGCTCGTGCACCAAGATAACGTTTGCTTCTACATATTATCAGCAAAAAACGCTGGACAGCTGTTTTTGCAAGTTACACGCTTTCTCGATTGAACGATCCATCTGGTATTCATTAACTGAAAAAGCACGTTGTTATAACGAAGCTGAATTTATACTTAGATATGCGCGATCTGTATGCAGAAACAACCTGTTTTCAATAACATTTTTCATATTTTTGTTTTTAAAATTAAAAAATTTTTTTTAATTAAAAAAATTGTTTAATTTCATTAGAAAAAAGTAACATTAAAACTTAAAAACAAAATTTATTATTAATCTCCTAAAAATTTTTAGTGAAAGTTATTTAATAATTATTAATCAACACTATCACATTTTAAATAAAAATTTTGACGTTACTCTCACATAATTTTTTTAAATATTTAGGTTGGTTATTAAGGATTTATTAAAAGAACTAAATAATTAGATGGTATGAAAATTGTACTTGTGCTTAACAAATTTTTGTGATAAGCGAAATAAATGTACAAAAGTGAAGTTTTGAGATACTTCATTTATTGTGTGTATGTTATACATATATGATCGGATTACCCCGAAAATTGATATTGTTTTAAACGAAAGAAATGATATATACTTTAGCTATGTACATATGCAGCTATATGTATGTATAACTACTGTTTTTGTTGTTTTACAGTATCTCTATTCTTGGAGATCCAATCATGACAATTTTTAACCAAAAATCTTTAAGAGGTTTGTTTGGACAGACCTCTGCAAATTAATCGAATAAAATTTAACAACAATGGCAGCGATAATTTCAATTTTTTCAACTAAAAAAACTTTGGTTTTTGTTAATAATAGCTGCCATTTTGTTAATTTTTGTTTAATCTATTTTGTAGCGGCAAGTCTCCTGAAGATTCTAGTTAAAAATTGTCATAATCTCGAGATCCGAGGTATTATAGCGGTAATTCTCCATGCTAAACCACAAAAATAAAACGGACAATATTTTAGTTATGTCTTTATATAAGTATTTGTTAATAAAAAAGGTAGTATTTCTTTTTAATATGTTAAATAAATATATCTTCCGAAACTTTACTTGCATTTAATTTGTCACCAAAGAATTGTTGAAAAATATTTTCGAGCAATCTTTCTATTAGTTCTCTTAAATCGTTCTCTGTGTCACCTGTCTCAAAATAAGAAATGATTATTCTGCTATTTTCAATCCTATGCATATTATTTCTACGAAGCAGAGATGCGCATGCGACGACGCATACGTCACCATTTGTTAATGTCGTGCTGGCGACACGAGATTAGAGACGAAGCAATTTTTTACGCAAATGACAAATTCTTCCGGTGACTAAAAGGAACGTCAGGTTGGCGGAGTCCGTTTCGTCAGATGATTATGGGTAATGCGAACGGTGATTACGGAATGGTGATTGCCTGACCCAAAGATGACGCAAATGTGCGAGATGACATAAAGTTGCAACGTTTCTTCCGGCTACTGTCGACGAGGTCCTGGGAACGCTGTATCAAGGATGCATATTGTGGGAATCTAACGCAATATTAATAAAAGCGGCACACGTTGGAACTTTTATCTGGCTTCTCGAATAAAAAAGAGGTGCAAATTGACTCTAAAAGTCTGTATAAAACGCATAATTTAATCGATAATCGGCAAATGCATGCAAAGTATTTTCCATTGATTGATGCATCCTGGATGATATCCTTGAGTTGTAATTGGTGTAATTACAGAATTCATTATATTCATGATAAAGATATTATCATTTGTAATTTATAAATAATTCTCAAAATATTGCATAAAGTTATTTTAATATTATTATTTGTATATATATGATAATTTAATAAGATTATACAATACTCAAAGTATTTTGTTAAAATGTTTTATATTATTCAGGATAAATTTCGTAAACTTTCCAGTTGTGCATTTCCGTTTTTAATAAAATTTGATGGGTTTGTACACAGGATAAAAATATATAATATATATTTTTTATCAGTAATTAAACATTTTAGGGAAATTAGCTCTCAAAAATAAATTTAAATTTTCTTTTTCTTTTTTGTTATAATTTTTTAATAAAGCATGACAGTATAATTTCGCAAATGTACAAAATATACAAAATTTTGAAAGCTATCCATTGGTATAAAACCTTTCACTTTTCTTAAATATTGCTTGCCCATAAAAAAATGTGTCGAATATTTTTATTGCCTCTACAAATCCAAGTTTTACTCTAAAATCGGAGAGAGATACCGAAAACTTTTTATTTGTCATTTAAATCAGCTTTAAAATGATGTTTTGCTTTAAAATAATAATCATCTATATTTTAAGATACATCCTTCTCATATCGATTATGCATTAAGGTGTGACGGTTTTCCATCATATACATCCTGAGTTCTACCTTCCGAGACCTCGATCTTTCACATTGCTCGAAGACATTTATGGCTCTCACAATGCAATTTTCTGCCGTTTACAACTTCCTTAATGTGCTACTCTCGGAGATCGCGTGCTATTTATGATTGGCGATTACGTATGGATATAAACAATTATCGATCATGCGAGACGAATTAAAAAAAAATACACGACCAAGTTCAACTTCTTGCTTTGTTTAATAATACATGAATAAATGAAAAATAATTTACAGTAAAGATAATATATTATTCCAATCCATTTTTTCTTAATTTTCTACATCATGAAAGCGCTTCCGTAAAGCTAAGATTATGCGTAAATTAATATTCTAGTAATTTAATCAAAAAGTTTACTTTTCGGGGAATTATTTACATAAAAGTCCTTGTGACAAATCGTAGAAAAGATACCTGATAGAAAATGTTCTGGGCTTATATGGACTGAATCGTTACCCCTTTACGTCATCCGAGAGGATCGCCGCGGGATCACGTGTGGCGCGTGCAACGCGATTACGCGTGCCACAAGCTTAATAATTTTAGACCCGTCACGTGAATGTGGAGTATACTCGCGGTGGTGGGCGGGCGCGGTCTCGGTCGCCTCGGAAAAACCGTCTCGCGGCTCCTTAGCCGCGGAGGGGGATGGTCGTGAGGGAAGGAGCGTAGATCCGTCGCGTGCACAGCGGATCTGGAAATGCGGGGACATTCGCCGGCTCTCCTCAGTCATAGTATCGCGTCCTCTCGGTCCGCCTCGACGACATCGACGCAGCCGATGACTGCGTCGACGTTGTCTTCTTCCGTTTCCCTTCTTCCGCAGTGTCATTCGGTTCGCGAAAGTGGGTGATTTTCTTTTACTCCTTCCCCCGTCTCCCTTTCTCTCGATGACGTTCGCAAATCTCTATGAATGCCGCGCTCTTCTCTTCTTTCACAAAGATTAGATCTGATATATCGGTACACCTTGTTATTCGCAATTAAGAGGATGTTTATACGTGAATTCTAGGTTTCGATCATTTCGATCGAGAAATTTCTTGGTGCGGTTATCGCGGTGGAGTCTGTAATGTATGTAAACGGGCGAACTTTTGCTTGAGAAATAAGGGAAACGTTTCGGCTCGGCGAACGCTGCAAAAAACAACGAAGAGGAAACTCGAGGAACGCGCACTGCAACCTCACGAAGCATCAGCGTGACTATGATTTTGCGAACGTGCCTTTGCCTCAATCTCTTAACGGTAGGATTTATAAATATGCAATATATACATGTAGATCCACGATCAATAAAGATTAATGACGTAGAGGAAAAACTTAAAAATGATTGATTTAATACTGTGAATTGTTTTTGCATGCGCTCTTTGTCCTCGTGCCTACACTTACATATACCCAGATTATGTCAGAGTAAAGTGAATTAAATCGGCAATAAAGTCAGTCAAATTTGAAATGGATAAAAACATTTCCTATATATATATATATAAAACGGTTATAGGGATCTTCTTATGTATCTTTCTTACGATATCATTTCGCGAGTTATTAGATAATTGGCATTGACATTGGGATTCTATAGATTTAACGATCCTCGATTGAATAAAACGTCGGTCGCAAACTGGTGATTACTGTCTCTCAAGTCTCAAGTCTTCCAATAGTAACTGAATAGCAAATGAATCGGCGAAACGGCTACGTTATGTAATCTCGCTATTTTCACGATTCTAATGATGAACTTTGTAAAGCAGCATTGACATTGATAATGAAGCTGGACGTTCGCGCAGAAGGATTGATATTCAATCATCCGTGTAAATATAAACTCAATTTTAATTTAATGAGAATGCAAATCGAAAGAATTCATGCATAATTGTTCAAAACGTATAGCAGGAGCAGGCCGTCAGCAAAACCTGAGAAACATAATTAAGGGCCGATTCTACTTTTTGGTAAACTTATCTTATATCAGATAAATATGCGTCTGTCTTTATTTATTTAGAAAAAATGAAGATAGATGGTTATCCGATATTTAAGTTTACCAAGAACTTGGAACAATTGGCCCTAAAACAGATTACCTGACAGATTTCGAGGAATTTAGGAAGACGGATGAGAACGAGCGCGCAATTCCGGTACAGTCTTATGATAATTTACGAAATTGCTCGAACACTTACATCTTACATATAACAATTACACTTTCAGATTGTTATGAGCCAAAGGTGTTTATGTCTGTCAGGAGTGTACGATACTTTGCATATATTTAACGGTGACGGCTCGAGATAATTTGCGTAACTGCATTTGCGTGCCGGTAAAACCACCGGATTGTTCCGTACAGTACACTCGTACGAATACAATCTGTCACGCATATATTCACGTCATCGCCCGATCGAAACTGACACCGGCGTGATTTGTGGAAGGCGTCGTTCATGAAAGTCAGCGGCGAGGAGATGCGCTCGTGAAAGAGGCACCGGCCACCTTTTCCTACTCCGGGAGAGTTCGATGCACGAACGCGCGGTACCGTGAAGATCGCGTGGATAGAAGTGTAACAGAGGAGGAGAGACGTTCACTCTCGCCCGGGCGTGCCATCGGGCAATATAAAAAACGCGTGCGTGACCATCAATGCACCCCGGATTCACGTCAATCAACGGGATCAGCTCTGTTTCCAGTGTAATTTGACAACACTCGAATTGTAAACGCAACGCTGAATCATTATCGTACACTTGGCGCTAAACGTGCCTGTTGAATCTTAAATATTATTCGTTAAACATGAGAAAAGAATTAGCAATATCTAGATATGCAAAACGTGGATTGTTAATATTAGCCTACTTGAGAGAGCTATTGAATTTTTCATGAATGGAACATAGCGATTACTACTTTTTAAGTCAAGGAAAGTGGAGGAATAAGTCAAGTTAAAGAAGAAGAATGAGATTTCCTTACAATTTTCGTTGCTAATGGATATTCATTATAAAACTATGAGAAAGAAGATCTTAAATCTTGATTACAATATAATTAGCGTAATAAAAAATTATTTTATCTGGTATAATAACATTTTCTTAATGCAATAATAATAAAAAAAGGTATCTTATTGTCCGTTCTTATTATTGTTAATTATTATTTATTCTCATATTAGCGTATTTTATAATACAATAATATAATTAACTAAAATAAGCAGATGTTATTATTCAACATTATTACTTAAGTTGAATAATTAAATAATGTTAAAGAATCGAAGTTCGAAGTATGTCGGTTTTTTTTTTAATTTCGCGTAATTCTCGCTAACAAAATAAATACCTGAAAATATCTTTACATTTGAATAGAGTTGAGAGCACGCACCGATCTTTAATATCGAGAAGAAACGATGTGAAAGTAAAATAGTAACATAAAACAGCTATCAAAGTCGCAGTTTAGAATACATATTGCTAACTTTGTATGCACGATGAATTGCTGGGGGAAGTAACAGGTGCATTTACGTTCTAAAGGAATTGAAATACGAAAACCGATCCTCCGTGTCGTAAATATCGGGACGAAAACCGCACAAAGGTAATTAATATCGCGCATTCCGAATATCAATTAGCGCGCGTTCGTGCGAAGGCCGCGACGCGCACTTATGAAACACCGACGCTCCTCGAATGCCAAGTGAGATCGCAAACGAGATCGCGCATTTGTCACGTATCTTCTTCATGCGACACTATCTGCAATTATGATCCGTAACATCGCGATTGTATGCGATGTGGTTGGATCACCGCAAGATGCCACCGACGATGATGCCAGCCCTCGCATGCTATACAAACCCCTCGACATGCCTTAGAGATTCTTGTGGGTGACAATAAAACGCCCGAGTAATAAAATACGATTATAAATAATATTAAAATAAAACAGAGAACATTTAAAAAATTTAGTAATTCTATTTGCAAGTGTAAAAAAAAAAGCTTTTTTATTGTGGAGAATAATATATGAGTGACAGATCAATTGAAAGTAATAAAAAAAGTGCAGGTTTCAAGTTGTAGCTCTTTGTACGTTTATTCATTGCTCATTCATCTTGTTTTTATTGCAAGTTTGATTTAGATTCACGCCGTATGTTTTTACGCTTCCTTGCATTATGCATACTCTGCCGTAAATAGCACCGTGTATACTAAGCTTCGATAATTTGCGTGATTAATTAAGCGATAAAAATGTGTCAGTGCCAATTTCATTGTGTAAGATGAATCGCGAGAGTGATCGACCGAGAATCTCGTTAATTTGTTCCCCCTGCTGGCTAATTACCTCCGCAATTAGCGTGGCAGTACCCTTTTCCCTCTGAGCACCGAATTCATTGTCGGCTCGTCCAATGTCGCCAATTTCCCCGAGCGCGCAATTTTCATTATACTCCCAGATTATATCACGTGATCAGGCACGTGGGAACCGCGCGGAGCGTGGGTGTTTTTAATGAGAGAAGAGATCGCGCGAGAGGATGGAGAACGGCGGAAGCGAGCGAAAGGAGCCGTAGCAAAGGCTCCTGTGCAAAGGTGAAATCACCGTGACCGACGGGGAGTCGGCCGGCGGACAATGGACGGTGCAATGATAATTTAGCGAGTTAATCGCGCGGCTTGTAACGGCCTCGTACAAAATCGCCGGCCGAAACGATGGCTTTCCTTCAAGAGGATAGAAAATTGATGCGCGTCTCGGTAAGACGCGTCAGGACACCGAGGCTCCTGGAGGATGGCACGCTGTTATGCGACGTGAATGAAACGCGTGTTGAGTCCTTGATACATAATGCAATTTATTCCCTGTCTCGATTGTTTATGGTCCCAGCTTGGGCCCGCAATTATCCGCAAAATAACTCTTTCGCTGCGGTAGGGGACCCGTTGCTCTCGTCTTAAGATATTAAATTACTTTCTCATGCCGAGTCTTCGCACATCGAGAGAGGGAGAGAAAGAAAGAAAGAAAGAGGAGGGGGGGGGAGGCGGAGAAACAGTTAAACTTCAGTTAACTTTAATTAATGTAGAAACGACCGGTTTTAACCTTTATTTAAAATTACTGCGAGCGATAATGAATAACACGTTATTGCACGTACACGAACAACACGTATTTTGCATTACTTTCTTACGGGAGTCTGCATTTACGAAGCTAAGCAAAACACGTTAACGTTTTTCAGTGAAGGTACGAAAGTGTTATCTTTCAATTTTTCGACGTCGTTGAAGAGGAAAAATGTCCACTAGGAAGAAAATTAACTTGTGTGGGAGCGCTATATAATTTTGACAGAGATAGAAGAAGGAAAAGCGGGCTGTGCGTCTCTCTGAAGAACAAAAGCGAATTACGAGAGAAAAGTCTACACCCTACATTACGTAGACGTTATACGGATTATGTCATGCAGCACGCAGGGTTTACTTTTTACGATCTTTCCTCCTCCTCTAAACCGCAACGCTAACTATACGCGTATATTCTACCACTCGATATCTCGAGTTCCACAACGTGGAATGTAGAAAAAAGCATTCTACACGTACGGATACGCAATACCGTAGACTGATAAAATCAGTAAGACCAACAACCGACAAAGTATCTTTTGAAGGGTCTCACGTCTCTCTGAATAGGACGTTAGATAGTCGGCTTTATGTAGATCGAAAGTGCTTAGATATTTTAATGGAATCGTCTTTCGTATGCAGAGACAAAGCCGCGGAGGTCGCTTCGTTTTCAAGGATATCAACATAACATTGAGCCCGACTCCCACAACGTGACCATTTTTCAAGTCAAAGTGCCTCGCAGCGATAACGCGCGGTGAACCAGTTTCAAGGATACACCGAGAAGCAATCCCGAGTGTGAATTCTTCCCGGCGCGGCGACGAGATGCAACAACGTGATGGATATTAAGCGCACGTGCGATACATGGGTAGGTCCAAGGTCAGCTGTGGCGTGCCTTGACCCTACGTCGTGTCCCATAAAACAAAACTTCATTCGCTAAGTAATTTGTGGAGCTAAGTATATCGCTCGAGGGAGGGAAACTTCATCTCCCCTGTCCCCCCCGTCTACGAATATCCCCTTGCCTATTCTACTTTACTACTTTACTAATGTTTATTAGTATTCTACTTTGCTAATATTTTATGTGCTGAGAGAGTAGCCTGGATAACTTGAACGTTTTAAAGATCTTTCTGGAGGGAGGAGACTTTATTCGCAAACGTCACTTTGTACCTTCTCAGCCACACTTTTTACCTTGTGACCGTTACTTTCTCTCTCTCTCTCTCTCTCTCTCTCTCTCTCTCTCTCTCTCTCTCTCTCTCTCTCTCTCCAGTTTTCTAAGAGACGTTATTACTTCACGAAATATTTTTCGCTGCGTAATCCCGATACGTCGGCCCTATGTTCGCTCGGTCCAGCATCTCTTAATATGGACCGACGAGAGGCGGACCTCGTGGTCTTGGTCAATCCCACGCAAAATATGCGATAGAAGGGATAAGTGACTCTTACGTGATCGCCACGTTTACGCGCAATGGTGTACCCCGCGCTATAAAAAAACACCGCGACAGAAAGCACCGCATTCCCCGCATGGTCGGAATTATTGTGGCACATTGTATTCCGGCTAAACAGCCAGCGAATACAAGTCCAGGTCGTGGATATTCCCTCGTAAATGACGATTCGTTACATTTTTTTTTTATACTAACTAACTTTCTAACGCATTTCCAAGGCGCGAGTAACCATGAATCATGGACCAGCCTGCGGATCTCAGGTTGTTTATGACGATGACGAGGAAGAGCGGAACGTGATTTCATTCATAGAAATCTCGTTTACACGTGAACTCGATTACACAAACGTAAGATTACAAATGCGATATAGTGATACGTGACCATTTTGATTATTGTTATGGAGTCATGAGTTCAGTTATTACGAAAGAAAGTCGTCCGGTTAAATGTTTTTTAAATAACCTATTTATTACAATGTAATTGACAAATCTTTTCTTGCGCTCAAAAGTCATAGTTCAATGCTATGTACGCGCGTGTTTATGTCTACAAAAAAAATTGTCGCAAAAAGTTTTTTTTTACCGCATATATTATATGTATATTATTACAATTATAGTTGTTCTTGAGGACAAGATTGCGAACTCGGTGAAAATAATAAAAAAGCAACAACATAAAACGCAGTTTCTTAAGCTATTATATATCTATGCGTGCAATACGCAAGCAGCGTCTTTCCGCAAAAGCCACAAGCTGAATTCAACCTGGAATTCAGACACTGCAAATGGCTTTTAATGATTGCAAAACTATCTTTCCATCGGGATAGTTGATATACGCTCGTAAACGTGCGGAATAGCGAGAGTTGGAAGTGCTATCGAACGCGGCGGAAAACTCGGCGAAATAAAGTACGTCGTCTTGAGCTTGACTGGTTCGTAGCCGTGCTCGAAGCGGAACGTTCGTCGTCTTCGCCGGGTCGTAACGCCGTAAATGGAGTGATTACGATTGACCGGCGAAGCGGAGTATGCGTCGACCGCGCCTACAAACAGCCGTACAGATCGCAAAGAAGAAAAGAGACGGGCCACGTAGTCCGAGAAACGATGCTGACTAATCATTTGTCGAGGAACACCCCACGTAGCTGGTCACGTTCCTTGCCGGTGTGTTCCTACTATCGGCGGGCAACTTAAAATTTACATACGTGCTTGCAGATCGTAAATATCTCTTTGAACGTAACTGGACTCGTGACGACAATTGGTCAGCACGTCTAACTTTTGTGCTCTACGAAGTAAAGAGATATTGATATCAATATTACTACATATAATTATATACAGGGTGTCGTGTAAAACTTTATACAACGTTTACAAGCAGATAGAGCGCATTAAACTGAACAGAAAAGTCCTTTACCGTTTTGCAATTTTCGCAATAAGTTATTGATTGCACAGGTACACAAAAAAAGTGATAAAGTGATGTTTCTTTTTGAAGTTAGGAAAAAATGAGCCAATTCAGCAATTCTGACCTCGGATTCAAATTCAGGAAGTCAAAATACATAAGAATTGACTAGTCTAGTCTGCTGGACCAACCACTTTTTTTGTGTGCCTGTGTAATCAATAACTTATTAACTATTGCGAAAATTGCAAAACGATTAAGGACTTTTCTGTTCAGTTTAATGTGCTCTACCTACTTGTAAGCGTTGTATAAAGTTTTACACGACATCCTGTATATGTGTGTGTGTGTGTGTGTGTGTGTGTGTGTGTGTGTGTGTGTGTGTGTGTGTGTGTGTGTGTGTGTGTGTGTGTGTGTGTGTGTGTGTGTGTGTGTGTGTGTGTGTGTGTGTGTGTGTATGCCAAATATTAAGTTGCTTTTACGCAATCTTTTCAAACAAAATTCTACTTTTATCTTAGATTTAATATTTAAAAACTGACAATTTTTGTATGTAAATATTACATTTTAAAATTAAAAATACAAAAAAAATGAGAAACGCAAATTCATCTTTTATTCATCTTTTGTACATTTTAATCTCTAATCGGTTCTTCGCCTTTTATTTATAACAGTTGCAACGTTAATCGAGTTAACATTTCATTTAGGATACATCGAAAAAATATTTTAAAATTATTCAAATCTATCTTGCTATTCTATTACCTACATTGGATTTTTTATATTAAGTAATAATGATCAGAGCAAAGTGAAGCTGTGACGCGAAAAAACGATTTAAGTAGGTTTACGTTGCAGGTTTCGGCGCTGTGTTTGACGGCGGATGAGATCGAGGCACAGAGAAGCGGCTGGAACCTAAATCCCAATACACAGTATCACATTCAGACCGATGAGGGTCCAGAGAGATTTTTTCGCTTTCAAACAGCGAACGGTCAGTATAGGAAAGAGAAGAGATTAGCCGATGGCACGGTGATCGGCACCGAAGGCTGGTTGGACCCTCTCGGATATTTACGACTGAAGGATTACATCGCGGATCACGAGGGATTCCGAATACTGAGGTAATTCAATCATGTAAAAATAAAATTAATATTCGAATCAGCGCTGAAACTAAAGTTAGCTAGAAACCAATAATAATTAAGTGCTGAGTGACGATTTCATTATCGAAATCCTTTTTCAGGTCGAAGATGGTTTATGTGGGTAAGGATCGACCTATTCAGGATGCGGTGGCGGAAACAAAGAAGGTTCCAGCGCAGACCGGGGTCTTGGCTGTACCTAAAAGGCCGCCTAATCCCTTCAGGTAAAAAAATAATTAAAAAATCAGAAAATCAATCATTTATTGTGTTATAATTTGTTAGAGAAAGAGAAAGAGAGAAGTATTAAAATATGCGTGTTACAAGTCAGTTTCTTAAAAACGCTATGTAAGAATCTTTAATTACTGCAGACGACCAGACCCCAACGCCGTCATACCGCTGTCCGGCAACGACATCACTTCCGGTTATTACGTTCCGACGACCATCAGACCCCGACCAATTTCGAGAAACAATTATTACTCGAGTACACGACCAGGCTACCCTTCCGGCCTCCAGAGCCTGGATACCTATCACCGACCGCAGGCTGCTTACTACCGCGGATCCGCGGCACGACCACCGACTCAGATTCTCGAGGCTCCTTACGATCCTGTTATCGGAGGTTCCTCCGTCAGGCCGAGCTATCAATCGCCGATTTCTCGAAACGACCCGGGCGACTTCCCGCCCTACGACGGCACTCACACCACGGCGAATGGTTTCCAGTATTACTTGAGGAGGCAGTACCACGAGGAGGAACGGCAGCCCGAGGGCAACAACGTTGGGTCCTTCGGCTACATCGATCCGTTCGGCATCAGACGGGTGATTTATTACAAGACGGATCCGTTCACCGGCGGATTCCTCCACAGGAAGAACAATCGTTACGTCGGCTTCAACGCAACGCCATACGATCCGCTTCCGCCCGATCTGTCCAGAACGCGGCTCTCGAGAGCCCCCCCGTCGACGAGCGCCTCGTAACAACAATTCCGCCGTTGTTCCGTCGCCTTGCCACGTTGTAGGCATCGCGTTTTATCGCGAAGAGCTCGTCATCCGATACCGCGTCGACGCTTGGTTTCGCTACGCCGGACGGCCTTGGTTCGACTCGATGATCTCGATCGCGTGACCGCTCGTCGGATCGAACTGCCGTCTGTTATCGGTGTTCTCTTAAGCAACTCTTTGTTGATCGCGAATTTCCGATCGGGATGGAAGCGGCGGATATCAGAGAGAGAGAGAGAGAGAGAGAGAGAGAGGAAGAACAATGGTGAATGCAGACGGTCTTGCGAATGCAGAGATCGATGTTCTATATTCCAGGGGAGATAAACGATGAACGATTCTCCGGGATTCTCGATCACCAACGTTGCTTATATAATATATATATAGATATAACGTTTCTCGAAGTGCCACGACTACGACATTTGTCTGACGTACGACTCGGTTGTGTCAGCGATCGCCGACGGTTCCCAGTATTATCCAAGATATGATATAACGTTACAAGGAACGAGGGATTCCGATTGAGTCAGGAGATCGAAATGCAAGCGGATAAGACGGCACCAACCGGGAGAGGAGAGATAAGGAATTATGCGAGATTAACACAATGACTTTTTCGTCATCGAGAACCAAGGCGGCGACTTCCTGATTCCGCCGTCCTGCCTTTGTTCTTGTTATTATCGCTTGCAGATGATCGGATACCGCGGGGGAGACAACGTCAGATGCCATGCTGGACTATAACTAAGTTTTCAGGGAAGCGCGGTGGGACTTCCTTGAAAAAAGAAAAATCGTAAAACGCGTCGGACAATGTTTCGCCAACCTTTCCAGTTGCGTCACCACCGATCTGCGAAACGTGCGAAGACTCGCGCTCGCCTATTGTCTTCGCGCGTAAGCTCCTTTCGGTGCGGTCCGTTTTCGCCGCAGACACTTTAGAAAGTATTTATTCAGCTTCGAGATGCAATCGAAAACATTACATACCTTTTTCTTTATTTCCCTCTCAATAACAAAGTTTCTATAGGAATTCCATTCAAACCGGCTGTCTAGATTTCTAGATAACTCGAAGTTTTTGTATTCTTCGTAGTTTTTCTTATATTTTCCGACCATCTTTTCTGCTTGGCAAATATTGACCTGCGACAAAACAAAATCCCACCTGTGGAATCAAAATAGAAACCGGCCGGCGGCGCTTTGGCGTGAGCGGATCGGACATTAACCTTGCAGCGTACGATTTTCTTATATCAGCGATGTACTTTACAACTTTACTGATTACGAAGGAACTGTGTTATATCGCGAGGTGCACCCGATGAATTTATATCGTCGCCGAATCGCGCCTTAAAAATCTCTAATGCAAGAGGCGCGGCGATTATGCAAGCATGCATTGTTGTACGACGCAGGGTTAATTCAGCGTGAGCCGCAGATCCGGAAACCTTAATAGCTTTCTATCGCCGATTTTGCTGACGCTAATAGTAGTTGTTTCCTTCCTAGTTTATAATGCGCGTCCGCGGATACTTTTCACGTACTAATTTTTTCGCGGCATACCGGAAGGCTATCCGCTCGTGCCAAACGATGGGGGGGGGGAAGAGGCGGGGAGGGGCCGCGTAGCATTAGTTAATCTTTAAGTTAAACCTCGTTACTTCGCGACAATGGTGCTGATTGTTAAGTAAAAGCGGATACACCGCGCACTTTCCGTTCTTTTATGGCGATGAGAACCGTGCCGTTACGCTCTGTGCGCCTAAGTCAATTGCGATTTTTGGATTAATGTTCCCCCGAGCGAACTGACATTGCAACTGTCCGCGTTAGAAATCGAGGGATACGATCCGTGTGCGTAAAATAATATTTTATGCTTAACTTATGTTGCAAATAAATGTGAGAGCGAACGATCGCTCGCGCGTGGAATGTCAAACATGTGATATCAGATAGTTTACACGAAAGCAGCAAGTAAATTAAACTCAATTTAACGCAGAAATTGTTGTCTCGCCAGGAATATCACGGCAAATACAAGAGAACAGCCGGAAGCTTATAGCTAATTATTTTATCTGGGTACGTATTACAGAACTACTCGGAATGCTGGATTCCGACCGGAATTATTTCGTTTTTCCTGGAAAACACAATAGAAATCTAGGACATAATTGGATAATTCCGATCGGAATCCATTCCAGCGTTTCCATAATACGTAACTATAGAATTCGATATGTCAGTGTTTTTAACATGAAAGTTGTACAAGACAATAATACGACTACAAGCAATTGTATTTGTGATACACAGTACTGTCGGTATTCAAATAACAATTTAACAGTGACATTTAAACCGGCATATGTAACTTTTTCGTGTGTATTCCAGATTTTAAAATGAATAAAAATGTCAATAATACAAGAAATAAAAATATCGTATATTAATGAGTTTTATAAGGGTTATCAAATTGAATTGATTTATCCGGAAAAGCGCCGACAGGCTTTTCGCTGCTACTGACTAAAGAGAAATTCTTAATCAAAATATCAAATATCTGACTTGGCTCCGATAATGTATATTTTTCAGTTTGATGATATAAAGCAATATTTTTTAAAATTTATTTTTAAAAATCTATTTTCGAAAATGTATATTTTTATCTTACAAATCTACAAATCTCTCATAATTATTTTTGCACAATTGTCAACAATTTTGAACGTTCGTTATTTGTATGGTATATCCTGAACTTGCAAGGGGCAATATTATCGATGATCCCATATCGCGTAATTGTAACGGCAGTGCGACGTGCATCCAGGAGCACCAGCATCCGCTTTTCCGATTATAATACCTCATTCAAAGTTTCACCGGCCTTGACGCGCTACCTCGTGAAAAGTTTCACCGGCCTCGGAGAGTGCGCTCTCTTTCTTTCCTCTCCGAGGAAACGAAGACTGATGCCCTTATAGATTTGTATGTAGTACACGAGACTAACAATAAAGACGCTTTGCTCCGTTAAACACACGTCTATCCTATATTTTCTTTCCCCCCCCCCCCGACCGAGCCCAAACGCGGGATCTCTCGGCGTTTGTAGGCCATGATAATTCTTCATTCCACGAAAGGTTCATCGAGTATCCGTACGCTCGCATATAAATTCATACGCGCATAAGAATGTACGCTCGTTGATATGTGTAATCGATGCCGGTAAGAAATTAACGTGCTTATTCGGACAGCAAATTATTTGATCCCTTTCGCCACCATATATAACTGATTCTCGTTCTATTTTTATTGCTCTTGTGGTCTGATATATATATGCACTTAATAAACGTCTCTTGGCATATCTCTTGCCTTTATAAATAATATACTTCTCTATGATAATTTAGACATGAGAAATAATTAATAATGAGATAAATTATAACGTAAAAATGTAAATGCTTTAAGAGAAGAAAAAAATTTTTTTTAGGTGTGTACACTGAGAAAAAAATTTGCTAGATACAAATAAATATTTTTTTGAATAGTGCTAATAACATATTTTATAGAAAATCAATAATATTTATTTCAAACAAGTAATATTTTCTAAATTATAGAAAACTAGTACTTGTTTTAAATAAATATTATTGATTTTCTATTAAATAATGTTATTAGTACTATTCCAAGAAATATTTATTTGAATCTAGTATTTTTTTTCTCGGTGTACAAAGAGAGAAAAAATAATAACGAAATAATTTGAAAAAGCTATTGAAAATGTAACAAAATGTCAAGTCCTCGCATCAAAGACAGAAATGTTCTACGACGAGCATAAAGGTGATAACGTCATGAATGAACGTGATCAGGAGTAGATCACTTCGCTGGGTAAGGCTCACTCTCTAGAGTCTAGATATTTTTTCTATCGCGACACAAGAAATGTCAGTTCCCACCCTGAAGAGCACAATTACGTTCCTGCGGTGGCGGCGCCGTCATAGAAAAGAGAGAGAGAGAGAGAGAGAGAAAGAAAGACACAGTAGAGGATTAATTATTAATGGAGCGTACAAAGAATGTCGGGATCTTACGTTGGAAAAGGATCGACGTATTGAGCAACAGTGGAAGGTTGGAAGAGCGAAGTCGAGCTTACCATACAAGCGATATTTCTTACTACAAATGTACATAGAATGAAGACAAGTGTATTTGGGGCGCGATGGGAGTAAAGTAACTTAACAACTTAATTGCTATTTCTTAATAACGGTATACAGTGCTGCGAATACGCTATATCGCTGAAACATCGACGGGAGGGAGAGGGGGAGGGGCTCACTATTGGTACTTTCTGTTGTAATCGTCTCGCCTGTCGACTTGCTGGCTCAGTGGCTGTTGTGGTTTTTGGGCTGCTGCGCGAGCATCTTCCTCCTAGAAGATAAACCGAAGCTTTATAAACTGTTCTCTAATTGATGTAAATTAGATTTTTTGTTGTTACTAATTGGCTTCAAAGATTAAAAGGAAATCTTTTTTCTTTAGATTTCTTTTTTATTAGAAAAAGAACTTTTTTGCCGGAAGCAACGTTGTCGCTGCTTGATTAAACACCAACCAAGCGTTAAATCCATTGACGCTGTCTGTTATTATACGAGATGCAATCGTGTCTCCAGAAAATTCTTTGCATTTCTATTTTCAACATCACTTCCTTTCCCCATTAAAAAATTTTATTCAAAGATTTGTTATTCGCATGTGCAATAATATTTAAACTTAAAGTTGCTACTATATTAAACAAACTCGTTTGACAGCGTTAGTTATCACGGTATGTAAAGTAATTTTAATTAGGTGTAGATATCTCAGCACGATATCATCCATCGATATCACGCTTTCTGCGGAACGTAAATAAGAGTATATAGTTTTCGACAAGTTAAAAGTAAGAACTAGTAGCAATCGCACCGACATAATAATTGACGAGAGTTGAAAGGGAAACGGTATGCGAGTAGCTACCTTCTTTCTTCACTTCGCGCAGGTCATTCATACCATATAGCGGTCTTTAGCCTTTACATTCGATATGGATCGCTATCACGATTTCGCAAGTACGCTCGTCGTACGCAGATAACTGAATGGCTTTTCGCAAACCCTGCTTGGAAACCGTGACCTATGTTGACTGTGGCGAAACAGAAGTCCTTCCCATAAGATCGCGGAGAACGTCTTCCATAAAGGTGAACATGGACGCGAACGGTGGTGATAAGAAGAAGGATATGAGAGAAAAGAGGAACAAGTGGGGATAATCGAGGACAGAAAATTGTGAATGGACTTTAACGTGCAATGAAGTAGTAAAATTTTACATGCTATTATACCGTCACGTAAATCTTGAATGAGTCTGCTGCTCTTTCAATACCTCATATTTCTATATCTAATAAAGCCATGTAACACTCTCTAATGTTTCTTTAATAGAATCTTAATCGTCAATATCTTTTGCATATGTTATGTGTTAATAAGAATTATTTATTTTGGGTAATCCACTCGAAATAACGTTAAGTGCAACTTTTATGCAAGAATGGGCATATAATAACAATTTTCTGTTAATTTTACACGTGACTCTATGCACGCGTTAGTTTTATTTAATTTTTATTAAGTCATTATAATAATGTATATATTTTTTTGTTTAGTCATGGCTTTTTTATGTGAATCTCCGTCGACATAGTTAAACTTTCTATCAAATTAATAAATAATAATAATATAACAAGTGATTTTTTATTAGTAATTTTGTTTTAAATTGAAAAAAACTCTACGAGTTGAAGTTGTTTTCTTTTCTGTTTTTGTAATAAAGTTTATTATCTTTTAATTTGTATCTTTTAGTGCTCGTAATTTTATCTTATCAATGAGCAAATAGTTTATTGCTACCCGTAGTGCATTAAACATATTTTCAATCTACTTTAAATTAATATTGTGCAAGTAAAAGTGCCAGCATTTTATTGCAGCATTGTTAATTGGATACCCATAGCGTGGAGCTTCGTGGAATCGAGTGGTGCGATTTAAAAGTGATCGTGGAAAGAGCATAATGGGGGTTGGACGGAAGAGGAAAGGTCGTGAGTATATACTTACCTCTTGCTGACGAATACCCGCATAGATGAGGTCGAGGCCTTTCTGGATCTCCGCGCTAACGGGCGGTGGCGTGGGAATGTGATCGCCCTGCGCGTGAAAGCCGGTCTCGTCGGCGGTGTAGTGAATGGTGATCAGCTGTCCCTCGGGACTCGTGTACGAGAAGGTGCCTTGCTGCACGATCGCCTCCGCCCGGTCTTCACCTTCGCCAATGGTCTTAATGTAGCCGCTTTCCTCGGCGATGATATTGTTGCCCGTTTCGTAACTGCGGGATCCAAATCGTCCGGTCCGCATGTTAAATAATCAAATTGCGCAAAAACGGCCGGCCCAGAAAGCCGGATCAATCCGCGTTACGTAATGTTAAAGTGCGCGCTGGCGAAATATTCACACGAATTCGAGGCATCAGATATATAACGCCGCGGTCCAATACTGGGTCCAATATTCCATGTAATCCAATTCGCTTTCGGAATCGAATTACGTGGAACTCGCGTGAAGATTTCAGTATATGACATGACTTTGGGATATATATGTTGGATCATTAGCCAAATTTTTTTTTGCATACGTGATGTAAGAGACTCAAAGAAAGATATTTTGATACATATCTTATGTATATATAATATTACAATTGTTCAATATTAATTATTTTAAAAAGTTATAGCTGGCATTGTTACTATAATAATTTAAGAGATTATCTTTTCTTTAATTTTAGAAAAAATATACTTGTGATTTTACCCTATTTTGTAAGTCCCATCGTGTTCCTGCTGCTTGTTCCAGTGCAAGATTGGAATGGGCGTAGTGCTTGTTGGTCGTCTGATATCAGCCTGATGTTGTCCATCATCCTGCTGGTAGTTGCGATGATAATTTGAATCTTGCGCCACTGCCAATCCCAGAATCACTGCTAACGCCTGAAAAATTACGGATGTTAGTTTTTCTTGGTTAGTGAGTGCACGATTGAGATACATCTCGGGAAAAAAACTTACACGTATGTTTCAAAATTAGGTTACAAAACGCATGTGCGTACATCATTAAGCATTATATCACAAGATTACGGATTACATCAATTCGTTCCCTTTCTAATCGGCATTATGAGATTAACGGATAAAATGATCGATGAGAATAGACGCGGAAGAGTGTAAAATGAAGCCCAAAGTGGATTTATCGGTTTCTCTGCTACGAAATCGGGCGATGCACTCTCAGGAGATGAGTGAAAGTGAGAAGCAAATGCCAACACGGGTCATTTAACTCCTGACCCGCAAACTCGCACAGTTGGGCCCGTCCCATTTTATCCAACCTACCGTGAACCCCTTCTACATTATTCTTTGATATCACATTGCTTGTTCCGTTGCGATCTCGTCCGTCTATCAATTTCATCGATTAATTTTCACAAATTAATTTTTATAGCGGCTACTGCTCTTAAAATTGTATTGAATTTATGATTAATTCCCAAAATAATTAGATAATTGTAGAGCTTAAGAAAGTTTAAAAAAAAGAAAGGAAAAATTGTGATAATTTGAATATGACGTACATGGATAACGTTATTTATTGTATTAAAAAAATTGTACCATAAATGAGAACATGTTTAAATATTCGAAAAAGTAGTTCTGAAAAATAAAGTATAAACTTATGTCATTCTCTCTGGATTATGCAAGGCTTCAGGATTTTAATCCCACGCAGTTCTTGTTTCGTCATTTCAACGATGCATCTCACGCATATAAATTAATAAATGCAAGTTGTCGCAATGTATCGATGACAATGGCGGCTTCTTAAGATTCTACAAGGGTCACGTTTTTCACTACTTATCTTTCATTAAGCAAATTTTTTAATTTAAAAAATGTTATATAATTTTTTCATTTTTTGACTATTTTAAATTTGATTAAATTTAATAAATAATAAAATAAAATTAATAAGCATTTAAAAATCATGGTTTATTATTCTCAATTAACATTAACTTTTTATTTTAATATAAACTTACTGTATCTGTCCTTGAAATTAGAAAGATCGCCAAAAAAATTGAGTAAAATAAATATGGATCAAATTAACATTAGTTAAATTGATTATTAACGTATTTTTTCTGCGACAGAGTGAACAATACACGTGTAACAATACAAAGAATGCGAAATTATTTTTTCAACCCCGAAGAGGCAGAGTCACATCGCGCTTAATTGACGTTTCGGAAGGCAACCCTTCACAATTACTTACCACGTATTTCATCCTGACTCGATAGATGTGCACCTCGTCAACAAAACGGATAGACGTGAATGTGCTACGGGAGTATGGCAAACGCACGGAGATAGTCGCAAACGAACGAGATCGACTGCGATCCCAGGAGAGGAAAGAAATCCCCTTTTATACCGACTCTCACTTTATCCCTACTCGAGGAGGCGATGGGCTTCGAAAGATGCTTCGTATGCTTTATAGCAAAGAACCTACATATCCGTCGAAGTAAATGCGTGTGTGGGATAGTCGCTTCCTTCGTAAGAGTTTGTGTCGAGACCTCCCTGAAATCCCGATACCAAGAAGCATCTTGCCCCGATTGTCGCATTATCACACGTGACCTTAGTCTTGGCCTGAGGTCTATTGCCATTCTTTCAATAACTTTCTGACAATCGCTATTGTTTGTAGAAACTTGTCGCACTTGATTTTATCTACGATAAAACTAAATAACTAAATCGAGGTTTAGGTGAATTAATAAATAAATCTACTCGTATCGCCGTTAATCTTAAATATTACTATGCTTCATAAAAGATTATTTTCGCGATACATATTTATAGGCCTGCAAAAAAAGAATTCATGTGTACGTAAGGCAAATTATATCCACTTGTAATTTTCACATAATACTGAAACGTGAGTGGATTTTTTTCTCGAATTCAATTATTTTTATTTCACTTCGCGGAAGGCGTCGCAGATGATTCGAAACTTTCGTGTATCGCTTCGCGATTCGGAGCCGGATCTTCCATTCGGGTGCACGTGGTTTCGCAGTTTTTTTTTATGAGACCAGCAAAACAATGGGCGAGGAACACACTTCTAATATGCATACATATGCATCAGAATGCGCGTAATAATGCCATCGCAACAGCCCACGATCGATAGCCAGAGAGTGCGCTTCCGATTAGCGCAACACGTTTGTTGTTGCGCGGCCTTCGGATTGCTCTCCCGTTTTCGTCTTTTCATTTTTTAAAGAAAAACTAAGAAGATGCAGCGTTTAAATAATAATTATATTCCCACACAAAACTTGTTTGCAAATGATTCGAAGAATGGCTGGAAATGAACTGAACTAATACTTATAGATCTATAGTTCATGAATGCGTGTGTGTGATGATTTATATATTTATATATTAGAAAATGTCGTATCGTTTCACATTAGCATTTAATTAATCAATATTTGGCTGCGGAGATGAAATTTAGCGAAAGTAGATCCGGTTAGATTAGTCACGTGCATAAATGAATAATTGGGAGAGCAAGCCGTCCAATCAAGCCGAAAAATCATACGTGTCATAATGTTATGTATTATCTAAGTTTTGCAGCGCGCAATTCTTGCGAAATTAATTTCTTAATAAAGTCTGAGCATTTGCAGTAGGATAGCGTGCCTCCTCCTGGTTTTCCCCGCGATCTGCTGCTTCGAAGGCGTGTAAGGAAGACACCCCGAGATTATTACGCAAACGGATAGATATGCTAACTACTTTCACGTAGAGGAGCCGGCGAGGAGCCGTTGACTTCCGACGCGATATGAAATTCGCATTCTTATGCCTGGAGGCTCTTGATTATTATGTACATACGGGCCGATGTTCTCTACCGTCGCTTTAACGCGCGTATAAAGGTGCCCGACGAGCGCATCTCTCACGCAAGATACGGCCGCGGAATGAACCGATCATCGATTATCGCAGAATGTCAAACTGTGATGTAATCGTTATATATAATACTTAATGCCAGACCAGGTTACGTAGCGGTAATCGCCGTTACGTCGAATAAGGTGGTACATTTAATGTACCACCTCATTGTGTAATTGTTGCTTCATTACAGTGCGGCGGTTGTTGGCGAGAGAGAAAAACGTTTTACACATCCCGGCTGAAACGTGATTACGATAATACGTAGAGGCGCGATTGTGAAATTGCCTTAACCGTTTTACTGATCTTTCGCGTGGATTAACGCATTATTGAAAAGTCGCGGTGCACAAGGACATTTTATTATCGGAACATTGTACATGGTCGGGACAGGCACAAACGCCTGTACGTCCGTCTGCGCTCGCGTGACTTCTGCAAAATACCGTACATAAGGGGAGGATTAAATACACATGTATTAACATATTAAGACTATCCTCGCTTCGCACACACCTTGTTTACTTACTCTCTATTCATGATGCGGGGCAGGACTGCTGCAATGGCACTAAAATGTAGTAACAATGGTAATTGTCATTATTCGCTACGGGAAAGATGATAGAGAGAGAGAGAGAGAGCGAAGGTTTGAAAAATGTCTTAAGGATTTACTTTCGTAGGCGTTGGCAGGGGGATAAAAGGCGGAGCAAGGTGGCAGGGGGACGAGCGTTCCAGGCGGCATGTAGCTGTCGAAGAATATTGACGCATAAATCGTGAAATTCTAATTGACGAGGTATGCAAAAACACACAGCATGAGATTCTAAATTGCTAAATGACTAGATACAGAGCGAGGCTCGAACCTTAGATTGTACGTGGTATTGTCCTCCATGGGATTGACGGATGAATAAGGCGTAGCCGCAACCCATGATTTCTCGACCTGGTCCGCGGGCTCCACCGGCTGATAACTCAGTCGCATCGTGGTCTCGGATTCCATCGGAACGCCGGACGGCTGGTACTTGCGTATGGGTGCGTACGTTTTAATAGGCAGCAGGCATTCGTTCGGTATATAAGACAGCTTGTGGGTCGTGCAGGCTGCAACATGATCATACGTTAGAAATGAAAAAAAAAATTACGAGGCAGGATCATCAGGCGATGTCTGAAATTCCTTTCAGAGAAGGAACAGCACGCGCGCGCGCGCGCTCTCATCTCTTTGGATGAAGAAATAGTACTTTCTCTGACCGACAAACACGAAGTAAGATATCAAAGATGCTAATTACGGCAATATTATTTCATATACGGCTCTATAAAGACTTACATTCCAGCGGCAAGGGCGAGAAAGTGAGATTGTTCTCGGGTCGGTGCTCCGCCGGCGGTATCACGCGTTTCCACGTGTAGTCGTTCTTCTGCGTGGTTTCCTCCTGCATCGGTCCTCTACCTAGCAACTGCCTGTCGCAAGGTGTCATAGGCGATTCCGGTTTGACGCACCAGTTGCCCAGGAAACTCAACTGCAAACGATAATTCGGAAATTCGAATATTTAGAATTTTGATTTGTTATAAATTGCAATCTATTATCTGAAAAGCTGCTCGTGCAATTTCAGCTATGAAAAGTTCTAAGCGAATAACAGGGATTGTCTCGTCGCGGACGTAGTCCGGGATGTTGAAACAACCGAAGCCGGCGGACGTCCTCGATTTTTAAGGGAATAGTCATTGTTGTCTCAATTCGCTACAATAGCGTTATGGCTAGCTAGAAAGAAGACTATCGAATCAATCTGCGCGGCGATGCAACGACTGTTGAGCAATTCGAGAAAATTATCACGTAACCGCCGCATAATGCACTCGAGAGCGTAAACCGTCGACCCGAATTAGTGTATCATCCACGAGTCGAATTCACCGTGAAGATACGATTCAGCGTTTGCACACCCGATTGACGGTGTCGTGGGAGAGCGGACACGGCGAGAAAATCATATTGCCAGACTGGCGAATGGGATCCGGCGGCTTGTCACCGCCGCACCCGAAATAGCTGAGTCGATACGTGGTGTTGTCGTCGAAGCAGCAGCCGGCGTTTAACAAGTTTTCGTGCTCCTCGCGGCTGAAAGGTTCCGGAGGTTTCTCGCCGCAGTGCGGCCAGTAACTCAGTTTGTAAGTCGTGCATCCGTCCATCGGCGTCACCGGGTGATGGTATTCTCCTTTCTGAGTCCATTTCATTTCCTCCTACAAAGAAAATAATAATTACATGTATCTGATATTTCTAGTTAATTAGTAGAGAAAAAGAATTTATTTTTTTATTTAAATCACTACACAAAAAAGCAAGTGTCAAATTAAGTTCTATGTACTCATATAAACGCGTTCATTGTTTTATATATGTATACGCAATATAATATGTAATGTTTTTAGAAGAATTTAAAAATCTTGAATTTTAACAATATTACAGTCTTATTTCAATACTATAATTGTTATTTTAATATAATATAATTATTTTGATTATTTTATTCTAAGAAAATTATAATCTTTGATTTGAACATAAGTATTTCTGCACTAAGAAAAAAAATTGCTAGATACAAATAAATATTTCTTTAAATAGTGCTAATAACATATTTTAGAAAATATTATAGAAAATCTATAATATTTATTTCAAACAAGTAATATTTTCTAAATTATAGAAAACTATAGTACTTGTTTTAAATAAATATTAATGCTTTTCTATAAAATATGTTATTAGCACTATTCAAAGAAATATTTATTTGAATCTAGTATTTTTTTTTCTTAGTGTATCCAACATTTTTTCCTTCCTATTCAAGAAAATTATTCTTAAATAACACAAATATCATTTTTTTCTGTGTAAAAATTATTAATGCAATTAAAAAAATATTGTACATAGTAAATATTTGAGAAAAATCGTTCAAAATATAATTATATTTAAACAATACATACACAAAATTATTTAAATTACTCATCAATTATAAGAAAGAAACTTAAAAAATTGATAAAATAAAATAAAATTTTGAAACTGTTATTGAAACTTACTTTTACGGGAGCCTCGTTTGGCCAATAGCTAAGCCTGTATGTCGTACAACCTTCCATCGGCACATCCGATTTGACATATTTTTTAATAGGCGCATAAGATTGTATCGGAAGCAAGCAGGAGGAGTTATAGTAACTCAAGCGATATGTCGTATCATCTGCCTCCCACCCGCGATGTTGTTATTAATTAATTGACTAGTATATTTTTGTCATACATTTTGTTTTTCAAAATTAAAATTATAATAGATAAATATTGTTATCCAGTGATGGGAATTACCAGACAAAGCGGCACAGGGAAGATACAAATTATTTTGCGCCTTCATGAGCTCAGGGCGCTCTACGCTTTTCCACGCATAATCGTGTTTGTGCGTCGTGACGTCTTCCATCGGACCTCTACCCAACCATTGCCTGTCGCATGGCGTTATTGGCGGATCTGTTTTCACGCACCAATTGCCAAAGTAGCTCATCTGGAAGAGCAATCAGATTCTAGTCAACGAGTCGTTTTAAATGCAAAATATTGGTCATACTTTGTGTGTCGTTTCATCAGACATTGGCGCGTCATCGCATGTTAGATTATCTTCAGGACGAATAGATTCGACAATGGCTCCGGGACCTTCCCAATAAGAGAGACGATACGTTGTGTCTTTATCCATCGGTACGTTCGATTTCCAGTAATACTAAAGAGAAAATTACAGAGGCAGTTTAGTAGCGGCAAATGAGCAAAAATATATTCATTTGGTATTAATTTCGCATAAATATACATTATTTTTAAAAATTATAAAGGAAATGTCAAATTATTTATTAAATTTTTTAAAAATTACTTACTCGAACAGGTGCAAAAGATTTTGGTACCTCCGGCTGAACATATTTCTGTGAAAATTATTTGCTTTGATTTATTCTTTTAAAATAAACAAATAAATATAATGATATAAATTAAACTTACGTAGCATGTAGGTTGTGGGATACAACAGCAGCAGCAATTGCAGCTTTCATCATGACCTAGCTAAATATGTTTATTTTTCGAAAAAAAGTAAACCAAATAAATAAGAAATTAGAATATTAAATACAATTGTCAAATACAATTGTAATAATTTTTCTTTTTGGCAACAAAACTCACCCGAAGTTTATTTTTTGCCTCAATAATCGACAACTGAGGCTTTTGTTTAGGTCTAAGATAATAAAGATAATCAGTATTTGTTTTTTAAAAAGTAAAATTTGAATAAGAAAAATATGGTTAGTATCGAAACCAAATGTCAACAAGTTATTGCAGTGTCAGCTCACGGATCACGGGGACAGATCTCCATGTTTCTTGAAACAATTTGTATCGACGCCGAGTCTCACTTTGAATATCACAGAAAGACAACAGGAAAATTTAGTTAGATATAATTTTTAAACGTTTTATTCATAATTTTTAAACGTTTCGGATGATAACAAAAAAAATGAAACAACCGAATCGCATGACGTTATTTATTATTACTAGTTCGAGATAAGGCGAGTGTTTTAATTCATTGATCGATCACATTATCGCATTATGCACAGAGAAAAGTTGCATTTGAGCACAATGCAATTGATTAATCAATGAATTAAAAAAAAAATTTGCCTATGTGTTAAAAAAATTTCCAATTAACGAGGGACAGATAAATTTGTTTTATTAAAGTTTGTTTTTGATCTATGGTAAAAAATTTATTTGCATTTTATTTATTTGCAGATTAATAAAATAATGCCATTTATTTAAATAATTAATTAAAATTATTTAAAAAATTTCTTCTGGTTTGAAAATAAAAAAATATACAATAGGATAAAAAATTTATTCAGAATTTATTAATTCAATGTGTACAATTGTAAATTCGTTTGAATCGTGTAAAAAACCAAATATGGACAGTATATATATATATATATATATATATATATATATATACAATACATATATTAATTAGTAAAAAATCATCAGCTAGTGTTATAAGAACGCAATTCATTTAAAAAACGCAAAAACGAATGACTAAACGCGAGAATAAAATCTTACATAACTATAATCTAATTTAATTTACGCGCGCATGAGTAGGTATTATGTAATTTCATAATCAAACATTGATTATGAGATTATGTTATTCTGTGAAGATTCATTAGTCTTTCTTTTAATTTGGATATTATCATATATTGGTACGCTACTCAGAAAATATCTATCAAAATAATGTAGAAATAAACCGATATTAACAACGGATTTAAGTTAACGTAAGACCAAATCGTTGCGCTATTTCCGGAGAATGAGTGGTTGCGACCGCGAGTAAAAGTGGTATGTCGGCTGCATCGAGATCAAGAGCGTTTGTTAAGCTGTTCACATTGGCGTCGGATTCTTCCATGGACATCATCATCTCCGCCAAGACTTCGCTTCTCAACCATAAATCCCTCAGTTTAGCTTCTAAAATGGCTATGCACTAGGACAGAGTTTGACTCTAAATATTTACTTACTCAGGAAAGATTTAGAAAAAAAAGAGACAAAAGGAAATTTGGATCGAATTGAGATGGCAAGAAACTTACATGAGTAGGAGAGTGGTATTTTCGCCATACATAGGCGAAAGATTCCAGCATATTTGACACCAGACGCGACATTCCGACAGGTAGCGGAGGACTTTGCCAGGGCGCATTATTCGACAAGATTCCGACGTGCCACGTGTCCAGATCGGCCAGCACGCAGAGTGCTTCCGCAACCGGTTGATCGATCGTCGGAAATCGGGCGGTGGCCATAACTTCATCCCGCATGTACGACCACCACTTTTCCTCCGATTCAATCTCAGAATTGTCCTTCTCATCCTCTGATAGTTTCTTCTTTTTTCTCCTCTTCTTTTTCTTAGTTATCCCCTGTAGCACCAAACCCCACGTGTAGCCTGTACTTATGTTAGCCTCGTCATTCATCGCCTTATTTCGTATAAGAGTTTTCGTGAAGCCCATTTCTTTAATTAATCCAGTTTTGACTTGTGAAATTTTCTGCGATCTGTAACAACAGTTATTATTGAATTATTGTAAAATCAAATGAAAAAATGACAAAAATAAAAAAATAAAAAAATTATTTCGTTACGAAGTGATAATTTCTAATGTGAAATTAAGATGGAAAACTTCGTCGTGCCTACAGTCCAAAAATCTAGATTTTTTTGACTAATTTTTAATTAACATAATTTCATGATTTTAGCCACAAAGAAATCACATAGAGACTTATTTTTAACGGGTATTATATTATTTTTCGACAATTCACTGACTGTGGCATTGGCAACTCCACGACACTGTTAGCTTCCATCAGAGCCTCAAGACTGTTGGATCGCGACAGCCTCGTGGTTCTGCCGCCTTCAGAACTTCCACACGTCCGCAACACCTCCGTCGCGTTCGTCGGCGTCTCCAATAACTGCTTGCTGCTGTCATAATCTTGCGAGGCAGCATATCCTTGACCGTTGCACTTCAAGCAAAAGCCTATGGACCTCGCACCCATACTGGATGTCGTTCCCGGGGGCGGTTGTATGCTTTTCGACGATTCGGGAAAGTTTCGCTGGATGATCTTCCTCAGTACACCCTCCGGAAGTTGCGCGGATGTACTAGGTAATCTCGTGAAAGTGTAAGAACACTGGCAGTTGCTGCCGAGACGCGGCCTCAACGGTAACTTCGCGGGTTTGTCTTCCCCACCGAGGGTGAAGAAGACCTGCGATTCCTTAAGTTCGTCAACAAAGCCACCGTTCGCGCCAAGCGGTAACTCGGGTCTGCTGTAGAACATCTTGAGCGGATCTACGTTGTTATTCAAATAATGCAGTTCAGCCTTTCCGCTCGCAAGACTCTCTTCGACATTGTGCGCCCCCAGCTTTTTCTCAAAACTTCGCAAGGGAAATTGAGGGAAATCTAACGGTTGACAACCTTTTGACGTGATGTCCTCTTGCGATCCGATCTCACTAACGATTATTTTTACTTCACTCGACGCCTTAAAATTCTCTTTGTCGTCCTTAAGTTGATCCTTCTGCATCAGTTCGTACTTTTCGCTCTCGTGATTTTCACGCGATGGAAATTCCTTGACTGGAAACTTGAGGTCCACCGGCGCTTCGGTCGATTTCGTCATGAGCGTGTCAAGGCCGGATTTCATGGTGTCGCTACGCTTCAGGGGACTGACGGACCGTGAGATTCTCGATCGTTCCGCAGGATACCGTAGAGTGCATTGCGCATCGCCAGTTCCGGTTTCGGACGGCTGTGCCGACTTGCGCGACGGTAAAACGCGCGACTCGCGTCTGCGAATCGAGGCGTCTCTTCGTTCGTTGAACGCGCACATCGACCTCCTGTTACTGAATAGGTACGGCCGTTTGCTGCGAGCCTGCTCCAGCATATCCGTCGCCATCTGTACGTCTTGCTGCGATGTGCAACGATATTCCTGACACTTTCGTATCGTCCCGCTGCGGATGAAGTAAGATAGGAACGACAATACGGAATTAATTAGATCACTTTTGCGAGGGTCGCCTGCAACTACGGTATGTGCTACTTTCACGGGATTGCCTAGCGCGCCATACAGATCGCCAAGTTGTGCCCACAATGGATTGCAAGAATACCAGCCACCTAGCTTCTCGATCTGAAAACAGGAATAAATTAATCACGGAAATCTTATAAATTCTTGTGAGATTAGTAATTAATATTTGATATAATATACGTTAACATAATTTTATTAATGTATATTAACTTATTATTAATCCTTATATAAAACTTTTTATATACTTATTTATTAAATTATTATTATAAAAATATAATAATAATAATACATAAAGTTTATATATTTATTTAATTCTCTTTTTATCTATTAAGTCAGAATGCTTCATATACTGCTAATACATTTTTAAAACATTCTATTATCTTTCTGATTTGCTGATTCAACTGATCATATTTAATTCATACTATTTCTGCATTTAATTCCAAGAATCTTTCTCTTTGCTATGATTTTTTGAACTTACCATATGCCGATCGTTAGGAGATAATACGGTGTACACCCAGCCAAGATGATACGTTAATACGGCAGTTACCACGGTGCTTAGAAAACTGAAAGACGCTGAAATAAATATCGAGACTTCAATTCACGCAATCCATGATCTACGCGCCTACACTCACAAATTTGTTGATTTTGTATCGATTTCGTCGAACAATTGACACATCTGTTGCAAACTGCGATGCAGGGTGTTTGTCTTCTCGTTCACCGTCACGGAGTTAAGTAGAACGTCGTGCCACAGTAGAGGCGTGCGGGTATTAACATCAATATCAAGAAGTATATGCAACAGCGAAATGACAAATCGGGACGTCGCATTGCACATTCTATCAGTTAACTGCATCCTCTTGCAGTTGATGTTGCTAGTTTCGATGCAAAAATATCGCAAACGATCGAGCATCCCTTCTAAGAGAGCCATGTGTTCTAAAAGCCGCATCTTTATTTGGCTATAATTTAGAAATATTTTCGTCTTTAACAATTATCAATTGTTTATAATTGAAGGCATGTATATTTATATTTATTTATATTACTCTATTTAAAAAGAGAGATAAAACGTCTTTTAGTAGATTAAATAAATAAATAAATAAAATTAATGTAATTTATTAATATAGACTAATTTTATTAATATAAATTAATTTTAACGTGAACTTAACATAAGTCGTGAGATAAATTGTCTCTCAATTTTCTCTTCAAACGTTAATTATTTTTTACTTAGAACGGTATACATTTATTTTCTTAATATTTACTTTCTCAATTATATAATGAGAGAAGTTCTTATTTAAAATAATTTAAAATAGTGTCTGTAATTCACACAAATGTAAATGTTCTTTTTGTTTTAATAAAAAAGAAAACACGTAACATAACTTTATACCTTTCACGACCCTGAGCCAATCGCACTAACATCGTTAAACCCAGCCTGGTTTTGTGTCGCTTTGCTTGTCCATCACGTCCGTCGCTTCCATTCTCATTCCAGTGCTGCATCCCGAAGGCGTCGTCGGAGTCTGATCGCCCAAGGGAAGTAGAGACTGCCCTCAACCATCTTCTACGCAAGCTGGTAAGACTGCCAATCCCGGAAGATCCATTACTCTCCAACGATTGCGAACCTGGATCAGCATCGCGTGAGCTACGATGCACTCCCGACAATGAATCGCTCTAATCGTTGGCATGAACTTACTGCCCGTCGGTGGAGTTATGTCTATGTCCCAGCCACTGCCGATACTCGAACACGTCGAATTCTTTCGTGGACCCACGTGCGAATCGTTACTCGACAGATTGCCAGAGCTCGGCCGGGATTCTGCAATAGAAACCTAATCAGGATTTATTCTGGCGCTACCTAAATTCTTCCAAGTATTTGTCACGTTTGAGTTATTATTATGTCTGGGATTAAATAAATTATTGTGTAAAGGAAAATAAATTTAAAATTTATACTATAAGTATAAAAATGTGTGTAAACTTATCCTTATAATCCACTTTTCTTGCAAAAAATAAATTTTTGTGACATACAAGAATAACGATGTCGTCTACATACTTACGAAATGATCGCATACTAGTATTGCTGGAAGTAGAATCTATGTGCATGGACCGACCGAGTCCTTCATCCGAAACTTTTTCGCTATAATAAAACAATACAGAATTAATCTATAATAGAAAAAAATGGCAGAACAGTATGGTTTACCTCTTGCATGTGCCATGTTCAGTCGCCGGAAAGATCTTTGTGCACATGATACATGGTGGGGAATTCATTAAATGTACCTTAAATTAAAAAGAAAAATTATATGATATAATTATATGAAATAAATAAAAAGTAAATCTCCACGTATTTTTGTGAAAAAGTTTAAAAGCATTTATTTTATCGAACCTACTTTAAACGACGATCCTCTGTACGTCATTGCTACCGTGCCGAACACCATTTCGCTCAGAAGATTTACGTCATCTTCAATAGTTTTATCCCGCTGAAAAAGTTAAATGCTACATTTTATTAACAATGTTCAATATTTATAGACAGAAATGTAAATGTAGTTAATTAAAAAAATTTTTTTAATCTCCGTGTAATTAAAGATTGCACTATATTTTTATCTATAGGAATAGAAAAATAATAATTGCTGTAGTAAAAAGTAGAATAAAACAATAAAATTTTTTTGCATGATTAAAAATGCAATAACATGTATATTTATCGTATATACATATATTACATACATATATATTAATAAATTAAAGAGTCTTACAATTTATAAGATTATTATTAGCGGAGACCCGGGCAGGTTCGCTAATCTTTTAGAATTTTAGTGATAAAATAATTTTAAATATTTAATTGTTGCAATTGACTATGTAGCTATAATAGAGACAATCTTCCTTTACATTTAGATCCTATCGACGATACTGTAAACCATAGAGTTCGTCTGTAATAATTACAACATCAACACGCAGCATGACTAATTATCTGCTCCGGTAGCGGAGCAGGTGCGCTAGCAGCTCCGGACAAATCAGTACTACATAAAATACATATAATTATACACTGTACAAAGCGTTAAACTAAGAAATTATACAATAAGATACCATATATAATATTTAAGTACTTACAATTTTATTTAAACTCTAAAACAAAGGAAAATAACATTTTATATAACGTACTTGATATGAGCAGAACAAATTAAAAAATACAAAATAAATATAAAAATATTATTATGTATTAAAATAAATTAACGTATATATGCACACAACAAAAAATACGAAAGAAATAAGAACATATTATTAAGTAAATTAGTAAACCTATTTCATCTGTTCATTTTTGCAATTTTAATAATTTAAAAAATAAAGTTTACTTTTATTACACAAATCAATGTATCACATATCTGTAAAAATTTTTATTCTAATTAATATTACATTACTTAAGTTCATTCATTTTTGATAGAAAATGTCAGGAAAAAAGTTCCAGATATCTAAAACTTTAATGTGCTCAAATTAGTTTTCTCTTGGTTTTACCTGTAATATTTGCCCAATTTTTATAAAAATGAGAAATAAGTACTTTTATACTAAAAGAAATGTTTTATGATTCCATTTAAACTATTTTTTTTCACAATAAGTACATAAACAAAATCATAACATAAACGATGTATATAAACAAATAAAAATTTGCGTACCTACCTCTGCTGCGAATCTACTCCAGTCTCCCCTGTTATTATTACAGTTTTGAATATTATTTGATTAAGTTCCTGTTTATAATGTGTGTTTGACTATAAATGTGTGTGAATAAATAATATATAAAACTCGATGATTACCTCAAACTCGCGAGCAGTTCCTATGTTAAAAGGTGTCTCACATTTTCCTTTAATAATGTTATTCACCGTAGTACACACGGCTTCATTTTTATTTTGGTGCTTTTGTATCGTCATCGAATCAAAGAGAAGTTTTCTGCCGCGCCATTCACATTCTCGAAATAGCAAAATTCGTACTTGATCCGTTCCAACTTGCAACACGGAATTCCTACAATAACTTAATAAAATGTATCAGTTTATTTGAAAAATTTTGTTTGCATGCAAGATGTTAAAATATATATATGTATAATAAAAATTTAATAAAATAAAAATAAAATTTTATATTTATTAATAATAATAAATTAATTAATAATTTTTTGTATTAATAAACATAATTAATCTTTTCACATTAAAATTTATTTAAGAGAGCATATCTAAACGAGCAGAATATCAGTATAAGTTTGCGTATTTTTGTTAAAAAGAAGAAACAGATAGAAAAGCTGTGTTTATTATTCTATTCTAAAAAATATATTGTAACGATAAAAATAATATTTAAATATGATCTTAGATTGTTAAACGCGCTGCATGAAGATCAGCGCATTCAAAGATCCATGTAAGATATATTATATCTATTATTATATAGTGTATATACACATATATATATATTATTTTATATATATTAATATTTAATAATCTTTCTTGTATCTAAGTGTTCTTTTCTATTTTTCAGAATCTTTTCCCGGGAAAAAATGTTTCATATAAAAGCATGTATAAGTATATATAAAATATGTCCATATATATATATTTATATTAGTTTATCCTTTCTTTTGTAAAATTTCTGTTTGATATAAAAAATAATAGTCACACTAAAAAGATAGAAAACTAATATAAACATATATGGACATATTTTATATACATTTATATATGTTTTTACATGAAACATTTTTTTCTGGGTTCTTATGGTCTAATAATAATTAGAAAATACATTGTGTTTATAGCAAATACAATAAATATAACAAATATAATAATATAACAAACAAAGAAGCCATCGATAACCCACGCTACGTGGACAAGTTACCTAAAATTGGCGCAACACAGAATATATTAATGAAACAAATACGTCACGCTTTTGCTTTAATAAAATATTATTTGTTTTATTAGTGTATTGTTATTAAAATACTAAAATTATTTTCAATTTGGTTGTTGTTACTGCTAATATGTACATATTTTTTGTGTAAAAATAAAACGGAATCAAAAACAAATACTCAAAATAATAAAAAAAGCAAACAGTAAAATATTTCCACCTAAAATAGTATATTCTCTATAAAATTTTTGAAATCGTTAAAAACAAAAATAATTCGCAATGTAAAAGGTCTGAAATGTCGGATTTTCAACACGGCAAAAAGTAAAATATCTTCAAATTCTAATGAAAGTTTATATTAAAATATTTCAGAGAGTTACAACTTTTATATTACTTCTCTTATTATTATTTTAATGAGTCTCGTGTAAAGACATGTTTATTTATATAATTTATTTGCATAATGTGTTGCAATCTTTGACTATTTAACTATGGACTGCTAGTAGCCCGTAGTCAACTAAGTTTACTGAGTCAACATCTGCAACGTTACAAGATACTAAACGAGAAACGGCGAACTAATGTACGACGCTATCACAGATAAGTGTGTGTGTGTGTGTGTGTGTGTGTGTGTGTGTGTGTGTGTGTGTGTGTGTGTGTGTGTGTGTGTGTGTGTGTATACCTGTACTGTGACGTTATGCTAGTAGACGACACACACTTACATGTGATAAATCTCTATATCTGCGCACACAGCTGAACATAATACCGCATGGTATTTAAAACTCCCGGGTTTTTGGTATTTGGTAGCGCTACAGATCGTTGTCATATTGGATACGGAACCTCTCACTTGCTCTAATGGTAAAATAAATGAAAAATAGGCTACTAGCAGTCCATACTTATATATAGTCAAAGGTTGCAATAGTTTTTCCCTAGGTTAGACTAAAATTGCAAGAAAATAAAAAAAAGATTGAACGATTCAGTAATAAAAGCTGGAGTAAGTCAATGTGTGTATGCACGTGCAGCATAAAAATTGAGAGTCAGCCTGAAAACTCTGATAAAGCCTTCATATCTCCCTCGAATGGAGAAGCCTCGAAGCGCTTCGTCGTCGGCGCGCTCACTCTGACGTCGCGTTGGTAAAACAGTCGCAGATGCAAGGAAGGAGAAGGAGCCAAGTAATCGCAATGAAGCAGGTTAGGGAAACGGCACAAAGCGTTATTACTCTTTATTACAAAATTTCAAGCTTCCAATCAGCCGGCCGAGTCAACACGACGCTGCCGTCACTTTTGTTCCGCTGTCCGGTCGATGCGGAGAGAAAATGCACTTCGCTCCGCTTTCTCCCCGTAGCGCGAAAAATTCTGTCTTTATCTCCGGCGCTAATGCAGAATGACGTTATATGACTGGCGAAGGATCGAAACGTGTTATGTTACAATAACGCAACAGGCACAGCGCGGACGACGCGATGGATGCTGCGCCAGTCGCTCCGGGGGGATCGACGAGTGAAAACGGCGAAAACAGAGCAAAAACGCGCTCCGAAATGGAGTAGCGCGATCTCTCTTGCTCACCTATCATTCCCAGTTGTTCGCGCGCTGGACACTGGGCTCTCGGCACTTTCGCGCGGACTGCTCTTCCTCGCAGGTAGCAGCTTATCGAGCAACGGCATCATAAAGCCACGGCCCGTCGTCTATAGTTATCGCATCGGACCTCGCGGATCGGACCTGCGTCTATCATGTCACGCGGAACTGCACCATACATGTTCGCGCGGGTATAAGACTCTTACTGTAAATAAAGTCACGTGCGGAGGAGTCATATGATTTGCCCGAGATAATAGCTCAGCGTCGCTGACGGATCGCATGGCCGAGGCCGCAATTTGGTGGAACGACTCCTACGACTTTCCAACCGTTCGTACCTCATCATACATTATACAGTTTTCTTTTTACATCGTGGGATTTTCTCATCTGCCGCATGATATTTTTTTTTCTTCTACGCAGATTATCCAAAGGGAATTGTAAATTTCACGAGAAGTCATGGACTATAACCGACCGACGACTCGTGCTTGGATCATCAGTAGATCCCGCGAGATGGAGACACCCGTTATACACGTCAAAACTAAGCGGTCTCTTCGAAGGCACGATAGGTTTGCTTAGAATGCTTAGATCGGACATGTATTCGCGTTGCGTATCCCAGTGAGAAATAGTACATCGAATCGACATCGATTCAACATCGAAATCATCATTTCGATGTCGATTCGACGTCGAATTGATGTCGAATTCATTATCGTTTCTCGCTGGGATTTAGGCCTGTTTCTATCAACTTTAATCTAGATTAACTTTAATCTCGGTTTAATTTACTTGTTATCTCATTCTAGTTCCAAAAATTAGAAAGAGATAAAGAGTAAGTTAATCCAAGATTAAAGTTAATCTACGTTGGTAGAAATAGGCCTCAAAGATCAACGATCACCTACCAGCTTTAGTCAAAAAGCAGAATTGCGCAAACTATTTATCCAAATTTATGTTTATGTAAATAATTTTTTATTAATAAAATTGCTCTTTCTAATATAGAGAGATCAATATTTTTAAAATAAATATTACACACACACACACACACACAAGTTAATTTGTCTATATATATAAAATATAAAAATATGCATGTGTAAAATAATTTATTACCTTCTCGAATCGTGCATTATTTTGTAGGTACCATTTATATTTGCAATGTTTTCACAACAAATGATTGTGCATGCAAGAATATTCAATTAATTTGAAACAATATTTAATTATTAATATTATTATATTAATTTAATTATTATATTAATTATATTTGGTAAAAGGATGACCGGTTGCGTAAGCGGTGGTTTTTTTAAGCAGCTTTCGTTCTTACATAATTTTTCATAAAATTCACGACGTCGAAAAATGTATGACGAGTGATGCCACGTAAATATGCATACGGAATAACGCGCGGATATTTGTGAAATCACGTTTCACATATGAATTTCAATCGATCGTTTCGCGCCACGTCGCAGTGGAACGTCGTCGTCGACATTTCTGCGCATTTTATTGGCCAATATGAGGCGATGAACGTACTCGGCATTTTCAATACTCGTACGAGATACCTCCAAGGCTTTCTTAATACGATTCTTATTGGACAACGGCAAATATATCGGGAACTCGATGTTGAATCTCAGAATTAGATCACCCTTTTGTTTGGGATTTGCGGGGACTGGCATCCCCTCGCCCGGCACGCGTTTGATGTAATCTGGACTGTAAAATGTAAAAGAAATCAGCAAAAATTTAAAAAACATTTGCGCGTAACACAATTACGTACAACTTTAGTTTCAGGAAAATGATACGAAGAATCAATCGAAGTTGGATACTATGGAAATACTGATTAAATCTAATTGATACAATTGTATTGTTTTTTTGCAAAACCCTTCCAGATTATTTGAGTTTGGAACAAATTGATGTAAAATTGTATCTGCGGTGGCAGTGAAGCAAAGGGCAATCGAAAGAGAAAGGAAGAGAAACGAAAGAAAATGCGACGTAATTTTGTAAAGGCATATCTTGCGTTTCGTACGTAACGATTGACGTTATTGGAATCCGAAGAGTTCTGTCGTCGACGGTGTTGAGCGTGATCACCGTTCCGGTCAGCGCTTCCTTCAGAAAGATATCGACCGTCGTGTGCAAGTCCGAGCCCTCTCGCCAGAACGTTTCGTGAGGCCGATCCTCCGTGACGAAGATAACGTCCGCTACGCTGACAGTGTCTCAGACTTAGTGAAGTTATCAGTCCGCCTTTTTGCAATTAATCGTTATCTCTCATTCTGCGAGACCCGCATTGTAACGTAACGACGGACGTAAATTTATCGTCTCGTGTTTGATTGTAAACCCCTCAGTTATGCGAAACCATCTCATTATGAGTATTGTTTTTCATTACTCCCCCCTCTCTCTCTTAACAACTTGTAACACAGACCGTTATATGAAAAGTAAGACGATCATTTTTTATTGTTTGTGAGGGAATAAAATTTACCCTTGCAGTGAGAGATAGGGTCGGTCGTTCCAACTTCTTGGTAAACTTACCTATCAGGTAAGCATGCGTTTATCTTTATTTTTTTCTAAATAAATAAAGACAGACATATTTACCTGATAAATAAATTTACTAATAAGAAGTTGGAACAATCGGCCCATAAACTTTTAATTTTAATTTTGAGGAATTTAAATTTTAGTTTTTCTAAGTGTAAAAAATTGTGTTCGCCTTTACGCGATTAGTATAAAAATCGAATTTAATTAAAAATGCAAAACCACGAAAGAGCCGCAAAGAGAGTCTATCTGTTTTATTATCGCAATTATACAGTAATACTCGAGCAACCGTGGTTACGATCATAAGCCAAGCTCAAGGAAGATCAAGAGGGCAATGGAAGGACTTACCGGGTATCTTCGTAGGACCTTGATCACCCTCTTCTGGAAATACTATTCTGGTACCTGCTGGGATTCCCGGCTTAATAGGTATCGTCAAGATCTTCTCCATCGGCAACGTCGTCGACTTATCGTCACCGACTAAAACCAACTTCTGGATTTTCATTTTCTTTATTCCGCCGAAAAATACCTACGACGAAACGTTCTAAGTTGCCCGAAACGCTAAATCGTATTTGTCTTTAGTTTTTTACACTGCGTATGTGTAATTCACGTTTAATTTGATTTTTATCATTACGTGTACGGAATCTGAATGTTAAAATCGAAATTTAATAAGGTTGACAATAAAATAATACAAAGAAGAAAAAGAACAGTCTCTGCAAATAATTAGCAATATTAAAATAATTTTGTGACTGAAAAATGTACACATAAAGAACATTAAAATAAATACAGTACATATTATAATATATAATAAAAAATTGAGAGCAGGAGTAAAAGTAAAAAAAAAAAAAGAAATTATAAATGTAAATCAGTTCTTACTTCCGAGAGAGTTAGAAACAGGGTCTTAATCAAGGGCTCCTCCTTCCGTTTTATACCCCGACCCTCGGGAAATTCAAGTAGAGGTTGAGGCTCTGTTAGAATATTTAGGAGATCG